>NW_028227257.1:168039348-169239348 GCF_978045245.1 Mus caroli
GAGTACATATCGTGTGAGTTCTTTTGTGATTGGGTTACCTCAATCAGGATGAAACCCTCCAGGTCCATCCATTTGTGCTGGCATTTTCTAATCAGCACTGTTTGGGACCAGGACGTCTTTGTTGGGTTCAAGCTTTGTAGGCCCCTCTTTTGGTTGTTAATGCTGGCTGTGGTTGAATACTCAAACCATTAATGAAAATTTATGTGGTTCTATAGGTTTGTCCAGTTGGTTAATTTCTCTTGAAGCTTGGGCAATGCTATGCTGTATTTATAAACCTTGAAACAAAAGTGGTTAAGGTATCTAACCCTGAGGTCATTAGAAGAGGGGGTAAGACTAATGTTATAATCCTTTGTTAGATCAAACACATATTATGGGTACAGGCTTCTTGGATTTCTTTCACAGGCTGTTTCTTTCTGTTTGGATACTGACTTCAGTGTACTCTGAGATAATCTTCCACAGATCGCCTATGCTAACTCCTACATTCAAATGCTATCTAAATTTCCATGATTTCTATGCCTAGAGAATGGGAACTCCATAAGTCCATCACATTCTAGAATATTCCAATCTAAAAGCTACAAACCCTTCTTTGCTCTCTTTCGAATGCAGGTTTTTCAGAGTCAACTCAATTTTCTTTCTCTGGAAATATTTAGGGCTCTTTTTTTTAATTGGCCAACATCTTCCCATAAGCTCTTCCATGATTCCACTTATCTCCAGTATATGTCAAGAATGTTATGGAGCTAGTGGCTGTCTAGCTCAGATTCCTCTATCTTTGCCTATTTCCTACCCACCTCTATCAGTATATTAATATCTTCTCTTGCTCCTTATGTGCCTTTCTGGAGATGAGAGTGAAGTTTTCCTTATCATAATTCAGTTAAACTCTGTAGCTCCTTTCCTTCATGCTACCTTGAATATAAACATCTCAGCTTATTTGCCAAAAAGTACTCTTTGGATAGCTACTAAATGATACACTAAAGGCCATTTCTGATTATTGTCCCCATTCATATTCCTATACTTGATGCTCTTTGTCTTCCTAACAAAACTCGTGCACCCTATGTGTAAGGGAATAATGTCGTAGGGAGAAAGCAGAAGTATGAAATTATTGTACAATGCAAAATCTGTAATGACAGAAACAGTCAGAACATACCAGACATGTGAGCTTAACGCTTCCTGGGTGCTTCTGGAAGACAAACAGGCAGAAAATGACATTCCTGTGAGTTCAGCATTTCCTGAGTGCTTCTGGAAAGGTGATGGTTTCTGACAACTGGTTAGCACATCACACCTGCCTGAAATGTGCTTGAGAAACTACCTACTTTGATGTCTTCAAAATCCTTTGAACCATTGGATTACTGTTACTTCCACATCATATAGGAACTTTGTATTTTATATTACATCCATAAGGTCTTATTCTTCTTAAAGGTCAAACTTTCTTCAGTTTCCTCCCTCTTTCCTTTTCTAGACAGAATTTCTGTTTCATATTTTTTTCTTCTTAGCTTCAGTACTTCCTGAAAAGAGTTTCCCCATCCCAAAATTCAGCAGCATCCCTCAATCACTTCTCTACATCCTGGTTGCCATGACATCCTCTTTTGGTGCAGAAACTAAGTAACCAAGGACGAAAATTCTTGACTCATTAATCTTTTGCTTGATAGGTATATCAATTGGACCTGAAGCAGTTAATCATGAGACAGATATCCATTTGTCCAGGGCAATGATGTGGACAGTGGTCACCAATGACTCATCTCTAAATGAGGAACTTCTGTGGATCATTATTTACTTTTCAAATAAAGGTTAACCACTGGGTTTATGTTAAACCACTGTTCAGTCAAAGTCCACAGAGTAACTTCACAGATCAAATGGTTAATCAATCTAGTAAAAAATAGTTTATGGTGGTTCTAGGCCTCACTACTATTTGGTCAGGTTTTGTTCTTTTTGTATAGTTTTTTTCCTATTTCCTTCCCAGAGAATTCTGCAATGTGGTTTCAAATGACACTGGAATTTTCATTAAAGTGCATTTAAGTCTGTTTTATATCTTATGAGTTTCTACCTTATGAAAATTTCATCACTTTTTAAAGTTAATCCCATTAATCTTCCAAGTCATCCCTTGATCTTCATAGGAGATATGAACTAATATTATGAGTTCTCTGTGAAGAAATACATTTCTATCTGTTTAAACTCCTTGGTAACTTCTAATGAAATGTGCTTAAATGTTATAACATTGAAATATATCTAATTTTCTTTTTAAAAAGTATATTAATGTCAAGACCATATTAGGTTTCAATGGGTTTAAACATTGTACGTAAAATATAAAGTACTATGAAAAGAATAAGTTGAAATATAGAGTTGAGGTAGAAATGAAGCTAATAGAAGAGATGGCAGCTTAAGAGATACAGATGTTTACAGCAATCAAAAAAGGGGGAAGGTGGAGATACTGAGCCTTGATGTCCAGCAGAATAGCCACATGGGTTGACCACATCAGTGCCAAGCTTTGTGACCCTGGACAGGTGAGTTAAGGGCTTAGAGTTGTTCTTTGTTAAATCCAAGGATATGGAAATGTGTTCTAGTCTTCAATGAATTCTGCAGAATAAACAAATAGAATGTGATTATCACATGCTTAGCTCATAATGTGTGCTAAGTATTTCTGTGCTTTGATGGGCTATTATTCATTTTCTGCTCCTGTTTATGTTTAACAACTGGATAAATGGTATTTGATTGCTCAGAATGCACTAGTGTGGGAGGTGGAGATGCACCTTATGGGGTTCCTATTCATGGAAAATTAAGACAGCACAAAGCAGGACTGAGCTATAAAGGAAGCAATATTTTACATAGCTTAAGTGAACCTTAAGTCAAGTCTTAGTTAGGCCTATATGGAGACGCTGTAGAGTAAATTAGAAAAGTTTGTCTTTCTCAAGTCAAGAAATGTCACCAGGGTCAATATTAGCAAAAATCAATAACAGTTCAAAGAGATATATTAGTTTTTAATTGACTCTTAGCCTATGATAATAAATACTGTTAAATACCATCTTGTACTGGACAAATTTAAATGTAAGATGCTGAAATGTAAAAAGATATTCTGTCAAGAAAACAGAAAAATAAATGAGCTAAAATATTGAACTCATAGAAAACAACATGGCTGTTTGAGATCCTTGAGATCTGGGGATAGGCCTGATGAGAGATGGTAACCAAATTAAATCACAAGTCAAACTGGACATACCAAATTAAAATTTTTGGAGCTCCAATTATGCTCTATAATAAGTGAAGTGACAGTCTACAAATGGTAAAAGGAAAAAAAAAGAAGTTATTCATGTCAGTCAGACAGTTGTTTGAATCTTGGCCTCATAAATGGGGCACTATTTCTTAGCTGGTGACAATGGTCTTGAATTTCAGAGACAGCATCTATGAAAACATAACAGCATCTGCAGAAATATTCTAGAAAATCCAATTCTAGCAGGGTTTTCTAAAAGAGAGACTTGTTAAATAATAAGAGAACACTTGAAAAAGACCCAGCTTCAGGGTTTGATTTTAATGTGTTTTTAGGTTGGCACAGACACTGTTCGCTATTTTCTGAGTATTCCCCAGTAGCCAGAGGGCTGTGATGGTCAGATGGGTTGCAGAACGGGCTAGTTATAGTCTCAAAAGACAGTGGACAGTGGCTTCTGAACAACCACTCACGATGGTTTGATTTGGCTTGAACACTGTGCCTGGCAGGTTCCCACAAGTGCTTACAGCTTCTTAGAGATTCACATGCCTCCACGTGCGTTTGGCCTTTACTTTCTGTCCATCATTTTCTTTTGTGAGATCCTTCACTTAGTCCCCAAATCTGCCCTATGCTTGATCTGCTGGTCAGTGTGAACTGAGCGCAAGAGCTATCCTTTACAATGCTGACTGAGGAACTCAGTCACTTATTTTATAAATATGTTTAAGTTTTAATTTCATTTTTCAGACTCAAATATTTAAAATTTTCAAAAATTAAATAGTTGTTAAATGATTTTGCTTAAAATTTAAATTTAATTAATTAAAAATTTGGATATACATTAATTATGTAACTTATTTTTATTTTAATTAATGATTCTATTTGAAAAATATTTTAAAGTACATAGAAATATTTAAAATTTTACATTTACATCTTGGATGAAAACATTAAGTTTTAGTGGAAAATCTAGTAATGACTATGTAAAAAAATTCCCTTAAATGAGTTGAGTATTGTAATCAATAATGACAAAATTTCATATCTATCTCTATTACAACACAATTACTCTTTTTATGGGAAGGAAATAAAAGTTAACTTTAAAAATTACATATAATCATTATTCTATTGCTTGCTTAAATACCACTAATGTATCTACAAAATTTGATATATACGTCAGTAATAATTGAATTCACCCACATATTGAGTTTAGTGATTTGTACTTACTTGAAAGGTAATTACTTTTATAGACGTTTATGTTTTTATTTTTAAAAGAGATACACATCAAGATGAGGAACAATTTAGCTCACAGGAGGCAACTGGCTTTTTTTTTTTTTTTTTTTGCAGAAGTGCTTATGTGAATTTTACTCACCTATATTTGTAAACTTGAGGCCAAGTCAGTGGTGGAATGGGCAATTGTAAGAAATTACGCAGCCCTAGTGAGTCTAGAAGAGTTGAGAACTGAGCCATGCTTTTACAAATAATCCTCCCCTCACACTCAGGGCTCCTTGATTCCAGAGCCTCCCTCTGTATTGCTCACAGTCCTTATTTACTGAGGCGTGACTCTTTTGGAAAAACTGTATCAAATACTGATATATAAAAATGAATTAAAAGTGAAATTAGTAATAATCTTTGTTAAAATGTCAGATTTTGGGAAAATCATAACCATTTTAAAGATGTCTTTAAAGATGTTTTACTTATTATTATGTTTATCTTTTTATAAGATTTCCATTAAAGATCCATCCACCTACTTACTATGATAGTCACATGAGAAAAGGTTTTCAATGGGTCATGACACCTCAAATTTCTTCTGTTCTAAGCTCTGCCCTGGACCAGCTCCACGCGATCTTTAGCCACTACCAATTTCTATTCTAGAATTTTATAACAATGGAGTGTAGTATATACTCGTATACTTGCTTTCACTCTGACTGTAGTATTTCTAAGACATGGTTTTATCTTTTATCTGTCATTCTTACTGATCATCAGTGTGCCAGTGTACATATAAATGAACACTGTTTTCTTATCCATTTATATGAAAACGGACATTTGAGTTAGTTCCATGTTTTTGTTATTATGAAAAAGATGTTATGAATGTTAACGATGGTCTTCATATAAATATGTATATATATTCACTTTTCTTGGTAATTAAATCTGAGAGTAGAATTGTTGGATAAGGAATATGTATGCTCAGTTTCATTAACTAAAATCATTATAATATTGAACTTGTAAGCTGTGGTAGTTTGAATAAGGATGACCCCCAAAGGGCATAGATTTGTATGCTTGGTCACCATGAAGTGGCACCTTTAGGTGCTCTGACTTTGTTGGAGGGAGTGTATCACTGGGGTGGGCTTTGGGGTTTCAGAAACCCAAGCCAGGGGGCTGGAGAGATGGCTCAGTGGTTAAGAGCACTGACTAATCTTCCAGGGGTCCTGAGTTCAATTCCCAGCAACCGTATGGTGGCTCCCAATCACCTGTAATGGGATCTGATGCCCTCTTCTGGTATGTCTGAAGTTAGCTACAGTGTACTCATACATAAAATAAATGAATCTTACAAAAGAAAAAAAAAAAAGAGCAGTTTAAAAAAAGAGTAAGAAGAAACTCAGGTCAGTTACACTGACTCTTTCTTCTTGCTGCCTGCAGATCCAGATTTAGAACTCTCAGCTTCTCCAGCTTTATGTCTGCCTGTTTGCCGTCATATTTCCCAATATGCTGATAATGGACTAAGCCTCTGGAACTGTAAGCCAGCCCCAGTGAAATGCCTTCCTTATTACATGTTGCTATGGTCATGGTGTCTCTTCACAGCAGTAGAACATTAACTGAGACATAAGCCACTAATATATTCATTAAATTATCTATGCCTTAATTCTACTTAATAAAGTTTTATAGGTTTTAGTGTATAAATTTTATATAGCTGTCCTTAAATTTATCTCTGACATATTTCTTGATGATATTTTACACGGAATGATTATTGTAACAAAGTTTTTTTAGTTTATTAAGTTGAGATAGTACACACTTTAGAATGAGCTACAGAGTTTTAGAGAGACAAAGACACTCAGGCATCTTCACAGTGGCTTTTGTGTCTCTGTGTGTGCATGTGTATGATTCTGTGGCTCTTTAAATTACATAATTAGGTTAGCTACAGAATATAATGTCAAACAAAATTTATAAACTAAGTAAAGCTTAGAAACTAATAAAATTTAAAATTTAGGAAAATCTGAGATGATTTACCTTTAAAGAATTTTCTTCAAAATTAAAAAGAAATAATTTTTATTTTAAGTGTAGGAGTATTTTGCCTGCATGTATGTATATGTATGTGTATGTGCATGTGTATATGTATCTATCTATATCTATATTTACCCATACACACATACCATTAGCCTGCCTAGTACTTACTGGAGGCAGAAGAGAATGTTAGATTCCCCAAGGTTTACTGAATTAGAGGCAATTGTGATCTTTTATGTAGGTGCCTGGAACCCAGGTCCTCTGCAAGAACAGCAAATGTTCTTAACCATTGAATCATCTCTCCAGAAGCTTAAAGAATTTTTATTTGTAAACAAAACAATGAGGTGGTTTTATGAGGCACCCTGTTTAGATTTAGGATGCTAGAGGTATAAACTCTAAGTTGGTAATAAGTTGAGTGCAAGGCTACAAACACTCTGATATTACCTAAGCAGAATTCATCATCTGCAATGTCTTGAGGACAAAAGCTTTTTCTGCTGACTTTGCAACTGTGCCGAGGTTTCTGAAATGGCAGGTCCTGGGTGAGGGCATGGGGAGGGCACTTTCTATGCCCACACCCCTCCATTTTTCATGATTTTTCCCATTCTGCCTCACATTATTTGCCAATTTTATACCTTCAGTTTTTATTACTTACCTTATGTGTATGGGTGTTTTTCCTGTGTGTGCATCTGTGTACCACTGAAGAGGGGGTTTGGATCCCTGGATCTCTGAGTTCAGAAGGTTGTGAGCCACCTACATGCAGTAATTTTTTTTTTACATTTATATTTCCCTTCTTTTTTATTTATGACTACACTTTCAAAGTTTTCTAATATAAACATGTATATATACATAGAAATAATTTAAATGAATGCTCATAAAAACAAATATAGAACATAACTCAGGATAAAAGTATAAGCATTATTTTGAGTGTATATTTAATATAAAATAGCAACATTTCATTTCCCTATTAGAATGGCATAATACGTATCAGATTGTGTAGTATATGAAGCAGAGCATTTCTAAGCTGATTGTGTATGAAATGTCCTTGTACTTATCCTCTTTCTTTTTTGGAGTTTGTAACTATGTTGTATTGTCTTTAAAAAATTACCAAAACTAAAAATTAGTACAACTTTATCAAAATAGGTTTTCAATTGCATTGATACATATTTTCTAGACAGGTTCATTATTTTATCATTTCAATATCAGGATTGCTTTTTGGAAATATTTGTTAATTTTTATAGTGAACTTTGACTTGAATTTTTGCTTTTTTTATTACATATTTTCCTCAATTACATTTCCAATGCTATCCCAAAAGTCCCCCATACCCCCCACTTCCCTACCCACCCATTCCCATTCTTTTGGCCCTGGCATTCCCCTGTATTGGGGCATATAAAGTTTGCAAGTCCAATGGGCCTCTCTTTCCAGTGATGGCCGACTAGGCCATCTTTCGATACATATGCAGCTAGAGACAAGAGTTCTGGGGTACTGGTTAGTTCATATTGTTGTTCCCCCTATAGGGTTGCAGATCCCTTTAACTCCTTGGGTACTTTCTCTAGCTTCTCCATTGGGAGCCCTATGATCCATCCAATAGCTGACTGTGAGCATCCACTTCTGTGTTTGCTAGGCCCCGGCATAGTCTCACAAGAGACAGCTATATCTGGGTCCTTTCAGCAAAATCTTGCTAGTGTATGCAATGGTGTCAGCGTTTGGAAGCTGATCATGGGATGGATCCCTGGATATGGCAGTCTCTAGATGGTCCATCCTTTCATCAGTAATTTTTAAAACTCTTATTTTCTTCCTTGATGCCAATCTTTAGAACCATAATAGATTTTTATATCTGACCTTAGAACTAATGACCTTGATAATTATATAATTGTTTCTAATTTTTAGTGCAAAACATCTTAGTTCTGTTCTTTAATTCTTGATCCTGTTCTCTTATCCATGATGACTATAACTGTATGACATTTAATATAATTTCTAATGATACCTTTGTTTTTTCCCAATTTGGGGAAAATTTGAGCATTTTACAATTAAATGTTTAATTTCAGTGAGCTGTAAGATTGGTAATATACCATCTACTAAGTTTTGTCTATTCTTTGTTAACATGAATGAACAGTAAGTTGCCATAAATACCCTTTGCTGGATTTATTTAAATGTTATCTCACTATTTCTTAGGAGATTGGTTACTGCAAGTTAATTTAATTTTTAAGAAACCCACAATTGTGATCTGGGGAGATAGCTCAGTTGGTAACATACTTATTCCACAAGTAAGAGAACTGGCTTTAATCCTCAGCTCCCTGTAATAACAAAACCCAAGGTCCAGTGTTGCTCACCTGTACTTCAAGTGCTAAGAAGATGGAAATAGGAGGATCCCTGGAACTTGCTGGCAGCTGATTCAGAGCATCACTGATCTCCAGGTTCGGTGAAAGATTCTGTCTAAAAAAATTGAACTGTAAAGGACAGCCAACATCAACCTATGCCATCTACACCAAGCCACATGTGTACATCTGCATTTGACATTCACATGCAAACATTCATCAACATATATGTACACACACACATACACATGCTCATATATATACACAATAACCTTTATTTTATGTTTTAACCTTTTATTTGAATAATTATTCCCACAGAGAATTTACTGGATAACTTCATAATGTCATACTTATTTGCATATTTCCCAAAGTTTGAAGAAAACTTATTACATCACTGAATTAAAATAGATTGAATGGTTATTCAATTCACATTTAATGTTTCTTTATGAAATTTGCTTAAAATAGTTTCATTTCATGTGCTATTTATGAATACCTTCAAACATGGTATAGAGAGAATCTTTATGCAATGTGTGGAAGCCTCACCTGTCAATAAAAAGCCAATGGTCAATTTGCTTAAGGCAGGATCATAGGCAGACACAGAGAGGATTCTGGGAAACAGAATAAAAGATTAGCCCCAAACACTGATGAAGACAGACACATGAACCTGAGGCGAGGTAACTAGCCATGTGGTAGGACTTAGAATCGAAGAAACAAGTATCTAAGTTACGAGCTAGTTGGTGAACAAGTCAAAGCTTTTGGCCTAGACATCTATTCATGAAATATCAAGTCTCAGAGTCATTATTTCTGGGAACTTGGGTTCTGGTCAAAAAGTCCATGGTCACACATGTGTTTTAAACTTAAATCTACTCATTGTTTTTCAGTCTGTTACAACACCTAAGAGTTGCTTCATTTCTGGTGAAACTATATCATGAATAATTTTACACCTAATTCTAGAACAAATAAAACTAAAAATATATTTGAAATATATATGATTCAGCTCAGTGATATATGATTGGTAAAAATGTTTAGAAAACTGCATGCACATGGATATTTGTTAGGCTCATATTTATTATATGCTCATTGTATTGGCTAGTTTTGTGTCAACTTGACACAGCTGGAGTTATCACAGAGAAAGGAGCTTCAGTTGAGGAAATGCCTCCATGAGATACAACTTTAAGGCATTTTCTCAATTAGTGATCAAAGGGGAAAGGCCCCTTGTGGGTGGGACCATCTCTGGACTGGTAGTCTTGGTTCTATAAGAAAACAAACTGAGCAAGCCAGGGAAAAGCAAGCAAGCCAGTAAGGAACATCCCTCCATGGCCTCTGCATCAGCTCCTGCTTCCTGACCTGCTTGAGTTCCAGTCCTGCCTTTCTTTGGTGATGAACAGTACGGAAGTGTAAGCTGAATAAACCCTTTCCTCCCCAACTTGCTTCTTGGTCATGATGTTTGTGCAGGAATAGAAACCCCGACTAAAACAAATTGGTGCCAGCATAGTGGGGTATTCCTGTGACAACCTGGCCATGTTTTAGAAGGACTTTGGAACTTTGGGCTTGAAGATCCATTCGTTGTTAAGAGCTCTGTCAGATGTTGTGTAGGAGCTTGGAAGATAATGTTGAGAACAGTGCAGAAGATGGAGGTCTGGCATGTGAAATTTCAGAGGGAAAATTAAAGACTCTTTTCAGGGCCATTGCGGTTTTGATTGTGAAGATTCTGTGGTTCTGGTTAGCTGGGGCTGAAGTATCAGCTGTGGTTAACAAGATACCAGAACTACTAAAGCAAAAACTTTGCATTACTGGGACTATTGATGCTGGTTAGCTGGAGCTAAGAAATTATCGGTGATTAAGAATTGACCAGCATCGTTGAGGTGACATCTTCTGGGAAGTGTTTTCTGAAAGTACAAAGAGGCTGTGTTCCAGAAATAGCCAAGGTTGTACTCCTGCTGCAGCGGGAGTTGGTAATGTGTAAGGGTCACCTAGGTGGTACTGGTTTTGAAGGCATGAAGGGTTCATGCAGAGCAGCTGAGGTTCGGCACTGTGAGAGGCCATGGAAGGCCATTGGTGAAGGTGCAGCCTCAGTTGCAATTGATGGCCCTGGACTGAAGGGGTCATGCAGTGTTTCAGAGATGCCAGTACCATGAGATGACCACCAAGAGCAGCAGCAGTAGAGTACAGGCATCTGGAGCCTAAAGGACGACGCATGAGCTACAAAAGGCATGGATGGAGAAGTGACCCAAACCCTTGGAGGAGCCCAGAAGATCGTGAGTTGGATCCCAGACATTGGATGGTTGGAGATTGATTTTTGCTTTTGATTGTGACTGTGCCCTGATATTTTCCCTCTTGAAGGAAGAAACTATTTTAGTGGAGCCCACAGTTAGGAGACTTTTAATTGTAAAACGACTTTGGATTTTAAAAGACATGGATAATTTAAAGAGATTGAAAATTTAAGAATATGTAAAGACTGTGGGATGTTTAAAGTTATTTAGACTTTGGGGATAAATAAGAATGTAAGGGTTGAGGCTTACTAGTGATGTGCTTGTGTGTCAAGTTGACAAGGGGTCAATTGTACTGGCTAGTTTTGTGTCAACTTGACACAGCTGGAATTATCACAGAGAAAGGAGCTTCAGTTGAGGAATTGCCTCCACGAGATACAACTGTAAGGCATTTTCTCAATTAGTGACCAAGGGGGAAAGGCCCCTTGTGGGTGGGGCCATATCTGGACTGGTAGTCTTGGCTCTATAAGAGAGCAGGCTAAGTAAGCCAGTAAAGAACATCCCTCCATGGCCTCTGCATCAGCTCCTGCTTCCTGACCTGCTTGAGTTCCAGTCCTGCTTTCCTTTGGTGATGAACAGCAGTACGGAAGTGTAAGCTGAATAAACCCTTTCCTCCCAACTTGCTTCCTGGTCATGATGTTTGTGCAGGAATAGAAACCTGAACTAAGACATTCAGAGTATGATATTCTTTCTGACTTCTAGGATCAAGTTCATGTGTATAATCAGAGGTTACACTGTTTAGAGAACAGTCAGTAGTTGGAGATTAGGTAGCAGGAGATGTGTCAGGAGTCACATGTGAGGACATGAGGGAAGCCAAACCTACTTGATGGAGAAAGACAAAGGTGACTCTCTTAAAGCCTTAGGATTCCCACAGAGACTTCCAAACCAAGCTGCTCTTCTAAAATAACCCAGTTGCTGCAAGGTGTAAAGACTTAACTCTTCCTTAGGCCAGCCGTAGGATATGGCTACCCTCTGGAAAACCTTCCCTGCAATTGGACTGTGCTAGGGAACAAGCTACTAACATTTCCAGCAGTTTAGGAATGAAAGTCACTTAAACAAACAGAAGATCTGGATAGCACACTACACTGCCCATCATACCGAGTGTTTAAGAAGACAGGTATGCAGGGTGTGACTTAGTCATAGAGAACTTGCACAGGATGCTTTGGTTTATTCCCAGCATTACAAGAGCCAAAACAAACAAACAAACAAACAAACAAACAAACAAACAAACAAAAGCTACTTTAAGCCAAAGAATTTAGTTGTGGTTAGTTCCATTAGTTCCATCTTTCTTGACAGTGTTTGGACTTTGTCTATAGATAAAAACACCGTGTCGGTGGTAACAAGAATAGTTAGAATTTGGACATCCAACGGTGTTTTATGGCTTAAGTTCTGTGCATTTGTCACTCTGTACACTTGTGGATACAATCCTTAAGGGTTCTTCATCCTGACATCTTAGTCTATTAACAACAACAACAAAAAATCATAGCTTCAAGTTTACCATGAAGAACAGACTTCTTCGTGGTCATGCTTTCTGTAGTGTTGCTGAAGAGTTTTCCAAATATACAGGTTATTTATCTTAGATACCTTGAGAAAGACTAAAAAAAATGACTGCCTGATTTGAAGTACTTCTGGATATCCAAACTAGTGTCATGTAGAGTTGACTTTCCCTACATCACACTGAACCTTTGAACCTAACTTCTCATGAATCCTCTTCCTCCCCCATGGCTCCTCCTTGAGGAGCATTCTATTTACTGAGACATTTGAGTACAGAGGGGTATGTGCAGTGGGGAATCCATTGGGATTAAATAACAGTGATGAGTTCCAAACCCTCAAGACCCCATCCTGCTTCACCGCCTTCTCTTCTTGGCCCTGAAATGACATTATGAGATTTCCTCTTATATGCAACTTAGTTAATAGCTAAATTCTGTCAAAATCAATTTGAATGAATAAAGACCCCTAATAAACAGTACACTTTCAAAGCACATTTTCTTTGGATTGATCTAACATTATCCCATAAGTCCTGCCAATATCATTTCAAGTTAACTTCTGTCATGTGTAAATGCATTTACAGGCTAATGGAGCAGTTTGTAATTTCACTAAACCTACACACTGCTCAGATATATAGCATATAGTGGATAAATAAGATGTCTGAAAAGGTATCTGCGTTGAATGTTCATGAAGGGTTCCCTCTCTTACTGCCCTCACTTGCAGGAGCTATCTGGGGAGATGAATGTGCCAGGATAAGTTATCTGAGGCTCATAAAATCTTTTCCAGAGATTGAAATAAAGTCAGTGCTTGCAGAAGACAAATCAATTGTGACATTTCTGAATAGAGTGCGATGCATTTAATTAGCACAAGACATACTGGCAAATGCTGAATTACCCAATAAATCACTGGATGCTGGAACCCGTACATAGTGGGAATCAGCTGTCTTGTGAGACGTACAGCAAGTGATAATAGGTGGCTCTGGCCATTTGTATTGTCACTTTGACCCATTCTTTGCTATTATTTTTTCCTATTTTGACATTTGCACACAGGCCTCTTTTAAATTATTTTAAACCATCAGAGGTCTCTGTCCCTATCCGTTTGGAGAATATTCAACAAATGTTTGCCTTTATAGAGAACCTTCAGATCTGTTGATGAAAAATGGCATGTGGAGTCTTCTGTAGAGGGGGAGTCAGTGCAGATTAAAATCCTCAGCACAAACCTACCGAAAACAACTAATAGGGTCACTGTCCATTGAAAATATTGAAGGTGTTACTTTAGTCATTTCTGAATCGCACAACACCATCAGTTCAAGCAGAAAAATGGCCTGCTTTAATGTTTGACACTTTAATTTTTTTTTTTTTTTAGCCTAGAACTCAAATGCTACTTCAGCCTATCCTTGAGATGCTGGAGCTAAAGAGCACCCAGGCTTAAATTCAATGTTTTGGCTTTTGTAAATCTGGGGAAAAATTGAGAATGAATTCCAAATGAGTCTTGCTGGCTTTGCAGGACAAAATAGAGCATTTCATCCTACAAGGGCTGTTTCATAGATAAATTGGAGATTCCACTAGCAATTCTCTCAGTGTCGCTTTCCATGACATGAACACTAAGGCCCCTCATGCCATAAGCCCCAGATCATATGAATGACTTCTGCCGCACACTGCTCCACATAGCCTTTGGTGCCATGTTAAGTGGTAACATTCAGTGGTAGACAGGACTCGGCAAGTGGTGCATAGACATGCTCCTGAGTAAGGAAATGTGAAGAATGCAATGTGAAGAAACCAAAGGGCTTTCATTTATAACCCTTGGGTCAAGCTGCAGTGTGCTTTTCATTAGGAGTTGAAACTCTAGAAATGCTATCTCTTCATGTCTGCAGACTCAACAGTCCCACTGTATCCAAGGTTTTTCTTATCACAATGTGAAGGGTAAAGGATCTCAGAATCACCCGGGAGTTCTTTTTAAATTAGCCAACGTTTAATTCCTTCTTTTCCCTAGGAACCCTAAAATGGGTACAGGGAAGGACCTTCCTTCTCCAAGGAATTTTTCCTATTTCCAAGGAAATAGGGATGTAAACATAAAACACAGCAGCTCAGTGATGGGCATCCAATGCTGTCTGCTCTGCAGAGACTCCTGAAGCCAGCAGCACCCACCTTTCTTCGTTGTTGGCTCCTTACTGTACTGGGCTAGAGGAAGGTGAGTGTCTCAGGTGGCCGGATCTTCATTAGGATGAACTGCTTATGTCCACTTCCGTTTCTATGCCAGTGGCTGGTTGAAACAGAAGAAATAATAGTGTTCTAGCCAATGAGGCATATTTGGAAGCATACTGGACACTATCTAGGACATCTTATGGCTTTTAAATAGAGGCACACAAAGAGAAATGTCCTCTTCTGTTTCCAAATACATTTGCATGAGGTCATTTTTTAGCAACAGAAATACAGGCTTGGGGATGAAAGTATAAGGCATCCAAAGGATGAAAGGACTCATGTTCATAGCCATCCATTCAGTTTCGTCTGCTACAGAGGGGTTCCCAGGGCCTCACAGTTTGAGTATCAAAACTAAGAAAGTCTCAGTGGGTCACTTCAGAAGAGAGAGTGGACTGTTGGGCCATATAACCACCCTTTTAGAAGGGAAATTAAGAAATTCTGTAAAGCTCAACCCTTGGACTCCAGTCTACATGATAGATGCCACCAAAATCTATTCCACTTGAAGATGTGCTTTGTTTCATAAAGTTTAAAGTATGCTTGATGACCAATATGGAAAAAAAGCATATTTTAAGTGAAACTCAACAAAATGAGAGGTGCTTTTATAAGAAGATTCAACCTCCCCCAAATTCCCTTCCTCCTTTCTCCTTTGTGTTGTATGTGTGCAGTCTACCTGCACATGCATATGTGTGTTGGCATTTGTGTGGGCACACACAGATAGGTGGGAGTCTGAGGTTGATGTCAGGACTATCCCTGTGTTACTTTTTCACCTTATTCTTTGAAGCAGAGTCATACAGTCAAGCCCAGAGCCCAATGACATGTCTTGTCAGGCTAGCCAGCTAGCTTCATGAAGAAAGTATCTCCACCTTTTGAGGCTGGAGTTATAGGCAGGCTGCCAGGACCACCTGGGCTTCTGTCATTTGAACTCTGATCTTGTTGCATAAGTGACCAGTACTTGGACCAGAGTCATCCCCCAACTTTCTGTTATACTCATTAACTAACTAGACACTTATTAAAAGTACTTTATTAGAAATTAACAATTATTCTTTATCAAGCATATAATTTTGAGCCCTTTCTATTTTATACTGAATTCCCAGGGAACTAGTGGTGGCCACAACACAGATCCAGATCAAGCACTTGCTAGTTGGGAGCATCTTTTTACTGAGTGCCAAGTGTGCAGGCGAAAAGATGGGAAATATAATAAAGCCTAAATAGTTTAGTGCTGGGAAAGTTTCAACTGTCTGAAGATGGAGCACCCATTCTGTGCTTCCTGGACCAAGGTTGTTTTGGAGGTCTGTCTCAAGGTTGTAGACAGAGTTCTTCAACTCCCTCCGTTTTTAACTCCATCACAAATACCATTGGGCCTTAGTGGACTGAGTACTACTCTGCCACATGACTATACTCTCTGAACACTAGGAGAACAGCATAACTTTACACCAAGAGCATCACTTAGTTGAGGGTAGGTAAAAGAGTTCAAAGGTTAATAGCTCTTGTTTTGTAGCCATAAGGATGGAAGTTCGGATTCCAGAACCCACACAAATAGTGATGTGGTCCCCCAAACGCCTGTAGCTCTGGTGTAGAGGTGGACTGAGACCAAACATCAGGGTTTCTGTGGTTTACTGGGTTACATCCTATCTGAGATTCAAATTATGGGTTCAAGAAGATATCCTGCCTCAGAGGAAATGGTGGAAAGTGATGCAGGAGAAACCCTTAAGTTACAAAGCAATGTTGGTGATAGCATTGCTTACACGCTGAGGGTACCACACTGTCTTTTCTTCCCAGGTCAGACCTGGGTGGCAGTAAGTTTCAACTGAGGTGATGAACCAAATGGAACCAGTGGGATAGTGCTGGTGGTCATTCATGATGCTCACCTGGAGAACAACTTCAGTAGATGGAAGATCTTGTGATTGGTGGGAGAATCTATAATTGTAGTATGTCAGTTTCATAATGTTACTGGACAGTTCTCTCTTTCTCTAGAAAAAGGAAAGAGTTTTGAAAGGGATAACCACCAAGCCTTTGTCTAGCTCCATATTTTCTAATTCTCAGGCCAAATAAGCCAAACAAGAAACCTAGTGTTCCTGTTTTCTTTCTCTTGCTATGAAAAAACATTCTGATCAAACCAACTTAAGGAGGAAAATTTCTTAGAAGGCTTACATATCCAGGTCACAGTCTCTTAGTGATAGAAGTCAGGGGAGTAACTGAAGCAGCAATGAAGTGGAAAACATGGAGGAACTCTCTTTGCTGGCTCCATCCCAGGCTCACACCTAGGGCTTTTGTTGTTGTTGTTGTTGTTGTTGTTGTTCTGTTTTTCCTTTTATTTTTATTTTTTAAATAAGCAAGGGTCTACCTGCCTGTAGATGGTGCTGTTCATTGTCAGTGGGGTCCCCCTGCATTGATTTAATAATCAAGACAATCCCTCACAGACCAATGTGATCCACAATATAATTCGACAGTTGGGGCTTTTCTGTAGATGAATCTAGATAGTGTGACATTTATAGTCAGGATTAACCAGAATGCTTAGCAGGACATCCATTCCCCATTTTCCATCTTCCACATTGTATATATATATTTAAAACATGTTACTGATTTGTACCTTGTACAAATTACTTTGTACAGATTCACAAGTTTTTCTGTCTTCAAGTATGGTGGGTTTTTTTCTTGCTTTTTTAATTTTAATTTTTATTTTTTGGTAAAAAGATATGGTTCCAAACATTTAGTTATATCCATTTGTTAATTCATTTCATTTTTCTAATGAAGCTTCACCTTGTACTTCCAAATCTCCAATTATCCTTAAGAATGGACTAGATCAAGCATCTACCCCATAATAAGCTGTTTTATATCTCTGTAAGACAATGAAATTTAAGAATTGAATTTCAATTTAAATGTCAATTTAGAAAGATTCTTGAAGATAGCATAAGTCATTTATAATAGCCTCCAAAGAAGAGGAATGCTAGTCTCCTATTATAAGAGATGGGGAGCTGGCTCAGTAGTTAAAATCATGAACTGCTTTTCCAGAGGACCCTAGTTCAGATCTCAGCAACTAAGTCAGGCATTTCACAACAGCCTGTAACTTGATGTCCCCTTCTGGCTTACAAGAGCACTACACTTATGTGCACAAACCTCAAACAGACACACATACATACACATAAAGCAAAGCAAAATATACCTTAAAATAAATAGGAATGATATCTAATTTTTCTCTGTGTCTAATATAATTTTAGAGTACAGGATTCAAGATTGTGTAGGATTTGAATTCAAATTCTCATCTTGCCACTTGCTGGTATGACACATATCAAATTGCTTAAATACTCAAACCTTCAGTTTTTGCGTAGGCTTTCAGAATATCATCCACAAAAGTTTAAATTAGATGGTATGCTGGTGGTGGGATGGGATGGCTCTGTGGGTAAAAGTGCTTAGCACTAAGCCTGACAGTCTTAGGCTCAAAACAGAGAGAACCAACTCTTTCAGGTATTTCTCTGACATTCATATGTAGGCTCTGGCACCCACCCCTCCTACAATAAAATAAAAAGACTAAATGTGGAAGAATAATTTAGATAATGAAAGATCAGAGGAGTTAATAATTCACATCATAATAATTAGCAGTAATTTATACTTGTGTTATTTGTGCCTAAGTGTACATTGTTCTCATGAGCTCAGACATTCTGTGTCCTGCTAATATCCTTGCCACAAAGCTTTCTTTGCTTAGTATTTTATGTGTGCGAGTGTTTTACATGTATACTGTATACATTTAGTGCCTATCAAAGCCAGAAAACAGCATCAGATCTCCAGTAACTGGAAAAGATGGCAAGCCACCATGTGGATGCTGGGAACGGAAACAAGGTCCTTAACAGCAGCAGCTCCTGCTCTTAGCCACTAAGCCATCTCTACAGGCCTCTACTTGTTATCACTAAACATTTTCTTATTGTCCCAGATTTCCAGGCTAAGCATTCTGTTATCACCTCAAGTCGCTATTATTTATTTACTTATTCAGCTTTGTTTCTGTACTTGGAAGTGATACTCTTAAAAACAAACAAACAAACAAACAAACAAACAAACAAAACGTCTAGGATAAAAAATGCAAACAAGGAATCTTTTGCCCACAAAGTAAGTCTTGTCAATGTCAATATTAGAAATTTAAAGAAAGAAAAGCCATTGGAAATTCTTGCTTCCTTCACATTGGTTATTTTTAAGAGAAAGGATAAGCTCTTATGTTGGTTTCCTGGAGTTGCTATAAAAATTGCAACACCCTCCAAAAACCTAGGTGTCCTAAAACAGCAGAAATATATACTGTCACAGTATAGAATAGAGAAATTTGAAATGGACATGTTCCCATCGGTGCCTTCTCGGAGACTGTCCCATCTCGGTCAGCCTCTGGTGATTGCAGTTATCTTTGATGTCCATTAGCTATAGAAACATCATTCTAATCTTTACCCCAATTTTAAATTTTATTTTAAATTTATTATTTTATGGTGTGTGTGTGTGTGTGTGTGTATCTGCATGTGCATGTTATTGTATGTGTGTTCGGTGGGCATATGTGTGTGCACTTAGAGATCAGAGGACTTGTTTGGATATTGCTCTCTGGAAGCCACCTCCCTTGCTTTTCTGACAGGCTATGGGGCTTGCTACTTGGCATAGTTGCACTGTGTGGCCAGGGAGCCTCATGTATCTGCTTGTCTCTACCATGTTGACACTGGGTTAGAAACACAACCATCCCACCCAGATTCTTTCTTTATAGGAGCCGCAGATTGAACTCAGCTCCACATGTTTGCAAGGCAAATACTTTAACAATGAAGCCATCTATCCAGCCCTCTGGCCTCATCTTTAAAGGACCTTATTCCTCTGTGATTCCTCTGTGTTTCTGTATATATGCTAATCTCATATACCTTCTAAAGATGATAATCATTGGAATTAGGGATAAGCCTAATCCACTGTGATTTTATTTTGAGCATCTGTCACTACAGTTGGAGTTTTAAATATTTTTTGTCTGAGGAAAGTACAAAAAAGGTGGAATTGGGGGAACAAAGGAAGAACTAGTTTCAGTTTCCAGAAGTCTTCATAAATTCATCATTTTTATTTATTTTCCTCTTGTTGCCACATGCTCAGCATATCTTGAACTAAGGTAGCTTCGAGGTCATGATCATGTATGTGCCTTGTCACTGGCTGAAACATCTACATATGGTACCTGACTGTTCTAAATCTGGCAGTGTTAGATAGTGGAGGGTTATATAGTAATTCTGGTCCTGCCACTTGATGAAAGCATCCCATATTAGGTCATTAGAGTTCTATGATTTGGAATATATAATCTGATCTAAGGTGGATTAGGTGTGTGAACTTTGCTGTATTGGCTGGCAACATTCATCTTTGGGGAAGAGACCCTGGGAAAAGAAGAGAATCAAGAGAATCAGGGCTCATGCTTGAATCTCACTAAGAAAGCAAAATAGAATGGATATCAGTGGTAGATGGATGAAGGGAATTCAGTGGAGGAGGGGATCAAGATGTAAAGGAAATTAAAAAAAATAAAAATAGCATGGGCCTTTGTTAGTCAAATTACTTCTTTTCAGCAGCACTATTGCATTATAAATCTATCTATTTGTAGAGGAGGAATTAACTAAATTCTTTTGGAACTAGTGTCTATGTTTAGGGAAAAATTGTAAAGCCAGGGATTTGGGTCATCAAGTACTTTCACAATATATAGAAAATGCAATATTCATGACTAGTGTTTCTCTAGGCATTTGGAATTGGAAAGAAGGAGCTGTAAAAGTGTTTCTGTTTTCCAGTTACAAGAAGGACATTAAGAGATAATGGAAAGGTGTTAATCAAGATTTGGGTCACAATAGTATCTGCTAGGTAGGATGAAAAATTCATGACAGTCCATTGTTCCTGCCATGGCAATCTGTGGAAAGATGCTGGTGTTTAAGACACCACATTCCAGAGAAGGCACCACCTTTCTAAGGTAGACAGACAAGAAATACCCTCTAATATAAAGATGGTGATATATGAAATGGAATAAGGGTAAAAGCCATATGCTCTGCAAATAGTGACCCTGATAAAGTTAGTGTGCTATGTCAGATAGTATGCTTCAGGATGGAAATCAGTTTGTAAGCAAAGGGGGGTACTTTAAAGTAATTAAATAAGAAGATGGCAGAGCTGAATGCATACTGACTCCTCTGAAGAGGAAGCCAAGGGAGGAAAATCCCTTGAGCCTCAGAATTTGAAGCATCTTGGATATTCTGTCAAAAAGGTGTAAAGGGGGGGGGAATAAGAAGGTTAATTATTCTAACAGCATTGAGATCACTGTGTCAGTGATCTAAAGGATGCAATATTTTCATGTATCAAGTGTTACATTCCTTTGGCTGCTTCAATTAGCAAAAGACAAAGTAGCTACGGGTGGTTATTTCAATCCACCTGAGTAAGTGATGAAGAAAGGAGTTGAACATGAACTGGGTCACACTAAAGTCAACAGATTAACAAAGAGCTTGAGACCCATGCCATCAGAGGGAGCCCACCCCTGACACTACTGATGATATTCTGCTGTACTCGTGGACAGGCACATAGTGTCACTGTCATCTGAGAAGCTTCACCCAGCAATTGATGAAAACAGATGTAGAGACACACAGCACACATTACACAGAGCTTCAGAAATCCTATGGAATAGGGGGAAAATATGGAATAAAGTGCAGAAGTTAGAACCAAACAGAGACTACAGGTCCAGAGGTTTCTGCACTGGCAGGAGGATATGTGAGAAGTAGTCACAGCTGAGAAATGTACACTTGAATTTGCTGTTACATTTGGTCCTGCAGTTGCTATGCCATGGAAGTCAACGTGGGTAGTCGAATACCCATATCAGTGGTTAAGAACCTTCCTGAAGGCTCTATTGCAAGTTTTCCCTAATTCCATCTTACTCTTACAAAATAAATGGACTCATCCCATTGTTGGTTGAAAGTTAATGAGACAGATCTCCAATGGAGTTCAATGATTGTGTAACATGTAATTTAAGGTGAACATAAAGTAGAGAAACAAATTCAACCCCAAACCCCCAGCACTTGCACCACACATACTGCCATTCTAGCCACACCTTGAAGGAAAAGATGTCTGTAGGTTTTTCTAACTTCTATGATACTGCAGTAATGGGTTTTTGACAAAGGAATGATGGTAATGAAATGTTTATGATTACATAGAGACTTTTTGTGCATTTGAGCTCATGCTATTATCCTTATTTGAGACAAAATGTTAAAGATTGTGAAGATGCAGGACAAATATGTTGCTGTTAAAATGGCAGCAATTTCTTCAAAAGAAGATTGGCCGAAGAGATGGCTCTGTGGTTAAGAGCACTGACTGCTCCTCTAGAGGGTTATAGTTCAGTTTCTAGCACCCACAAGGTGCACACAAATGCCTGTAACTCCAGTCACAGGAGATCTTCTGGCTTCTGAAGGCATCAGTTATGTAGATGGAGCACAGACATGTATGGAGGCAAACACATAAAGTAAAAATAAAACTTGATAACTTTCTAAAAGAGCTGAGGTCTGTCTTCTTCTGCAGCACTGAGGATTTCTCTGACTCCACTCCTTCAATCTTCATGCCTTAAACGTTCAAGTAATTCAAGCTTCTTGGGGATTCAAAGCCTCAGGTCAAGCACACATGGATGCAGCACTACTCAATCCTGAGGAGACCGTTCAACAAGGAGAAGGTGGGGCTCAGCTCAGTATTCTTCCTTTCTTTGGGATTCCATGGAAGTATAGGAGTGCAGGAGTGTAACTTCCCAACAAAAACACTTAAAAGCCATGCTTCCTTTTATTTTTCTTTTCTTCCCCCCACCCCACCATTTCTTTCTGCCAGAATCTCCTATGCTTCAAACTCTGGGGCTCAGGGGTCTTCCTGCCTCCATCAGCTGAGTCTAGCTGAGGCCTCACATATTCACTTGGTAATGTGCCATCCACCATGCCTGACTTTAGGAGGGTGGGTTTTTTTTTTTTTTGTTTGTTTTTTAAACAATGAACTTTTAGCTCTGGTGAGTTCAATTGTATATGCAACTGTGATATAACGTCACCCACTATAGGGAGGGTGTGCCCCATGAATCTTACTATTCAAACAGCAGCAGCAGAAACAATGTAATTGCAAATACTGATCAGTCTTTTCATCACTGTGGGACTTCTACTAAAAGCTAGGGAAGAGAAGGGGACGTCATGGAATGGAAGCATTCTAGAACAAGTTCAGGAGACTATTACAAAGAGCAAATCTAAATCAACAGCAGAATGTTAAGACAGAAGGGAGGGTGGAAGAGACACAAACCAAATCATTCATTCATTCATTCATTCTTTCATTTATGCAACTTACACACCTACTCTCCCCTGGAAACTGAAGTTACAGTGGTGAGGCAGGAGTCAGCTCCCATTTATACAACCACTATTGTGTAAATAGAATGAATTACGGATTGGATAGTGTGCATAACTCATCCAGGTGGTATTCACTGAGTAGGCATAGTGGCTCTACTCTGAACAGGGACCTAGCAATCAGACTGAGCTGCTATGCTACAGCCTGGCATTTCACTTGCATGCCCCAGCTAAAGAATTCCTAGCTAACTTTATTGCTTCTATTTCATAAAAATGACTCTTGGATGCTGAAGAAAAAGTTATCTTTAACTTTGTCTGGATGTGCTAAATTTTTGGGCAAAATTCAGGGCCAGGATCACTTGGCGATGTTTTAGTTCCTGTACATTGGCAAAGCAAGGGATTTCTGTGGGTGATTGTTCTTCTGAACATATTTTTCCTGGATTAGCCATGCCACCTACGCTGTCCTTTTATTAACATAGACTGTCCTATTAATTTTTATTTTAAAGATGTTAATATGTACAAATTATATTTCCCTTGTTTATATGTGAGATTGTCTGTCATATGCCCCATTATTTATAATAGCACAATGTCCTATATTCCTTTCTTTAAAGCTCTCAGTCTTCTCAAACAGAATTTCAATTTGATAATATAAATCTTTTGGCACGAGGTAAAGGATGTTTAATAGACAAATAGCATTTAGACAATTTTATATTGGCCCAGGAAGCTTGTTGGGATTTACAAAGACAACTTGAGTTATAGTTTGCTTTGGCAAACTGGGACCAGGAGATTTACTAATTGGAATCATGATTCAAAGCTGTAAAGAGTGACTATTGATTCAGGTCCTGAGAAGCATCTGATCTGTGCGATGCAAACCACACACTCACCTTCCTCTTCATCCAGGTTCACAGGGTTGAGTTGAGTTTGTCTCTAACCCCATGTATGAATTCCATCGTTGCGGCTGAGAAAAAAGAGCATCGTCTCTTTGATCTTCACTGTTAGGCTGTGGCATATTCATTAGGAAAATCCCTCAATTAACAGAGCTGGGTGACATGCATAGCTTGATTCTCACCTTTCCTCTTGTTTGAACACATGAGCAATCGTCACGCTCAAGATTATGTTTACTGCTCTGAGAGTGGATTCAACTGCATCAGCAATTGGATTGCCTGATGTTTAAAACCAGGAGCAACACAGCTTGCAGATAGTGCTTTTGTTCATTGCTATTTTAATTATATTGAATGACATCACACAATTGTAAGCTTGTATCCATCACTTGGCATTTTATACATCTTAAGGCTGTAGAAATGTTGTGTAACGATGTAAAAGCACACCACAGCTGTAGCTAGTACTGAGGCTCAGCTCATAACTTAGGACATAAAATCTCTGAAATCTGTATTTTTTGTTTTTAAAAAAATCTACATGAGGTAACCTTGCAGGAATGCAGAAGTGGAACAGAATAATCAGAGTCGTGTTTAAATCTTTATGTACCATGTTAATGTTAGTCATTTTAGCATTATTTAAAATGGTGACAAATTGGAAACAGCATAAAAGCCCAACAATTGAAAGCTGTCTAAATAATTTATGGTACAAGGGAACATTACTCCATCATTAAAATCATGTTTTCAACAAGCACAACCATTTGCAGATATTTAACACGAAGCTTGTGAGTCGGCAGAGGGTCATGAGCTGACTCTTTAAAAAAAAAAAAACAACCCACCTGTATACACATACATTAGAAAGCACATTCTAACCTCAAAAGCAAAGACATGATTTTAAAAAGTGTGTGAAGAAACAAACCTGGAAGTAATAGATGAAAATATGATTGAGAGCTTCTATTTTTTCTTGATGTTAGAATGCTGGGAATCATAGCCAGGACCTCTCTCAGGCCAGGTGAGCATCCCACAATGGGCATAGATTCCCAGCCCTAACACATTCCCTCGATTTAATCTGAGAAGTGATGTTAATTCTCTTTGGCACACTAACCTCCTTCAGTGTGTCAGCATGAAGTGTAGCTTACAGTGTTGTGACATGCACAGCAAGATGAGTGTTACAGGAGAGCAATTCTACACATCCATTATCTTCCATAGAACCTCTCTGTTATGTATGTGGGAAGTGAGCCCGAAATCTCTTCTCAGCTGCTTTCCACCTATGAGACAACATCCTAAAGCACGGCTCTCCTGCTGCATGCTATGTCTCAGGGGTTATTATGTTAGGTAACTGCAAACTCATACCCATTGGTCCACATCTTCTTATTTCCTCTCCCTTCACTAATAACGATGTTATACTCTTAGCAGTGAGTATGTCTTTTTAAAAAATGAAAAGGATAATACAGTCTTTTGGTGCTTGGCTTATGTTATTTAGAACAATGTTCACAATTGTCCATTCATGCTGTTGTAATAGCAGGATTTCTTTCTCGTCATTTTACTTTGTCTATTCTTCTCTCTCTCTCTCTTTCTTTCTTTCTTTCTTTCTTTCTTTCTTTCTTTCTTTCTTTCTTTCTTTCTTTCTTCCTTCCTTCCTTCCTTCCTTCCTTCCTTCCTTCCTTCCTTCCTCCCTCCCTCCCTCCCTCCCTCCCTCTCTCTCTCTCTTTCTTTCTTTTTCTTTCTCTCTTTCATGTAGGCTTGGAATTGAATCCCCGGCCATTTGCATGCTAGGCTAATGATTATTGACTACTGAGCCATATCCCTAGTCCTTAGATCTCCATTTATTTTAAATACTGAATAATGCTATCAATACATATACACCTTAAATTCAATATCGACTTACTCACTGATAGGCATTGAGGTTAGATTAGAAATATGCACCACCACGAATTGTTTTCAATAGCCACCATATAAAGTAGAAAAATTATAATAAATATTTGAAGAGTGAACACTAGTCACCTCAAACTCTTCCAGAGAATGAAGAACAGAGAGTATTCCACGCTTGTTCTATGTGACTTTCATTATCCCCCATTAGACCAAATGTGGAGGAATCTGTTAGACAGAAAGACAATCAAGGCCTCATAAAATGGAAGCAAAACGTCCCAAGAAAGTACAAACAAACTAAATTTGCAGTACATTAAGTGGATCATGTGTCATAAGCAATAGGGATTCATCCCCAGCATGCAAGGATGGTTCAATACACACAAATCAATATCCATGAAGAATGGAAAATACATGGTTATATCACCAGATGCAGAAAATTTTTGGCAAAGGTTGACAACATATCATGGTGAAAATTCTCTACAAACTAGTTGTGTTAGCCATGTATTTCAACAGAGTACACACCTGCTAGATTTACAGATCTATAGAGGTCATGCCTGTTAGATTATAGATAACAGCATGCTCCCAGGTCATTCTTTATACAATATTCTGCCACAGTTTTTTGTGGTTTTGTTGTTGTTATTGGTAGTATGTCACACTCCACTACTAATATTTTGCTTGTTCATACATGATTATCTTTCTGCAATATAGCAAACTGTTTTATCTATCTCATTCACTACAATAAGACTAGTACTTATGGGAGTGGGTGGTACACAATGATTGCTTAACCAATGCTTTATATTAAGTTCTATTAAGTTTGAGGAAGAAGGTCATAAGAAAATCATCCCTTCATGACTTGTAGTACTCTATGGTAATCTTGAATATTTGTTAAATGAAGTAAAGAGTTCTTCAAATTTACTCTCTGCTAATATTTTTTCATGTATCTTCAAATTAATTGCTCTGTTTTCAAAGAAAACTAGAAAAGAACCCTTGTCGTAAGAATTTAACATCTGTGGTCATCTCTTTACAAGTGATGAGGAAGTTCATGGTGTAAAATAATCAGCAATTTAGTTGGGACGGATTTGAAGGCTGT
The DNA here is from genome assembly GCF_978045245.1 of Mus caroli. NCBI lineage: Eukaryota > Metazoa > Chordata > Mammalia > Rodentia > Muridae > Mus > Mus caroli. Next base: position 168,066,187 of record NW_028227257.1, read on the forward strand.
GGGTGAAGAGAGCTGAATCTGTTGGTGATTAGCATGGCATGAAGCCACATGTGCAGTCAGGTGTGTACCTTCGAGTGCAAGCTGGGGATCACCATATGATCTCCTGGGCATATGAAAAGACTTTGTTCTTTCAGAAAACCATCTCTTAAATGAAGTCAGCATCAGGTGTTGATGTTGCCATAAAGAAAATAAAATTAAAAACCATTAGTTCTTAGCAGGAAAATAGACCTTTTGGATAAAGAGTAAAATGTTACATTCTATGCTATAACAGGCCAGCCATATGTTCTTTATGTAAATTTTTAAAAGCAAACATTTTTAAATGGGTTTAGTGAGTGTTTCTTCCAGGACAGAACTATCACCAAGTGAGAGTTGAATAATTTACATATATATATATATATATATATATATATATATATATATATAGTTATATTACACTATTGTATAAGGAAGCTGAAATGATCTCTGTGAAGTTGGTAATTTTTTCAAGAGTTTCAAAAACGTTCCTTCTGGAGTTAAAAAAACAAACCCATTGTTCTTTAATGATCTAATAGGGAGTTGGCATCTTTACAAACAGGAGACTGAGATTAACCTATAAAAGGAGTTAATTATGTAGAATAAAAACATTGTCAGGCTTTGTGGAAAATGCTACATTCCTAGTGTTGATGTCTCTGTTCCTTCTTTTCCCAGAAGCCCCTTGCACATCTTACTCCCATCACCGTATACTCTTGTTTCTGTCTCTAATTCCCCCACCAGCCATCTTCCCCTGGAATTGTCCTGCCAACAGACCTCTTGCTGTTTAATAATCTCCCTGCAAACAACAGAGATGGTGTCTAATTATTAGCTTGCACCACAGGACCAGTGAGGACCTTGTTGTGTCTCATATAATTTCACGGGCAGAAGCTGTTTTACTTAAATATCATCAGACTAATTTACTCTGGACCAATGAGCAGGCTAGTGACAATCAAAAAATCATTAATGTAGCCCTAGCCAAATCTATTTCATCCTACATTATCAAGATGGAACAACTCGGGGTTTTGTTACGTTTTATGTCACTTGTGTTCTCTGGTGTCTCTCACCTTCCCTTCCCTACTAAGTCAGGCAAATATCATACCAAATATTATCTACTCACAATTGGCTCAGTGGGTATAATCGGGTATGATATTCTTAACTTTGGTGCTTTGAAAGATGAAAAGCATGTATTAGCTCTCATGATTTGGAAGACTGTAAAACTGGTCTGCAAACAAAGTTAGTATGGAATAGGATGTGGGAAAGAATACCTGGAGAGGAGGCAAAGTAAAGTAACCTCTGGATCTTTACAAACTGACCCAGTGTTCCATCCTTAAGCCAGTCTGAAAATGCCTAAATGGCGATAAATGTGGTGGAAGAGATTCCGACTGAAATTCTGAAATCCGAGAGAAGTTTAGCCCTGTGCTTTAAAGAGCTCAGGAGCGCCATGAGACTTCAAGTTGCTCTTCTCACATGGATGTTTTTGATAATTCATTCATCCTCTTAGTTTTCCATTTCACACATACTTACTGCCTGGCAGGAGGGAGGTGCTTAGCACTGGGGTAGCAATGGACACAAACATGGACCGGGAAAGTGTGAAAATGATCTTTTCCATAAACTTGTTTATCCATATCTGTTCCTATTAAGCTGATAGTATCTTCATCAGTGCTCAAAACTAAACCTGGACATCCATCACCTGCCCCACCCCCTTTCTCTCTCATACTGGAATTCACACAGGGAACATGATCTGGTATTGGGTTGGGGGGGAAAGTACTGAAGTCCTGAGGGCCATCAGAAAGAATGGAAAAACAGGCAACTTCAGGAGGTAGGAGGTTGGGGGGACCCTCCAGAATATACCAGATACCTGGGAAGTGAGTGACTCTCAGGACTCAAAGGGAGGGACCTTAGATGAAATGTCCTACAGAGGGGAGAGGGAACTCATAGAGCCCACCTCCAGCAGAAAGACAGGGCATCAAGTGAGGGATGGGGTTGCCATTCTACAGCCAAAACTCTGATCCATAATTATTCCTGTCTGAGAGAATTACAGGGATGGAAATGAACCTGAGGAAAAGAAGGTCCAATGAAAAGCCCAAAGTGAGATCCAAGTCAAGGGGAGGTCTCAAGGCCTGACACTATTACTGAGGCTATGGAGCGCTCACAAAAAGGGACCTATCCTGAGTGCCCTCCAAAAGACCCAACAAGCAGCTGAAAGAGTCAGATGCAGATACTTGCACCCAACCAATAGATAGAAGCTGCTGACCCCTGTGGATGAATTAGGGAAAAGCTGGAAGAAGCTGAGGAGGAGAGAGACCCTATAGGAGGACCAGCAGTTTCAATTAACCTGGATCCCTGAGATCTCTCAAACACTGGACGAGCAAACAGGCAGCATACACCAGCTGATATGAAACCCCCAACACATATACAGCAGAAGACTGCCGGGTCTGGGTTCAGTCAGAGAAGATGCACCTAACCCTCAAGAGACTGGAGGGCCCACAGAGTTTAGATGTCTGGTGGCGTGGGTGGTGTGTGGTGGGGACATCCTTGTGGAGCCAGGGAGTGGGGAGGAGGTATGGGATATGGAACAGTCGGACAGTGGACCTGGAAGGGAATAAAATCTGGAGCATAAAAAAATAAATAAAAGATAAAAAGAACATCTTTTGGCTTTATTTTAAAATGCATTGAGAATCCAATCATCTTCATCTCCACTACTGTCAAATAATTCCTGATTTTTCCCCATAAGATGTCCTCAACATAGTCTCTGGAGCAATCCCTTAGAAAACTGCCAAATCATGATAGTGTTCTGTGAAACGCTTCAGGGGATTTTCATTTTGTTCAAAATAGGAGCCTAGAGCACTCTGTGCCCCACCCCCCCTTTGCTGCTCTCACTGGATATCTTGCTCTTGATTTCTTTCTCCAATCTTGCTCACTTGATTTTCCTACTTCAGACTCCCATGGTTCTTTGACCAATTCCTTGTCTTCTGCCCTTTGCATTTGCTGCTTCCTCTGCTTGGAATTTCCTTTTCCTGACTCCCTTTTCACCAGTTAGAATGAGTTCAAAGCAAGAGGTTGTTGGTTCCTGAAGAACAGGAACATGGCAGCAGAGAAAAATGAATAAGTGGTTGGACCTGTTTCTACAGGGTGACTCAGTAGAAGGCAGAACAGACAATTGGATACTGTATCAGATAGGGTTCTCTAGAGAAATAGAACCAATAAAATGTATGCATATTAGTAGAGAGGACTTATTACATTAGCTTACATGTCAGGAGCCTACCAATTCCATGGTGGAAAAACTGAGATTATAGAAATTTCTATATCCCAAAGATGGCATATGTTATCTGTCCTGGTCTCCTGGAGATTCTCTGATATGGAGTCTATGTTGAAAGCTCTGAAGCTGTGTCTGATGTCAGTGGGGGCTAATAGATACAGTAGCAAACAGAGATACACTAGAAGCAGAGCTATTCTCCTGAAACTCTCTGAGACACTATCTGGGCAATGCCACTTACTCTGTGGATGGCATTAGCCCTCTTGGTCCATCTTTGGAAATGCCCTCTCAACACATGTACAAGGATTTTCTAGGTGATTCTAAATCTATCAAGTTGACAGTCAGGACATCTCAGCCACCACCAACCAGACAACCAACCAGGCAACACTGGTATTTATTTACATGTTTCCAATTCTAGTAATTCATGGATAAACATAAATCTTTACTGTGAAACAAAGTTTATTGGTATTTTAAATAAATGTTTTGAAATGAGTTGCAAAGTGAAAACACTATACTTCTTTATGATATTCAGAAAGCCAGACCTATAGCAATCTTTTAGTTGCCCTGCACTGCACAGTTATCTGTTTATTATAAAATTCTGGGCAGTGGTACACTCAGACAGTGATTGCTGGACTTCAAGACTCCCACTAGCACTTTCTGAAGGAAATATGACCTAGTCCACAGCACAAATCATTTGATTCACACAAGAAACTGACATGTCCACACTGTGAACAAATTTATTCAAAGGCTGTCATAGTTTTCTATAAAATCACACACACACAATATTACGTATAATATATACATAATAATGTAGTATGTATTATATTACAAATATATATGGATACATGTATATGTATGTATAAAATCTATGACCAATGCATAGACATGAACATGCAATGTTCTGATAAAACTATATTTGAAGCACATATAGCATTTACATTTTATATATAATGTATTTATGCAATACAAGTTTGGCCCATGTGCTAAAACCTTTCCACCACAGCATTAGTCAGTTCTTACAATATTTAATTATCATAAAGGATCTAGCATCTGAGAAAGGATATATATTGCTAATTGCTGATTACTATGTGGACTGGGCTAGTCACCTGACATTATTTTTTTTATTTTTTTACATCAAGAAACAGGAGCATCTACAGGGTAAATGTTTAACATTAGTCAACTTGGCAGAAGAGAAAGATGACACTAAAATTATCTAAGTAGTGTGAAAATATTACATATGCAATAAAGATGATTCCTCTTAAATGAGATTGAAGTGATTAGAAAGCTCACATTAAAAATATTATCTAGACTTCAGTGTCAACTGATGCTTTGAGTTGAGAGGTGCAAACAGTGTCAAGTGTCACCTTCAGTAGTTTGTTATCAGTCTGGAGGTGTATTGGCTGTGGCATTAAAGTCCAGTCATAAAAGGTGCCTTTCATGCCAATACAGGCAGGGAAATACAAAATATTGTGAAAGTAGTTTAAATTTTGTGAGGTTAGTTTATTTTCCATAAAAAGAAGAATACAAGAAAGGATTACACCCAACTAATTGTTCGTCCTGAATCAGTGAGGCTTGTTTCACGTAGTTCTCTTTCTGAGACATAAGGTAAGACCCTCAACCACGGGGGTATTCCTGTGGACCTTGGTTTCTTTTCCTGTTGCTGTGATAAAATACCATGATACAAGCACCTTAAGGGGCAAGGGGCTTATTTTGGCTCCCAGTTACAAGTTACATCCCATCATAGCCCAGTAAGTCACAGTAACAGAATCTTGACGTTTCATTTCCAGCGAAGAGAATCACTGACTGATGAAGGCATCCATTTTAGTGTTCAGCTCGAATGGTCTACTTCACAAAGCTCAGGAATAGTCTTGCCCACAATTAAGGTATGTCTGCCCATAACTGTTACATAATCAAGATAACCCATCACAGGCATGTTCAGAGGCCTTTCCCAGATGTTTCTAGAGTCCGTCAAGTTGACAGTTAACAGACTATCACACTTGGTAACCATGGTTGATGAGAGAAGAGAGGAGAAGGTCATGCATTACACTAAGGCTTTGGTGAAAAACAAAGACACATTCTCTCTGTTTACCCTTCAGCAGCTAAAGAAAATCAGTGGGTTTGGTTGTTGCTGTTTTGGTTTTTAAAAACTAAATTCAAATGAGGGCATTTCTCTTTCCATGTACTCTGGACATACTGAACTAAAGATAGGCAAAAAGAACACAAATGACTCCCAGTGCATTAGTGGGGAAATTAATTTTTGGCTAAGTAAATTAAATATCAAAAGTTTTAATGTCTGAATTCATGCCAGTTTGTGGGGGTGGGGGAAGAGGAGGTCTAGATGCCTTTAGAACATATTAATGTTAATATCACTCTATGTGTTAATTATGAAAACACCCTTTCTGGCTCATTTACTTCATTGTATATTTGGATATCAAGCATTCTCTCTAAACATCCTGGCAATGGGAAACAGAGGCATTCTACAAACTCATGGGCAAACACTGGTGAAGTTATTGTCAACTTAATGGTTTAATGGAAATTTAATAATATTAGAAGCATTTACATGGTGAGGCTCTTCTATGTAAGGGCAAATGAAGCCTAGAGAGTCATGGAAAAAAAATCAGGGAACTGAATGAAGGGTAAACATGATTCATTAGCTGTGTTTTAGCCAAATTATCTTTAACCAGCCATAAATAATTCTCACCCTCAGAACCAGGTCCTTTGTTATTATATATCAACATCTCTTCAGTTGTTCATCTCTGTAGGCTTAAATTTTTAAAAACCTATTTTAATAAGAGTTTTTAAACACTTCAACCTCCCTTCCAGCCCACCTACCAGAGGTAGGAAAAAGAAAGCTTAATAGGAAACAGGGGGCAGTAGTTCTTTGGGGGTGACTCTAAGCTTCAATTTCAGGATATCAGCCATACAGTACAAAATACCAAACATGAATCAGTAGCAGCGACTTGGTCCAGAGGAAACTTCGAGGCTTCTCCAAATCAGCATGAGTATACAATAGTGCCAAGAAGCAGCCGGACTAGGATGAGAAGTTCTCTGGTGCATTTCTCTCTACAAAGTCATGACGAGCGAAGATCAGTGAAGACCAGCAAAGCATTGCAAGGCAAACCAATGCAAGACCATCTCCTCATTGTCTGTGGGGTTATATTTGTATTTGCTCAAACCATCACATGCCCTCTCAAATGTCTGTTCTACAAAACATTACATACCCTTTCACAAGACAGCTTCCAGAAAAACATGTGTCTGTTCCCAGAAAAAACATCCTCTCACATGTCAGCTTCAGCAAAAACATCCTTTCACAGCTTCTAGAAAACCATCACAGGACACAACTGAGTCTCCAAAGAATCCAGAAATTTCCACTTCACACCTTCAAATTCAAGGATAAGAGAAACATTGTAGGATAATTTATAAGAGCTCTAAAGTACCTTCACTGAGCAACTAAACTGGTTGATACATTTATGTCCTACAAATCTTATGTGCTACTTGATCTTAACATAAAGAGTAAGAAGCCTACATAGTCCCATCTCATGTGATCCAAACACTCTTTTTTTTGTTTGTTTGTTTTGTTTTGTTTTTCTTTTTTTCTTTTTTTTTTGATTTTTAATATTTTTATTACATATTTTCCTCAATTACATTTCCAATGCTATCCCAAAAGTCCCCCATAGCGCCCCCCACTTCCCTACCCACCCATTCCCATTCTTTTGGCCCTGGCATTCCCCTATATTGGGGCATATAAAGTTTGCAAGTCCAATGGGCCTCTCTTTCCATTGATGGCCGACTAGGCCATCTTTCGATACATATGCAGCTAGAGACAAGAGCTCCGGGGTTCTGGTTAGTACATCATGTTGTTCCAACAATAGGATTGCAGATCCCTTTAGCTCCTTGGGTACTTTCTCTAGCTTCTCCATTGGGAGCCCTGTGATACATCCAATAGCTGACTGTGAACATCCACTCCTGTGTTTGCTAGGCCCCGGCATCGTCTCACAAGAGACAGCTATATTTGGGTCCTTTCAGCAAAATCTTGCTAGTGTATGCAATGGTGTCAGCGTTTAGAAGCTGATTATGGGATGGATCCCTGGATACGGCAGTCTCTAAATGGTCCATCTTTTCATCACAGCTACGAACTTTGTCTCTGTAACTCCTTCCCTGGGTGTTTTGCTCCCAATTCTAAGAAGGTGCACAGTGTCCACACTTTGGTCTTCATTCTTCTTCAGTTTCATGCGTTTATCAAATTGTATCTTATATCTTGGGTATCCTAAGTTTTGGGCTAATATCCACTTATCAGTGAATATATATTGTGTGAGTTCTTTTGTGATTGTGTTATTTCACTCAAGATGATGCCCTCCAGGTCCATCCATTTGGCTAGGAATTTCATAAATTCATTCTTTTTAATAGCTGAGTAGTACTCCATTGTGTAAATGTACCATAATTTCTGTATCCATTCCTCTGTTGAGGGACATCTGGGTTCTTTCCAGCTTCTGGCTATTATAAATAGGGCTGCTATGAACATAGTGGAGCATGTGTCCTTTTTACCGGTTGGGACATCTTCTGGATATATGCCCAGGAGAGGTATTGCTGGATCCTCCGGTAGTACTATGTCCAATTTTCTGAGGAACCGCCAGACTGATTTCCAGAGTGGTTGTACAAGCTTGCAATCCCACCAACAATGGAGGAGTGTTCCTCTTTCTCCACATCCTCGCCAGCATCTGCTGTCACCTGAATTTTTGATCTTAGCCATTCTGACTGGTGTGAGGTGGAATCTCAGGGTTATTTTGATTTGCATTTCCCTGATGATTAAGGATGTTGAACATTTTTTCAGGTGCTTCTCTGCCATTCGGTATTCCTCAGGTGAGAATTCTTTGTTCAGTTCTGAGCCCCATTTTTTAATGGGGTTATTTGATTTTCTGGAGTCCACCTTCTTGAGTTCTTTATATATATTGGATATTAGTCCCTTATCTGATTTAGGATAGGTGAAGATCCTTTCCCAATCTGTTGGTGGTTTTTTTGTCTTATTGATGGTGTCTTTAGCCTTGCAGAAGCTTTGTAGTTTCATGAGGTCCCACTTGTCAATTCTCGATCTTACAGCACAAGCCATTACTGTTCTATTCAGGAATTTTTCCCCTGTGCCCATATCTTCAAGGCTTTTCCCCACTTTCTCCTCTATAAGTTTCAGTGTCTCTGGTTTTATGTGAAGTTCCTTGATCCACTTAGACTTGACCTTAGTACAAGGAGATAGGAATGGATCGATTCGCATTCTTCTACATGTTAACAACCAGTTGTGCCAGCACCATTTGTTGAAAATGCTGTCTTTCTTCCACTGGATGTTTTTAGCTCCCTTGTCGAAGATCAAGTGACCATAGGTGTGTGGGTTCATTTCTGGGTCTTCAATTCTATTCCATTGGTCTATTTGTCTGTCACTATACCAGTACCATGCAGTTTTTATCACAATTGCTCTGTAGTAGAGCTTTAGGTCCGGCATGGTGATTCCACCAGAGGTTCTTTTATCCTTGAGAAGAGTTTTTGCTATCCTAGGTTTTTTGTTATTCCAGATGAATTTGCAGATTGCACTTTCTAATTCGTTGAAGAATTGATTTGGAATCTTGATGGGGATTGCTTTGAATCTGTAGATTGCTTTTGGCAAGATAGCCATTTTTACAATGTTGATCCTGCCAATCCATGAGCATGGGAGATCTTTCCATCTTCTGAGATCTTCTATAATTTCTTTCTTCAGAGACTTGAAGTTTTTATTATACAGATCTTTCACTTCCTTAGTTAGAGTCACGCCAAGATATTTTATATTATTTGTGACTATTGAGAAGGGTGTTGTTTCCCTAATTTCTTTCTCAGCCTGTTTATTCTTTGTGTAGAGAAAGGCCATTGATTTGTTTGAGTTAATTTTATATCCAGCTACTTCACCGAAGCTGTTTATCAGGCTTAGGAGTTCTCTGGTGGAATTTTTAGGGTCACTTATATATACTATCATATCATCTGCAAAAAGTGATAATTTGACTTCATCTTTTCCAATTTGTATCCCTTTGATCTCCTTTTGTTGTCGAATTGCTCTGGCTAGGACTTCAAGTACAATGTTGAATAGGTATGGAGAAAGTGGACAGCCTTGTTTAGTCCCTGATTTTAGAGGGATTGCTTCAAGCTTCTGACCATTTACTTTGATGTTGGCTACTGGTTTGCTGTAGATTGCTTTTATCATGTTTAGGTATGGGCCTTGAATTCCTGATCTTTCCAAGACTTTTATCATGAATGGGTGTTGGATCTTGTCAAATGCTTTTTCCGCATCGAACGAGATGACCATGTGGTTTTTGTCTTTGAGTTTGTTTATATACTGGATTACGTTGATGGATTTCCATATATTGAACCATCCCTGCATCCCTGGGATGAAACCTACTTGGTCAGGATGGATGATTGTTTTGATGTGTTCTTGGATTCGGTTAGCAAGAACTTTATTGAGGATTTTTGCATCAATATTCATAAGGGATATTGGTCTGAAGTTTTCTATCTTTGTTGGGTCTTTTTGTGGTTTAGGTATCAGAGTAATTGTGGCTTCATAGAATGAGTTGGGTAGAGTACCTTCTGTTTCTATTTTGTGGAATAGTTTGTGAAGAACTGGGATTAGATCTTCTTTGAAGGTCTGATAGAACTCTGCACTAAACCCATCTGGTCCTGGGCTTTTTTTAGTTGGGAGACTATTAATGACTGCTTCTATTTCTTTGGGGGATATAGGGCTGTTTAGATCATTAACCTGATCTTGATTCAACTTTGGTACCTGGTATCTGTCTAGGAACTTCTCCATTTCATCCAGGTTCTCCAGTTTTGTTGAGTATAGCCTTTGGTAGAAGGATCTGATGGTGTTTTGGATGTCTTCAGGATCTGTTGTTATGTCTCCTTTTTCATTTCTGATTTTGTTAATTAGGATGCTTTCCCTGTGCCCTCTAGTGAGTCTGGCTAAGGGTTTATCTATCTTGTTGATTTTCTCAAAGAACCAGCTCCTTGATTGGTTGATTCTTTGAATAGTTTTTCTTGTTTCCACTTGGTTGATTTCACCCCTGAGTTTGATTATTTCCTGCCGTCTACTCCTCTTGGGTGAATTTGCTTCCTTTTGTTCTAGTGCTTTTAGGTGTGTTGTCAAGCTGCTAATGTGTGCTCTCTCTAGTTTCCTTTTGGAGGCACTCAGAGCTATGAGTTTTCCTCTTAGAAATGCTTTCATTGCATCCCATAAGTTTGGGTATGTTGTGGCTTCATTTTCATTGAACTCTAAAAAGTCCTTAATTTCTTTCTTTATTCCTTCCTTGACCAAGGTATCATTGAGAAGAGTGTTGTTCAGTTTCCACGTGAAGGTTGGCTTTCTATTATTTATTTTGTTATTGAAGATCAGCCTTAGTCCATGGTGATCTGATAGGATGCATGGGACAATTTCAATATTTTTGTATCTGTTGAGGCCTGTTTTGTGACCAATTATGTGGTCAATTTTGGAGAAGGTACCATGAGGTGCTGAGAAGAAGGTATATCCTTTTGTTTTAGGATAGAATGTTCTGTAGATATCTGCCAGATCCATTTGATTCATAATTTCTCTTAGTTTCTCTGTGTCCCTGTTTAGTTTCTGTTTCCATGATCTGTCCATTGGTGAAAGTGGTGTGTTGAATTCTCCCACTATTATTGTCTGTGGTGCAATGTGTGCTTTGAGATTTACTAAAGTTTCTTTAATGAATGTGGCTGCCTTTGTATTTGGAGCATAGATATTCAGGATTGATAGTTCCTCTTGGAGGATTTTACCTTTGATGAGTATGAAGTGTCCCTCCCTGTCTTTTTTAATGACTTTGGGTTGGAAGTCAATCTTATCAGATATTAGAATGGCTACTCCAGCTTGTTTCTTCATGCCATTTGCTTGGAAAATTGTTTTCCAGCCTTTCATTCTGAGGTAGTGTCTATCCTTTTCTCTGAGATGAGTTTCCTGTAAGCAGCAAAATGTTGGGTCTTGTTTGTGTAGCCAGTTTGTTAGTCTATGTCTTTTTATCGGGGAGTTGAGTCCATTGATATTAAGAGATATTAAGGAAAAGTAATTGTTGTTTCCTGTTATTTTTGTTGTTCAAGTTGGCATTTTGTTCTTGTGGCTGTCTTCTTTTAGGTTTGTTGAGGGATTACCTTCTTGTTGTTTCTAGGGCGTGGTTCCTGTCCTTGTATTGGTTTTTTTCTGTTATTATCCTTTGAAGGGCTGGATTCGTGGAGAGATAATGTGTGAATTTGGTTTTGTCGTGGAATACTTTGGTTTCTCCATCTATGTTAATTGAGAGTTTGGCTGGGTATAGTAGCCTGGGCTGGAATTTGTGTTCTTTTAGTGTCTGTATAACATCCGTCCAGGATCTTCTGGCTTTCATAGTCTCTGGTGAAAAATCTGGTGTAATTCTGATAGGCTTGCCTTTATATGTTACTTGGCCTTTTTCTCTTACTGCTTTTAGTATTTTATCTTTATTTAGAGCATTTGTTGTTCTGATTATTATGTGTCGGGAGGTATTTCTTTTCTGGTCCAGTCTATTTGGAGTTCTGTAGGCTTCTTGTATGTTCATGGGCATCTCTTTCTTTAGATTTGGGAAGTTTTCTTCTATAATTTTGTTGAAGATGTTTGCTGGTCCTTTGAGTTGAAAATCTTCATTCTCATCCACTCCTATTATCTGTAGGTTTGGTCTTCTCATTGTGTCCTGTATTTCTTGGATGTTTTGAGTTAGGATCTTTTTGCATTTTACATTTTCCTTGATTGTTGTGCCGATGTTCTCTATGGAATCTTCTGCACCTGAGATTCTCTCTTCCATCTCTTGTATTCTGTTGCTGATGCTCGTATCTATGGTTCCAGATTTCTTTCCTAGGGTTTCTATCTCCAGTGTTGCCTCATTTTGAGTTTTCTTTATTGTGTCTACTTCCCTTTTTAGGTCTAGTATGGTTTTGTTCATTTCCATCATCTGTTTGTATGTGTTTTCCTGTTTTTCTGTAAGGACCTCTACCTGTTTGATTATGTTATCCTGTTTTTCTTTAAGGATTTGTAACTCTTTAGCAGTGTTCTCCTGCAATTCTTTAAGGGATTTTTGTGCTTCCTCCTTAGGGTCTTCTGCCTGTTTAGCATTGTTCTCCTGTATTTCTTTAAGTGTGTTATTAAAGTCCTTCTTGAACTCCTCTACCATCATCAGGAGATATGCTTTTAGATCCGTGTCTAGCTTTTCGGTGTGTTGGGGTGCCCTGGACTGGGCGAAGTGGGGGTGCTGGGTTCTGATGATGGTGAGTGGTCTTGGTTTTTGTTAGTAAGATTATTACGTTTACCTTTCGCCATCTGGTAATCTCTGTGGTTAGTTGTTATCGTTGTCACTGTTTAAAGATTGGAGCAGAAGCTGTGTTCCACTCACCAGCAGTCTCAAAATCCTGCGGCGGGGGTCGTGGGTAGCTGGCGAGTGTCAGCCGACCCTGCACCCCAGTTGCCCCCGTGCTTTTCTGACTGGAAGAGGCTTGTGGCCCTATGTAGGCCGGATTTCTCTCTCCCCAACCAGAGCAGTCTCAGGTCCCACGTGATTGGACTGGAGCAGAAGCTGTGTTCCACTCACCAGCAGTCCCAAAATCCTGCGGCGGGGGTCGTGGGTAGCTGGCGGGTGTCAGGCAACCCTGCGCTCCAGCTACCCTGGCGCTGATCTGGCCGGATGAGGCCTGTGGCCCTACTCAGGCCAGTTTCTGCTTCTTGTTTTTCAAGATAGGGTTTCTCTGTGTAGCCCTGGCTGTCCTAGAACTCACTTTGTAGACCTGGCTGGCCTCAAACTCAGAAATCTGCCTGCCTCTGCCTCCTGAGTGCTGGGATTAAAGTCGTGTGCCACTACGCCTGGCTACCCCAAACACTCTTGAATGAATGTACCTAAAGAGTATATTTATATCCTAATAAACTACAAAATGAAGTACCTTATATCAATATATGCTCATTCATTTTTCAAATTTGCAAAATAAGTCTCAATGACCTAAAGTTAAGATGTCAGCATGACTGTATTCTGTTGAAAGGCATTTTGAGGAGAAGAGTTTTAGAACTTGGCCTGGATCCTATTCCCTTCCATCATCAAAGGAAGTGTTGAGTCTTCCTCATATCAAACCACCAATTCTAATGCTCCATGATGACAGTGGAGTTTCCTGTATAACTCAGGAAAAGTCCTTCAAATTTAAGGTCAGATGATTAAGACCTCAATAATATCTATTACCTTAGTTTTTCTTTTTTGTTTTTTAATTAGATATTTTCATCCTTTACATTTCAAATGCTATCCCCAAAACCCCCATACCCTCCCCCACCAGGCTCCCCAACCCACCCACTCCTGCTTCCTGGCCCTAGCATTCCTCTGTACTGGGGCATATGATCTTTGCAAGACAAAGGGCCTCTCTTCCCATTAATGGCCAACTAGGCAATTCTCTACTACATATGCAACTAGAGACACAGCTCTGGGTGGTACTGGTTAGTTCATATTGTTGTTCCTCCTATGGGGTTGCAGACCTCTTTAGCTACTTGGGTACTTTCTCTAGCTCCTTCATTAGGGGCTCTGTGTTCCATCCAATAGATGATTGTGAGCATCCACTTCTGTATTTGCCAGGCACTGGCATAGCTTCACAAGAGAGAGCTATTTTCTGTCAGCAAAATCTTTCTGGTATATGCAATAGTGTCTGGGTTTGGTGGTTGTATATGGGATGGATCCCTGGGTGGGGCAGTCTCTGCATGGTCCCTCCTTCCATCTTAGCTCCAAACTTTGTCTCTGTAACTCCTTCCATGGGTGTTTTGTTCCCCCTCCTAAGGAGGAATGAAGTATCCACACTCTGGTCTTCCTTCTTCTAGAGTTTCATGTGTTTTGCAAATTTTATCTTGGGTATTCTAAGTTTCTGGGCTAATATCTGCTTATTAGTCAGTGCATATCATGTGTGCTCTTTTGTGATTGGGTTACCTCACTCAGGATGATATCTTCCAGATGCATCCATTTGCCTAGGAATTTCATAAATTCATTGTTTTCAATAGCTGAGTAGTACTCCATTGTGTAAATGTACCACATTTTCTGTATCCATTCCTCTATTTAAGGACATCTGGGTTCTTTCCAGCTTCTGGCTATATTATATAAGGCTGCTATGAACATAGTGGAGCATGTGTCCTTATTACAAGTTGGAACATCTTCTGGGTATATGCCCAGGAGAGGAATTGCTGGATCTTCTGGTAGTACTATGTCCAATTTTCTGAAGAAATGCCAGACTGATTTCCAGAGTTGTTGTACCAGTTTGCAATCCCACCAACAATGGAGGAGTGTTCCTCTTTCTCTACATCCTCGCCAGCATCTGCTGTCACCTGAATTTTTTATCTTAGCCATTCTGAGAACTTAGTTTTTCTTACCATGGAATATGGTATATTTGCAGATTCTGGGCACTAAGATTTCGACATCTTTAGGTATTGGGAAGGGTATCATTCTACATACCAGAGAAAACTTGACAATATAAAGGAATATGTGAATCGATAAATGAGTATAGTCTATTAGCTAAGGATTTAAAACTAAACCTTGATGGGATGAGCTTTAACAACACCTTCATTATCAACCAGCCATAAGATATTAGGGAGCAACTCTTTCAACTGGCAAACTAAACTGCCCTCTGTTCCAACAGATAGGGGTTATCTTAATAGAAAAGGCGATGTATTTTCAATTTTAGTACTTAGCTTTCTAAGTACTAAATTCTAAGGGTAGAATTTGTTACTCTTACACTAAGTACTAATTTGTAAGGGTAGAATTTGTTACTTACCTATAAGCTCAGTAATAAATTCTAGACCCATGAGTTTGCATATCAATACACTTCCTATACATAAATTAAAGCATTATGGGACCAAAATAACAGGAAGATTGGCTTTGGCTTACAAGTCATTTTTTATAACCCTTTTGTTTTCCCTCATTGGCTTTGTTAGAAACTTGATCTTTAGTCAAACAATGAGATCACTGCCATTACTTAAAAACCATACTATTACAGTAAGGATTGGGCTCTCTATACTCTACTCTACTCTACTCTACTCTACTATACTATACTATACTATACTATACTATACCATACCATACCATACCATACCATACCATTCCATTCCATACGATACGATACGATACGATACGATACGATACGATACGATACGATACGATACGATACGATACTATACTATACCATACTATACTATATTGTACAGTCATACAAGTTCACAAAAGTTTAGGATTCAGCTTTTCTCTCTACTTTCCCAAATGGGAATAAAAAAGCAATATGAAAGTGATAAGACAACACAAACAAAAATAATTCTGAGGCTAAAGAAGAGACTAAAGAATTTTCTAGTTCTACAGGTACATGTGCATTGGAGAAAGTGATCATAAGACTGCAGATACACAGCAAGAGAGGACCATTTTTATAGTGCATTAATATTCATAATCATGTTATATGCAGTAAGATAACTTTTGTGAGCCTGGAACACTTGCATTTTTAAGAAAAAATGATATCAGACCTATTTCTCTAACCATTTATTTTTTTCTTCCAATAACCATAGTAATAACCTTTTCTAACTACATGAAAACTGCATTTCTGCCAACAAATTACAAGAGCATATGTTGATCCAGGGCTATAGTAACTTCATGACTCAATATTGCCTTAGATATAAAAGCAGCACTGAAATATAATTTGAAAATGACCCTCGGAACAAAACTTAACTGGGAAGATAAGTCGTATTGCCCATTAAAGGACAGGGATCCAGCTCTGAATAAGAGATGGATAAGATGCCTTTGAAGCCCACCCAATCAAACTCAAAAGAAGGAGGAGGCCATGGAGATCACAGAAGGCAAGTGGTGGCACTCTACAACATGGACACATCCTATATATAATCATATGCAAATGAGTCATTACTGATGACTAAATGCATTAGAATTTGGGGACAGCTGCATGACTCCAATGTGAACACTCTGAGCATATTACAGTTTTTTTTCTGTATCTGGAAAAAATATAAAAAATTATCTGCACATATTCTTTGAAGTAGGATCATCTCAATGGAAAAGCATATGGAGAAGATTAGATTTCATTTGTAGAGTTGAATTGAACACTGTGCAAATTATTGAAGGCCATTGGTTATACACAGTTCACACCAGAGAACTGGTCATTTTCCATATGTACACTAAGCCAGTGATATTATAGTAGTGGGGTCAATAATACACAGTCCCTATGGCTGCCAAGGAAGTGAGGAGATGGATGAGGAAATGAGATATGAACATTGGTAGATGGCAAACAACACAAGATAATACTTAAGAAGTGTCTGCTGAGAACCAAAGATCTTGCATTGACTGTCTCTTATTTTGTGCTACTGTTTATATCTCATTCACTTTGTAAAGACCATCTCCCAAGAACCCTTAACCGTCTCCTAACAGACATTCCCTTTATGTGTATCTGTATGATTTACCATTTATCCTTTTTATGCAGCAAGAATATTTCTATAGAGTGTATATCTTACGTCTACACTCAATGGGAACAGACCAAGAGGACAGAAAGTTCAATCTGCTATTTTTTAGCCAGGGTTTCTGATGTTGAGGACTGAAAACACCATGGTAGCAGCAAGAAGTTGGGCATATAACACTGAATAAATGATTTGGATTTACCAATGAAAACTCTTCTCAAATATGCTTTACTGATCAACAGTGCATGTTGGGAGGAATATAGGAAGATTCACTGAGATTTCTGTAGCACAGCTCTTTAAATTTTCATGCTTATAATAAAGCTGCACATCTGATTTTATTTCCTTCAGTTTTGAAGAAAAAAACCTAAGGATCTATGAGAAGTTTGTAATTTTTCCAGGTCACACTATCAATAAAGAAATAGAGAATTTGGTCATAATCTTTCCATTACCAGGGTATGAAGAAAGCAAATGACATCATCATCTTTCCTAGCCTAGTTGGTCCATATTCTAAAGTAGTATAATTATTCTTATTTTTAACCCAGCCTTCCATGAGGCAGATATTTATTCAGCATCATCTTCACAACTGAGTGTTACCTTTCTTTGGAAAGTGCTTAAGTCTCCTGTTTTATCCGATGACTTTGGATTTAGAGCTGTGCTCACAAAAATCTTCCCCTCTTTTCCACAGCATTATTTTGAACCTCATTTCATTTTTACATTAACACATCCTCTGGTAATATATATCTCTATAAAATAAAATAAATTCAGTGCTTCTTGTGCATTCTGATTGGCCAGACCAGATGGAGTGATTTCTGAACCAGAATTGAAAGTCAAAACACAAATGCTTTTTAAAGAGGTTGAGGTTTAGAAGCAACTGTTCACGGCAGACTTAACTTTAATTCTGAGCAGTCTTGGGTGGTTTTCAGCTGTGTTCAACTGTGGAATATTGGAGCCTCTACTCTTGAACTACTATAAATGTACTTCATGTGGATATGGCTCCTGACACAGAAGACAGAGTGGTTGAGGCAGAGCTGTGGAGTTTTGCAGGAGAATGTGGCTGTAATTCTCATCACAACTGTAATTATGTTTATTTTGCTCGGGTTTTTAAGAGCCTGTGTGCAGACACCAAGTGATAGAAAAGCCTTTTTTTTTTTTTTTTTTCAGAACAGGTTAGGTTCTGGGAAGTCCCTGGCAACCAAGCTGAGGAGAAGAAGCCATGTTCATTTCCAAGTGTTGATTGTGAAGGATCAGTCATTCTTTTGCCATTTTATGAACTCCTCAGGATGGCCCTTGAAGTCACAAAAACAGCTACTACAAAGCAGACTGTATTAAAGGTATGAGAACTCTGCAATCAGAATAGACAGCCGATCCTTTAATAACAAAGTTTGTGGGTCCAAAGCTCTCAATCTACTTCATTGGCATCCACTATTGAGAGTTTAGATTAGCCCAAACAGAAATTTACCCTGTCCCATTGAGCAGAGAAGGAACAATCTAATATCTACTTCTTTAGTAAGTTGAACAATGTTCCATGATACAGCAAATGCACACAGGAATGACAGATAGTGCCATAGTTTTGAACGACAGCAGTGATGATGGGATGAAGGTATAGCATCTATAGAGGATTTGGATCTAGAAAGACTTGAGGATTTGCTTCTGTACTTGTCCAAAGCTGTGCTAATTTAAATGAATTATTTACCTATGTTACCTCACCCACAAAATGAGGATAAATCAGTCAATTCTCATTGTTTGACAATTCCATATTGATAAATTTGGATGACAGCTAAAATGTATTTGTGTTTCCAAATATCAGTGCTCATAAGCATGCTTCTCTCTCTCTCTCTCTCTCTCTCTCTCTCTCTCTCTCTCTCTCTCTCTCTCTCTCTCTCTCTCTCTCTCTCTCTCTCTTTCTCTCTCTTTGTGTGTATGTATGTTGCCAGGGTTTGAAGGAGGTGACATTCTACCTTATTGTTTCAGCTCTCATAACTTACGTATTCTTTTAAGAGTCATTTGAGTGTCACATTACAATATTTTTGTGCTTTCTGGAATTTTCAGCTATCCAGAATGATCCTCAGCACGGTGCTGAAATGCTGTATGGAGTTTCTGAAAGTAAAAAGGATAGTGTGTGCTAGATAAACATTCATTCTCACGTGAGTTGATGACAGATGGCCCTGAGTTCAATATTAATGAATCAACAATATGCTACAATCAGCAAAAAAAGAGGAAACTTCTCTATTTTCATGTGAAACTGCTCTGAAAAATGCTAAAATAGTATCTACAGCATGCAATGGAATGAGGATAAAATGGAAGTGTGGCTGAGTTTGTGGTTTTGTGAGGGGTTAAAAAAATAACCTTAGCCATATATATCTCTGTTAACTGTTAGAGAATCTCTTCTCAATTAAAATTATTATCTCAGATCATAGTTCTGGTAGAACTATCTGACCATTTTTCTGATAGAAAATCTGTAAGTCACCATCACAGGTGAATTTATTGGACATCCAATATTCAACATCCAAGAGAGAAAGGCCACTGGAGAATAAGGCAGAGTTAGGCAAGTTATCTGGGTCACTTCTGTTCTGGAGAGCAATATATTCATGACGGATAGTATTGAGTGTAAAGATAGTTTGTGGAGTTGGCATATTGGGGGACAGTTCAGACAACCACAAGGAAAAGGGGTGCTTTTGCTCGTAGTATGGGTTGGGGGGCACATTTCTGGAGGTGAGGAGAGAAGACATAGATGAGCATCAACTTGTAAATGACAAGCTTTCTCAGTTGCTTCATTTCACAAGTTTACTCAGAGTTATCAAAGCTCATAAGAAATTGTTTCATTAAAATTCCTTGCAGAATGAAAATTCAGCCCATTTGGCTCAGTCATGAGCATTCAGATTTGTGCTAAATGTTATTTGTGTTTTCCATAATCAGATTGCATTGTAGTTATTAATTAAACAATTACTAAGATTGAAAATGTGTCTCTTAGACTGTTAAAAAAATAATCACAGGGAACACAATCCTCATTAAGAACTATTAGTCCGTGTGTGACAGGCTTCTTTTGCCTTAGAGAAAACAAAGGTGCAACTCAGTATTTGTCTAAAGTAAATAGGTTATGACTCATTTATCCTATGAAACATTCGAAAGCTGGAAGAATTAAAGGAGATCTGCAGGTGCCATGCCAGCCAAAGACATCTAATGAACCTAGCGTTGCTACGTAGCAACAGCATCAGCAGCTCATTTGCTGGAATGAATTATCTAGGTTTTCCTCTTTCTCTAAAGAAAGGTTCAGGCAGAAATCTTTTTGTGGTGGTGTCACTAATTATCAAAACGAACAAAGACTTGAAAATTGGACTTATTAACAAAGATATACGATCTGAGATTATTAAATATGAGAGAAGCAGATGGAATTATGTAGTCAGGACTTCTCAGAGTGGGAATGGGCATTACCCAGACAATAATACCTAGCTGGTCACTCCATGGAATACATTAGTACATCTCGAAGGATGTCTACCTGTGGTATGATCAGAGAGTGCCAGAGTTGAGTTATGAGACGAAATCTACTCATTTTGGCTGGAATTGCTAAAATAGTTTAGTGAAGATATATGTTACTTCTCTAGCAGTTTTTCTTGTGTCTTCTCCCACATGAGCATCCATTTTTTTCTTGGCCTAGGAGATGTAGGAATGGTCCTGTCTGAAGATAGTAGAGAAATTGATGCTTTGATGTCTTCATCTTAGTAATATTCATTGCTGTAGTCACTATAGATGCTGGATGCTATATGAGCCCACTGCTATTCTAAGGTTGAAAGCCTTTATTCTTTTTATAAGAACTGTCTCCTATTAGAGTTTGGCAATGTGAAAATAACTAGTGCTTTTCCCCTGAGGAATTCTTAAAGCATATCCATTTTCT
Source organism: Mus caroli (assembly GCF_978045245.1). Taxonomy (NCBI): domain Eukaryota; kingdom Metazoa; phylum Chordata; class Mammalia; order Rodentia; family Muridae; genus Mus; species Mus caroli. The sequence goes on from NW_028227257.1 coordinate 168,086,836, forward strand.
CTGCCTTTTGTACATACAAGTTCATTATTGGCAAGACCAATTTTATGCATATTCACTCACTTATCCCCTGCTCCGTCTTCCCCCTCCTTACTTATTACAACCCATATAGAACAGATACTCAAGGGAGTGATTTTGTGAATAAAGATTGTATCCTTTGCTTAAGAGCTTTGGTTTGTGATTATAGATTAAGCTTTCATTTTGAAAGTCAGAGTAATATACTGCCATAAAAACAGCAATAGCAGCGCTATTTTAATTACATCATGTAGAAACCCAAGAAAGACTCAAGACAAAAACAGCAGTGGAACATTAGGTATCAAGAGCTGTGTTCTAATTGCACTGACACTCATCCTGTACACAGCCACCTTCTGGGACCCGAGGGAGGGACATTATTACACACTACTCACACTGGTTCTGTATCTTTTGTCATTTCTTTTATACACTTATTTGAGATCCCATTGCTTTTGAACGTCCCACTCTATTTAGACACTGCAAAATTTGAACACACACACACACACACACACACACACACATGCATGCATGTATGTATGTATCTTTTTAAAAACTGTGTAAACCTGTGTGCTTGTGTGTGGCTATATACATGTGAGTGCAGGTGCCCATGGAGGTTAGAAAAAGATACCAGATCCTGTAGAGCTGAGGTTACAGACAGTTGTTGAGCTGCCCAACATCAATGCTGGGAAACAAACCCAGGTCCTCTTCAAGAGCAGTATGTGCTGTTAACTATTGAGACATCTCTCCAGTCTCTGTGTTTCCTTTTTATAAAGTGTGTGTGTGTGTGTGTGTGTGTGTGTGTGTAAGAGAGGGATAAATGGATGAGAGAGAGAGAGAGAGAGAGAGAGAGAGAGAGAGAGAGAGAGAGAGAGAGAGAGAGAGAGATATGCATGTGTTTGCATGAAAACACATACACCTGTGCATGCAGAAGTCAGAAGAGAACAGAGTGCCCAAACTCGGGTCCTTTCTTTTACTTGCACATCAAGCTTGTCATCCATGGAGCCTCTCCAGCTCATCTTTTATTTTATTTTATTATTGTTGGAAGAATGGTTTTGCTCTAAATCTTATTCTGGCTTTGAACTCATGGTCTTCCTTCTCCGTTCTCAAGTGTTGCAATAACAGGTGAGTACTACCATGCCTGAGGGTCTTTCAGTCTTGCCCTTTTACTGAGCTCAGTTGTCTTCACAGCCTCTATCACCTTGTGATACATATGTGCTTACTGTTTCTCCCTACTAGCATGCAAGTGTCATGAAACTAAGAGATTTTTGAAGGTGACTACTGAATGTACAGTAACACTGCCCAAGATATTAAACATTTATGGAATACATAATGTATAATGTATATAATGTATAATGAGCTGGTCAAAGATTCAGATTTGGGAAAAGGATGCATATCTGGGTTGATGTCTAGGTTGATCCACTGTAGTATCTTTCCATAAGAATGCATCTGACTGACTTAAGTGGGGGTGGGTAAGAGGATCCATTGCTGTTGCTGCTATTACTATGAAGACCACAGTTGCACAGTTCCTGGAAATAAGTAACTTAATGGTCATAAAAGAGAGGTCCACAGGCAAGGAGTACACGAGGGAAAGGTCTAGATATGTCTGTGACTCTTCCTAGCTTGTCTGCATCATATGACCCTAGCCTCTCTTCCCTTCACTGTCACATCCTGACCACTTCTTAAAATATTCTCCAGAATAACTAATATCTCATAATTGCAGTCACCCTTCAAATCTGGAGGTAAAAGCATTTTCCATGAGATATAATAGTGTTTGATAGAGATAGAGGGAGGGGAGTCATAGAACGGTAAAGCAGATGCAATAAAATGTATTTGGGAAACTGGATGAGGAGCTATGGAGCTTCTTTATACTAAAATTCACAATACTGTGTAAATATGAAATTATTCATAGATGAAAAAGGCAAGGCAACAACCCCAGGTTCCATCACTTCCACCAACCTTCTCATTTCTACAGTCAACTGGTTCTCCATCTCTTGCTTAAGGTTTGCCATCTACCCCATCATCTCATTTCCATTTCCTGGGCTTTTGGATCCCTTGCTCTCATCACTTATCTAGAATTTTGTAACCACTCTTGAGGCAGTTACTGCTGGATGCTGTCTCCTCACATGGCTTGACTGCTTGGCCTGAAGGACAGCTCAGAAGCCTGCTTTGTTCCCTTGGTGCTACAGCCATCTTCAGCCTGAGATTTAATAGCTACACATAATCATCCCCAAACAGGCTTGCTAGACCTGCTCCTATGGGTTCATCCCACTTACTCCCCGTGTGTGTGTGTGTGTGTGTGTGTGTGTGTGTGTGTGTGTGTTGTATGCATGTTTGTGTTCACATATGTATGTGGGTAGATCAGAGGTGGCTATTCTCTTCAGTCACTCCATGCTTTATGTTTGGAAACAGTTTCTCTCCCAACTTGGAACTCATCAGCGTGGACAGACTATCTGGCCAAGGCTATCTGACTGTCTGTCTTTACCCACCCATTGCTAGAGTTAAAGATACATGTCACATGGTTGCTGGAAATCCAAACTCAGATCTTCATGCATGCATGGTAGGCACTGTGCTGAAATAACCAGTTCCCCAGCCCTGGGGATGTTCATTTCTTCCCCTTCTCTTTGCTTTTTCTCCATATCTTCCTTCTGAAGGGTTACTATAGGTGCAGCCTTCTTTGGAGACCTCCTCTGATCCCTCAGCCAATAACACCTTTCCTATGAGTGTTGAAAGTGTCTAACACTGTGATTTCCGAGATCTGCACTATGTTATAGAGTTTGTATCCCTGGCTTCACTTGGAGGCGTCTGCGAGGATTTTGAGAATAAGAAGCATGTTTTGTTCAATTTCATATTTCTCCAACATCAAACGTCTCCACAACCTGACATATAAATGTTTGCCGAATTGAGCCGATTTGACATTACATTTTGTTATCACCACCTTAATGGTTGATCCCACAGAAGTATTGCCTGTCATACTCTCTTATCTGAATCATTCACTTTTACTGCAACTTTCCAAAAACTCAATCAGTTAAATTATTTTTTATTAGTATTCTGAATATCACTCACAGAGATGATCCAGTGCTTTGGCTTTTCCAAAAATAATAAATGAAAATGTGGAGGTTCTCTTCAGTGAGCAGTTATGTTCAGGGTGATTTAGAAAGGTTTGTCACTAGAAATACTTTTTTTAAGTCTTTAAATCTTTAAGTAGAGATTCTTTTTTTTTTCTTCTTTTTTTTAATTTTTAATATTTTTTATTATATATTTTCCTCAATTACATTTCCAATGCTATCCCAAAAGTCCCCCATAGCGCCCCCCACTTCCCTACCCACCCATTCCCATTCTTTTGGCCCTGGCATTCCCCTATATTGGGGCATATAAAGTTTGCAAGTCCAATGGGCCTCTCTTTCCAGTGATGGCCGACTAGGCCATCTTTCGATACATATGCAGCTAGAGACAAGAGCTCTGGGGTACTGGTTAGTTCATCATGTTGTTCCAACTATAGGGTTGCAGATCCCTTTAGCTCCTTGGGTACTTTCTCTAGCTTCTCCATTGGGAACCCTGTGATACATCCAATAGCTGACTGTGAGCATCCACTTCTGTGTTTGCTAGGCCCCGGCATAGTCTCACAAGAGACAGCTATATTTGGGTCCTTTCAGCAAAATCTTGCTAGTGTATGCAATAGTGTCAGCGTTTGGAAGCTGATTATGGGATGGATCCCTGGATATGGCAGTCTCTAGATGGTCCATCCTTTCATCACAGCTCCAACCTTTGTCTCTATAACTCCTTCCATGGGTGTTTTGTTCCCAATTCTAAGAAGGGGCATTCTAATTAACAAAATCAGAAATGAAAAAGGAGACATAACAACAGATCCTGAAGACATCCAAAACACCATCAGATCCTTCTACCAAAGGCTATACTCAACAAAACTGGAGAACCTGGATGAAATGGAGAAGTTCCTAGACAGATACCAGGTACCAAAGTTGAATCAAGATCAGTTTAATGATCTAAACAGTCCCATATCCCCCAAAGAAATAGAAGCAGTCATTAATAGTTTCCCAACCAAAAAAAAGCCCAGGACCAGATGGGTTTAGTGCAGAGTTCTATCAGACCTTCAAAGAAGATCTAATCCCAGTTCTTCACAAACTATTCCACAAAATAGAAACAGAAGGTACTCTACCCAACTCATTCTATGAAGCCACAATTACTCTGATACCTAAACCACAAAAAGACCCAACAAAGATAGAAAACTTCAGACCAATATCCCTTATGAATATTGATGCAAAAATCCTCAATAAAGTTCTTGCTAACCGAATCCAAGAACACATCAAAACAATCATCCATCCTGACCAAGTAGGTTTCATCCCAGGGATGCAGGGATGGTTCAATATACGGAAATCCATCAACGTAATCCAGTATATAAACAAACTCAAAGACAAAAACCACATGATCATCTCGTTAGATGCGGAAAAAGCATTTGACAAGATCCAACACCCATTCATGATAAAAGTCTTGGAAAGATCAGGAATTCAAGGTCCATACCTAAACATGATAAAAGCAATCTACAGCAAACCAGTAGCCAACATCAAAGTAAATGGTGAGAAGCTTGAAGCAATCCCTCTAAAATCAGGGACTAGACAAGGCTGTCCACTTTCTCCATATCCATTCAACATTGTACTTGAAGTCCTAGCCAGAGCAATTTGACAACAAAAGGAGATCAAAGGTATACAAATTGGAAAAGATAAAGTCAAAATATCACTTTTTGCAGATGATATGATAGTATATATAAGTGACCCTAAAAATTCCACCAGAGAACTCCTAAACCTGATAAACAGCTTCGGTGAAGAGATTCTTATATAGGTTTCTATCATTAAAATACCTTCTGCAAAGTATTTAGGAGTCTATATTTCTATGTAAACAAAGCACATTATGCATATAGTAAAGGACTGGTTAATCTCAAAGCTTAAGGAAAATATTATATTGAAGTTTAGTTAGTTGATTCAGTGTGGGCTTTTTGCTATAATTTACATGATTTTTTTTTTTTTTGGCACAGTTGTCAAACACTGGACTCAGATGCGCAGGTATGCCTGCTGATGGAATGTGTACTTTAAGTGTCAGAAAAAAGGGGGTGATAATTTCTAGAATCTTGTCATCAGTATCATTAGCAAGGCTTTCTGCTCCATGAAATATGTCTGAACTATGTTCATTTAAAGAGATTCAGAGCAGTTTGACAAAGTAGTTGTTGATGTTTGTACTCTATGGTTAAGAGCTGTGATGTTTAAAAAGTAAAATGTCCTGGAATGTTGCTCTAGACCAGCAAGTCTCAACCTGTGGTTTGTGACCCATTTGGGGGTTATATAACATATCCTACATATCAGATATTTACAGTATTATTTGTAACAGTAGCCAATTACACTTGTGAAGTATCAGCTAAGTAATTTTATGGTTGGGTCATCATAACATGAGGAACTGTACTAAAGAGTCCCAGCATTAAGAAGGTTAGGAATGGCTGGTCTAGATGCACATGGCATAGTTTGATTTTGTGGATTCTTACTCTGTGCAGACTCGAGGCAGAGATTCCTCCATTTTTCTTCCTCTGTCACTGTAACATACTTCTCGATGCCCAACCTTGATGGACTGAAAACCTCAATGAATAAAACGCACTGAGATGTTAAGAGTCAATTTGTTTTTATACTTCTTCCTTGAGCTTCTTTTTTCTTTTGAAATTATTGATGATATTTTTCTAACATGTCTGATCTGTGTATTAAATTTCAGGAGAAATCAACTTTATTATGTTTATTTTATATCAAGAAGCCCAAGATTTATTTTTACCAATCTTTTTATCTAGTTTAGTTTTTAGACTACCAAACAGTATTACATTCAATTTCACTTTTGGATTCTTCAGAGATAACTGCATTCCTATTTGTTTTAAGCTACTCATGAGTCTGGTCCTCTTCTGATGGATTCAAAATTCTTTTTAAGTAGTCCCTCTTCCACTCCAGTTCTTACTCTCAAGTGAGCACGTTGTTTCCTGCTCCTGTGTGTTGCCTTACAGAAGGGGTTAGCATAGCTCTGTCAATAGGGCAAATGCTGTTTGGAGGGCAGCTGAGATATTTTAGCCAAGTCCCTACCTAGGAGCCAAGACAGCTGCAGATGAGTCCTCCTTGTATACTTCACAGGTATCTTGCTGCTGCCAACATCTGCACTGGATTCCCTCAGTCTAGGAGGCTCTTGCATACAAGTCCTAGCATTGTCCAGAGACCTCTCAAGGACGGATTGGATCTTAAACAGAGTCTAAAGCAGCCACCTTGACTATGTCCCAAAAGTCAATTCCTCATGCTTCCTTCTAATGGCTCTCTTATGGCTAGCTTGTTCTCTCCCCATCTAATTTTTTATATACATTTTTCACTGAGCCATTTACTTTATTTTTATTGATCAGTGGACATTCAATCCATTAGGCAGAAACTGCACAGTATAAGAAAGGGCCTTGTGTGGGTTCAAGCCATGCTAAATCTCATTTGTTTGCCCTTCCAGGATCACATCCTACCTGTCAGTTTCAACTTGTTCTCACCCAGCTTCTTGGTCTATGGTCACAACTTTTAATATGCTAATGAGACAATAGCATATTTTAATAACAGTGACTTTATTATTGCCAAGTTGTTATATAATTTCTCTATTTTCAGAAATTATACAAAACTATGTATTCTCTCTCTCTCTCTCTCTCTCTCTCTCACACACACACACACACACACCACACCACACCACACCATAATGTTCTCTTGTTCTATTCCCTTTTCAGGCTTTGCTCTTAATAGTAGAGGCTAATCAATCATTCTTATGTATAATATCAGCACTAGACTTACTAGACAGCATATTAACAATCCCTTCATCCTGATTTGTAGATATTGAAGCCAGCTTCATTTTCTAAAAGTAACTTGCCCTAGTCACAGACAAATTCTTCTCTAAGATCTGTGCCTGCCTGCTCCCCAGTAGAGCTAAGCCTTATCACCAAATCATTGTAGAAGTGTCTACCTTCTGATGTTCCTGTTTATACCAGGAGGACCGCTGTTCTTCTAGTCTCAAATCTCAGAGTCACCTTTGATTCTCTTTTTTTCCAGACTCACATCTATCTGGTCATTCACTAAATATGGCTTCAAGTGTGCGATGAAAAGAACATCAGCAAAGATATTGGACCAGATGTTTCAATTTAGCCTTCACTTCTAACCCACTAGGGCTCTATGTGGGGGCCCAACTTGATATACCCACTTCCTTGTTTTCATTTTGTCTTGGTCATAGGTTCCTAGTCTCTGTCTTCTGACCCTGGCTACCCACTCCTCCACATCAACCAGAATATTCTCATAACACAGAGGGGAATGAGATTCTAGTGTGGGCAGTGCCTACACTCGACAATGTATTCTCAGTACAAGCCACAGCCTCAGTTTCAATGGTAATCATTTTGAATCCAAACATACTGCATAGTAAAACCCAAAGTCTCTATGAAAGAAATGACAAGTTCTCTGTTATATTTAAAGATGATAAACCTTTACAACCGGCTGAGCTTCCAGCTGAATAGGGAATCACTTAGATTGTATACAAAGCTTGGATTTGTTGCTTCTAGTTTTCCACCCACTGTAGGATTGGGTGTTCCATGACATACTTCTGTGTTGTTTTATGACTCTTTGGTTTCAGTACTGAAATATTGATAGCATAAGCTCTTTTGTTCATATAAATAATACTAAAAAACTGTTACGGGGGTCATGAATGTCTAGTTTTGGTTTTTCATTGAACTTATTATCAAAGTACATCAGACGGAAGGAAACTATATATTAGTACTATACAACTTAATACATATGTAGAACTAGATGAACACGTATACTTGTATACATATATAGAACTTCATCCATAATGTAGGGCTTTATAAGTTCTAAAATTAATGAATTATGAGAGACTTAACAAGATGTGTAAGTTTCTGTGTGGATCAGTTATTCCTGTTCATCTGGTTTTGCTCAACACCGATATTGATATATTTTCAACTCTGACAGAAAAAAAGTGGGTGATATGACTTATTCTGCTTAAATTATATTTAAATAGAAAACTTTATTAAAGTGTGTTTCTGTTGCTGACAGAACATTAAGATGTGCCTTGCTCTCTGTAGTGATCTCATTTTGAAACTGAGTATGGAAAATGACTTCTTTAAAGCACACCGAATACAAAATGGCAGTTTCAACTGGCCAGCTGTTTAGAGATGTGCGTGGCCTGTAACTCACCAATGCATGCTGAAGCTACACAAATGCCTTCATGTGTCTTTGTGCACTAGTTGAACAGGTAAAGCTGCTTTACTAATAGTCAAATAAAAGGCCTTTTGAGGTCAAATATATTGAGCATTGCTATTTATTCCAGTGACTTTTGGGTTGAAAACCTATCTAACATGATACTAACTATCTTGGAAAACTCACAAGTTGGCTGCCAGACATTTGAGCTGATTTTCTCTAAGTAGATTTCTAGCATTTGCATTAGGAATTTGCTGTCTTATTTTACACACACACACACACACACACACACGGAAGGATGAGAGAGAGAGAGTGAGAGAGAGGAAACACTCACACACTTAGAAATTTCAATATATTATATAAAAAATTTAAGTTGAACCAAGAATACAAAGGTTATAGGCTCACTTGACTTTTTATTATCCTAATACCACTGGTGTCTAACCTTTAAGAATTTGCCATCTTAAGGTACTATGTAATAATTTAATAATTACAGTGTATTGGGATAAGTTTAATAAAAATTTAATAAAAATGTGTAGTTTTATAGTCAAAGGATGCTAATCAGACTTAAATAAATGGAACCACTACTTGATTGACACCTTGCAAATGAAAATAGACATTGTCTTCAAATTAATATGTATTTTGTTTAGATAAATTACAGTGTTAGTTTGTCAGATCTCAAACAAAAATAAAGTGTGGAATTATTTTAAGTGTTCAGAGAAAAGATGGATGGAAAGAGAGTAATTCAATCAGATATTAAAGTTTGCTCTGAGGTTGTGATAATTAAAGTGTGATATTAATTCAAGCCCAGTCCACGGTTCTTGTTAAATTCTCGTGTAGTGGCCCGACCTTGTGCTTCATCTCGTTCCCTTGCGTTTCCTGCTTGCTTTCTGTTCCTCCCCATTTCCCAGCCCCCTCTATTCTTCCCACCACTGAGGTATCTCATCATACACATTTTTTATTCTGTCATCCTTTTTCTTAAAGGCACACATAAAATATTATGTGCTTCTATTCCATAGCATGGATCTTGATTTTAGGAATGTTTTCCCCTTTTTATTTCAGTACAGTGTCCCAATGCTGTGGTGGGGCTGAGGTTTTCCCTTTATAAACTGTCTCCTGTTTGCGAAACTTCAGTGGAAGAATGTGAGTATCACAGTGAATCTGTTCAAATTATATCTTACTTCTGACTCCTCCCACAACACTGGAAGCTTGATGACTTATTGAGACAAATTTCAGTGGCAAAAGAAAAGCCAGGGTGCAAACTCAGAATCATGAGACTTCTTTGGGAGAATAGAACCTGGAGGGTTTGCTCTGTTGATTACTAGAAATCTGCTCTTCTTGGCCAACCAGGTATGAAATATGGCCGGCTGTGTACTGTTGAATCACTGAGAGATTTTTTTCTTCCCAGTAATCTAATTTTAGTTTTCAAAGACAAATATGATTATTAATGCATAATACCAGGAAATATTAGCTAACAATTATTGCATTTTCTAGTTTTAAAGAATTTTGTCTATTTGTTTTAAGTGTGTGTCTGTGTGTGGGTGTGTGTGCGCGCACGCGTGCGTGCGCGCTTATGAATGCACATGCTCACAAAGGTCAGAGGAGTCAGATTGCTCTGGAATTCCTGGCAGTTGTGTGCTACTTAGAATAGGAGCTAAGAAATAAAATGAGGTACTCTGCAAGAACCCCTAGTCACAGAACTCTCTCTAGCCTCTATTTTTACTAAAAATTTCATTTAATTTTTAATTATTATTTTTAATTTTTAAAAATTTATTATTATTGTACTGCACATTTGTGAACAATGTTCATAGGCATGTGCATGTTCGTATGTGTACAAGTATGTGTGCCATATCTCACATAGAGGTCAGAAGACAACTTTTGGGAGTTAATTTCCTCTTCATTGTGGGTTTCAGGAATAGAACTCAGATTTTCAGTCTTTCATAGCAATTGTTTTTACCAAGTCACAGTTACTGATAAGAGGTGAGGGATGGCTCTCCAGTAAGTAAGCATCTTATCTTTGGTTTCTATAATAGCAGTAAGAAGACCATATTCTACTACTCTACAGCTATGGAAAATGAATTTTCAAGCAGCCAAGAGAGTGAGCATCTAACATCAGAACATACCAAGAGTCAACCTGTGAACTCAGAGGTGACTATTCCATGACAAGACTGTAATTACAAACATTGTCATTGAAGTCCTTTGATTTTGGCACGACCCAAATTTCTTTAACATCATTCTCGTGGTCTTTTCAGTTTCACACAAAGCTTCCCAGTGGCAGGGTGTGTTTTTATCTTCTGTGATATGCCATTCATCCACGATCTGCTGCGAATCAGAATTCTCAGTTTTCTGGCACTTAAGTTCCACTTACATAGTTGCAGGAAGCCAAAGTCAACCTTTCAAATAATTTCCCTACGATTATCCATTTGAATAATCACATCTCTCCCATCCCCAGAACCCCCTTACTAAGGGTGATTTGAACATGTGGAATCATCACAAAGGAAGAATGAAGGTTGATAGCAATTTTGAGGGACTGTGAGCACAGTGGCTCCTAGAAGTTAATAGTGATCAAAGTTCCTGCTTGGAAAACCTCTGAAGGATTTGGAGAGGAACGCTGAAAGGATACATCTCCTCTGTGGTCTGCAAATGGGAGTCTCAGAAGCCTGTCACTGTGATTACAGAATCTTCCATTCTGTCTAAGGCCCTAGGAGTCTTACTATGGGCTTTGTATATGCTGACCCGCTTTCTTCTCAACTGGAGTTAAGGGCATTTCCTTTACCCCTCATGTTTTCTCCATAGCATCCCATTTGGATACACTTCATTCCTTTTTAATTTTTAGCAATTTTAGATAAAGACTCACAATACATGTTCACATTATTAGTGAAAATCCATTTGCCACAATAAGTTTTCTCCTCCCCCCACATGTGTGGGGCAGGAATGGGGACAGAAATACAAGGGCAAAAAGCAGGCATTGAAATGAAATGGTTAGTGGAATCTAAGTAAGACACAACACACCCAACATATGAGAAAGGTTTGTGGTCTTAAATATTTTAAAGTACATAAAGACACATTGAACAAAAAAATGTCAGGATACTTGTCTGGTTAGGTCTTTGATATCAAACCTTTCAGAGAAATCGCATTTGGTCGGTAACTTTCTGATTTCTAAAGAAGCAGACAGTTCCTTGAGGGTTAATGTCATGTCTGATAACTGTTCCCAAAGTTGGAGCTAGTTCTGTGATCAGAACCTGCTATTAAATAAACAAGAATGTTCCAGCCTATTATGTGCAATAATATTTGAACTATAGCCTTGGAGTTCTATTTTCCTGAGATAATAAATGAACAATTTGTTCTCAGAAACACTAGTGAAATTATGTGTTGGCAGGAAAAAGAGAGAGAGTGGACACATAATGGGATAGAGCTGCCTGAGAATGTAGGATGTCAGTAGAGAGCTAAATCTGAGCAGGAATGAAGGACCTATAAGACTCCATGGTAGGATATCAAACATAACTTTTTGACAGAGGAAAGGACAATGAAGAACATGGTAGCAGCCACATGTGTGGAGCAGGAATGGGGACAGAAATACAAGGGCAAAAAGTGGGTATTGAAATGAAATGGTTAGTGGAATCTGAAGAAGACACAATACACCCAACATACGAGAAAGCTTTGTGACATGAAGAGTGTCAAGGAGATAGGGATCATATTGCAGTAGAAATCTGTGGCATAGGCAACAGGAAAGAGACTTGATGTAAATACTTACAAGGGAAACTAAGAGACCAGGATGGTGGAGATGGCCAGATGAGTAAGATGACTTTCTTCGCCAGGATGAGGACCTGAGTTCTAATCTCATCAGCACTGGAAAAGACAGACTTATTTGCATGTGAGAGGAGAGAGAAGGCGGGTTGTTAGTCTACCTCCAGGTTAAGTGAGAGACCCTGCCTCAAAGGAATGAGGTAGAGAATGAGGTGGACATCAGACATACTCCTTTAGCCAGTATGTATGCATAGGCACCTGTGCACATAGCTAACACACACACACACAAACACACACACACACACACACACACACACAGAGAGAGAGAGAGAGAGAGAGAGAGAGAGAGAGAGAGAGAGAGAGAGAGAGAAACACTTTTACACACATATACAAAGAGAGATAACCAAGGAATGGAAAAGATGTCTTAGGTGAATGACAAAATACAAAAGAGAATTGGCCAGTGTTCATTAGTGAAGATGTACACACAAATAACAATACCGGCTATGCAGGTTACATTTAGAAACATATATGTGTGTGTATGTGTGTGTGTGTTTGTATATGTATATGTATATATATGTGTACATATACATATGCATATAACATCAGTTAGTGAGAAACATTCATCTAGAGTCCAGCCAAAGCTTTCACGGACCTGCCACATCTTTCTCAGAGTCTGACAGAGTCTTTTGGCAGCTAACCCATTGCCAGGGCCTTGGAGAGCAACCAAAGGTTTTTCTTTAGGACTATGCAGACACTGCAGAGGGATAAGGCTCAGTGTGAGAGTACTTGGCTGGCTTCAATTTCTAGTATCAGAGGAGAAAAAAAAGATTATCTAGATCAGAAAAAATCTTGTGTGTATCTTAGTTTTACACTGAAATAGAATTTCACCCCATTTCTTCCTCCACCCTTTCCATACACCTCACTCTCAAGCTCATGGTCTCCTTTGAATTGTCATTGATATACATATACATGCATATGTGTGTGTGTGTGTGTGCGCGTGTTTATGCATATATATGTTTATATAGACACAGCTTGTTGAGTTGTTTTTTCATTTGCATATATATGGTTCCAGGGTTGACCACGTTGCATTGGAAAGCCAATAAGAAGGCTCATCCCTGAGAGAAGCTAACTCTCCTCCCAGCAGTAATGAGTTATCTGTAGATCTTTGTCTAGACAAAATTCTCTCTCTTTGGTGCTAACTGGCCCAATGATACAGCCATTCTTCTGGTTTTGCGTGCTATTTCTCAGAGAGATGTTTTCACGGTAGACCTCCTGGTAAGCTGGCTCTTACAATCTTTTCATACCCACTTCTGTGAGCCATAGATGCAGAATCTGTGATATAGATCTATCAGTGGAGACTGGGATCCCTACATTCTCTTGATCTCTGTGCTGAGTCCAGTTTGTGATTTTCTGTGAAGTCTCCATTCTCTGCAAAGAGAGACTTCTTTGAAGAGGGTTGGAAGCCACATTTATCAGTAGGTATATGATAAGATTTAGGATGTAGTTAGGAATTATGATGGTCTAGCAAAGTGGTGGTAATTGACTCTCTTTAGAAAAATATTTTCAAAAGTAAACACTCACATCTACTATCTAAACTTACAACTTCATCTCTCATCCATGTTTCTTTTGTACCCCCTTTCTTGTTTTTAATAACCCTGCCTTTCCAGAAGAGTTTCCTCAAAGCATCTTTTCTAAGGAATGACTTTCTTCCTTGCTCCAACTGTTTATAAAAATAAGCAGTATTCTGAGAAGTCTATAAGATACTCCCCAATCTCATCACTATGAGCAGTGGAATGACACTTTCCCCCCCAGATACCCTTTTCCATTTTCCTTCTGTTGTACATATATGTGTTTGACAGTCCAGTGAGTTCCACTTTCTTCTCACTATCTGCCTGTGAGATTTTAGCTGTGTAGAAATTAAGACAATTAACATTCCACTGATAAGATCATAGAGTGTTGGAGCTGAGAAGGGATTTTAGAGACCATCTAGGCTAGCTCATGATGAGTCATTTGTTAACAGCTCCAAGGGACTTGTTCACAACAGGGATGATAAACAATTAGGATCTCTTAAAACAATTTCATAGCAAGAAAAATTATAGGATTCCCCTAAGGAAGGTAATGAGGCTAAGTACACTAATTTGGACAGCTGCTTAAATAGCATCTCCAACACAGGCTGATGCAAATGCAGGACTCTGCTGACTCAATAGAGTTGATGGAACTTCAGATCAAATGTGATGTTTATTAAGTGCACTATCACAATTAAGATACACTTAAGGTACATGAGAGCCAACTACTTTTCAGAAATATGAGGGACACTCATCTCAGCTAGCACTGACAGCCAAAGATGCTTCTGTTCTGAATCTGTGGCTTAATAGATTTGGCACTCAATATGAGAATCTACATCGCTGGAGACAGCAGTCAGTTGGTGTGGGACATACAGAGTTCTGGGATAAGATACTCCTTACTGCAGTATGCTCAAGTCAACAACCATACTTTTCTCATATAAATTGGGCAGTATTCTTGGATCTTCTACTGTACTTAAGTTCCACATTGACAAGGTTAGGATTCTGATGAAGCTTGTCTGCAAGTATCCCAAGCATGAGAGATGGAAAAGTGTTGGATTCAGAAGCCTCAGCTTACATGTCCTTTGCTGGGTAAACTTTGCTAACCCTGATCTGCAGATGGGTCATGACACTTTAAAATCCTTCTCCCTTCCCTTAAAGCTCCCAAGAAACAGAGGACAAAAGACAGTTGTCCCTTCTAGGACAACTTTGGAAATACATGATATAATCTGTTAAAATGGTAACAGGCACTGCAGGTATTTAATGGGGAGAAGAAAGTGTTAGTCAATTGTATTTTGTTTACAGCATATTTACCTATTATTTTGTTTAATGTATAATGCTTTTCTGGAAGTCCAATTAAGATATGACTGAATATTGGCTTTTTGAGAATAGCCTGTAGTCCATGACAGTGGGAGACATGTATCTGAGCCACCAGAACATGTTTCCTGAAGCACTATGTAGGTTAGAGTTGTGGCAAGTCTGTTTGTAAAGGCAATAGTTTTATTATATCTTCTGTTATAATCAGATCTGAGTATTCTGTATATTATATTATAATGAGTTGATTTTCTTTTATCTCTTAATTATTTTACAGCTAGAAGGCTTGTATTGATCTTTTTAAGTTATAAATATATACATTCTCAGTGGATTGATTTCAGGACAGATGAGGGATATGAAATATTTATTATAGAAAGCAAGCACACAATTTGATAGGAATGAGGTAGAAAGAACATGAGCTTTGAGATGAGGACGAGATTCTAGATTCATCTGTGTTACTTGACAGTTTGTCAAACCACCTTTACTTATGTGCAAATCAGGAATAAGAGCAACTCTCAATAGGGGCTGTGAAGGCTTCTCATACAGAGCCAATTTCTCATATGCATTCTAGCTTCATTCATTCATCTGACAAAAACTTATCGATTGCTTACTATGAGCAAGCAGCAAACATTAATTATTTTAGAATCCCATACTCAAATCAGTGAAGTATTATATATATATATATATATATATATTAGAGGCTTGACCTCTAGGAAGTTATCTTCATAATGTTTTTCTGTTGCATCTATTGTTTTAACCACTTTCTATGATATCCAATTAAAAGTATGTGACAGTTTATCTGCCAAACACAGGCTCCTGAAGCAGGTCCCGTTCCTTAGAACTGGATCTCATAGTACCAGAAGGCAATATGTAAGCATCCAAGGGAACAGTAGTTGGTAGCTCTACCTAGTTTCAAAGCCACAAACCACAACAATGAGGGGACATCCCTAGTGGTACAGTAGCAGCACTTTCATCCTGGGGATAACCAGCAGCTGCCTGATTGGACTTAAGAGCTGCTCAGCAGGAGGGAATTCATGCCCAGTACTGTAACCCTAGCCAACTACCTATGACTAGTGAGATCATGGACTGGAATAGGGAATCTACAACTACCAGTTTCTAAACCAATATAATTTTTGACTGTATTTTAAATACTTATCTTTATATCCACAGATAAGGGTAGCTTTAACTCCACATTAGAGAGTTTTCTTTTTATGCAATAGCTGAAGGAGACTATTAGAGAGACCCACAGTGGTCAAAATGCAGAGACAAAAAAACTGTGGTGGCTATTCCTGGTTGTCAACTTGACCATATCTGGAAGGAGCTACAGTCCAGAAAAGGGGAGCGCACCTGTGATCCAGGTGAGGGAAGACATAGGCTTCTGAACCAGGTCTTGACATGGAATAACACATGCTTTTGATTTAGATCTTGAGGCATATGGAGCATGAAAAGTTTAGGTCCAGACTGAGGCATGAAGATCTCTGAGTTCAAGGCCAGCCTGGAACAGAGCAAATGCCAAATCCAGGCTTGGTGGTACACGCCTACTGCAACAAGGCCATATGTCCTCATAGTGCTACTGTCTTGGCCATGCATATTCAAACCACAGCATGAACTGTGTTCTACCAAACCCCAAATAACACATCTATAAAGCAATCCTTACAGCCAAGTTGAGCAAAATAATGAAAGATGGGGCAGAAAGATTTTATGAGCCAGAGATCCAGGATGCCTGTTAGAGATAGAACATGGAGAATGCATGCATAAAAGCTCAACAATATGGTTTCCTGGCCAAGAGCAGCAAAATTTCCCTCAGTGTTACAAAATTTTAAAATGGCTCTATTTTGAATTATATTCTTCTCATTAAGATAGATTGCATAACTTTATATGCCCCAGCACAGGGGAATGCCAGGGCCAAAAAGTGGGAGTGGGTGGGTAGGGGAGTGGGTGGGGGAGGGTATGGGGGACTTTGGGGATAGCATTGGAAATGTAAATGAGGAAAATACCTAATTAAAAAAAAAAGATAGATTGCATGTTGTATGTGTGTGTATATGTGTTTCTGTGTAGGTGTGTGTGAGTGTGCTTGCATGTGTATGTATAAGTATGAGCATGTATGTACGCACATGTTCAATTTTATGACGTTACTTTCAGAACTTCTAAGATTGTAGGTATCATATTTTACATATATATGTAAAATTATATATATACATACACATAAACACACATATGTATATATGCCATATATACATATATAATTATTATATATACATATATATGTATAATTATTCTTTTTGCCATTAGTATTTGCTCTCCATGAAGTTGCATGCAGGATTCCACATTTCAATAACATCATTATGTAGTAATTCCCATGCATATTAATACCACTATCTTGAATACATCATGACAATGTATGTTGGGACTTAAAACATCCTTAATATTATTGAGTTTCTGTTTAAATTTCTTGGCAAACATTATTACAGATGCTTTAGCAGAACGAGAGCTCTGTATTTGTTTGAAATTTCCTGTTTTAGAATTCAATGCATCAAAATTCCAAATCAATTCTTCATAGAGTTAGAAAGAGCAATTTCCAAATTCATCTGAAATAACAAACAACCCAGGATAGTGAAAACTATTCTCAACGCTGATATAGCTGTCTCTTGTGAGGCTATGCCGGGGCCTGGCAAACACAGAAGTGGGTGCTCACAGTCAGCTATTGGATGGAACACAGGGCTGCCATGGAGGAGCTAGAGAAAGTACCCAAGGAGCTGAAGGGTTCTGCAACCCTATAGGTGGAACAACATGATGAACTAACCAGTACCCCCCGAAGCTCATGTCTCTAGCTGCATATGTAGCAGAAGATGGCCTAGTCGGCCATCATTGGGAAGAGAGGCCCCTTGGTCTTGCAAACTTTATATGCCTCAGTATGGGAAAACGCCAGGGCCAAGAAGTGGGAGTGGGTAGGGGAGTGGGGGGGAAGGGTCTCAGGGACTTTTGGAATAGCATTTGAAATGTAAATGAAGAAAATACCTATTAAAAAATAAAAGAAATTCTGGGGGAATCACCATCCCTGACCTCAAGCTGTATTACAGAACAATTGTGATAAAACTGTGTGGTATTGGTACAGAGAAAGGGAGGTAGATCAATGGAATAGAATTGAAGACCAAGGAATGAACCCACACACCTACTGTCACTTGATCTTTGACAAAGGATTGCACTGAATCTGTATATTGCTTTTGGCAAGATGGCCATTTTTACTATATTAATCCTGCCAGTGCACGAGCATGGGAGATCTTTGTATCTTCTTAGGTCTTCTATTTCTTTCTTCAGAGACTTGAAGTTCTTGTCCTACAGATCTTTCACTTATTTGGTTAGAGTCACACCACGATACTTTATATTGTTTGTGATTATTGCGAAGGGTGTTGTTTCCCCAATTTCTTTCTCAGCCTGTTTATCCTTTGAGCAAAGGAAGGCTACTGATTTGTTTGAGTTAATTTTATATCCAGCCACTTTACTAAAGTTGTTTATCAGCTATAGGAGTTCTCTGGTGGAGTTTTTGGGGTCTTTTAAGTATACTATCACATCATCTGCAAATAGTGATATTTTGACTTCTTCCTTTCCAATTTGTATCCCTTTGACCTCCTTTTGTTAACTAATTGCTCTAGCTAGAACTTCAAGTACAATATTGGATAGGTAGGGAGAGAGTGGGCAGCCTTGTCTATTCCCTGATTTTAGTGGGATTGCTTCATATTTTTCTCCATTTAGTTTGATGTCGGCTACTGGTTTGCTGTATATGACTTTTACTATGTTTAGTTATGGGTCTTGGATTCCTGATCTTTCCAAGACTTTTTACATCAAGGGATGCTGAATTTTGTCAAATGCTTTTTCAGCATAATGAAATGATCATGTGTTTTTGTTTTGTTTTGTTTTGAGTTTATGTAGTGGATTACATTGATGGATTTCCACATGTTGAATCATTCCTGCATCCTGGGATGAAGTCTACTTGATTGTGGTAAATTATCATTTTGATGTGTTCTTGGATTCAGTTGACAAATATTTTTGCATTGATATTCATAAGGGAAATTGGTCTGAAGTATGCTTTCTTTGTTGTGTCTTTGTGTGGTTTTGGTATCAGCATAACTGTGGCTTCATAGAACAAATTGGGTAGTGTTCCTTCTGTTTCTATTTTGTGGAATAGTTTAAAGAGTATTGGTTTTAGGCATTCTTTGAAGGTCTGATAGAATTCTGCACTAAACCCATCTTGCCCAGGGCTTTTTTTTTGGGGGGGGGGGGTTGATGACTGCTTCTATTTCTGTTTAGATGGTTTATCTGATTGTGATTTAACTTTGGTGTTTCGTATTGTCCATTTCATTCAATTTTTTCCAGTAGTAGGATCTGATGATTTCTTGAATTTCTTCAGTTTCTGTTGTTATATGTCCCTTTTTATTTCTGATTTATAAAATTTGGATACTGTCTCTATGCCTTCTGGTTAGTCTAGCTAAGAGTTTATCTTGTTCTTGATTTTCTCAAAGAATCAGCTCCTGGTTTTGTTGATTCTTTGTATTTTGCTTGTTTGTTTATTTCTACTTGGTTGATTTCAACCCTGAGTTTGACTATTTCCTGCCTTCTACTCCTCTTGGGTCTATTTGCTTCTTTTTGTTCTAGAGCTTTCAGGTGTGCTCTTAAGCTGCTAGTGTATGCTCTCTCCAGTTTCTTTTTGGAGGCACTCAGAGGTATGAATTTGCCTCTTAGCACTGCTTTCATTGTGTTCCATAAGTTTGGGTATATTGTACCTTAATTTTCATTAAATTCTAAAAAGTCTTTAAAATTTTCTTTATTTCTTCCTTGGCCAAGTTATCACTGAGTAGAGCATTGTTCAGCTTCCATGTTATGTGGGCTTTCTGTTTTTTGTTTGTTTGTTTGTTTGTTTCTATTGAAGGCAAGCCTAAATCCATGGTGACCTAACAGGAGGCATGGGATTATTTCACTCTTGTTATATCTGTTGAGGTCTGTTTTGTGACCAATTATATGGTCAATTTTGGAGAAGGTACCATGAGGTGCTGAGAAAAAGGTATATTCTTTTGTTTTAGGGTGAAATATTCTATAAATATCTGTTAGATCCATTTGGTCCATAACTTCTGTTAGTTTCACAGTGTCTCTGGTTAGTTTGTGTTTCCCTGGTATGTTCATTGATGGGAGTGGGGTGTTGAAGTCCCCCACTATTATTGTGTGAGGTTCAATGTGTACTTTGAGCTTTATTAAAGTTTCTTTTATGAATGTGGGTGCCCTTGCATTTGGAGAATAGATGTTCCCGATTGAGAGTTCTTCTTGGTAGATCTTTCCTTTGATGAGTATGAAGTGTCCTCCATTATCCTTTTTGATGACTTATGGTTGAAAGTCTATTTTATCCGATATTGGAATGGCTATTCCCACTTGTTTCTTGGGATGATTTGCTTGGAAAATTGTTTTCCAGCACTTTTCTCTGAGGTAGTGTCTGTCTTTGACACTTAGGTGTATTTCCTGTATGCAGCAAAATGCTGTGTCCTGTGTACATATCCAGTCTGTCAGTCTATGTCTTTTACTGGGGAATTGAGTTCATTGATATTAAGAGAAATTAAGCAATAGTGATTGTTGCTTCCTGTTATTTTTGATGTTATTTTTATGTTTGTGTGGTTATCTTCTTTTGGGCTTTTTGAAAGAAGAGGCTATGCCGGTGCCTGGCAAAACCAGAAGTGGATGCTCACAGTCAGCTATTGGATGAAACACAGGGCCCCCAATAGAGGAACTAGAGAAAGTACCCAAGGAGCTAAAGGGGTATGCAATCCTATAGGTGGAACAACAATATGAACTAACCAGTATCCCTGGAGCTCATGTCTCTAGCTGCATATGTATCAGAAGATGGCGTAGTTGGCCATCATTTGGAAGAGAGGCCCCTTGGTCTTGCAAACTTTATATGCCTCAGTACGGGGGAATACCAGGGCCAAGAAGTGGGAGTGGGTGGGTAGGGGAGTAGGGGGGTATGTCGGATGTTTGGGATAGCGTTTCAAATGTAAATGAAGAAAATACCTAATTAAAATATTAAAAAAAAAAGAAAGAAGATTACTTTCTTGCTTTTTCTAGGGTGTAGTTTCCCTCCTTGTGGTGGTAATTTCCATCTATTATCCTTTGTAGGGCTGGATTTGTAGAAAGATATTGTGTCAATTTGGTATTGTCATGGAATATTTTGGTTTCTTCATCTATGGCAATTGAGAGTTTTGCTGGGTATAGTAGTCTGGGCTGGCATTTATATTCTCTTAGGGTCTGTATGAGATCTGCCTATAGAATCTTCTAGCTTTCATAGTCTCTGGTGAGAAGTCTGATGTAATTCTGATAGATCTGCCTTTACATGTTACTTGATCTTTTTTCCTTACTGCTTTTAATATTCTTTCTTTATTTAATGCATTTGGTGTTTTGATTATTATGTGACTGGAGGAATTTCTTTTCTGGTCCAGTCTATTTGGAGTTCTCTAGGGTTCTTGTATGTTCATAGGCATCTCTTTCTTTAGGTTAGGGAAGGTTTCTCATATAATTTTGTTGAAGATATTTACTGGCCCTTTAAATTGTGACTCTTCCTTCTCATCTACACCTATTATCCGTAGGTTTTGTCTTCTCATTATGTCCTGGATTTCCTGGATGGTTTGGGTTAGGAGCTTTTGGCATTTTCCATTTTCTCTGACTTTTGTGTCAATGTTTTCTATGGTATCTTCTGTACCTGAGATTCTTCTATCTCTTGTTTTCTGTTGGTGATGTGTGTGTCTATGACTCCTGATCTCTTTCCTAGGTTTTTTATCTCCAGGGTTGTCTCCCTTTGTGATTTCTTTATTGTTTCTATATCCATTTTTAGATCCTGGATGGTTTGTTCAGTTACTTTACCTGTTTGGTTTTGTTTTCCTGTATTTCTTTAAGGGATTTTTGTGTTTCCTCTTTAAGGTCTTGTACCTGTTTAGCTGTCTTCTCTCTTACAGACTTGTCTGCACTCCTGGGAGACCAGAAGTCTCCTGGTGGTATTTGTTTATGTAGCTCTGTGGCACAGGATCAACATTCCTCTTTTTTCTTTCTTTCTTTCTTTCTTTATTTTTTATTAGGTAATTTCCTCAATTACATTTCCAATGCTATCCAAAAAGTCCCCAATACACTCCCCCCCCCGTCCCCCACCCACCCACCCCCACCCCTTGGCCCTGGCATTCCCCTGTACTGGGGCATATAAAGTTGGCAAGTCCAATGGGCCTCTCTTTCCAGTGATGGCCTACTAGGCCATCTTTTGATACAAATGCAGCTAGAGACAAGAGCTCTGGGGTACTGGTTAGTTCATAATAATGATCCACCTATGGGGTTGCAGTTCCCTTTAGTTCCTTGGGTACTTTCTCTAACTCCTCCATTGGGGGCCCTGTGATCCATCCAATAGCTGACTGTGAGCATCTACTTCTGTGTTTGCTAGGCCCCTGCATTGTCTCACAAGAGACAGCTATATCTGGGTCCTTTCAGCAAAATCTTGCTAGTGTATGCAATGGTGTCAGCGTTTGGAAGCTGATTATAGGATGGATCCCTGGATATGGCAGTCTTTAGATGGTCCATCCTTTCTTCACAGCTCCAAACTTTATCTCTGTAACTCTTTCCATGGGTGTTTTGTTCCAAATTCCAAGAAGGGGCACAGTGTCCACACTTTGGTCTTCCTTCTTCTTGAGTTTCATGCGTTTAACAAATTGTATCTTATATCTTGGGTATCCTAAGTTTTTGGGCTAATATCCACTTATCAGTGAGTACATATTGTGTGAGTTCCTTTGTGAATATGTTACCTCACTCAGAATGATGCCCTCCAGATCCATCCATTTGCCTAGGAATTTCATAAATTCATTCCTTTTAATAGCTGAGTAGTACTCCATTGTGTAAATGTACCACATTTTCTGTATCCATTCCTCTGTTGAGGGACATCTGGGTTCTTTCCAGCTTCTGGCTATTATAAATAGGGCTGCTATGAACATAGTGGAGCATGTGTCCTTCTTACCGGTTGGTACATCTTCTGGATATATGCCCAGGAGAGGTATTGCTGGATCCTCTGGTAGTATTATGTCCAATTTTCTGAGGAACCGCCAAACTAATTTCCAGAGTGGTTGTACCAGCTTGCAATCCCACCAACAATGAAGGAGTGTTCCTCTTTCTCCACATCCTTGCCAGCATCTGCTGTCACCTGAATTTTTGATCTTAGCCATTCTGACTGGTGTGAGGTGGAATCTCAGGGTTGTTTTGATTTGCATTTCCCTGATGATTAAGGATGTTGAACATTTTTTCAGGTGCTTGTCTGCCTTTCGGTATTCCTCAGGTGAGAATTCTTTGTTCAGTTCTGAGCCCCATTTTTTAATGGGGTTATTTGATTTTCTAGAGTCCACCTTCTTGAGTTCCTTATATATATTGGATATTAGTCCACTATCTGATTTAGGATAGGTAAAGATCCTTTCCCAATCTGTTGGTGGTCTTTTTGTCTTATTGACGGTGTCTTTTGCCTTGCAGAAGCTTTGCAACTTTATGAGGTCCCATTTATCGATTCTCGATCTTACAGCGCAAGCCTTTGCTGTTCTATTCAGGAATTTTTCCCCTGTACCCATATCTTCGAGGCTTTTCCCTACTTTCTCCTCTATAAGTTTCAGTGTCTCTGGTTTTATGTGGAGTTCCTTAATCCACTTAGATTTGACCTTGGTACAAGGAGATAGGAATGGACCAATTCGAATTCTTCTACATGATAACCGCCAGTTGTGCCAGCACCATTTGTTGAAAATGCTGTCTTTTTTCCACTGGATGGTTTTTGCTCCCTTGTCAAAGTTCAAGTGACCATAGGTATGTGGGTTGATCTCAGGGTCTTCAATTCTGTTCCATTGGTGTACTTGTCTGTCACTATACCAGTACCACGCAGTTTTTATCACAATTGCTATGTAGTACAGCTTTAGGTCAGGCATGGTGATTCCTCCAGAGGTTCTTTTATCCTTGAGAAGAGTTTTTGCTATCCTAGGTTTTTTGTTGTTCCAGATGAATTTGCAGATTGCCCTTTCCAATTCGTTGAAGAATTGAGTTGGAATTTTGATGGGGATTGCATTGAATCTGTAGAATGCTTTTGGCAAGATAGCCATTTTTACAATGTTGATCCTGCCAATCCATGAACATGGGAGGTTTTTCTCTCTTCTGAGATCTTCTTTAATTTCTTTCTTCAGGGACTTGAAGTTCTTGTCATACAGATCTTTCACTTCCTTAGTTAGAGTCACGCCAAGGTATTTTATATTGTTTGTGACTATTGAGAAGGGTGTTGTTTCCCTAATTTCCTTCTCTGCTTGTTTATCCTTTGTGTACAGAAAGGCCATTGACTTGCTTGAGTTAATTTTATATCCAGCTACTTCACCGAAGCTATTTATCAGGCTTAGGAGTTCTCTGGTGGAATTTTTAGGGTCACTTAAGTATACTATCATATCATCTGCAAAAATCGATATTTTGACTTCTTCTTTTCCGATTTGTAACCCCTTGATCTCCTTTTGTTGTCTAATTGCTCTGGCTAGGACTTCAAGTACAATGTTGAATAGGTAGGGAGAGAGTGGGCAGCCTTGTCTAGTCCCTGATTTTAGTGGGATTGTTTCCAGCTTCTCACCATTTACTTTGATGTAGGCTACTGGTTTGCTGTATATTGCTTTTATCATGGTTAGGTATGGGCCTTGAATTCCTGATCTTTCCAAGACTTTTATCATGAATGGGTGTTGGATTTTGTCAAATGCTTTTTCAGCATCTAACGAGATGATCATGTGGTTTTTGTCTTTGAGTTTGTTTATATAATGGATTACACTCATGGATTTTCGTATATTGAACCATCCTTGCATCCCTGGGATGAATCCTACTTGGTCAGGATGGATGATTGTTTTGATGTGTTCTTGAATTCGGTTAGCGAGAACTTTATTGAGGATTTTTGCATCAATATTCATAAGGGAAATTGGTCTGAAGTTCTCTATTTTTGTTGGGTCTTTATGTGCTTTAGGTATCAGAGTATTTGTGGCTTCATAGAATGAGTTGGGTAGAGTACCTTCTGATTCTATTTTGTGGAATAGTTTGTGAAGAACTGGGATTAGTTCTTCTTTGAAGGTTTGATAGAACTCTGCACTAAATCCATCTGGTCCTGGACTTTTCTTGGTTGGGAGATTATTAATGACTGCTTCTATTTCTTTAGGGGATATGGGACTGTTTAGATCATTAACCTGATCTTGATTTAACTTTGGTACCTGGTATCTGTCTAGAAACTTGTCCATTTCATCCAGGATCTCCAGTTTTGTTGAGTATAGCCTTTTGTAGAATGATCTGATGGTGTTTTGGATTTCTTCAGGGTCTGTTGTTATGTCTCCCTTTTCATTTCTGATTTTGTTAATTAGAGTACTTTCCCTATGCCCTCTAGTGAGTCTGGCTAAGGGTTTATCTATCTTGTTGATTTTCTCAAAGAACCAGCTCCTCAATTGGTTGATTCTTTGAATTGTTCTTCTTGTTTCCACTTGGTTGATTTCACCCCTGAGTTTGATTATTTCTTGCCATCTACTCCTCTTGGGTGAATTTGCTTCCTTTCGTTCTAGATCTTTTAGGTGTGTTGTCAAGCTGCTAATGTGTGCTCTCTCTAGTTTCTTTTTGGAGGCACTCAGAGCTATGAGTTTTCCTCTTAGAAATGCTTTCAGTGTGTCCCATAAGTTTGGGTATGTTGTGGCTTCATTTTCATTAAACTCCAGAAAGTCCTTAATTTCTTTCTTTTTTCCTTCCTTGACCAAGGTATCATTGAGAAGAGTGTTGTTTAGTTTCCACATGTGTGTTGGCTTTCTATTATTTATTTTGTTATTGAAGATCAGTCTTAGTCCATGGTGATCTGATAGGGTGCATGGGACAATTTCAATATTTTTGTATATATTGAGGCTTGTTTTGTGACCAATTATGTGGTCAATTTTGGAGAAGGTACCGTGAGGTGCTGAGAAGAAGGTATATCCTTTTGTTTTAGGATAAAATGTTCTGTAGATATCTGTCAGATCCATTTGTTTCATAACCTCTGTTAGTTTCACTGTGTCCCTGTTTAGTTTCTGTTTCCATGATCTGTCCATTGGTGAAAGTGGTGTGTTGAAGTCTCCCACTAATATTGTGTGAGGTGCAATGTGTGCTTTGAGCTTTACTAAAGTATCTTTAATGAATGAGGCTGCCCTTGTATTTGGCGCATAGATATTCAGAATTGATAGTTCCTCTTGGAGGATTTTACCTTTGATGAGAATGAAATGCCCTTCCTTGTCTTTTTTGATGACTTTGGGTTGGAAGTCAATCTTATAAGATATTAGAATGGCTACTCCAGCTTGTTTCTTCCTACCATTTGCTTGGAAAATTGTTTTCCAGCCTTTCATTCTGAGGTAGTGTCTATCTTTTTCTCTGAGATGAGTTTCCTGTAAGCAGCAAAATGTTGGGTCCTGTTTCTGTAGCCAGCCTGTTAGTCTATGTCTTTTTATTGGGGAGTTGAGTCCATTGATATTAAGAGATATTAGGGAGAAGTAATTATTGCTTCCTTTTATTTATGTTGTTAGAGTTGGTGTTCTGTTTTTGTGGCTGTCTTCTTTTAGGTTTGTTGAGGGAATACTGTCTTGCTTTTTCTATGATGTGGTTTCCGTCCTTGTATTGGTTTATTTCTGTTATTATCCTTTGAAGTGCTGGATTCGTGGAAAGATAATGTGTGAATTTTGTTTTATCGTGGAATACTTTGGTTTCTCCATCTATGGTAATTGAGAGTTTGGCTGGGTATAGTAGCCTGGGCTGGAAATTGTGTTCTCTTAGTTTCTGTATAACATCTGTCCAGGCCCTTCTGGCTTTCATAGTCTCTGGTGAAAAATCCGGTGTAATTCTGATAGGCTTGCCTTTATATGTTACTTGACCTTTTTCCCTTACTGCTTTTAGTATTCTATCTTTATTTAGTGCATTTGTTGTTCTGATTATTATGTGTCAGAAGGAATTTCTTTTCTGGTCCAGTCTATTTGGAGTTCTGTAAGCTTCTTGTATGTTCATGGGCATCTCTTTCTTTAGGTTTGGGAAGTTTTCTTCTATAATTTTGTTGAATATATTTGCTGGTCCTTTGAGTTGAAAATCTTAATTCTCATCTACTCTTATTATCCGTAGGTTTGGTCTTCTCATTTTGTCCTGGATTTCCTGGATATTTTGAGTTAGGATCTTTTTGGATTTTGTATTTTCTTTGATTGTCGTGCTGATGTTCTCTATGGAGTCTTCTGCACCTGAGATTCTCTCTTCCATCTCTTGTATTCTGTTGCTGATGCTCGTATCTATGGTTCCAGATTTCTTTCCTAGTGTTTCTATCTCCAGTGTTGCCTCAATTTGGGTTTTCTTCATTGTTTCTACTTCCCTTTTTAGGTCTTGGATGGTTTTATTCAATTCCATCACCTGTTTGGTCTGGTTTTCCTGCAATTCTTTAAGGGATTTTTGTGCTTTCTCTTTAATGTCTTCTACCTGTTTAGCAGTGTTCTCCTGCAATTCTTAACGGATTTTTGTGCTTCCTCTTTAATGTCTTCTACCTGTTTAGCAGTGTTCTCCTGCAATTCTTTAAGGGATTTTTGTGCTTCCTCTTTAATGTCTTCTACCTGTTTACCAGTGTTCTTTTGTATTTCTTTAAGTGTGTTATTAAAGTCCTTCTTGATGTCCTCTACCATCATCGTGAAATATGCTTTTAGAACCGGGTCTAGCTTTTCCGGTGTGTTGGGGTTCCCTGGACTGGGCGAAGTTGGAGTGATGGGTTCTGATGATGGTGAGTGGTCTTGGTTTCTGTTAGTAAGATTCTTATGTTTACCTTTCGCCATCTGGTAATCTCTGGGATTAGTTGTTATTGTTGTCACTGTTTAAAGATTGGAGCAGACTCTGTGTTCCACTCACCAGAAGTCTCAAAATCCTGTGGCGGGGGTCCTGGGTAGCTGGCGAGTGTCAGCCGACCCTGCGCTCTAGCTACCCAGGTGCTGTTCAGACTGGAAGAGGCTTGTGGCCCTACTCAGGCCGGTTTTCTGCTTCCCTAACTAATGCAGTCTCAGGTCCTGCTCGCAATTGGATTGGAGCAGAAGCTGTGTTCCACTCACCAGAAGTCTTAAGATCCTGTGGCGGGTGTTGTGGGTAGCTGGCGAGTGTCAGTGGACCCTGCGCCCTAGCTACCCTGGTGCTGGTCTGACCGGAAGAGGCTTGTGGCCCTACTCAGGCCGGATTTCTGCCTCCCCAACCAAAGCAGTCTCAGGTCCTGCGTGATTGGACTGGAGTAGAAGCTGTGTACCACTCACCAGAAGTCTCAAAATCCTGTGGCGGGTGTCGTGGGTAGCTGGCGGGTGTCAGCTGACCCTGCGCTCTAGCTACACAGTTGCTGGTCAGACCCGAAGAGCAACATTCCTCTTTATTTATATATGTTTTCTCTCTTTTGATATATTTTCATAGTTTTAAGATGCTTGTTTCATTGTATGATCTCACTAATATTAAAAGTCCAAACATAAATGAATACAATAGAATTATGCTTCCTAGAATATTTAGGAGGAGGAAAAGTGAAGGAAAATTAGGTACCCGTAAAAGCTTTAAACGTTTCAAGTAAATAGTAGCCATGTTTTAGAACTCTGTCACAAAGATATAGAATATGGTTAATAGTCATGAATTGAATCTGTCAGAAATCTGCTGAAGTCTCAGAATTTCTTTGTTCTTACCATATGCAAAAATAAATATGTGAGATTATAACATTGTTTTGATTTAATCAATCATAATGTAAGATATATAAAGACATTACTTTGTAACTATATACAATTATTAGTCAATGAAAATTAAGTAAAAAGTCTATATCAACATGTTTACTTTGTATACTACATAGTATATGATATTATTGATAATATAATTTCTGTAGATACAATTATTACTAGTATTTTCTTATGTTCTTTCAAAGAAGTTTTAAAAGAAGTTTTAAAAATGACTTTTTGTCAGTTTAATAATTATATTAATATAATCAGAAAACTGGATATGATTCTCATCTTAGAGGTATTTGTCTTTGAATTTATTATTTCATTCTTTGCTAATTAATGTCATACATTTAGCTCATGTGTTATTTTTATCATAACTGATGCCATTCATTTATTTATTTGTTCCATAATTCAACAAAGCACATTGTAATTCTTGGTTGTCAGTTTGACTATATCTGTAGTGAACTAAAACCCAAATGTCTGGGTACACCTGTGAGGAGCTTTTCTACTTTGCCCCTTCCTAGAATTGGGAACAAAACACCCATGGAAGGAGTTACAGAGACAAAGTTTGGAGCTGTGATGAAAGGATGGACCATCTAGAGACTACCATATCTGGGGATCCATCCCATAATCAGCTTCTAAACGCTGACACCATTGCACACACTAGCAAGATTTTGCTGAAAGGACCCAGATAGAGCTGTCTCTTGTGAGACTATGCCGGGGCCTAGCAAACACATAAGTGGATGCTCACAGTCAGCTATTGGACAGATCACAGGGCCCCCAATGGAGGAGCTAGAGAAAGTACCCAAGGAGCTAAAGGGATCTGCAATCCTATAGGTGGAACAACAATATGAACTAACCAGTACCCCCTGGAGCTCGTGTCTCTAGCTGCATATGAATCAGAAAATGGCCTAGTCGGCCATCAGTGGAAAGAGAGGCCCATTGGTCATGCAAACTTTATATGCCTCAGTACAGGGGAATGCCAGGGCCAAGAAGTGGGAGTGGGTGGGTGGAGGAGTGGGTGGGGGAGCGTGTGGGGGACTTTTGGGATAGCATTGGAAATGTAAATGAAATAAATACCCAATTTAAAAAAATCATTTGAAGTGGGAAGAT
Source organism: Mus caroli (assembly GCF_978045245.1). Taxonomy (NCBI): domain Eukaryota; kingdom Metazoa; phylum Chordata; class Mammalia; order Rodentia; family Muridae; genus Mus; species Mus caroli. The sequence goes on from NW_028227257.1 coordinate 168,116,626, forward strand.
CAACTTCTCATTCAGGTCTCTTGAAGTGGAAAGATACACCTTTAAACTGGGAGGCACTTTCTTCTGGCAGCCTTTTTAGAGGACACAAAAGAATAAAGCTTACTCCCTTTTCCTGCTTGCTCTCACTTCACTAACAAGTTCATTTTTCCACTGGCATGAGAGCCTGCTTCTTAGGGATTTCGGAGTATATTGAGGAGCATCTGAGACATCCAGCCCTTTGAACTAAACAACTACTGGACTCTTTGGCTTTCCATTGCTAGGCAGTCATTGTTGGACTAGCTGGATCACCACCTTTAAGTCATTCTATCTTTCTCTCTCTTCCACTCTTTTTCTCTCTCACCTCAACTATCTATTTATGTCCCTATCCATCTATCTATCTATCTATCTATCTATCTATCTATCTATCTATCTATCTATCTATCTATTTATCTATTTATCTATGATGGTTTATATATGCTTGGCCCAGAGGGTGGCACTATTAGGAGGTGTGGCCTTGTAGGAGTAGGTGTGGCACTGTGGGCATGGGTTTAAGACCCTCACCCTAGCTGCCTGGAAGTCAGTGTTCTACTAGCAACCTTCAGATGGAGATGTAGAACTCTCAGTTCCTCTTGCACCATGCCTGCCTAGATGCTGCCATGTTCCCACCTTGATGATAATATTGATTCACAGCAGTAAAACCCTAAGACTATCTATCTATCTATCTATCTATCTATCTATCTATCTATCTATCTATCTATCTTCTGTCTAATATGTGTGTGTTCTATAAGTTCTGTTCCAGAAAGCCGTGATAAATCTATTGAGTGGCTATTATGTTACATGAAGGGTATTTAAAATGCTGCACAGTTTTAAATGTCTCAACAGCAAAGAGAAACAGACTCTGTTCCTTTATCTCATGGAGTAAAGATGGAAATTTATTAACCACATTGCACCAGACTTCTTTGAACTCTGGGTTTTATTCATCTACTAACTCAAGAACACAAAATATTAAGACTGTTCAGTCCCAAATCACATGGGTTTACATTTTCTATACCAGGCGTCACCGTTTAATTGTGAAAGCTAAAGCTGCCATTTTTGATAATTTTTTCCTTTATTTTTAAACCATAACCACTGCTGTCTTGTGCCTTAAATACTATTAAATGTGCCCACTTATTCTTATGTCAACTGCAACCATCCTTTCCATGTTTTTTCCCCATGCTCCTGGATTCCTTGTAGATTTCAAATGGATCTCAAAACACCTATTTTCTCCAGTTTCCAGTCAGACTGTTTCAAAAGGGGGAAGGTTGGGGAGGATGGGATGGAAGGGAAACAGCAATTGGGAGATATTTTATGAGAGCATAAAAAAGTATGACTTGATCCTATCCATGTAAGCTCTGATACCATCAGTAAAAACACTTGAATCTCTATTCCTATCAATTAAAAAATACCCTTTCCATGTACTTTTGCAGTCTGCCTTTACTGGCTTGAATACTATCCTCCTGTCTAGTGTCAGTGACTTTCTTTGATGTATTAGAGATGTCAGGGTTTCATACATCAATCTTCATGCATGCAACTCTTTCTGTTAGAGCCTCTTGCCCAGTACTGCTGTATCCAATGCCTGCTTTTTAATGTATATTTATGATGACCTGATATTCTTTGGTGATATGTTTTCTGATTTTCTGTCTCCTCAGTGTTAGTCACTCTCCCTTTGTCCTGTAATTAAACACAGAGAGTTCTTCCTTTTCCTTGTCTGTGGTGTTGGATTTGAAAATATGACTCATAGATCAGTCTCCCATGTGGTAACAGAAAGCGAAATAGTTTTGACAGCCATTGTATCACCAGACTTAAACACTCTTCTCAGATATAAGATGTCAGAGTATTTTTAATGGATGCAAAGAATATATATGACCAGTGTATTAGGAAAAAGAAATGGGGCTCATTCAAATGTTAAATGTAGCTTACTAATGACAATTGAAACACAATTGTGAAGGAAATTGTTAGCTATAAAATACATGGATCATTGCTGGCTATTTGTATGTATAGGAAGAAATGAGGGAGTGACAAATCTGTGTGGAACAATATTTCCCATCAAATTATTTTAAATCACAATTTAAAATATCAGGCCAGGCAACTATGGAGGACACCATGGAAGTTATTATGTTTTTGTTATTGTTTTTTGTCTGTTTGTTTGTTTTAACATTGAGCCAGCTGACCCTCAGAAACTTGTTCTAAAAGTCAGACCTAAATTGCACTTGGCAGTACACTTCATGCTTTGGTTCTCAGAGGGTGAAAAGAAGACAAAATTCAAGGAAGAATATTTGACATTTTTTCCCATTTGGTATTGTTCAGGAAAGGTGACCATACAAAACCATGGCAAGATGATGACATGAGATCCCAGGAGCCAAGAGAGCAAATAAACTTGAAATAGTAGGATAAATGAGAGAGAAAGGGATGTAAGCAATAGGAAGGGTCAGGAGAATATGTGTAAACCAAAAACACTTAAATTGAAATTATAAACACTTTGGAAGAAAAAGTGGATTTTGTACTTGACACCAACCACTAATACCTTTCTCAATGAAAATTCTAAAGGAACGACAGAAAGAAAGACATTTGTGAGGGGTGCTCTGAGCTTTCCCTGAGGAATGATGTCAGATAAACCCAAGATGCGGTCAAAAATCAAAATGGCACAGTTTACAAAGAATACATGGTCATGTACACAAAGGAACTTGCGTGTGCCCTTGAAGAACCCTCAGAGTAGGTATAGTTGCCAAAAGCCACTGCCATGGGACAAAGCTGACCAACTGCCAGACAGGGGAAGCTTGGAATCTCAGGGTTAGGTTAGCAGGGTGACGCTCAGGCCAGTGTAGTTAGATGCTTGTTTGTGTTGGTGTTGCTTTCCCTTCTATGCCGGAAACATCGCTTCACTTTTGAAACTAGAAAGGTAAAAATGGGAAGGCTTGGGCCCTCGAGTTTGAAAGGATGCTTGCTTTACACTTTCAGTAAGTGGCAAGAGAAGCCCTTCAGCCAGGAAAGAAGCCAAAGATATCCCTAACCTGACAACGGGGCACTGAAGTCGATGCCCACAGTGCCAAAAAACATTTGTTTAAAGGCTGGTGGGGGACCCATGTCTCACAGCTACTCTACTGAGCATTAGAAGCCTCTATCTTCACCACATCTTGCCCCCTCCTTCTCTCTCTTGTGGCCTCTTTACAAGCCTCCCACTCTCCTCAGCTGCCACAGGATCTACTGAGCACAGTTGTTCTTTCCAAAGCCCAGAACCTTATCTCACCTTCCTTTCTGCCAACCCTCCAATACCAATGTGAATCTGTGCTTGTCTTTGAATTTGAGTTTTGGGCAGGGAAGGAATGGTACCTCTTCTTGAGTCAGGAGAGGTCTGGACGGCCAATCACTAAGGAATGAACTGGTTTATCCATCTCTTTATTCTCTAGGTGTGTGTGTGAGTGTCTGTGTGTGTGTGTGTGTCTGTGTCTGTGTGTTTCACCGTTCTCACAACTTTTAGCAAGTCTCTCCAATATCACCTATTAAATATTTATTTACTCATGCATGTGTGTGTGTGTGTGTGTGTGTGCGTGTTTGGGTATACACGTGCCAGGCCACGCATGTAGAGGTCAGAAAACTACTCTTAGGATTTAGTTCTCTTCTGCCACATTGTGGGGTCTGGGGATCTAATTCAGGCTATCAGGTCTCAATGCAAGCTCCCCTACCAATTGAGTATCCTTTAAATTTAACTATACATTAGGCTCATTTTCCGGGAACAACATAATAAGCAAACTAGTTATATTTTCCATCTCCCTGAAGTTTTTAGGTCACCATGAATGAGACAGACAGGAAAAGGTGGAAAATGAAACCATGACAAAGTGCTACCGATGGAAGGAATGAATTAGGAATCCATCCTTATCGCCATGTCTTCCTTAATCAAAGAGGAAATCGGCCTTGGATTTGAGAGTCAGAAAGCAAAACCACCTTGAGACTGCAGAATTGACCTTTAAATAGCCATGGCCTCTGAAAAACTTTTCAACATCAGTAACTGATATGAAAGCTAAGCAGCCCAGGGGCTTAAGTTCAAAAATACACCATAACTAGGATGCTGCTCATACACAGGCACAGACCTGTAATCCTGTATGTTTGTGTGCACATGTGCATACACATATGCTTCCCAGTTCATTCATGAATAGCATCCTTATTTTGTCTTTCTCATTCTATATTTTCATAGCCTCAGAAAGTAAAGTAGACATTGGAACCTAAGTCCCGTTACTAATGAGCAGCTAAGGAAAGTAATAATAAGAAAGAGGAGGGGAAATAAGGAAGCATATGAATCCAGGGTGAAGTCCCCGCAGCACTTGAGTCCAGTGGACTCTGGTATCTTCAGCAGATGGCTCTTGCAGAGCTCTTGAGATACTTTGATCACTCTTAAGTCTTGCTGGAGTCTGAGCCTGGGCGTGGTTGCCAGCAGCCCACCATGTTGCAGTGAGTCAACAGTACCTCTCAGGCCAGCAGTGTCAGAGCTACAAGCACACAAATGTTTGCCTTAGCAGTGTGGTGGCACATGCTCATTAATTCTAGTCCTCTAGGGTCAGAGGCTTGTAGGTCTCGGTGAGTTTGAGGCTAGTCTGGTCTACACTGTGAGTTTCAGGATAGCCATGTCTCAAACACAGTCTCTAAAGAGACCATGTCTCAAACAAAACAAACAAACGAACAAAGAAACAAATAACAACAACAAAATAAAAACAAAAGTTTGTCTGGCATATTTCCTGGACCAAGCAGAGAGGAAGAGTTTTGAGAAATACTAAAAATGATCAGGGAAGCTGCTCTTAGGAGCACAAGTTTCTCTAAAATGAGAAGTCTAACCTTGTTGGGTTTTGTTTGTTTGTTTGCTTTAGTTGTTTTCCCTGCCACTGTTTCTTGAGTCAATGAATGGTTTAAGCATGCCTCTTACTTCTTTCTCTTTCTCTAAATGTCCCTGCAGTACATGTGGTGTTATCAAAACCCTCTTGCCTTTCACTGAGTATAGCCTCAGAGTTTCCCCCCAAGGTCACTGTGATGCAGAAGGCAAACTGTGCTACTTGCATTGCCCTGCACTGTGGGATCACGCCCACAACTTTGGTAAGCCCTTCTCATAATGGAAGGGGTGTTGAGAAGGTGGACAGGTCCCGTGGAACCAGAGCTCCAATATGCTTTTCATAATTTCCCCACTGTGCCTTGCAATCAAATCAAGCTGCTGCTCATTTTGAGACTACGGATGTAATGTTCTGGGAGACAGTGTTCTCGGTCCTGCTCCCAGTGGATGAGTCTCCAAAGATCACAAATAGCACAGCCGATGTTAACAGTTGCTTACTGCCCTGCAGCTTCTGAGACAGCCTGCAAAGTTGGCAAGCAAACTCTTGGGCATGGAAGCATAGGCTGCCTGTTAAATCGTCTTAAAGCTCTAAGGTCCTATGCCGAGCAGGTTTCAGAATTGTTAGTGTATATTGGCTTTCTGAAAGTGAAGGGGGTAGAATCCTATCCAATGCTGGCATGAAAAATGCTGCTAAATGGACTAGTTACAAAAATAGACAGATATAACATATGAGCTCTTGAAAATCGCAGCCCACATGTCCATGAACATAAACATACTGAGCCTGGCCATGTTCCAGGGTTCTTGTGAGCTTTAACTCACCTCACTCTTGACTTCATGGACCACAGATATGAGACTATTGATAATATACACCAAACCCTGAAGACAATTTACTCAAGTAAAGGTTAAATGGAAGAATTCTGCACACAAATCACTCACATCTTTTTCTTTCTGTGAATCATCCATGACTTGGGTTTCTGGAAGGATCTCACCACCTGTTTCTTAGAACAGGGCTTTCAGGAACCACTGCTGTTGGATCAATATTAGTCAATGTGACCTCCAGACAAACTATAGAGACAATTAAATTTGATTTTTTCCTGTTCATTAAGTAATCCAATCACAAGAATGAATGGAGCATCCTCAACCCACCGAATATTCTCATTTTTCTAAGCAGTTCACAGAGTCACAGATGGCATTAGCAACCTGTTTGCCCAACAGCTTACTTGATAATTGCTATTCTTTGAAAAGACAAACATACTAAATGACACTATCTCCCTGTTAATGCTTTTTTCTCCGTCTCTCAAAAGAATCACCACCCAAAGAGACAGTTTGTAAATCATTATACTGATTTTCAATTTTTATTGGATATTTTCTTTATTTACATTTCAAATGTTATCTGCTTTCTCAGTTTCCCCTGGAAGTGCCCTATCCCATTCCCCGTCCCCTTGCTTCTATGAGGGTGTTTCCCCACCCACCACCTCCTGCCTCCCTGACCTTACATTACCCTACACTGGGGAATCAAGCCTTCACAGGGCCAAGAGCCTCTTTTCCCGTTAATGCCCTACAAGGCTATCCTCTGCTACATATACAGCTGGAGCTATGGGTCCCTCCATGTGTACTGCTTGGTTAGTTGGTTTAGTCCCTGGGAGTTCTGGGGAGTCTGGTTGGTTGATATTCTTGGTCTTCCTGTGGGGTTGCAAACCCCTTCAGCTCCTTCAGTCCTTTCTCTAACTCCTTCATTCGGGACCCTCTGCTCAGTCCACTGGTTGGCTGTGAGCATTTGCCTCTGTATTTGTCAGGCTCTAGCAGGGCCTCTCAGGAGACAGCCATATCAGACTCCTGTCAGCATGCACTTCTTGGCCTCCACAATAGTGACTAGGTTTGGTGACTGCATATGGGATGGATCCCCACTTGGCGCAGTCTCTGGATGGCCTTTCCTTCTTTCTAAGTTGCAGTTTATTCTTAAGATGTTGTTCAGACTCATAAGACAATGAATTGATTTGAGAAGTGAACAACAACACAATATGCCCAGAGTCTAATTGATACCAATGCTTAGACTAAAGACTTATGGGAATCTTACAACCTCCCGATCACGAGCATGTATGCCCCACACTGACTATAATAGTGCGAGTGTTAAAACACTATAAATAAAAATTATGATTAAGAGAGCAAAGTTCCACTCAAAAATTTCTTTACATTCTAAGAAATGGCCTAAATCCTCCACTCATATGAACATTTAATTTGCACATCCAATATGAGGCCAAGCCATAGTCAGAATGTCAGTAAGGGGCAAAGTGATATGACTTCCAGTCATCCTACCTCAACCTTCAGAACAGTTTGCCTATCAGGATGGAAAGTAGTGACACCTGTTTCACTTTAAATCTCAGAGTGTGAACAAACTGCTATCCTATGTGCCTGGCATTCTTATACCTTTGCTAAAACTTGTAACTTTAATTTTTTCAAATCTTCTTTTTAATGATGGTTTTTAAATGCCTTAACCTTCCTTGTAGCCCACCACCCAACAGAGGTAGTGGAAAAGAAAGGATACGGGGAAAGTTGACCTGTTTAGAAATGGTTCTTTGGTGTAACTCTCCTCTGTGTTGTCTGGAAATCAACAGTTCAATTCACAGTTTAGCAGGCAGTGGCAGTTCGATCCACTCACAGTCAGCAGTCCAGTTTGGTAGAGTTGGGTTAGCAACAGTGGTGATCTGACCTAGAGAGATAGCCCTGGATTGAATCAGCAGGAGGGATCAACAGGAAGACCAGGAGACGTTCATAGCTGTGTCTCTCTCAGGGAAGAGAATATCAAGAAAGACTCAAGACCCACAAGCATTGCACAGCAATGCCAAGCTCTGTCTCTGTCACTCTGTGGAATCCTATTTATACCCTCTAAGCATCACATGTCCTCCATGTGCCTCGCCTCAGCACATGCATCCAATCAGCCTGAGTCCTTGGAAGTGGCAACAAACTGCAGCGCACCACCAAAAGATTTTTGGTGCATTTCTCTCTATAGAATCCTGACAAATTCAGATCAAATACACACTGTAAGACAGACCAATACATGTATATCATTAGCAAAGTATCCTTCATCACATCTTCTTTCATGTGTTTTCCTTAGCAGAACATCCTCTCTCCTGTGTCTACTTCAGCAAAACATTCCTACATGAGTCTGCCTTAGCCTTTCACAGCTGTGTCCACTTTTACTAACCTTGTTCTTTCACGTGTTTGCCCCAGCCAAACACCATCCAACTGACTTTGCAAAGAACCCTTAAGTTTCCACTTCAAAAACTCCTATATATTTTATTTCACAATAAAGTTTCCAAACGGCTAACTTCTAAATAACTATAAACCTTTTCATTTCTTCAAAGTGCATTATCCACAACTCATACATGGTGCTTGCATCTCTGTGTAGGGTTAATGCTCATGATGGACAGGGTGAAGGGTATAGTCACCAGCACATTTTACAGGTTTTCAACTAGGCTATCTCTACTCTCCCAAGCTTTCCACTTTAATGAGCAATTAGTGCGAACACTTGCAAATGCTTTTAAAAACATTCCTGGTTTTGTATTCTACATACGTTAGAGCTAATGCTTTCTTTATCAAGAATCCATGAGCTTTAAAAAAAATTACACCAAGACACAAACCTTAGTTCTAGATCCTCTAAGAAATAAACTAAATATAAGGAACTCAAGAGCCTTCACTATTTCTTCTCGAGAATCTTTCTGCCTCTTCACCATGGGGTTTTCTCTGCCTGCGTTCTCACCCAATTATAACACAAGTGTTTGAAGAGATCAAAACTATGATCAAGTTACACTGTAATTCTGATGTTTTAAAAACCACACAATCCACATATTTCTCTACTAAAGAGTTGGCCTTGAAGTCAAATGAAACTGCTCTACTTCCTAACTTGAGTTTTCCAAAAGGTGGCTCCCGGAGTTGAAGACAGCAATGGTGTTTGCTCAGCAATGCCGTCATTATCTATTCTACACTGTCAAAGAGAAAAATCATTCGCCAAACCATTTTCTTCCCTTTAAAATAGACTCACTGGAGAGTTTCCAAGTGTGGGATGATGATCATGCGAGGGAGTTACTGAAGACTGGTAACTATGACCCAGAGTGAATAACGCCGTCTAGTTATTTGTTAAGCCCTGTGACCTACTGTGGACAGTCAGTGACCGCTCTGTAGCTTCTGTGTATTTATATTTATTATATGCTACATATTGCTTAATTTTTAATCCATAATAGGCATTGATGAATTTTTATAAATACAATAAAATATGGTTCTGAAATTCAGTCCATTAATAGTGAGATATGGCTGCTAAGTCTATTAGCTCATCTCTACAGAAACTCACAAAAGCTGTTAGTCACGCTCATGATTATGTACCTTATGTCAAAATTTAGTATAAAATCACTTTAAACTCCAATATTGCAAACAAATAACACTGATGACTATTTCCAATTTAGTTTTTTACTTATTGAACACTGTGTCCCCCTCACAATATGTTCCTTACTGAAATGTACCTGGAAATAGGAGTTGGAAACCTGTTGATGATTTGAAGCCCCCAAATGCAAACATACCAAATATCAGATGATGAAATATTACCTTGTCAAACAGTGTTTAACGTGTTGTTAAAATTTAATGTGCATTTTAATATATACTTACTCCTTAAACCAAACATCCCATGCTTAATTTTCTACGTGGATAGCTCATATTTCTCTTTTGAGATTTAAAAGTAAAATGAGTCACCTATGACTTGCATTGGAAAAAAACAAGTCAAAATTAATTTGTACTTATTATGAATATTATTAATGCTCTTCTAGATATCTTCATGATTCATAGAATTATTTGGTTTTGGTCCTCATCCAAAAATAACATTCTCAGCAAGAATCTTACTCGTCAACTAATGTTTTAAAGAAAAAACCAAGAAAAGTTCTAGCATCATTCCAATTTATCTTCTTTCCATGATTTAGTTTCTTAGGACTTTTCTCCTTTTTGCACACACTGGATTGTACTTTTACAAACTGTATTCATTATCATGATGAAAACAGAAGTATTGTCTGTCTTAAGGGCTATTATAATAACTTATTTGGAATAGTCTCTAAACCTTGTCAGAGAGAGGTTCACTAAAATATTTCTGAACAAGAATAAGATAATCTTATAATAAATATTTCAATTGTTTTGTCCTAGGAGAAGACATTTTATACTCATATACATTCATGTATTCACACACTATACATACCATCCTGAATAGTTTACATTCTTCTTACCTTGTAACATTATACACACTGAGAAATGAGGCATTATTTTCATAGTATATGAATTAGGGAGAATAGTAGCACTGTGTTTTTTTATTATACATTTAAATTTTTCTTTTTCTCTGTCCTATCCTTGTGAAGCTAGTACACAGCTTAAAATCATTATTGAATGAATAAATGAAATAACCCAGAGGGCAGCTGACATAGATAGTATGAGAATATACTCTCAGGGCACAGACTCCTTCACTTTAAATATACTCTGTCCAAAGTAATTAGTAAGAGAAGAGACATTAAAAGAGACATAGATCTTAATTAAAGTGGCAATTTTTATACTTATTAAAAATTTCAAAATACATTTGTGGACTGCTTTCATGTTACTACAAGTAGCCTCCATCCATCCTTCATTCCCTCAGTATTCCTGTCTGTCCTCATTTATTTTGGCATGATAATCCTAATGTTGGTTAGAGACAGAAACATTTGCCCACTGTAGATAGTAGAAGCTGTAGGACTCTTGGAGGTAGCCATATTAGAGATTACTGAAAGTATAAATGACACACAAGCAAGCATAAATACAAACACAAGAACTTGAAATGAAAAATGAGAGGACATGAAATAGCTCCTTGTCTACTGGGGCATGAGCCTAAGGGACATGTACACATGTGCTTATGCATAGAAGGAAGCACATAGGCATATGTATACAAGGGCATGTGTTAGCATATAATTTTTACTAGTTCTTTGGGTCCTTATACCTCTACCTCCTTCCATCTCTTATTCTACCTTAACCCCACCCGCCAACACCCTCCAACACTAGTTAGAAGAGAAAGAAGATTAGAGGTGAAAGGGGACATAGACTTCTTTAGATTACTTTCTGTTGATTAGGGACATCAGATTCCTTGGGGCAAGTCCAATTTTCTCCAGGACATCTCCAACTTTTTCTTGTCTCTTTACTCAGGACTACTTGGCAAACCACCACAGCAGCAACCAGGAGCAACAGGGGGAGCAGCCACCTTCTTCTTCTTTGGAGATTCTGTCCCTCTCTGGGCTTTGGCAATTATTACCTCTCCACGGTCCCCAGAATTAAACTATCAGCAGCTGGCAAAAATCAGGCCCATCTTAGAGCATAAGATATCCATAGTTAACAGCCATGAACAAACTGAAGAATCCTTATATCTCACCTCTGGGATTAAAACAAAAACATATGCATATAACTTAACTCTCTCACTAGGGATATACATATGGACATTACATAAGGGCATGTGCAAGGTAACATGTGTATAGTGTCATTTGCATAGAGGAATGTACATGGTGCATGCACATAGAGGCACATACAGGTGTCAACAGATTCCAGGAAGTTGATACTTATCTTGTGTCACAGACCTTAATACTGATAAGGATGATGTCAGATATCACTGTGTTCTTGTTATCTGTTCTAAGATGTCCAGAACATAATCTATAATGCTCTCAGGGAAGGGGAAAGGCCTTGTGAGAATACCTGAACTAGAGGTTGTAATCAATTTCAACCTGGTCTCCATTGAAGAACTGAAAGTAGAAAGGATGAGAGTCAGAAATCAATGACAGTTTCATCAGGAGACTGTCATTTTTATCAGGAGACTATGGGTTTATCATCATTCTTTTCATGCTCTTGCAACCACATCTTCTCCTGTCTCAGCCAAACTATAGATCAATTTGAAAATAAAATTTGAGATTCTAGCTTACTACAGACAATGACCTGATCATTTATTTGCTTAGCCAATTTCAAATCTATTTTTAAAATGTCTCCCATGACCTGTCCATCCGACTCTATCCACTCCCAACTGGACATGGTAAAATTCCAAAATTATTTTGGCTGTTGTTTGGTTGTTGTTTTGGTTTTAGGAAACCCCATTTCTGGCTACCTCAGTATAAACAACTCGCATACACTAAGTTTTCCTCAGAATTCTCCAGGAGCATCGTGAGAGGGTAATTAAAGCAGTCTGTTTCTCCAGCACGTTCTGTCTGTTTTTTCTTTTCATTATTAGATGGGATGACACGTTTGCCTGTGTGGCTTCCCACAGATGGTAGATGTGTTGCATGATCAAATGGTTAAGAGTAAACCAACTGTCGCCTCTGATCACAGCTTTTCATGCTCTTACCCCCGTGCAGGAATCTTACTTTAATAAAATGTTGGCTTCTTTTAAAGATTCATTATGTGCTACCCAAAAGATTTTAGAATAAACTGGAAAAATTTGAAAAGGCAACCAAACATGCCAATTTCTAGCTAGCTTTAGGCCTGCTGTTCTATGACTTTGATATAAAAGAGAACTGCTTTAAATAAGCCCACCTGGAATAAGAAATGATTAAGAAACAATTTAACTCAGAAGTTTTGTTCATAAGAGAAGTAAAAGAAACAAGGATGAGAATTTAGGGCTTTCTTGAGTGTTTATGGAAAGACAAATGTATTGTATAAACTGCCTTTGGTAGTATTTTACATTGGTTCAAAACAAAGTTCTATTGCTTAGATATATAGCATAGAGTGTGTTTCTCTCTGTGTGTGTGTCATAATGTGTGTGTCTTACTGTAGTAATTCTTGAAAGTAAGACTTCCTAGAAGACATAAAACTTCATTAATATGTTAAGTTTTGTACTTATGAAGTTAAAGCCTAAAAATAAACTTTGACTCACAGAGCTAAAGGCAAGAACTATCCAAATACACCCTATGGAATGTAGAACAAATGGCCAGAACACTGTGACAAGTCCAATGATGCTCTATAATTTTATTTTGGCCAAGGTCTGATTTTGAGAGTTGAGGTGCAGTAAATAGTTGGGTTGGAATGGATTGGACTTCAAAACAAATAGATGGCAAATATACATTTAAAAAAAATAGCTATGAAATACACACCATTACTCATTAGGCAAGTGTAAATCCAAACCACAGTGAGACATCACTCATGCCCATTGGGATAAATATGATAAAAGTGCAGATAATAATAAATGCTGACAAGATACTACAACCCTTATATACTGCTAAGGGGAATATAAGATAATGTATTCACTTTGGCAAACATTTTGACAATTTCTCAAAAGGTTAAAAGTAAATTTATGTGATGATTATTGTGTACCTACTGGAAATAAAGACATGTGTCCAATTTTTAAAAAATGTACATAAACAATATTCCCATATGTACCATTACTGATATCCTAAATTTAAAAAAAAAACAATTTAAATGTTCAGCTATTAAAGAATGGGTGAAGAAAACATACTTTGTTGTAGTTCAGGAATTTCTGGATATAGTTAATAAAAATAATACATTAAGAGGAATGAGGAGGTGGATCAGTGGTTAAGAACACCCATGTGGTGGCTTACAACCATCCACAACTCCACTTTCAGGAGAGTTTGACTTCTTTTGACCTTTATGGGCAACAAGAACACATGTGGTACACATATAAATACTCAGGCAAAGCCCTCATACACATAAATAAAATGAATAAATCTTCAAAAACTACATTTTTATAAATTCATAACAATAAATGTATATTATTATAAGCCACTAGATTGGTGGTAATTCAGTTTCTGAAGGAGTCAGTAGAACATCTTTATTAGCTGTAAGAGGCTTATAAAGGTTAAATTTGACTAAAAAAATGCTGTGTGTCCAGGAGGCCCTCCTTCTCTGGGATACATATGCACATGCACACATGTACACACACATGCTCATCTCTGCTGATTTTGCAGGTTAAAGTAATTCCAGAATTGCACATGCACACATGTACACACACATGCTCATCTCTGCTGATTTTGCAGGTTAAAGTAATTCCAGAATTCTTGCAAGTCACCATATACTTTATATGTGGGATGTTCTTCTAGGTTGGGAGGAATTTATATATAGCAGGTAACTTGTGAGAAATTAAAAGTTTAGGGTGCTTATGGGATGTGAAAGTGACTATACTGCTAAGCCTTCACAATGCTCCCTCCAGCTGCATTGGTCTTTCTGTTGAATTTTAACTCCCAAAAGCTTTACATAATGATATCTGCATCATACAATATTCTTGTGACTGTCAGGGTGGGGCTCAGGAGGAAGAAAAGTAATATTTCTCCAGGGGGAGAAATGGGGGAAACTTGTGAATCATCAGATGGGTTCCATAGGAGCAGAAGCAAAATATTTTATTTTTGCTCATATTTCCAGAAATAGAAGAAAGATGTCAAGGGGGAAGGAATAAAAATAGACTGGATGAAAGGTCCTTTAGGAAAATACTAGACTACCTCAAAAGGACTTAACAGTGGTTCTGGATACAGATAACTAACAGAGTCTTGGCAAGAATCTGATTGTCATGAACTCCAGTTAGGAAGCAGGGGAAGGTTATGAGATGTGCTGAGTCTGAAGACAATATGCCCAGGATCCCCATTAACAGGAACAAGAAGGTCCTCACTTCTTTCCAATCTGCCCTGTGTAAGTTATTTTATAAGCAAAACCTGCATAAAATATAAAGCACAATTAGACTGTGCTTAGCAAACTTTCACTGTCAGGAAATGAGTTGTGAATTTATTTATCTGAAAGGGGCCCAATACAATCACTTCACTAAAATATTTCTTCCTGATATTGTAAATTAACTGTGGTATTCACAATGATACCTGAAGGAAACTTGTATGTGAGGGCTAAGAAGTCTCACGAGCTTTCCATACATTTACTCAGGATGTGATGTAGTTCATCCCTTGCACTACAGTCAGACACTTCCTTATGGGTACTTAGAAGAGCAGATTCTTCCTCCAGTGGAAGTCAACAGAACCTTCTTCACATTTCCCATCACACACAGCACCAACACCACAATCTTAGATGTCACTATATGATGTTTTCTGTTCACTTGGCTATGCCATAAACTCAAAGAAAAATTACTTGCAGAATTGTAGAAAATATTTTTTAATAAAATTATATGAAATCATTTGCAAAAGGTTCTGATGCTTTAGAATGACATACGTTTTAGTTTTCAGGCAGTCTCCCTGTATTGCCCAGACTGGCCTCTACATCCTGAATTCTATGAATCCTCCAACTTCATCTTCTTGAGTGAAGGGAGGTTACAGACACACATAATTTTTCCCAGAATAAAAAACTTAGTTTTAAAGTAGTAAACACCATATTCATTTGCTAATTTTAAATTATGCAACTTGCTGTGTTCAGGGTTTTTGTTCACCTTATCTATCATGAACATGACTTGTGCTGAGTGATCATCTAATGATGAGTTTTCTTGCCTAGTGTGTTGACATTTTACTTATTTTTCTTTTTGCAAGTGTTGTTCACATCTAGTCAACATTGTGTTGGCTATGGTCATTTTAAACATCACAAAACATGTTGATATTCCAATAATAAACATTTCTTTTTTTCCTTCTCTTCTAGCTGCATGGCATAACTGCAAAGTGAATTTGGAGCCTTGTATAGATTATCCACAGGGTGAGAGTGTGTCATGCTTACATAATGAATATCAAAACAGTCTTTTCCACTAATTGTGGGTTGCTGAGGGTTATGTCACCATGGATGCCGATAGAATAGGAGAACATGATGGAATGAAACTGTTTCCAAATGAACAGTTGGTTTAAAACTTTTTGCCACATTTCTATTTTTCTCTTACTTTTTCATTGTGTACCCAAGAATGGTTGTCTATTATGACCCCAAACATCCATCAAGATAATATAATGTTTTCTTCCTAAATTAATAGCTTTTCCCCCCATCATCTCTTTCAATGGGAGCAGGGAGAGATACTGTTGAATCAAGATCCTGAATATGCTGGAGATGAGATTTTTAAGATAGTCCTGTAAGGCTTCAGCACCCCTTAGGGACATCTCCATGGTAGGCCAGTTTTTCCTTTATCTCTGTCTGTATTACCCTTGTTCATCTCTCAGTCTAAATGGTGATAATTTCTGCATTCAAACTATCAGGGTAATAGAAAAGTGTACACAGCAGTACATTGGAAATCTTTTAATTAGAATATTTCTTCTCTCTCAGAAAGCTCTGGAAAGATTCCACTGATGACAACTAACATTTCCATTCCTCGAATGCTTTCTGATATTTGGCTAAATGCTCTCTACATTTTATCCTATCAGCAAGCTCAGGACTTAAAGATGATGCCTATCTGTTTTTATAGATTGAGACCCAGAGGCTCAGAGAGATAAGTAACTCACTCAAAGTGGTATGACTATGTTGGGTCATAACTGTGTTTCTAATCAAAATCTGACAGGCTTAACAATCTAGTAACAGAGGTCCCAGTTTTTGGCTTTACCACTAAGGTATGACACTTCCTTGAATAATTTCAACCTGTGTTGTCATCTACAGTACAATGACGAGATTGGATAGGGGAATAAACAGCATTGTGCAGCCTGAGGATAGGCTTGGTTCATAGATTTTGTTTTTGTTATATCACATACAATGTATTACTTTAAAAAAAATGTTTCTGGAAAGTGTTTAAATCAAGAGTTTTCACACACACACACAGAGACACATGCATAAACACATCCACACACACACACACACACACACACACACACACACACACACACACACACACACACAGGGATTCCTCAGAATTTGAGTCATTCTCTGCCCATATTCCCTCACAGGGAAATTATGGCAGCTAAGTGTCTCATTTAAGACCACTGGGGTATCCACAGTTCACCACTTTTCTCTCCTAGGAGTTTCACTTAAGAGTTTGTTTGATTCCTGTACATTTTATTTTTAGCTTCCTAATGAATTTGTTTTTTATTCCAATGATTCCATATCTACGCATGATACTATCTTAATTTATTTGTAAATATACTTTCCTATTCCCTAAATTCAGACTTTAATGTGAAATGACTGGTAGTCTCTGTGGAAGTTTACACAATCGACCTAGACATAAAATCCATCCTGTATTCCACAGAGAAAATGGGAGAGTGATTGCGTGTGGTTTCTGCCATATGTTTTTAAGAGTGCTTCTTAGTTAGACTGGGTTTTCTTTCTCAGTTGCTTAAGTGTAAGTGAAGAGACTGCAGAAGGCATTAGAGCACTGACACATACTTTCTTATAACAGCAATACTTAGATTTCTACATAGGCATGGGGTAAAATCACATGCAAACTCTGAATGATGGAAGAAGTTGTTTTCCAGCTGATGCTGTGCTTGTTTCTCTCATTGGCCATTGTGATGAATTGAATGAGAATGGCCCCCATGGGCTCACATATCTGAATATTTGGTTCTCATTTGGTGGACGATTTAGAAAGGATTAAATGTGGTCTTGTTAGAGGAGGTGTGTCATTGGGGATGGAATTGGGGGTTTAAAAAGCCTACACTAGGTCCAATCTCTCTGCCTCCAACTTAAGGATCATGGCGTAAGCTCTCAACTACTGCTCCAGTACCATGTCCACTTGCTTGCTGACTTGCTCTGTGCTATGACTGTCATGAACTTATCCCCTGAAACCTTAAGCAAGCTCACAACTAACTGGTTTCTTTTATGTTTCCTTAGTCATGGAATCTCTTCATAGCTATAGAACAGATACTAACATAGCCAAAAAGATGACTGTTAATGAATATTTTCATGGAAAAATGTAATAGGATTTGTTGATTTCTTTTAAAAAATATTTCTGATTTTGTTATTTCCCGTCTGGCTTCTCTTTGAATATGATACATTTTAAGGAGACAAATTAAGTACTATAATATATATATATATATATATATATATATATAATAAAATGTTTGTGTTCTAGCAGGAAATAAAATTAAATACTAGAAAAAATTTGCACCAGGCCAGAGACTGTGACACAACGGTCTTGTTTCCATTATACACAGAAACAAACAGCTTGTCTTAATAATCAAATATGTTTCCTAAGGGTCTTGTTAAATTGTTGAATGCAAATTGCAATTGGA
Source organism: Mus caroli (assembly GCF_978045245.1). Classification (NCBI taxonomy): domain Eukaryota; kingdom Metazoa; phylum Chordata; class Mammalia; order Rodentia; family Muridae; genus Mus; species Mus caroli. The sequence continues at coordinate 168,134,575 of NW_028227257.1, forward strand.
ATTGACTATTAAAGATCTTGGTAGAGTAGGTTAAACATCTGCTCAATTTATTACAATTTTATTTGTACTTCAGCTGTAACTGGGGCAATTAAGCCAATCAGAGCAAGCAAATCAAATCTAATTTACACTCTAATGGACTAAAAATGAATGAATAAACACAGTACTACTAAATTCCAATGATTAAACATGTCTCTAAGGATTTTTTCTATTTTAGTATACAAAATTATATAGAATTTATACTATAATTAACCATTTAGGATTCATAGAAATGAATAGGGTGTCTCTTTGTTTTTAAATGTTTTAAATAAAATTGCTAACTAAAAAGTAATCACATAATAAATTAGAATTCTTAACTGAGATAAGATTGCTCATAAAATTGTTCATTTAATCCAAGTTCATGCTTTATTTGAATGTGGGCATCCAATTGGAACATTCAGACACATTTTTTAAATAAAAATTCCTGGATATTTTTTGTCTTAGCCATAAGCTATAATAAGGAAGATTAATATTTTTTAATACTGTGCGTTAAAAACTTATTGATCTTTGCAGTGCTCATACAATTTAGGAATGGCAAGTTGACAGTGTAGAGATGTAATGCCCAGCAAAGTCTTTAGGTACAACAAGCTATCATCCATCTTATTAGGATGCTGATGTCACTAAAACTGCCACGAAGTTACAAAGAGGAACACAGTACAAGTGGAGCATTACAAAGTGAACATTATTTTAGATGCAGAGCTGGACAGAGCTTACATCAATGTCCCAGGAGATAGTGTTTCAGCTCAGCAAATATCAAACAAAATATCATTAACTGACATGAGGTAGCTTGAGCATTGATTGGGTCATTTTTATGGATTAGCATAGCAGGTGAGCTTTAGTGTTCTCATAGACTCCTTATTTGGAGAACTAGAATTTGCCAAATTTGAGGTGATAACTGCAGAACAACTATCATATCATTTTGTTTAATCTCGGAAGATATTCCCATTGATGCTTTACAAGTGGTCCTTCTGGGAGCTCACTGGAAATATTGGCATAATTTAATTGGGGACCAGAGGGCTTAGCAGAAGCCAACGAGTTTATTCTTTTATTTCCAACATATGATGAATGTAAGCCCAACACGGTCTGTTCCCTCAAAGGGAGGTTCAAACAGTGGCCTCTGGCCATGTATCTTAGAACACATTGAGTTTGGAAGATGTCAGCTAAACCTACCAAACCAGAAAAGCCACAATCAGTTTTGATGTTTACTGCTGTGTCATATACCTGCCCCTTTATCTTTCCAATGTGCCTTTTCTAACTGTGGTCACCATGTTCCTCCATCATGCAACTATTACCACTTTCTCTCCATGATCTGTGAATGAAACTTCTTATCAAGAAGAGCTTTGTTTTCCTTAAATAGTTTTGAGATGGAATCAAGTGTTATCTAGGTCCCACGAAGGTAATGAGAAAATGAAAGTTTATCTCACCTGAAGTTGTCTGTTGGGGGATAAGCACAATCAAAATTTACACAATGAAGGTGAAAAATAAAATTTTTATAAGATTCTGGTCAAGATGGGAAGAAGACAGTACACATGGAAGACTTGTACATTTGTGATGGAAATGGCTCATTCCATTTCCATCCACGACTTGGATGGATATTTAAGGTTGAATTAGAGTTAAAAATGAAGGAAGAAGAGGAAGAAGAAGAAGAAGAAGAAGAAGAAGAAGAAGAAGAAGAAGAAGAAGAAGAAGAAGAAGAAGAAGAAGAAAAGGAGGATGAAGAGGAGGATGAAGAGGAGGAGGAGGTAGTTTAGGGTAGAAGAAATGGATCTGCACAGCTGGTCAGGTCAACAGAAGCCTAAGGGGCAAACTGAAGATTCTCAGAACAGGTCCAGAGGGTGGGTAATGTTCATAGAATTTTTGAAAGAAATTTTGTTTTAATGTTAGTGGTGCAAAGAAGCAAAATTCATTCTCATCTGCAGAGGCATATTAGTTAGGGTTTCTATTGCTGTGATAAAATAATATGACCAAAAGCAACTTGAGGAGGAAAGGGTTTATTTTACTTTATACTGTCAATTAACATCACTGAGGGAAGTCAGAGCAGGAACTCAGGCAGGACAGGAACCTGGAGGCAGGAGCTTATGCAGAGGCCATGGAGGACTGCTGCTTACTGGCTTGTTCCTTATAACTTGCTCAGCCTGCTTTCTTATAGCACTCTGGACTACCAACCCAGTGTGTCACAGCCGATGGTGAGCAGGCTCCTCTTGTCATCCTTCACCAATCAACATCAACAATCAATCAATATGCCACAACCTTGCCCAATTGACTGAGACTCCCTCTTTCAAAATAACTCTAGGTGATATCAACCTGACATAAAACTAGGCAGCACAAATTGTTTGTACTGAGTGAGGGCAAGAATCTCTAGCTTCATCAGATAGGCAAGGGCTATAGAAGTTGCAAGAAGATGTTGCATCTATTAGTGTAGTGGTGATAAGAGAAGGTGCTAACTTGTGGGGCAGAACCAATAAAGTTATGAGTTTGTGGCCAGTCTGGGCTACATAGTAGCTTGGGATTTATAATGATAGTAAAACACTACCAAAACAAAACAAAAAGAAAACAAAGGAAAGAAGGGGGTAGATTTGAGAACATGTGTATTGGTATTGAATATTATGCTTTAGGTTCATTATATCTAACACTTATATGTAACCTTATCCTTGACTAAAATTTTTCTCAAACAAGATTCCTCCTTTCTTTTTCATTTTTGTTATCTTTATTATGTTTTGCTATACAGTAGAACTCAACTTTAGGAAAATAGCCTAAACAAAATATTCCAATTATAAAGATTCCTTCCATTTAAATGGTCCATTTTCTCCCCCAGGTGCTGGTAGAGCATCTCTGGAGCTGTGACATGTGGAGAGATGAGAAGCTAAAGAACATATCTGGAGCATATTCCAGACATCTTTATCTTTATTGAGTCCTGATGAAGTTTGGCTATTATAAATCCTGATTGAGTGCCATGATGTTTTCCAAGCAAATGGGACCACTTTGTAAAAAGCAAAAGCAGCCTGTCACCATGTGGAAGAGGAGGAGGTGTCGATGGAGAGCAGCCACCAGCATTTTCAGAAAGCGACATGATGTAACAGCCCCTCTACACCGCCTCATTTGTGCTGGAAATTTTTAAATAGAGAAAAATAATCCTGTACCATTAGCATAGCAACAAGTATGTTCTTCACATAATAAACTTGGTTCCAGGGAAGCATTGGGCTCCATTTTGCTTGCCCTTCTGTCTCACCTTTCATTGCCAATGCCATTGCTGTCCTAATGGAAAGACAGCCTTTGAGAGAACCCTGCTGATTTCTTGGCTGCCTGTTGGAAACAGAGGAGAATAGGAAGACGGGGAATATACACTTGTAAAGTTCCATTATTTATCTTACTTAGGGACAGCATTTTCTCCTTTCAAACTCATCTCCTAGCCACTGTAATTAGGCTTTCCAGAAACATCTTGCTGCTGTCTTGTCATCACAATAGCATTTTGATAAGCTTGGACAGTAACCAGCTCCAAAGTCTGGCAAAACATTGCTGCACAGTCAAAGAATTCTCTGTACCTTGGTAGAAACCATGAGTTCCCAGAAGGGGGAAGAGAGATGTTATTAAAGCAATATTTAAAGAAGCTATTCAGGAGCAGGCTTACAATATCAAAACTTTTGTTTTCAATCCTAGCAACAAGTTTTCTCATATCAGATCATTTGCTTAGAGGTCTTAAATGAGGACAGAATTCTTTCATTAATGAGCAGAAAAAAAGAGATGCAACTAAAAGGTGAGGATGGCAAAGAGAGCTGCTCAGACAAAAGGGTGAGAAAAAGGGAAGGGTGAGCTTTAATGGGAAGGTTTCTTGGGTGAGTTTCAGGTTTCAGTGTGGATCATGTTTTAAGTGGGATGGTACAAATTGTCTTGTTGATACCATGACAACTGGGAACCAGTCCTCATTCAGAGCTGAGAGTTGTAGGATTTGAAGTCAGATATAGCACCCCCATCATGTACTGATGGTATATTCTATATGAAGGCATCATAGATTCAACAACACCACACCACTAGAATGTTGGTCTCATGTTTTCAGGAGAGCCTTTATCTGGAGCAAGAGTGATCAATAGCCACCCTCATAGTTATGGAGACATTCTGTGCTCTGCCACCCATGCATAGTGAGTATGGCTACTGCAGCTAGAGTTCTAAAGTTTAATTATTAAAGTTCCATTTGGCTTTTGGTTTTCATCTGATGGGGCCTCTGCCATTATTGATGTAGTATTACACCCCAAAACATAAAATACAAGGTTCCTACAAGATAGAAACATAGTTCTTACTAACTTAATTCTGTTCAATGAACTTTGAACTCACAAAGTCTCAGAAAACAACTTCAGAGGGAGACCACAGTGTCTCACATCCTTGGGCTAAAGTCATGACCTGTGCTACTCATGATTTTATGCTATTCCTTTTTTTTTTCAATCAATGCAAATATTTCTGCTTTTTTGACTAGCATCTAGAACTGAACCCAGCAGAGACTCTAGTTAAGATGCTTTATTAAGCAGGCTTCTTGTATGTTCTGGAAGGGGATCTTCAAATACCCTAGAACATGGTGACATTTGCTAGAAAACATGAATTCCAATGCTTTTAAGAGAGAAAGAATGCTTTCCCTTTTGATGGCTCGATTCCCCTTTGCTTGTGAGATCTTCAATTGAGCAATACACAGATCATGCTTTTCAAAACATTTTGAGCTGGTTTGTTGACCCATTGATGCATTCATGATCAGGAAAGCAGACACTCTGGGGTCAGGCTCAGCCCCTGGCACAGGTTTATATCAATGAGGCAAATGGAGGAGGCAGCATTTGGCTCAATGATTTCACTGCAGCTGCTACATCATACATGCCAATGTGAAGCTGAGGCACTAATTGGAAGTGGAATAAACTAAAGAAATCTTGGTTCAAATGGCAGCTATATTTTTCAAAGAGAAGATTTCAGTTGAAATGCCAAAGGAGACAGTTAGCCAAAACATTTGTCTATGGAGCTTTCTCTTCTCAATTTTTCTCAGATCTACAGCTGTGTGCTAAGCAAGGCATGTCTTGAGAACACATGCCATGGATAAACCAAGATGCTTATTTTCATCAATAGCAGATCTGATTGAACTCACAACAAATAGTTCAATTACCATGAGTACTAATAGGCTAATTAATTTGGATGATAACAAATAAAAGAAGGTGTGGGCGAACTGAGCTAATAGGAAATGGTATCAGATCAGGAGATGAGCTTGGTAGTGCCATGAGCTCTCAGTTTAGAGACCATAAGAGTGAGAAATTAAGATATAAGCAAGCAAACAAATAAAAAATGTTTCAAGCTGAGGAGATGGCCCAGTGGACAAATCACTTGCCTTACAGTTGTGAGGACTGGAGTTTAGATTTCCAGAACTGACATGGTATCCAGAATCCACGTAGATGTTTAGAATCAACATATTGCCTAATGGGCATGGAAGCTTCCCTATGTCAGTGGGTAGAAAGTGAAATATGGGGAAATCCTCTGCAACCTTGCAAATTAGTCTAGTCTAGTCTAGTCTAGTCCGAGAGTTCTGGGTTGTCTTGAGAGACTCCACATCAATGAATAAAGGTGGAAAGCAATGGAGGAAGACAATGATGCCAACCCTAGACCTCCACACACATATCCATTTGCCCACATACGTGCAAACACACACAAAACACCACTCTAATATCCAACCCTCCCCCCCCACACGTACATATTCTTGTAAAACTGTTTTCTACCTAATACTTTGTACAGGGTATATTTCTGAGATTCATACACAGCATTCACTGGCCATGTTCAACATTCTTCTTACAATTTTGTGTCAGAAAACTACTTGGCTCTCCTGTGAGCTGCTATAATTCTTTACACCTGTCAAAAATAGAGCTCTAGCTCATTTTATTGCCCCTCTGTCCTGGATCTCTAAAAGCTTAAAACTGAACTCTCTACTTGCTTTCATTATTGTCTTTGGCTTTCATTCTTCCAAGTCCTCACCTGGTTGGGAACAGGATCCAAAGACACTAGAAGCCAGTAGGAATTTTAGTTTTTTCCTTTCTTTCTTAACTCAGATCTACTTGTCTGTGAAATGGAGTAATCATTCTTATTTCCTAAGAGTTTGTTTGTAGTGCTGGTCCAGAGAAAATGCTCAAACCCTCCAATCGTTAAATATGGAAGTATCCACTGGGTTTGAAATATTGCAAATCATTTTCAAGCATTTGTGAGTATGATGATGAGGTAATCTATATAATTTGGGGGTAGCTATTGAAAGATCTTAACAAGAATAGCACATTAACTCTGCTTTTTTTGTTGACAATTCCTTCTAAGAGTAAAATATGCTCCAGCAAAATGAGCAAATCTCATATAGACAAGTCAGTGAATTTTGACAGGTGAATGTATTTATGTAATTCTGGCTCCTTCTAAAATGTACCTATTCCATTACCCAAACCACCTTCTTTGTTGTCCTCCAACTTAACCCCTGTCTTGGTGGAGATGGCGCTTTTGGGTCATTTCACTGCAAGTTCCTATTGGCTACTGTGGAATTCTATAAACATAAGTTGTGTGTGTGTGTGTGTGTGTGTTTCAGTTTGCTTCCAGATTTCTGGCATTCACATGTGTTCATCAGAGTATAAATGGCTCACCTCTTGCAAGTATAAGGTGATTTGTCATATGAGGATATCATGGACTTCATTCATTTCTTCCTCAAGGACATTTGAATGTCTTCATCCACTGGTTAATATGAGTAAAAGTGCACTGAATATCCTTATAGAAAGCCCTTGACATTAGTCATGTTTGTGTTACTTCAGAAAATATATATGAGAACCTCAGTGTGAAGTAGTAGTGTGACTCTACATTTCCACCAACAATGTGTCCCTGGCCAAGACTGGGTGCTACTAGACATTCACTAAAGCAGCACAGAAACAGTGCTTAAGAGGAAAAAAATGGTTATATGTATTTTAGATAATATTCTAATTTGGGCATAGTTTTCTTTCCTCTAAAACCCAATTTTAATTGAAAATTTTCATATCATATATTACTATCAAGGTTTTCCCCTCACAAACTCCTCCCAGGCCCTCCCCACCTCCAAACCCTACAAATTTTAGCTCTTTTTTTCCCTCTCTCTTTAGAAGATAAAAAGGCAATTAATAAAGAAAAAAAAACCAGAATAAAATAAATAAACAGAAAAAAGTAGAAACAGAAGACACATACATATGCAATCTATAAAAACTCAAAATCGAGGAGCAGGGAGCACCATCTTGGTTCCGGGACTCCGCCGAACTTAGGAACTTAGTCTGCACAGGTGAGAGTGTGCACCACAGAGGCAGACAGCTTCTGGGACAGGCAGGAGCCACAGAGCCACTGAGGCAGCACCCTTTTCGGGCTGCAGACATCCGGCCACCCTCCCAGCTGGAGAACAGTAGTCCGCCCGGCATGGGAGCCTTCTGCCTCAGGAGCAGGGAGCGCCATCTTGGTTCCAGGACTCCCTCAAACTTAGGAACTTAGTCTGCACAGGTGAGAGTGTGCACCACAGAAGCTGACAGCTTCTGTGACCTGCCAAAGCAACACAGCATCTGGGAAAGGTCCTGTTTTGGGCCTTCTTCTTCGGCCAGGAGGAGGTCCAAACACCAGATATCTGTGCACCTTCCCTGTAAGAGGAGAGCTTGCCAGCAGAGAGTGCTCTAACCACTGAAAATCAGAGGAGAGAGCCTGTCTCCCAGGTCTGCTGATAGACAGTAATCAGAATCACCAGAAGAACAATCTCTAAACAGAGACAACTATAACAACTAACTCCAGAGATTACCAGATGGCGAAAGGTAAAGGTAAGAATCTTACTAACAGAAACCAAGACCACTCACCATCATCAGAACCCAGCACTCCCACTTCGCCCAGTCCAGGGCACCCCAACACACCCGAAAAGCTAGACCTGGATTTAAAAGCATATCTCATGATGATGGTAGAGGACATCAAGAAGGACTTTAATAACTCACTTAAAGAATTACAGGAGAACATTGCTAAAGAGTTACAAGTCCTTAAAGAAAAACAGGATAACACAATCAAACAGGTAGAAGTCCTTAAAGAAAAACAGGAAAAGACAACCAAACAGGTAGAAGTCCTTAAAGAAAAACAGGAAAACACATCTAAACAGGTGATGGAAATGAACAAAACCATACTAGACCTAAAAAGGGAAGTAGACACAATAAAGAAAACCCAAAATGAGGCAACACTGGAGATAGAAACCCTAGAAAAGAAATCTGGAACCATAGATTCGAGCATCAGCAACAGAATACAAGAGATGGAAGAATCTCAGGTGCAGAAGATTCCATAGAGAACATCGGCACAACAATCAAAGAAAATGGAAAATGCAAAAAGATCCTAACTCAAAACATCCAGGAAATCCAGGACACAATGAGAAGACCAAACCTAGGGATAATAGGAGTGGATGAGAATGAAGATTTTCAACTCAAAGGACCAGCAAACATCTTCAACAAAATTATAGAAGAAAACTTCCCAAATCTAAAGAAAGAGATGCCCATGAACATACAAGAAGCCTACAGAACTCCAAATAGACTTGACCAGAAAAGAAATACCTCCCGACACATAATAATCAGAACAACAAATGCACTAAATAAAGATAGAATACTAAAAGCAGTAAGAGAAAAAGGCCAAGTAACATATAAAGGCAAGCCTATCAGAATTACACCAGATTTTTCACCAGAGACTATGAAAGCCAGATGATCCTGGACAGATGTTATACAGACACTAAAAGAACACAAATTCCAGCCCAGGCTACTATACCCAGCCAAACTCTCAATTAACATAGATGGAGAAACCAAAGTATTCCACGACAAAACCAAATTCACCAATTATATCTCCACAAATCCAGCCCTTCGAAGGATAATAACAGAAAAAAACCAATACAAGGACGGGAACCACACCCTAGAAACAACAAGAAGGTAATCCCTCAACAAACCTAAAAGAAGACAGCCACAAGAACAGAATGCCAACTTTAACAACAAAAATAACAGGAAGCAACAATTACTTTTCCTCAATATCTCTTAATATCAATGGACTCAACTCCCCAATAAAAAGACATAGACTAACAAACTGGTTACACAAAAAAGACGCATTTTGCTGCTTACAGGAAACTCATCTCAGAGAAAAAGATAGACACTACCTCAGAATGAAAGGCTGGAAAACAATTTTCCAAGCAAATGGTATGAGGAAACAAGCTGGAGTAGCCATTCTAATATCTGATAAGATTGACTTCCAACCCAAAGTCATCAAAAAAAAAAAAAAAAAAAACAAAAAACAGGGAGTGGCACTTCGTACTCATCAAAGGTAAAATCCTCCAAGAGGAACTATCAATTCTGAATATCTATGCTCCAAATACAAAGGCAGCCACATTCATTAATGAAACTTTAGTAAAGCTCAAAGTACACATTGCACCTCACACAATAATAGTGGGAGACTTCAACACACCACTTTCACCAATGGACAGATCATGGAAACAGAAACTAAACAGGGACACAATGAAACTAACAGAAGTTATGAATCAAATGGATGTGGCAGATATCTACAGAACATTCTATCCTAAAACAAAAGGATATGCCTGCTTCTCAGCACCTCATGGTGCCTTCTTCAAAACTGACCATATAATTGATTCCAAAACAGGCCTCAACAGATACAAAAATATTGAAATTGTCCCATGCATCCTATCAGATCACCATGGACTAAGGCTGATCTTCAATAACAAAATAAATAATAGAAAGCCAACCTTCACGTGGAAACTGAACAACACTCTTCTCAATGATACCTTGGTCAAGGAAGGAATAAAGAAAGAAATTAAGGACTTTTTAGAGTTCAATGAAAATGAAGCCACAACATACCCAAACTTATGGTACACAATGAAACCATTTCTAAGAGGAAAACTCATAGCTCTGAGTGCCTCCAAAAAGAAACTAGAGAGAGCACGCATTAGCAGCTTGACAATACACCTAAAAGCACTAGAACAAAAGGAAGCAAATTCACCGAAGAGGAGTAGACAGCAGGAAATAATCAAACTCAGGGGCAAAATCAACCAAGTGGAAACAAGAAGAACTATTCAAAGAATCAACCAATCAAGGAGCTGGTTCTTTGAGAAAATCAACAAGATAGATACACCCTTAACCAGACTCACTAGAGGGCACAGGGAAAGCATTCTAATTAACAAAATCAGAAATGAAAAAGGAGACATAACAACAGATCCTGAAGAAATCCAAAACACCATCAGATCCTTCTACAAAAGGCTATACTCAACAAAATTGGAGAACCTGGATGAAATGGAGAAGTTTCTAGAAAGATACCAGGTACCAAAGTTGAATAAAGATCAGGTTAATGATCTAAACAGCCCTATATCCCCCAAAGAAATAGAAGCAGTCATTAATAGTTTCCCAACCAAAAAAAGCCCAGGACCAGATGGGTTTTGTGCAGAGTTCTATCAGACCTTCAAAGAAGACCTAATCCCAGTTCTTCACAAACTATTCCACAAAATAGAAACAGAAGGTACTCTCCCCAACTCATTCTATGAAGCCCCAATTACTCTGATACCTAAACCACAAAAAGACCCAACAAAGATAGAAAACTTCAGACCAATATCCCTTATGAATATTGATGCAAAAATCCTCAATAAAGTTCTTGCTAACCGAATCCAAGAACACATCAAAACAATCATCCATCCTGACCAAGTAGGTTTCATCCCAGGGATGCAGGGATGGTTCAATATACGGAAATCCATCAACATAATCCAGTATATAAACAAACTCAAAGACAAAAACCACATGATCATCTCATTAGATGCAGAAAAAGCATTTGACAAGATCCAACACCCATTTATGATAAAAGTCTTGGAAAGATCAGGAATTCAAGGCTCATACCTAAACATGATAAAAGCAATCTACAGCAAACCAGTAGCCAACATCAAAGTAAATGGTGAGAAGCTTGAAGCAATCCCACTAAAATCAGGGACTAGACAAGGCTGTCCACTCTCTCCATACCTATTCAACATAGTACTTGAAGTCCTAGCCAGAGCAATTCGACAACAAAAGGAGATCAAAGGGATACAAATTGGAAAAAATGAAGTCAAAATATCACTTTTTGCAGATGATATGGTAGTATATATAAGTGACCCTAAAAATTCCACCCGAGAACTCCTAAACCTGATAAACAGCTTTGGTGAAGTAGCTGGATACAAAATTAAGTCAAACAAGTCAATGGCCTTTCTCTACACAAAGAATTAACAGGCTGAGAAAGAAATTAGGGAAACAACACCCTTCTCAATAGTCACAAATAATATAAAATATCTTGGCGTGACTCTAACTAAGGAAGTGAAAGATCTGTATAATAAAAACTTCAAGTCTCTGAAGAAAGAAATTATAGAAGATCTCAGAAGATGGAAAGATCTCCCATGCTCATGGATTGGCAGGATCAACATTGTAAAAACGGCTATCTTGCCAAAAGCAATCTACAGATTCAATGCAATCCTCATCAAAATTCCAACTCAATTCTTCGACGAATTAGAAAGTGCAATCTGCAAATTCATCTGGAATAACAAAAAACCTAGGATAGCAAAAACTCTTCTCAAGGATAAAAGAACCTCTGTTGGAATCACCATGCCGGACCTAAAGCTTTACTATAGAGCAATCATGATAAAAACTGCATGGCACTTGTATAGTGACAGACAAGTAGACCAATGGAATAGAATTGAAGACCCAGAAATGAACCCACACACCTATGGTCACTTCATCTTCGACAAGGGAGCTAAAACCATCCAGTGGAAGAAAGACAGCATTTTCAACAAATGTTGCTGGCACAACTGGTTGTTATAATGTAGAAGAATGCGAATTGATCCATTCCTATCTCCTTGTACTAAGGTCAAATCTAAGTGGATCAAGGAACTTCACAAAAAACCAGAGACACTGAAACTTATAGAGGAGAAAGTGGGGAAAAGCCTCGAAGATATGGGCACAGGGGAAAAATTCTTGAATAGAATAGCAATGGCTTGTGCTGTAAGATTGAGAATTGACAAGTGGGACCTCATGAAATTGCAAAACGTCTGCAAGGCAAAAGACACCGTCAATAAGACAAAAAGACCACCAACAGTTTGGAAAGTATCTTTACCTATCCTAAATCAGATAAGGAACTAATTTCCAATATATATAAAGAACTCAAGAAGGTGGACTCCAGAAAATCAAATAACCCCATTAAAAAATGGGGCTCAGAACTGAACAAAGAATTCTCACCTGAGGAATACCGAATGGCAGAGAAGCACCTGAAAAAAATATTCAACATCCTTAATCATCAGGGAAATGCAAATCAAAACAACCCTGAGATTCCACCTCACACCAGTCAGAATGGCTAAGACCAAAAATTCAGGTGACAGCAGATGCTGGCGAGGATGTGGAGAAAGAGGAACACTCCTCCATTGTGGGTGGTATTGCAAGGTTGTACAACCACTCTGGAAATCAGTCTGGCGCTTCCTCAGAAAATTGGACATAGTACTACCGGAGGATCCAGCAATAACTCTCCTGGGCATATATCCAGAAGATGTCCCAACCTGTAAGAAGGACACATGCTCCACTATGTTCATAGCAGCCTTATTTATAATAGCCAGAAGCTGGAAAGAACCCAGATGCCCCTCAACAGAGGAATGGATACAGAAAATATGGTACATTTACACAATGGAGTATTACTCAGCTATTAAAAAGTATGAATTTATGAAATTCCTAGGCAAATGGATGGACCTGGAGGGCATCATCTTGAGTGAGGTAACACAATCACAAAGGAACTCACACAATATGTATTCACTGATTAGTGGATATTAGCCCAAAACTTAGGATACCCATGATATAAGATAAAATTTGCTAAATGCATGAAATTCAAGAAGAACGAAGACCAAAGTGTGGACACTTTGCCCCTTCCTAGAAATGGGAACAAAACACCCATGGAAGGAGTTACAGAGACAAAATTTGGAGCTGTGACGAAAGGATGGACCATCTAGTGATTGCCATATCCAGGGATCCATCCCATAATCAGCTTACAAACGCTGACACCATTGCATACACTAGCAAGATTTTGCTGAAAGGACCCAGATATAGCTGTCTCTTGTGAGACTATGCCGGGGCCTAGCAAACACAGAAGTGGATGCTCACAGTCAGCTATTGAATGGATCACAGGGCTCCCAATGGAGAAGCTAGAGAAAGTACCCAAGGAGCTAAAGGGATCTGCAACACTATAGTTGGAACAACATGATGAACTAACCAGTACCCCGGAGCTCTTGTCTCTAGCTGCTTATGTATGAAAATATGGCCTAGTCAGCCATCACTGGAAAGAGAGGCCTATTGGACTTGCAAACTTTATATGCCCCAATACAGGGGAATGCCAGGGCCAAAAGAATGGGAATGGGTGGGTAGGGAAGTGGGGGGGGGGGTAATGGGGGACTTTTGGGATATCATTGGAAATGTAATACAGGAAAATACGTAATAAAAAAAACTCAATATCAGAAACCATAATAGAATAGTGAAAGAACACTATGGTAAATAAAACTCAGACTTTTTGAGAAAAAAAAAACTATCAAAAAATAACATGGACTTCATTCCATTTTGGCCAGCTGCTGATGGGCATGTGTCCTTCCCTTTAATGAGGGTTTGCATATCCACTGAGACCTAATTGAAGAAAACTTTTTTTTTTTTTAAACAAGTGGATGCTAGTTGGAGAAAGCTTCCGGGTTAGGCTTGGAGGCTTGTGGTCCACTTGCCCTCTCAGTGATGGGATCTCATCTGGCTCGGACCTGTGCAGCCCCTGTGTATGCTGCTACAATAGGTTACTGATCATTCATCCATTTACCTGTAAATTTCATGGTGAGTAAAACTTCCAAAAAATAAATTAATATACATAACATATATAATAGTATATATATTGATATATAGTTCTTTAGTTTATAGTAGTTTTAAATTACTATTCTATATGTAATTTTTTTTCTATGAGTTTGAGTAGTTTGTGTCTCTCTGAGAATTTGTCAATTCATCTATCTTAAATTTGTGGTCAGGAAATTCTCATGGTTTTCCTTCTAATTTCTCAGGGTTCTATAGCAATGCCTCATTTTTCACAGCAAAACTCCTGTGTCATCTTTCTGGATGCTGGAACTACAGGATTAGCCAGCATGTCTGGTGATTTTTCTTTGTCTATTTCCTTTTATTATTATTTTTTTATTTTTTATTTTTTTTAAATTTTTAATATTTTTATTACATATTTTCCTCAGTTACATTTCCAATGCTATCCCATCCAATGCTATAATCATCAGGGAAATGCAAATCAAAACAATCTTTGTCTATTTCCTGTTAGCTTATCTTTTGTTTAGAATGAACACCTCATTGATAACATAGAGTTTGTATTTATTATTTTAAAAAAGAAACACTACTATCTTTTGCTTAGTATATTTTCACATTCATACTTATAGTTTTACTACACTATACAATGATAACACATTATTGAAGAGTCATACCCATCATTATTTTATGTTTATTTGGTTTCCTTATCTGAGATTATGTGGAAACTTGTTTTATACACTCACTCATATTAGTGAATGGCTGTTTGTTTTTTTGTTTGTTTGAATAGAGGTCTTTGTACAAACAAATCTGTGGATTGTTCTTAGAAATAAAATATTGGAAATTCTGGAGTTGTCTCATACTTCTCTGACCCTGTTTCTTTCTTATTTCCTCATTCTTTCTTTTAACCTGTTGTCCTAGGAATGAGTTACTGCCTATGGCTCAATAGTACTTTTTTTTAAAAATGCTTTATTCTAGTTTAGAATAGTTACTTTGCTATCCTAGATTTACCTTAAAGCTATACTCTTCTGCCTTAAGAATAATATAGGTGCCTTATAATGGAACATCCTTATTTTCTCCTTAATAATTTTCAAAATGTATCTGTTTGTAGTTCCAGTATCAATTGTCTCTAATAGCCCAATATATTGTTATAATTATTACAGTAAACAGTTTTCACATCAAATTGATGAAATAGATTTTTTTATTTTTCTCTTCCTCTTTATATTTGTATGTCCACCATCTCATTTCCCTCCACCATGAACAAAATATTTTCTGTTTCTTTCAAGGTATGCCTGTTTGTGAATTATTTCAACTTCTCACCATCTGATAAACAAATCTCAATCTCCCCTCAATTTTGAATTTTGTCAGACTTTGAGTTTAGCATCACTTTAGTTTCCTTGAGGGGAAATTAAATGATGTCTGATGAAAGCCTGATCCTATATGAGGGAAGGGCATATTCTTCTGGCTTCTTCCATGAAGGTCGTCTTTACTGTACTGCAATTTTGAAAATTATGCCTCACTTTTGTTTTTGTCTCTTTAATCTGTGGGTTATTCTTAGAAATAAAATATTGGGAATTCTGGAGTCGTCTCATACTTCGCTGGCCTGTTTCTTTCTTCTTTCCTCATTCTTTCTTTTAACCTGTCTTCTTGTAGCATTTGAAGTTTCTATTGACCTACTTTGAGGTCAATAGTTTTTGCAGCCTTTTAAAGCTTTCATAGATCCTATCAAATCCATTCATCTGAGGTTCTCATCAATATTTTTCTTAGTTTCTTTCTTAGAATTTTCATCTCTGCTAACATAACCTGATTGGTTTTTTTTTTACTTATGTCTGCTTTTCAAATTAGAGTAATAAGCATATCAAATATAACTATTTCTATTTCTGTCTGATAATCCCCCAAATGTGTCCTATCTGAGCTACTCAATTGCTTTCTTTTTTCTTGCCTTTTCAGAATGTCTTTTTTTTTTTTTCAGTTAAAGTGGGATACGTACCATGTAGTAGAAACTGTAGTGAGTAGTTTCTAGTATGATGTTTTCGTTCACGTGGCTTCAAGTTGGCTTTCTTTTAAGCTTTCTATAGCTGTATTGAGGGAGGGAGAGAGAGAGAGAGAGAGAGAGAGAGAGAGAGAGAGAGAGAGAGAGAGAGAGAGAGAGAGAATTCTTCTTTCTTTTGAGCATTGAGCATCTTTAACCACTTCTCATGAAAAGAAATCTGTATCCTGTAACTCTTGCATCTCTAACACACTAGTACTGCATTTGAACTTAGTTGTTGGAAAACATGAGGTAGAAGGGTTATTTTATTATATTTTCATTAAATCTCACTATTACAATGAACCAATGTCTTTAATTTTGTCTCCACAAATAGTACTTTTGCATGGTTACATAGCAAAATGCAACAGAGACAGCTGAGAACGAGGTGTCTGCAAGGGTAGCTTCTTGTACAATCTGTTTCTTTACCTTATAGCTGTCGTGTGTGTGTGTGTGTGTGTGTGTGTGTGTGTGTGTGTGTGTGTGATAGTCTCTTCCAAAAAATAAAAGTTGTTTTTAGTTAGAGTTCAATCTAATGAGCTTTTTTTAGTTAACTAATTATAAGTGTCTGTTTCAAAATGCAGTCCCACCTGAAGTGCAGGATTAGGAGACTGGGGTACAGAGTGTAAAAGGACATGGTCCAACCTACAGGAGACAAGTTGCCCTTTCTCTTTCTCAGTGTAGCAGGAATGATACAGGGGACTTATGTGAAGGAAATACTGTTAACAAAGTCCTAGTATATTTCTTTTATGATTGAGAAGGGAAGCTAGCATATTGAGAACCGATAAAGTCTCCTTTGTCACCATCTCATAAGGGTTTTGAGAGGTGACTTGGAAATGTGGGTCCCCCTAAGACTTCTCCCATGAATCCAGAATTTCTTGTCAAGAGTTTACTCAGCCTCTGGAAGTTTGTCAGCAGCACCATGTAACTCTTTCTACCCACTCAGCTCCAGTGACTTCTGGTTCCATTACAAAGATCTTGGATCTTTAGATCCAGGGTCTCTCCAGAATTCCATGTACTCATTTGTCCAGCAAATTCTCTGATGGGTTCAAAATATGTTGTAATTTTTCAGTTTGTTCCTATTTACCTTGTAGCAAGAAAAGAGTTGAATTGATTTTTTTTATGTTCCAATGACAATTGAAATCTGCCAAACTAGGTAAGGTAATTTTAGTTGATATTATGATATAAATCATCAGACTGATAAACAGATGCGCTTGATAAGAATGTGAGCATCCTGTCATTGGTTTTATGTACCAATAACATACAAAAGGCCAACCTTCTCCAGAATTTGAGAAATCTTCTCCTTTGTATGACTGTCCTGTAAGCTTAGTTTCATTTTCTTTGCTCTGGTAAAATTTCTGGCAAACGCAACTTAAGAGAGCAGGGTTTATTTGACTCACAGTTCGATGTTGCAGTTCACCATTGCAGGGAAATCAATGTGGCAAGGACTTGAACCTGTGAACAACATCACTTTTCCTGGCAATAGTTGAGTACAATTAATGACTGCATGCAGGTACTCAGCTTGCTTTCTCCATTTTACTCAATCCAAGGCTCAGCCCATGAAATCGTACTGCTTCTGGGTCCCCAGCTTAACAAGTCACGCAGCAGATCCACTTTTTAATATACATGCCTATATAAGCCAATTTCTATAATACATGTCAATCACTCTCTCTCTCATCTGAATCTCTCTCCCTACCTCCCCTCACACAGGCATAAACACACACATATGTACACACACATGCTCACACGCATGCCCACATGTGCACACACAGCTTGTGCTACTTCTCTGGAGGACCCTAATACAGTTCTATACATATTAGAGGTGAAAGTGGGAATCTTGGCTATATTTGTAAATCCTTTTCATTATGTAGAATTAAAAATACGAGGGTTGGAGAGAGGGCTCAGCAGTTAAGAGCACTGGCTCACTGGCTACCCTTCCACAGAATCTAAGTCCTGTTCTCAGCACTCACGTGGCAGCTGACAAACACCTGTCATTCCAGTCCCAGAGACCCCCCTCCCTCTTCTGACTTACATAGGCATTGAGTGTATATGGTGTACAGACATGCATGCAGGCAAAACACTCAGATACATAAAATTAAAATAAGTCTCAACCACTACAAGTAAATCTCTCTCCATCCCTCCCCCTTATTCTCTCTCTCTCTCTCTCTCTCTCTCTCTCTCTCCTCTCTCCCTTTGTCTCTCTGTCTCTCTCTGTCTCTCTCTGACTCTCTCTGTCTCTCTCTGTCTCTCTCTGTCTCTCTCTGTCTTTCTGTCTCTCTGTCTCTCTGTCTCTCTGTCTCTCTCTCTCTCTCTCTCTGTCTCTCAGAATTTGAATTTCTCCTGTTTTTACTTTTTCATTTATTCACATTGTGAGTTTAATAACTGATACAACAGTTGTATTACATTTTTTTGTACATGAATCTGCTTGTCAAATTGCAGTGACACTGCACTGTTAGTCACAATTTTTTGGATTTGACTCTTAAGTTTTAAACATTGTATCATCTACCTTGTCTTTGATACAGTGACTTACAGAGTATATTTGGATTGAGGTCTCAGACAGCTGAAATATATCTGTCTACATATTCAGGGAGAAATTCATGCTAAGCTTAATTCTTAAGTTCTTAAGTTCTTGAATGGCTAAAATATCTATGTAGTTTTCACATGCAATTACCAATTGATATGTCCATTAAATTTTTATATTCCATCTCTCCTAAGGACTCTGTGAACACTGCCCTTTTGAATTTTGCAATTTAGTATACAAAAGAACCTAAGGCTCCATAAGGTTTGTCTTTCTTTGTAGGTAGTATCTGGGTAGTTCTAATATTATTATCCTTAAATTTTAAAAATTGTATCTTGATATGTTGAGATGCTTCATTCCCTCCCATAGATTTTGCGTGTAACACCTGAACCCTTTTATTTTTACTTATTTATATTATTTGTTTTGTCCAAGTTTTTTAATTGGTCAAATAGTGCTTCTCATTGCATTCTCTTAATAGCTTTATCATCTGATGTGTCTGCATTCATGTCTGTTTTTATAATTGAATTATGTGTTGTGGATTTCTCCACTTTGAATACAACTGTTTAGCTGTAATTGTGAATATTTTAACATTCCTATATGATAATTAGATTGTTCATGTCAGTTCTGGGTCATTTTCTATTTATTAACGTTTCTTCTCATAGACCACGTTTCCCATTTCCTTGTTCCTTTCCATGCCTGATCATCTTAAATTAGATGCCAAACTTGAAGATCTTTCGGGCGTTGATGCTTATATTTTTGCAATATATATAATTTGATGCATAAGAGTTTCTGACATTGATCTGGGACACAGTCTCTTGGAAACCTGAGTCTTCCTTTAAAGGCTTCTTAGAGGACAATGCAGTAGCCTATGATGTCTTGTGCTAATCCCTAGCCACTGATGTAGTTCTCCTGTGAGTACCATGGCCAATGCTTAATCAGCTATGTGAATTTCTGGTTTGGATGGCAGAAACTGGTACTGGACCAATGGTGTCTCCCCTGAGTTCTGGCTATTGTTCCTTCTAATCTTTGTGAATATTTATGATCACCACAATGTCAAAATTGTCTTTTCCTGTACATTTATAGTCCAGGGGCACCATGTACAGAGTTCCTTGTTCCTCTGTCTTTTTCCTCCCTTTTAATCTGTCTTGCAAGCTCAGGCTGTCTCAGTTTCCTTGGACTTTCAACTATCGTGTATTGTGTCTGACGGTTCCACTGGGGTTGGCTGCTGTACCTCTGTAGTTCTATTTAGAAATCTTGAGCTAGGAGCTGGAGCAGTGGAAGGGCTTGCTTCCTTTGTTTCTGATTGTATAGGGCTCTGACCTCAACTGACTTATAGCCAGCACCTCTAGAATTATTCGATTTAAACACAATTGTTATATTCTATGGGAGATAGAACTGATTTTTACTATTTCGTTTTGGATTGAACTATGAAGTGTCCCCTGAACTTAAAAAAAAAAATTACATCCTTAGTTTTGAGATTTGATAGTTCTTTATGTATTTTAGATGGCATTCTTTGATCACAACTGCAACCTGCAATATTTTCTCTGATTTTAGGTTATCTTTTCATTATTTTAACCCTTCTTCTAATAAAGTCCAAATTACTCACTCTGCTATTAAAGACAGCTCTATGTCTATGTTTGCTAAACTCAAAGGCATAAATATTTTCTCTGAAATCTTCTTGGAGAAGTATTAACTCTATGTTTTATAATTGGCCAGTTTAAAGTAATTATCATGCAATGCATGACTGCGTGGCAATTTTAAACATTAACATTTTTTGCTCTCATGTATTCAACAGACTAGTATCTCTTCATCAAGTTTCTTTTACCTCTCTGCCAAAATTCAGTTCACAGTATTGGTTCATCCATTTCTGGACTCTCTAACCTGATGTCCTGGCCTGGATCTCTGTCAGTCCTGATATTGCAGTGCCTAAGTGGTCAGTCTGTGATGCTTTATGCAGCAATGTAGAGCTTTTCTAATAAGTCTTAAATCGGATAGTGGGACTTCCTACTTTCTAGTTACAAACTATTTGACTTCTTTTTAAAAAACACTTGTTTATTTTATTTTATGTGTAGGAGTATACTGTAGCTGCCTTCAGAACAGGGTACTGGATTCCATTAAAGATGATTGTGAACCAGCCTGTGCTTGCTGGGAATTGAACTCAGAACCTCTGGAAGAGCAGTCAGTGCTCTTAACCACTGAGCCATCTCTTCAGGCCCCTGTTTGGCATTTCTACTTTTCTTTTAATATAAATTTTGGAATCTTATCTCATCTATACAATAGTTACTGGTTTTTAGGGGGATCATCTCAAATCTATACATCTATTCAGGGAGATTTCACTTCTTAACAACATCAAGATTCCATTCATTAGAAAGAAAAAAAGAAAGAGAGAGAGAGAGAGAGAGAGAGAGAGAGAGAGAGAGAGAGAGAGAGAGAGAGAGAGAGGAAGGGAGAGAGAAAGAGAGAGAGAGAAAGAAAGAAAGAAAGAAAGAAAGAAAGAAAGAAAGAAAGAAAGAAAGGAAGAAAGAAAGAAAAAGAAAGAAAGAGAGAGAAAAAGAGAAAAAGCTGTAACTATTTAGGGGTTTGATTTCTTTTGCTGTTTATAGTTCTAAACATCTACATGTCACACATAATTTATCGTATTTATATCTTGGATTTTTCTGACATTTAAATAGGACTTTTACATTTTCTGATGCATATAACAGTGTAAAGTGTTATGATGGATTTGTAAACTACTTACATTTTATCCCCAGAACTTACAGAATCATTTACTAATTCTGGCAACTTTTTGCAGGCTGAGATGAAGACATTTTTATTGTTTCCTCTCCAAGGATCCTTATCATGCTCTGCTGCTCTGGTTAGCACTTCAATACAATATTAGGCAGGCATGTGGACACAGAATATACCCAACTTGTTCTCATATTCTGGGAACATATAGATTCATACTATTAAGACTGATACTACTTCTCCTCAACGTTCCCTTCCCTCCTCTTCCCCTTCTGTATCTTCATCTTTGTCTCTTCTCTCATCCCTTGCCTTAAAAACGTCTTATCAGGTTATGCAATCTCTGTTCTTATGTTATGGATGATTTATTATTATTGTCATTATCATTACTAAAGCACTGTTTTTGATTTTTATCTTGTTTAATGTCCCTCTTGCATTCTTCGATATAGTTGTCCTTTTTTTATTCTTTAATCTTGAAACATGGTGGAAAATATTGATTTTCAAATATCCAGTGTCATTTTAATTTTGTTCTTCTTGGAGATTCCTGGATCGTCTGGGAAGTACAAGTCTGAAGATGGACTCTCTGGAGCACAGCAGTGATTGCAGTTTCTTCTTCTTCTTGGATCTTGTTTCACAATGAATGCAGTAACAGCCTTTCAAGCTTCCCAGCAATATGCGGGACTTAAGGTGCAGGGTCCAGTGCCACATTAACCATCATCGACACCTTATTTCTTATTTGTTATTTGTTGTTGTTTGTTTTGTGTTCTGTTTTGCTACACTTTCTCTTGAGTATTTGAACCTGGTCACCAATGTCCTTTGCCACTCCAACCTAAACCCCTAGGCTGCTCTCCACAAACAGGTAGGAGATGATTGTTTTATTTTTCCTTTTTTTTTATTAGATATTTTCTTTATTTATACTTCAAATGCTATCCCCTTTCCTAGTTTCCTCTCCAAAAGTCCCCTATACCCTCCCCCCGCCCTGCTTCCCAACTCACACACTCCTGCTTCCTGGCCCTGGCATTTCCCTGTTCTGGGGCACATAATCTTCACAAGACCAAGGGCCTCTCCTCCCATTGATGTTCGACTAGGCCATCCTCTGCTAGATATGCAGCTAGAGACATGAGCTCTTGGGGTACTGGTTAGTCCATATTGTTGTTCCTCCTGTAGGGTTGCAGACCCCTTCAGCTCCTTGGGTACTTTCTCTAGCTCATTCATTGGGGGCATTATGTTTCATCTAATAGATGACTGTGAGCATCTATTTCTATATTTTCCAGACACTGGCACAGCCTCACAAGACATAGCTCTATCAGGGTCCTCCTAGCAAAATCTTGTTGGTACACAAGTTCATAGGGAGAGACCTGCAGTCATTCCACCCCCTTATTGATACAGTATATGATCTTTTCCAGATATCCAAACATTCACATTCTAGCTATCAAAACATGGGCATTTTTCTTTTTCTCTTTTATTTATTGCATATTTTCTTTATTTACATTTCAATTGTTATCCCCTTTCCTGGTTTGCCCTCTGAAAACCCCCTCCTCCTATCCCGTCCCTCATCTCCCTGTTCACCAACCCACCCTCTCCTGCTTCCTAGCCCTGGCATTCCCCTACACTGGGGCATAGAGCCTTCACAGGACCAAGGACCTCTCCTCCCATTGATGTCCAATTAAGCCATCCTCTGCTACATATGCAGCTGGAAACAGGAGTCCCACCAGTCACCAAACCCAGATACTATTGTGGATGCCAACAAGTTCTTGCTGACAGGAGCCTGATATTGCTATCTCCTGAGAGGCTCTGCCAGTGCCTGACAAATACAGACGTGGATACTCACAAACATCCATTAGACAGAGTACAAGGTCCCCAATGAAGGAGCTAAAGAAAGTACCCAAGGAGCTGAAGGGATTTACAGCCCCATAGGAGGAGCAATACTATGAACTAACCAGTACCCCAGAGCTTCCAGGGATTAAAACACCAACTATCAACTTTCTTTTTCTCTTTTTTTTTTGGTATTTTCCTAGTTTACATTTCCAATGCTATCCCAAAAGTCCCCCATACCCATCCCCCCAACCACCTACCAACCCACTCCCCCTTTTTGGCCCTGGCGTGACCCTTACTGGGGCATATAAAGTTTGCAAGTCCAAAGGGCCTCTCTTTCCAGTGATGGCTAACTAGGCCATCTTTTGATACATATGCAGCTAGAGACGAGAGCTCCGGGGTACTGGTTAGTTCATCATGTTGTTCCAACTATAGGGTTGCAGATCCCTTTAGCTCCTTGGGTACTTTCTCTAGCTCTTCCATTGGGGGCTGTGTGACCCATCCAATAGCTGACTGTGATCATCCACTTCTGTGTTTGCTAGGCCCCCGGCATAGTCTCACAAGAGACAGCTATATCTGGGTCCTTTCAGCAAAATCTTGCTAGTGTATGCAATGGTGTCAGTGTTTGTAAGCTGATTATGGGATGGATCCCTGGATATGGCAATCACTAGATGGTCCATCCTTTCGTCACAGCTCCAAATTTTGTCTCTATAACTCCTTCCATGGGTGTTTTGTTCCCATTTCTAGGAAGGGGCAAAGTGTCCACACTTTGGTCTTCATTCTTCTTGAGTTTCATGCGTTTAGCAAATTGTATCTTATATCGTGTATCCTAAGTTTCTGGGCTAATATCCACTTATCAGTGAGTACATATTGTGCGAGTTCCTTTGTGATTGGGTTACCTCACTCAGGATGATGCCCTCCAGGTCCATCCATTTGCCTAGGAATTTCATAAATTCATTCTTTTTAATAGCTGAGTAGTACTCCATTGTGTAAATGTACCACATTTTCTGTATCCATTTCTCTGTTGAGGGGCATCTGGGTTCTTTCCAGCTTCTGGCTATTATAAATAAGGCTGCTATGAACATAGTGGAGCATGTGTCCTTCTTACCGGTTGGAACATCTTCTGGATATATGCCCAGGAGAGGTATTGCGGGATCCTCCAGTAGTACTATGTCCAATTTTCTTAGGAACTGCCAGACTGATTTCCAGAGTGGTTGTACAAGCTTGCAATCCCACCAACAATGGAGGAGTGTTCCTCTTTCTCCACATCCTCGCCAGCATCTGCTGTCACCTGAATTTTTGATCTTAGCCATTCTGACTTGTGTGAGGTGGAATCACAGGGTTGTTTTGATTTGCATTTCCCTGATGATTAAGGATGTTGAACATTTTTTCAGGTGCTTCTCTGCCATTCGGTATTCCTCAGGTGAGAATTCTTTGTTCAATGCTGAGACACATTTTTTAATGGGGTTATTTGATTTTCTGGAGTCTACCTTCTTGAGTTCTTTATATATATTGGATATTAATCCCCTATCTGATTTAGGATAGGTAAAGATCCTTTCCCAATCTGTTGGTGGTCTTTTTGTCTTATTGACGGTGTCTTTTGCCTTGCAGAAGCTTTGCAATTTTATGAGGTCCCATTTATCGATTCTCAATCTTACAGCACAAGCCATAGCTGTTCTATTCAGGAATTTTTCCCCTATACCCATATCTTCCAGGCTTTTCCCTACGTTCTCCTCTATAAGTTTCAGTGTCTTTGGTTTTATGTGGAGTTCCTTAATCCACTTAGATTTGACCTTAGTACAAGGAGATAGGAATGGATCAATTCTCATTCTTCTGCATGATAACCACCAGTTGTGCCAGCACCATTTGTTGAAAATGCCGTCTTTTTTCCAGTGGATGGTTTTAGCTCCCTTGTCAAAGATCATGTGACCATAGGTGTGTGGGTTCATCTCTGGGTCTTCAGTTCCATTCCATTGGTCTACTTGCTGTCACTATACCAGTACCATGCAGCTTTTATCACAATTGCTCTGTAGTAGAGCTTTAGGTCAGGCATGGTGATTCCACCAGAGGTTCTTTTATCCTTGAGAAGAGTTTTTGCTATCCTAGGTTTTTTGTTATTCCAGATGAATTTGCAGATTGCCCTTTCTAATTCGTTGAATAATTGAGTTGGAATTTTGATGGGGATTGCATTGAATCTGTAGATTGCTTTTGGCAAGATAGCCATTTTTACAATGTTGATCCTGCCAATCCATGAGCATGGAAGATCTTTCCATCTTCTGAGATCTTTAATTTCTTTCTTCAGAGAATTGAAGTTCTTATCATACAGATCTTTCACTTCCTTAGTTAGAGTCACGCCAAGGTATTTTATATTATTTGTGACTATTGAGAAGGGTGTTGTTTCCCTAATTTCTTTCTCAGCCTGTTTATCCTTTGTGTACAGAAAGGCCATTGACTTGTTTGAGTTAATTTTATATCCAGCTACTTGATTGAAGCTGTTTATCAGGCTTAGGAGTTCTCTGGTGGAATTTTTAGGGTCACTTATATATACTATATCATCTGCAAAAAGTGATATTTTGACTTCTTCCTTTCCAATTTGTATCCCCTTGATCTCCTTTTGTTGTCGAATTGCTCTGGCTAGGACTTCAAGTACAATGTTGAATAGGTAGGGAGAGAGTGGACAGCCTTGTCTAGTCCCTGATTTTAGTGGGATTGCTTCCAGCTTCTCACCATTTACTTTAATGTTGGCTACTGGTTTGCTGTATATTGCTTTTATCATGTTTAGGTATGGGCCTTGAATTCCTGATCTTTCCAAGACTTTTATCATGAATGGGTGTTGGATTTTGTCAAATGCTTTTTCTGTATCTAACGAGATGACCATGTGGTTTTTGTCTTTGAGTTTGTTTATATATTGGATTACGTTGATGGATTTCCATATATTTAACCATCCCTGCATCCCTGGGATGAAACCTACTTGCTCAGGATGGATGATTGTTTTAATGTGTTCTTGGATTCGGTTAGCGAGAACTTTATTGAGGATTTTTGCATCGATATTCATAAGGGAAATTGGTCTGAAGTTCTCTATCTTTGTTTGGTCTTTTTGTGGTTTAGGTATCAGAGTAATTGTGGCTTCATAGAATGAGTTGGGTAGAGTACCTTCTGTTTCTATTTTGTGGAGTAGTTTGTGAAGAACTGGGATTAGATCTTCTTTGAAGGTCTTATAGAACTCTGCACTAAACCCATCTGGTCCTGGGCTTTTTTTGGTTGGGAGACTATTAATGACTGCTTCTATTTCTTTAGGGGATATAGGACTGTTTAGATTATTAACCTGATCTTGATTTAAATTTGGTACCTGGTATCTGTCTAGAAACTTGTCCATTTCATCCAGGTTTTCCAGTTTTGTTGAGTATAGCCTTTTGTAGAAGGATCTGATGATGTTATGGATTTCTTCAGGATCTGTTGTTATGTTTCCCTTTTCATTTCTGATTTTGTTAATTTGGATGCTTTCTCCGTGTCCTCTAGTGAGTCTGGCTAAGGGTTTATCTATCTTGTTGATTTTCTCAAAGAACCAGCTCCTTGATTGGTTGATTCTTTGAATAGCTCTTCTTGTTTCCACTTGGTTGATTTCACCCCTGAGTTTGATTATTTCCTGCCTTCTAATCCTCTTGGGTGAATTTGCTTCCTTTTGTTCTAGAGCTTTTAGGTGTGTTGTAAGGCTGCTAAAATGTGCTCTCTCTAGATTCTTTTTGGAGGCACTCAGAGCTATGAGTTTTCCTCTTAGAAATGCTTTCATTGTGTCCCATAAGTTTGGGTATGTTGTGGCTTCATTTTCATTAAACTCCAAAAAGTCCTTAATTTCTTTCTTTATTCCTTCCTTGACCGAGGTATCATTGAGAAGAGTGTTGTTCAATTTCCACGTGAAGGTTGGCTTTCTATTATTTATTTTGTTTTTGAAGATCAGCCTTAGTCCATGGTGATCTGATAGGATGCATGGGACTATTTCAATATTTTTGTATATGTTGAGGCTTGTTTTGTGACCAATTATGTGGTCAGTTTTGGAGAAGGTACCATGAGGTACTGAGAAGAAGGTATATCCTTTTGTTTTAGGATAAAATGTTCTGTAGATATCTGTTAAATCCATTTGTTTCATCACTTCTGTTAGTTTCACTGTGTCCCTGTTTAGTTTCTGTTTCCATGATCTGTCCATTGGTGAAAGTGGTGTGTTGAAGTCTCCCACTATTATTGTGTGAGGTGCAATGTGTGCTTTGAGCTTTACTAAAGTTTCTTTAATGAATGTGGCTGCCCTTGTATTTGGAGCATAGATATTCAGAATTGATAGTTCCTCTTGGAGGATTTTACCTTTGATGAGTATGAAGTGCCCCTCCTTGTCTTTTTTGATTACTTTGGGTTGGAAGTCGATGTTGTTAGATATTAGAATGGCTACACCAGCTTGTTTCTTCATACCATTTGCTTGGAAAAATGTTTTCCAGCCTTTCATTCTGAGGTAGTGTCTATCTTTTTCTCTGAGATGAGTTTTCTGTAAGCAGCAAAATGTTGGGTCTTGTTTGTGTAGCCAGTTTGTTAGTCTATGTCTTTTTATTGGGGAGTTGAGTCCACTGATATTAAGAGATATTAAGGAAAAGTAATTGTTGCTTCCTGTTATTTTTGTTGTTAAAGTTGACATTCTGTTCTTGTGGCTGTCTTCTTTTAGGTTTGTTGAGGGATTACCTTCTTGTTTTTTCTAGAGCATGGTTCCCGTCCTTGTATTGGTTTTTTTCTGTTATTATCCTTTGAAGGGCTGGATTTGTGGAGAGATAATTGGTGAATTTGGTTTTGTCGTGGAATACTTTGGTTTCTCCATCTATGGTAATTGAGAGTTTGGCTGGGTATAGTAGGCTGGGCTGGCATTTGTGCTCTCTTAGTATCTGTATAACATCTGTCCAGGCTTTTCTGGCTTTCATAGTCTCTGGTGAAAAATCTGGTGTAATTCTGATAGGCTTGCCTTTATATGTTACTTGACCTTTTTCCCTTACTGCTTTTAGTATTCTATCTTTATTTAGTGCATTTGTTGTTCTGATTATTATGTGTTGAGAGGAATTTCTTTTCTGGTCCAGTCTATTTGGAGTTCTGTAGGCTTCTTGTATGTTCATGTGCATCTCTTTCTTTAGATTTGGGAAATTTTCTTCAATAATTTTGTTGAAGATGTTTGCTGGTCCTTTGAAAATATTCATTCTCATCCACTCCTATTATCCGTAGGTTTGGCCTTCTCGTTGTGTCCTGGATTTCCTGGATGTTTTAAGTTAGGATCTTTTTGCATTTTCCATTTTCTTTGATTGTTGTGCCGATGTTCTCTATGGAATCTTCTGCACCTGAGATTCTCTCTTCCATATCTTGTATTCTGTTGCTGATGCTTGCATATATGGTTCCAGATTTCTTTCCTAGGGTTTCTATCTCCAGCGTTGGCTCACTTTGGGTTTTCTTTATTGTGTCTACTTCCCTTTTTAGGTCTTGGATGGTTTTATTCAATTCCATCACCTGTTTGGTTGTGTTTTCATGCAATTCTTTAAGGGATTTTTGTGTTTCCTCTTTAATGTCTTCTACTTGTTTAGCAGTGTTCTCCTGTATTTCTTTAAGTGAGTTATTAAAGTCCTTCTTGATGTCCTCTACCATCATCATGAGATATGCTTTTAAATCCAGGTCTAGCTTTTTGAGTGTGTTGGGGTGCCCTGGACTGGGCAAAGTGGGATGCTGGGTTCTGATGATGGTGAGTGGTCCTGGTTTCTGTTAGTAAGATTCTTACGTTTACCTTTCGCCATCTGGTAATCTCTGGCGTTAGTTGTTATAGTTGTCTCTGTTTAGAGATTGTTCCTCTGGTGATTTTGTTACCCTCTATCAGCAGACCTGGGAGACTAGCTCTCTCCTCTGAGTTTCAGTGTCAGAGCAGTCTCTGCAGGCAAGCTCTCCTCTTTCAGGGAAGGTGCACAGTTATCTGGTGTTTGAACCTCCTCCTGGCCAAAGATGAAGGCCCCAAACAGCATATTTCTGAGAAGCTGTGTTTCTTTGGCCTGTCACAGAAGCCTTTGTTTCAAGAGTCCACACTCTCCCCTGTGTAGACTACTTTCCGCGGAGTCCTGAAACCAAGATGGCTACTGTGGATCCTGAGGCAAAGGTCACCCAGGCTGGGTGGACACCTGTCCTCTGGCTAGGAAGGTGGACGGTTGTCTGGAGCCGAAAATGGCGCCGCCTCAGGAGCTCTGTGGCTCTCGCCTGTCCCAGAAGCTGCTAGCCTCTGTAGTCCACACTCTCACCTGCAGACTGCCAGCCGAGGAGTCCCCAACTATCAACTTTCAATAGCTGCTCTGCTAGGGCCAGGGCCTCTTGAATCCTTCACCAGTCCATGTTAGCATTAAATGCTTTTTTCTTGTACAGGTCTTTTGTAGACAGTCACAGCTACTGTGAGATAATGAGCCCAATATCCATGTCATGTCTGGGGGACTCTTTTACAGCAGTTCTCCTGAACTTTTGGCTCTTACAATATTTTATCACCTTTTCAATGTTGGTGCTTGAACCTTGGGAAAGTAGGGTATGATATAGACATCGCATGTAGGGCTGAGCACCCTAAGAAAGCGTTTTGTGCTTATTAGGAATATAAGATCATGAGTTCCAAAAGAGGAATATGTCTGACTTTTACTATATCCCCAATTATTGCAATGCCACCAAGCTCAATGAATGTGAGTTTAAAGAGGAGCGAATGTCCTTGATGTTGGATGGAATAATTTGTTTCCTCTTACTCTTCAGCATCTACTGCCTGATTCTAACTTAGAAGCTCTTTACCATACAGTATTTCTAGTCCATGTTCAGGCCTCTTAATTGTTTATCAACTCAGTTTCATGTGCAAGTATTGTGGGAAATATCTATAGCTTGCCCCTGCACCAGGTGATCGCACTCACTAGGTCTCTCAGCCTGCTAACTCACTAGCCCTGCTAGGGCACATGACTCCCACCAAGCCATCTCTCAGATGGGGAGCCCGATATCTTTCACTTTCACACAATGCCCCATGCACCCCTGGTTAACCATCTCAACACCTAATTACCCGGTAGAATCAAAATGCCAATACAATAATTTCAGAGCCAAATGATAATGATAAAGCTTCAACTCAATTATACTAACCTTTTCATAACACAATGTCAGACTCCATTCTGGTTCTTCCTCTCCTCCTCAGACCTCTCTCTTTGTCTCCTCAATTCCTCATTCCACCTCCTTTCTCTTGTCCAGTCACAAGCCTCCCACTGCTCTAATGTGATTGGATATGGAAAATCCTGCAACATACAAGTTCTTGGATTTTGTTACACTCTCAACTGTTAGCAGTTGAAGATGTAGTGTGTGTTGCTAGGTAAGCCCACCAGAATCCATAACATAAACACTCTTGTTGGTATTTTTTTTTTTTTAGCCATTTTACTGGGTTCTTATTTCTACCACCCTTCCAACCCCCAACACTGGGTAGGAAAGAAAGAAGGTTAGTGGTGAAAGAGAGTATGAACCTCTTTTAGACTATACTTCCTGCTTATTAGGGGTGAAGGGTTCTGTACTGGCTAGTTTTGTGTCAACTTGACACAGGCTGGAGTTATCACAGAGAAAGGAGCTTCAGTTGGGGAAATGCCTCCATGAGATCCACTGTAAGGCATTTTCTCAATTAGTGATTAAGTGGGGAGGTTCCCTTGTGGGTAGTGTCATCTCTGGGCTGGTAGTCTTAGTTCTATAAGAGAGCAAGCTAAGCAAGCCAGTGAAAGCAAGCCAGTAAAGAACATCCCTTCATGGCCACTGCATTAGCTCCTGCTTCCTGACCTGCTTGAGTTCCAGTTCTGACTTCCTTTAGTGATGAACAGCAATGTGGAAATGTAAGCTGAATAAACCCTTTCCTCCCCAACTTGCTTCTTGGTCATTATGTTTGTGCAGGAATAGAAACCCTGACTAACAGAGGTTCCTAGGGACAAGTCTAATCTTCATTGTCAGAATATCCAGTAATCCAGCAAATGCAGCAGGAGCCAGCAGAAACTAGCAACAGGGATCAGCAGCAGTGGTGGCAGCAGTCAAATGAGCAGCAGCCACCTCAGACCCTCCCAGGGCTCTCTCATTTATACACTCTCTAAAGTTCCCAGAATTAAACTATCTGTATGTACTGGCTGGTTTTGGGTGTCAACTTGACACAGGCTGGAGTTATCACAGAGAAAGGAGCAACAGTTGGGGAAATGCCTCCACGAGATCCAGCTGCAAGGCATTTTCTCAATTAGTGATCAAGGGGAGAGGGCCCCTTGTGGGTGATACCATCTCTGGGCTGGCAGTCTTGGGTTCTATAAGAAAGCAAGCTGAGCAAGCCAGTGAAAGCAAGCCAGTAAAGAACATTCCTCCATGGCTTCTGCATCAGCTCCTGCTTCCTGACCTGCTTGAGTTCCAGTCCTGACATCCTTTGGTGATGAATACCAGTATGGAAGTGTAAGCAGAATAAACCCTTTCCTCCCCAACTTGCTTCTTGTCATGATTTTTGTGCAGGAATACGAACCCTGACTAAGACAAATTAGTACCAGCAGAGTAGGGTATTCCTGTGACAACCTGACCATGTTTTGGGGAGGACTGTGGAAGGACTTTGGAACCTTGGGCCAGAAGATCCATTCAGTGTTAAGAGCTCTGTGAGATGTTGTGTATGAGCTTGGAAGATAATGTTGAGAACAGTGCAGAAAATGGAGGCCTGGCTTGTGAAATTTCAGAGGGAAAATTAAAGACTCTTTTCAGGGCCATTGTTATTTTGGATTGTGAAGATTCTGTGGTTCTGGTTAGCTGGGGCTGAAGAATCAGCTGTGATTAACAAGATACCAGAACTACTAAAGTGAAAACTTGTCCTTACTGGGACTATTGATGCTGGTTAGCTGGAGCTAAGAAATTGGCGGTGGTTAAGAAGAGACCTGCATCATTGGGTGAAATCTTCTGGGAAGTGTTTTCTGAGAGCACAGAGGCTGTGTTCCAGAGATAGCCAAGGTTGTACCTTGTGCTGTGGCTGGACTTGGTAATGTGTAAGAGTTACCCAGGTGGTACTGGTTTTGAAGGCATGAAGGGGTCATGCAGAGCAGCTAAGGCTCGGCACTGTGAGAGGCCATGGAAGGCCATTGTTGAAGGTGCAGCCTCAGTTGCAATTGATGGCCCAGGACTAAAGGGGTCATGCAAAGGATTTGAGGCTTGGCACCATAAAGAGAGCCTATTAAAGGCTATTGTTGAAGCCAAGTTACAGTGAAAGACAGCAGCGATTCCGAGATGCCAGGACCATGAGATGACCACCAAGGACAGCAGCAGTAGTGGACTACATGCAGCTGAAGCCTAGAAGACAATGTGTGTACTACAAAGGGCATGGCTGGAGAAGTGACCCAAGCCCTTGGAGGAGCCCAGAAGATCATGAATTGGATCCCAGACACTGGACAGTTGGAGTTTAATTTTTGCTTTTGATTGTGACTGTGCCCTGATATTTTTTCCTCTTGAAGGAAGAAAATATTTTAGTGGATCCCACAGTTAAGAGACTTTTAATTGTAAAAAGACTTTGGATTTTACACTTGATCTTAGCTAAAAGGCCGAGAAGCGATGACCTTGGATTTTAAAAGATACTGGATATTTTTAAAGGATTGAACTTTTAATACATAAAGACTGTGGGACTTTTAAAGTTATTTAAGATCTTGAGGATGAATGAGAACTAAGGGTTGAGACTTACTAGTGATGTGTTTGTGTATCAAGTTGACAAGGGGTCAATTGTACTGGTTGGTTTTGGGTGTCAACTTGACACAGCTGGAGTTATCACAGAGAAAGGGGCATCAGTTGGGCAAATGCCTCCATGAGATCCAGCTGCAAGACATTTTCTCAATTAGTGATAAAGGGGGAAGGGCCCCTTGTGGGTGGTACCATCTCTGGGCTGTCAGTCTTGGGTTCTATAAGAATGCAAGCTGGGCAAGCCAGTAAAGAACATTCCTCCATGGCCTCTGCATCAGCTCCTGCTTCCTGACCTGCTTGAGTTCCAGTCCTGACTTCCTTTGGTGATGAACAGCAGTATGGAAGTGTAAGCTGAATAAACCTTTCCTCCCCAACTCGCTTCTTGTCATGATGTTTGTGCAGGAATAGAAACCCTGACTAAGACACTGTAGCTGCCAAAAACCATGCCCCTGCTAGTGCATGAGGCAAATCATAATCGCCTATTGTGAAGTAGCCTTTTATCGCACCTGTAGGATTAAAACAAAAATGTATAACTAGGATTTTAAAGAAACCAAATTCTTACTATGTACTTTTAAAATCAAAAAGAAAGGCTTTACTGCAGCTTAGCGGTGGCACGGGAAACCTGTCCAGGTCATGCGGTCCCAGGTCTGGAACCTCGAGCCTTCAAACCCTTTGTCTTTCATGCACCAAACCTAATCCTGACCGGCACACTCGAGTTAGCACAAAGTGGAACCACAGAAGCCCAAAAGCAAAGTTACTACATTCAGGACTTCTTACTCGGAAACTTTCCTGGAACTATGAAGGAGGTCTTTGTTCCCATCTTGTCAGGTGTTGGGGCCTATGTAATGGGTTTTAAGGTCAGGGGTCTGCTACAGTCATATGGCCACAGTAAAACGAGCCACTATCAGAAGTGAAATTATTATTGTTTGGTGATTTTTCTGTTGCTTTTTCTCTCCTCTGGAAGATGGTTCGTGTCACACATCAGAATCCCACATACTGACCTCATGTTGATATACTTTATATACACATCATTTCACTATTGCTGTCATTTTCCTCTGGCTTCTGAAAAAATATTGCCACATTTTATTTAATTCACAATGCTGTTACAGTATTATCCAGTCTTCTGTTTCTTGCTCTTTTTCTTTTTCTGATTATATTTGTTTGATTTTTTTTTAAGACAGGGTTTCATTATGTAGACCTGGGTGGGTCTTGAACTTTTAGAGATTTTCTTGCCTCAGCCTCTAGAGTGCTGGGATTACAGGCATATATCACCACATTCAACTTCTGAGATTTTTAAAACCACAGCAATTTTGTCTTGCTTATTTTGTGTTGTTCCTTATTTTAGGGTATTTGCATAGTTACCATGAAATCATTCTACTATTTAATACATGCAAATTTTCTCCTGTGTTGAAGTGAACACTCAATGTAAAACGCACAACAGCCCTGTGAGGTAAGTACCAGTATCACCCACTTGACAAATGGAGAACTCATAACAACATAGTTTTATTAACTTATTGCTGACAGCAGCAGCTTGTAGACAATGAAGCTGTGATTTAAAGTAGTGAAGCTCAGATCCTTAACTCTGTGTTGTCTAGGAATAGGTGAAACGTGACCTCAGGTTTTCCCAGGGGAGGGAGGAAGAAAAGAGAAGAAGAAAAGAAAAGAGAAGAAAACTGACTAAATCATCCTCTTGTTCCCTGCAATGACAATCACATATAAGAAATGGATGCTAGTGAAAATCTAGGACGTAGAGTCCTTGGATATTTTCCTCTCTTTGAATATTCAGACCTTTTCCCTTGGCCTACCCAACACCAGCAATCACTTTAACCACAGTTCATGTTGTGAACCAAATTGACTTTACTTTCAGATACAGAGGCTATTGTTCAAATACTCCAGACATAGTTCAAGGAGTGTACCAGAGAGGCCTGGATCTTGTGATGCTAACATGTTCCAAATGGTTCCAACAGTAACTTGTAGGAAAGTGAGTAAGAGCACCATAAGGTCTCAACCAGTAATTCTCTCTCATGGAGTACATTTATTTTTTTCTACATTAAACATAGTAACTGACAGTGCTTGTCCATTCTTCTCAACTCTTTCAGGCCTCTAAGCTTCTAGTAGGAGCTATTATTGCCAATGAGAACCAAGTGTTCATTACTCCCAGTCCCTAAAAGGAACATACACTCTGGTGCCTGGTACCTGTTTCTCAGGTCTGATAAGACTAAGTGTGCTGGCTAGTTTATGTTAACTTCATATGAACTACAGAAGGAAGCCCAGATGAGAAAATGAAGATTGGGATATAGGCAAGCCAGGAGAGCATTTCTGTAATTCGTGACTGATGTGAGAAGGCCTAGCTCATTGAGGATGGGGACACTCCTGGGCTGGTGATCCTGGGCTTTTAATAAAGCAAGACACAAAGAGCAAGGCAGTAAGAAGCATTCATTCATGGCTCCTGCATCATCTCCTGTCTACAGATTCCTGCCCAGTTCGAGGTCTTGCCTTGGCTTTCCTGGTATACCATTAATCTGGATATATAGGGTAAATATACTCATTCCTCCCCAGGTAGCTTTTAGTAATGGTGTTTCTTCAAAGCAGTAGAAACCTTAACACACCAAGAGAAAGATCAGAAATTCTTTGCTTAGTTTCTTCTGTCTGACCAACTTAAGGGCTTCTAACTTTGCACATAAGCAATCTGTGACCAGATGGCCCCAGGCCCCCATACTGCTCTATTTGCATAAGTTTCTCGAACTTTCTTTGCAGATCTAGAGTGTCCAGGACCAAGCATATGAGATAGTTTTGTCTTCTTTTTAAACATTCCATTTTAAGATGATTTGAGAAAAGTTGTGTCTAGGATATGTAGACACATTTATTCAAATTTGCTGTCTTGCCTAGAATTCTAAGTACCAAATTACAAGCTACCAAATGGAGAAAACCATAACTCTTATAATTTTCCAGATACAATGTTGTCAACTGCCATGATATTGTCACATCTAGGTAATGAGAATGGATTTGGAGTTTTGGCAAGGCTGTTCATGGAAACCCCATCAATTCAACAGTAGACATTATTAGAGGAATTTGAAGGAGCAAATATGGGGATGCTGGTCCTAGCAGAAATATACAAGGGGAAAACTAGCTTGAATTATCTATAAACCACCTTCATTGATATCACTTCTCTGAGATGAGCAATTCTATTTAGAATGACGACTGCTCATCTTTCTACCCAGAGAATTATTTGATAGAAACATCAAGAAGTTGATGTAATATTTTAAATGATGCTCTGAGCACTTACAAGCACTGACACTATTCCCAGTGAACCCCACAGCTAATGTAACAATCACCTTGACATTCTTACATGATGTGAAGACCTAAAGAAAGTTGAACACCTGGCTTGTACCTAAGAGGAGCCCTGAGAGCCAAGAAGCATGAAAATTGGAATTCTTGCTTCCTCTGTTGTCCTCTACAGTGTCTCTTGCCTCTTTGCTAAATATCAAAGATATTTATGCTTAAACAAATGTCTTCCTCTTAAGCATCCTCTCCTTCTGGCAGATAAGTCATCCTACTGAATTGGAGGCACTTTCCATGGCAACAGACCGTGATGTCAGAAGCAGCATGCCAAGCAATTAGATCTTGTAGGTGCCACAGTAGGAAATACTCAGCTCTGAGGATGATGGCAAGGCAGAGCTGCTGTAAGCCAGAAGGAAACTCAGCAGTCCGTGTGTCTAATGCTTTCTCTGAAAGGCCCAATGGCCAGAGGTGGTGGAAAGCAAATGAAGCTGGGTGAGAGTGAAAGAGGATTTCGAGACAAGACTTTAAAGGGGAAGTGCATTGAAGGAGGTTTGTAGAGGGCCACAGCCAGATGGCTGGCAGTCGGCCATGATCCATAGCTTTGATGCTTTGCAGGTGTTTTCTGAGGTGTTGAAGAGTAAAGCTCCAGAGACTCACTGTCTCATTGAGAGGGACAAAGAGTCAGGACCTGGGGAAGGAACAGTCTGCTCTCCCACCTTGTGCAGCAGAAGTGTGGGGACTTTGGCAGTTAGACTGCTTTCAAGGAAAGAGCACCTTGACAACGCCCACTGAGACCCAAGATCTGAGGATACTCTAAGGGGGTGAATCAAGAGGAGGCAATAGATGTTGTATCCTACTGTTGCTGATATGAACAAAGGACCTGAGAGTATTATAAGACAAACTAAAAAAAAAAAATCCCAGCCAATGTTTAGCAGGTCTTTATCAAATATACAAGAGTTTGAAACCAATGCCTGTGAAA
The DNA here is from genome assembly GCF_978045245.1 of Mus caroli. Lineage (NCBI taxonomy): Eukaryota > Metazoa > Chordata > Mammalia > Rodentia > Muridae > Mus > Mus caroli. The sequence continues at coordinate 168,171,558 of NW_028227257.1, forward strand.
TACCAGAGAAGTTTTCGTTTTTTTTTTTTTTTTTTTTTTAATACACAGAGCAGTAATACAGTATGGATAAATTTGGACCACATATGGCTTCTTATGTAAAGGAAAATTTCTTCTCCTTTTAGTAACACATTGTCTGCTGCCTGTGATCAGCACCTCCTGCCATATGTTCCTTAAACAAGCGGCTGTGAGGCAAGAAGCAGCCCCGGTAATTAAGATCAAATGAGCCAGATGAAGAAAAGGAGCTGGGTGAACCACATGCAGGCAGAAGCCAGTCTTTTTCATCTTGAAACAGGGCAAGACAGACAGACAGATGACAGACGCAGAAGAAAGAGAAATCTCAAGTCTTTGCCCATAGACATATTGCAGGCTTTAAATGCAGTCAGCCATCTCTGGATTGTCTCCAGAATTTGTGCATTTGTTTTCAATTATTCCTAGTTCCATTGATTGCTTCTATTGAAGAACATGCTGTTTGTTGGAGGTCGAGGCTCTCCTATGGTACACAGTTTATTTTTAATGACAAAATCAAAAATAACTTGAAACCTATTACAAAATAATTTGGAGTGAGCCTTAAATCATTTTTCAAGATTCTTTGGCCTCTAATACTTACATTGTAAATAGGGAAGTTGAGGTACAAAGAGTAAACAACTTTGAGTGGGTAAATTTCCTCTGGTTGCTGAATTAGAGTAAGAACACAGATTAGAAGAAAAGGTCTCTGAATCACTCCATAATTCTCACTTTTTTTGAATTTTTAAATTAGATATTGCCTTCATTTACATTTCAAATGCTATCCCCAAAGCCCCCTATACCCTCTCTCCCACCCTGCTCCATAATTCTCAAATTTGAGTGCACACTGAACGTCTTTAGAGGTCGCTAGACATAGTACTGCAGTCTTCACTACTTGAAAAGCAAAGGAATGAGGGGTGCAAGTTCGAGGCTAGCCTGAGAGACTTAATAAAACATAAAATATATGGACTAGATAAATGACTCAGTCATGGAGAGTGCAAGTCCTCTTGCAGAGAGCCCAGGTTTTGTTTTAAGCCTCATTTAAGGAAGCTCATGAACACCTTTAACTCAAACTCCAGGGGTATCTAGTGCTATCTCCTTGCCTCTGCAGGCACCTACACACATACATGCAGATACATAATTAACAATAAAAACTGTGTGTGTGTGTTTGTGTATGAACGGATTTCTCAGTAGGAAAGTGTTTGCCAGGAATTTCCAAAGCTGTGCATTCAGTCCACAGTGCCAACAATGTAAAACCCCAAACAATCAAATAAGAACATGGAGGGCTTCTTAAGAGGCAGGTGAAATTTTCCCCTATATGAGAAAGGACTTCAAATACTCATTCCCACTGACATGATGGTCAAAGTTACTGTGAGACAGGAACTATGAGATGTGGAATTCCATCCTCTAGTTTAGATAGGCTACATTCTACAGAAGTAGTATAGGAATCCTTGGGTTTCCATGGTGATGGCTCAGAGAATGTCATTTGTGCACGATAAAACTCTCCAAAGAACCAGGTGGAAGAAATAAACCATAGAGGTCCAGGCAGTGAGTGCCATAGCAGCCTATTTTGCTTGCTAACAATCATGGAGAAAAACCAGTGGGGATTGTATTGCTTTTCATGGAGCTCCCAGTATTACAGGCTTCATCCATTGACTTACAGCCTGTTGGTTGAGTGTGAACAGAAGGAAGTCAGCACACACTTATTTATCTGGTATGTGGGGAAAGCTTCAGTCAATATGAATTTGCCCTGTTTTTCTAAGGGAACCACAAATTCTATATCAATAAAGCACTCTCGGAACTTGAGCAGTGCGAAGAATCAGGAGTTCAGGGCCAGGGTCAGCTACATAGCTAGTTCAAGACCAATTCTCTCTACCTGAGAGTTCATTTCAACAAAACCGAAAGAAAAGCCGCTCATAACTTAGAATATCATTAATTTTCCATCATGCATGATTTCCAAATTTCTTTTCAAATAAAGAATCTAACAGAAATACCCAATAGTGAAATGGTAATGAGTCATGAATATACAGACCACAAGAGAATGAACCTATAACATGAAATCTGTTATTAAGGAAATGCAAATTTAAGCACTTAGGTCAGACATTTTGCCCACCATTTTCACAAAACTTGAAAAACAAGACAAAATTTTTAGATATTTATAAAGATAGATATAAAGCTGGTCTTTTGTGCTCTTTGGGAGAAATTGTAGGCATTTGTAATATAAGTTTAGAAAGCAATGTCATTAACAATAAGTAGCAAATCTCATCCATTTGTTTACAACTTTGAATTAACTGTCCCATTTCTGTAAGTCAACTCTAAATCAGCAATAACATAAGAGCTACAAGATTTGTTTAAAAGAATTTGTCATGTGCTTATAAATCCAACATAAATACTCAACCACATAAAACAACTAAATAGTACAGAGGTCTCTCTTTAAAAAAAAAATAACCCAAAAGTACTATTACTATAACAGTCAAAAATCCTACTTCTGGATATATAATCAGGGGCATCAAAATTGGTATGGATAAGAGACATCCATATTTATTTAAGCACTATTTAAAATAATAAACCTAAGCATTCATTAAAATTAGCAAATAAGGAAAACTAAATATATGGACAGTGGAATATTTCAGATAGATAGATAGATAGATAGATAGACAGATACATACATACATACATACATACATACAGTCTTTAAAGAATTTCTACCTTTAACAATATGGGTCAGTATAGAGGAAATTATGGTAAGCAAAAGTAGCCAGGTATCATTTATGATCTCACTTTGTGACAAATATGTCAACATTATTGGAAGAAGATGAAAAAAGTACTAGACATAAAGAAATATGTATTTTTCCATCCTTTATGCAATAAAACACTTTTTTGTTTTTGTTCTGTTCTATTGATAGTACCAGAGAATTGAACCCAGGTCCTCATGGATGTTAGACATGTCCTCTGAACCATGCCACTGGTTTCTAAAAACAAACAAACAAACAAACCAACCAACCATACCATACTACTTATGGTTTAAAATGTGGTTGAAAAAAATATCTCATTACATGAAATGCTCATTGTACTGAAATGTTGAACTGGAATCCTATGGAACAATTAAAAATACAAAGTTATAGCCATGATATAGCATAATGATAAGGCTAATTATAAGGTAGTGATAAAATTGAAAGCCTAATATGATGTGTGTATGGTGTGGTATGTGTGTATATATATATATATATATATATATATATATATATATATATGCATCTGCAGGTGTGTGTACCCATAGGCAATTATGTGGAGTCTAGAGGAGGATGGGATCTTCCTTGTCATGTTCCACATTACCTTTTTAAACAAGGACTCTCAGTGAACCTGAATCATTCCTTTCCATCTATGATGCTTGATAGACAGCTTGCTGGTTTTTCCTGACTCTGTGTCTAATCATGGAATTCTGGGCACACATGGCTGTGCCTGGCTTTTATGTGGAAATTTGAATTCAGGTGCTCTTGCTTTCACTGCCAGTACAGTTTATTAGAAAGTAAGAAGATAAAGTTGGTGAGCTAATGCCCACTGTGCTCTTTTTCTAAGCATGTAGAAATGGAAGAAGACTGAATAACAGCAGCTCCATTCTATAAAATAAAAAAGTATTATGAAAAATAAAATGAAGGTAAAAGTGGTGTAATTATATTAATAAAAATGCACAAAATAATAAATTTTATAAAATAAAACCATATCTTATTCAATAAAAATAATGTGGTGCTTTCAAATGTCAGAAGTTGGGAAATGGTAATCAGGCTGGTAGATTCATATCCTGGGAGATCTTCAGTGATTCTTAGATTGTATTTAGATATAGATGAGATTAGGACATGAGGTTTAATAACAAAACAGAGATATATTTTAGGGGTTATATCTGGACCTAGAAAAAGCAACTTAAAGGGCAAAGGGTATATTCTAGGTTACAGTTCAAAAGGGATACAATCCATCATGGCTGAGAAGGTATAGTGGCAGGAGCAGTAGCTAGTCATATTGCATCAGCATCGAGAAGTGGATCTGGGCAATAAAACCTCAAGGCTTCCCCTGGTGATTTAACTTTCCCCTGTAAGCCTCCACCTCCTAAGGTTTCCATAATCTTCCCAAGAGGTGCCAGTAACTAGAGACTAAGTGTTCAAACATATAAGCCTTTGGGACATTTCTCATTCAAACCACAAGAAAAGATGTTGACTTAAGCCTACTACAGCAACGAGCTGGATACAATGTCATTTTGTAGGCCAGGAACTATATAAAGAATCTTAATTGGATAAAGATCTTAGTGCTATAATGATAAATGAGGAAGAAAGCTCTGGGAATCATAGAATACACACACACACACACACACACACATGCACACACACACACACACACATCCCTATGGTTTGAATTTCTAGTGACATATTAGTTCAAGCTAACTTAGAACACAAGTCAGCCAGCAAAAATGAAGATAAACTCACTCTTCTGGGATAACTCTATAGAAATTGTTCAAAAGAAACTGGTACTCTTTCTGACAAAGTTTCCTTGTCTGAAAACAAAAGAAGAAAATTATTCAAAAACTTGAGATAAGACAAAGATCTGAAAGAAACTCAAAAAAGAGCTCTAAGGTATTTGAAATATTAAATCATGAAAGAATACTTAATGAAAAACAGTCAAACAAAAGATATTCAAATAAAGAACACACCCAGAAAACTAGGCATTAAATAGAGACAGTAAATAAAAATCCTCAAAATGTAAGTTGATGTAGCTTTAGAGAGAATTAGAGAAGTGGAACACATACTTAAGGGCATTGAAAGCTGATGTAGTGGAAGGAAGGGCGAGGGTAAGAAGCTTGGCAGCATGCAGGCAGGCAAGATGTTAGAGAAGTAACTGAGAATCCTACATCCAGATTGGCAGGCAGCATGAATAGATAATAACACTGAGCCCAGTTTGAACATCTGAAACTTCAATACTAGTGACAAACTTCCCCCAGCAAAACCCTATCCACTTTAACAAGGCCATACCTCTTCACATTGCCACTTCCTATAGGTGTATGGAGGCCATTTTCATTTAAAACACTACACAAACTTAATCCATAGTAGTTTCAAGGAATATTTATGGTAACCAACCAACCAGTGTAATCACAGTATTAACAGTAAAGTCTTGACATATAAAAGAATTTAATACCAAACATGTTCTTTATCACTATATAATAATGCATAGAAATTAGGAACAGATAGATATATGACACCCATATTTTAATTTTAAATAGCTTAAAAATAACTAAAAAATTCAAGAATAAATTCATAAAACAACCCTAGAGAATCAAACAGTAGCATATTTACAAGATACTAGAGCATATGCAACAGTGCTTACAGCAGAATATTTATAAAAATGATGTTGGACTATAAGTGAAAGGGAGAAGAGACAGTAAGTTTTCTTTTGAAACTCTAATGAAATAACAGACCAGGGGAACGTTACAAAGAAGAGAATGACTGTAAGTTAACAATGAAATCGTGCCTGGAACTGCAAACCTTCCTGAGCGAGTAAGGTCATGAACCTTAGAAAAAAATCTACTACAATAATTTTATTAGACCAACATAACCCCTTACTTACTACCTCCTAAATCTTAAATGTTGTTACCACCCCTCATCAAAGAAGCCTCTCTTTATAGAAAATGGAAACCATCATTGAAAACTACATCTGGATACAACACAGAAATAGGTTATGGGGAGCCAGTCTTATATAAGATACATCTACAATTAAAGCTCCTTTATCTATGACTCAGAAAACATTGAGCAAGAGGGAGAGATAAAGACTGTAAAAGACAGGATACCAGGAAGTCTTTTATGAAATCATCTATACTGAAAATATCTGCATAAACATTAGAACAATAACAATGTCAATGGACAGGTTAATGTAGAAGCAGAAGAACTTCCCAGGACTCCCTCCCAGACAAGAATTACAAGTAATTAAAAACTGGGAGGAGAAGGAGAACCAGCCTCTTCCAGGGGTCAGCCTCCTTACTGGTTGTCCAATGCATAGTGGTCAATTCTAAGACCACATAATATACACAGAGAACAAGGAAGAGACGTTCTGGTTGTGCGTGTGTGTGTGTGTGTGTGTGTGTGTGTGTGTATTCATACATACATATGTATACATATATACTTATTCCTACATACATATATGTATATTTATATAATAATTAAAGAAAAAAGGCAATCAACTTGAGTGAGGGAATGAGAGAAGCTGCAGGAAGGAAAGAGAGGCGGGAAAGGGATGTAACTTTTATTTCAATGAAAAATGTATTTTTAGAAATATTAAGAGTAACCATAATTATGGAATAATGGATGGATCTAAGTAGGTGCAATGGTAGAGCAAATATTAACAGTAACCATAATTATGGAATAATGGATGGATCTAAGTAGGTGCAATGGTGGAGCAGACAGATGGAGAATTCTATGTTGGGTCAAAAGAATATATTAAGAATAAAGACTGGAGAGACAAGAGGATGGACCATAACATACTGTGCATATATAGGGGTCACAGAAAGAGGAGTATATGTACACATTTCTGGGAGAGAAAAGAATGGGGAAGACATTTGAAGACACAGTAACTGAGAATATTCTCAACCTGATAGGAACATCAAACAGCTAATTAACAACCATGTGATGTTTTATAAACATAAATTAGTAATTTAGGAAAAGATATAATCAATTTAAAGAAAATTATTTGATTATTTCAACCTAATTATGTTATCTTTTAGTACATTACAAGTAAAAGCGATTTTTAAAAATTATTTTAGATTATCTATTAAAAACTCACAAAAAATCATATTTACCAAAAAACAACTATCATTAAAATAAAGTCATTTGGTAGTATTCTAAGGAAGAGGAGAAGAAGAAAGAAGAGGAAGGAAAAATGTCTTATCATTTGTGAACACAACACTTGTCCAAACAGAAAATGGAGACAAATGTGTAGAGTGCTAAAAACTAACATAAAACGCATACTAAATACAATATAAATACTCTAAAATTGTTAAGTTCAAGAACAACAGACAAAATAATGTAATAATGATGCAGACTGTTCCAATTTCTAATAGCAGTGGATGTTAGAAGTCCCTTAAGAATGATATTACAATATGTGCATATGACCTTTACAAAAGATACTAAAAAATTGGCCAAAGAGACTTAATTAAAATGATTGATACAGTCATGCTTACATGTAAGATGTCAAAATACAATAAAGATGATCACCAGTCACAAGTTAATTTTTGAGTAAATAAAATTCAAAAGTCATAGCTTTTAATGTGGGCATAAAAAACTTGTAGTTTCAGCATCCGTGTTTGGACCTCAATTCTTCCTTTTAAGTTATTCTCTTTTGAAGTTAGTATATGTTCATGGCTCTGTGTTATTATTAGCATGTGTCCATCCTATGGAGTTTTGGAAGTCTTAAGTTGCCTTCCATTTCACACTCTCTGTCTTTTTCATTTTAGGTTGTTAGTGCTTCTTTTGCTACAACACTTTGAGTATTTTTGTGGGTCTTTCACATCTGTTATGGGGAACTTGCAGTCAGGCAAGATCTTTCCTAGGTAATGCCATTTCAAATTCTAATCTTTTCTGAGATGTTTAAATAATCAATGAGTTATATGCCCAAACACTTTACCACTATCCAAAGTTTATCTAGAACACTTGTCATCTTCTTTTTAGTGTGGGTTTCCCTTACAATAAATTTCACAGTTTCCCAGGTTTAACCACTCAGGTGACCAGTAGTCCAGCAGCTGTGTACTAACGGGACCCAACTCCATCCACAATGGCACAAGAACTTGGTGCCATTAGAACCCCATGTTTCTGATTTTGCAAGCGTGCTTAATGCAAGAGTGATGAGGGGCGATGGGGTTTGCACCAGTATTCTAGAAACATGGCAGTGAAGTAGGAAATGCATATCTAGAGGGGTCAGAATGCCTGAATGGAACTTCTTGCTGCACTGTGCAGGAAGGTGTGAAGAAAAAGGGGCTATCTCAGGGTGTGAATGATGGAAAACAGGCTGAGAAAAGTTGCAAACATTGAAAGGTGGCCCAACAAGGCACCGAGTGTCCTGCCAAGTCCATTGTAACTGAGGCAATGCCCCTCTGTGTCATAGATTCCACAGAGTTTAATGTTTCTCCTGCTTTGTTTCATTGTTAACTTTAACCTTTGAAACGAGAAGGTGCGTTTTGTGACATTGTATATGGGGATATTGTAACATATATTTTATAGTGCAAGAGCTTATAGTTAATAGTTTAACTCTCAGAGAGACTTTAGAATTTGGGCTTGGTGGAGACTGTTATATGGGACTCCTGAAGGTGAACTGAATGCATTTTGCCTATGAGTGTCCATGAGTCTGTGGGGGAACAGGGATGTGGCTTCAGTCTGAAATATGTTCTTCATTTTGTCTGTAGCTGGTAGTGCTGTTGAGGGGGCTGGAGACCTGCTTGTAGAAGAGACTGGCTGGGAAGGTTTGGAAAGATCTGTGAACCTCCAGTTCTGATCTTTCTTTCTGCTTTCTGGGTAATCATGATGTGAAGAGCATCAACCCTAGACCCCTAGAGATGAGTCTCCCACCACACCTTCCATTCCATGACAGCCTATACCCATTGAAACTATGAACCAAGACATATCTCTTTCCCCTTAGGCTGCTTCAGTCAAGTAATTCTGCTATAGTAATGAGAAAATACATATTATTTGTAAGAAGTCACCATGGTTTTGGTAATAGCAAACAGAATAAATATTCTTTCACACTTCTAGGGGCTAGAAGCCAAAAATCCCATATCCCTCAGATAAAGTCATGATGCTGACAAGGCCATGCTACTTCTGAAGCTATAAAAAAAGAATCTATTTTTTTTAGCTACTCTCATCCTTTGGCATGTGTTACTCTAATTTCTGCTTCTTTTCATGTCACATTCATGTGTGTCCTTGTGTGTGTGTGTGCATACCTGCACATGCATGCACATATGTATTCAAATATCCTCTCCCCTACCTCCTATAATACATATATGATTTCATTAAGGGCTCTTCCAGATGCTCTGGGTTCATATCTCTATTTTACAGTACTATCCTAACACATCTGAATAGTCTCTTTTCTTCTAAATAAGGGAATAGTTATAATTTCTAAGAATTGTGATGGATATATGGGTTATCACTTTGTATCCATAGACCAACAATATTTCATTGAAATTCATGAATGGATTCTAAAATTCATATGGAAATACGGAGTGTAAAGAATTACTTAATTTTGAAGAAAAGCAATGAGAGAAAGTCACATAAGATACTAAATCTTTTAGAGAACAGAAGAAATGAGACATTTTGTTCTGAGAGGAACATAAAGATAAACTATCTTGTTGGAACCAATAGCTCATAAAGTGGTCCACAATGATACAGGATTAGGTAAGCTACAGAGTTAGCACTGCATATCAAAGTGAAAAACATGGATTATTCAATATGTGATATTTGGACAATTAGATATCCAGATGGTAGGAAGAAAGATGAAATTCCTACTTAATGTGATATACAATAACTTCCATATGGATTAAAATCTTCATGTTAAATAGGAACTCTTTAATTTTTACATGAAAATATCTTGTTACCTTGATGCAAGAGCAAATTTGTTAATTAAGAAATAAAATCAAATTCCATAAAAGAAATGACATGTATGAACATATTAAATTATTAACTTCTTTTATTCAAACAAAAAATTGCTCATTAAAAATTTGATGAGCCATACATATTTGAGGGAGCTTAGGATTTGCAAAGTCTATAGGCATCAAGCAAGAACCATAGAGGATTTTTAAGGGGAGATATTTAAAGAATGCCAAAAAATTCATAAGATTCAGAAGAATCCTAAAACCATGAAACATTGCTCAATCATCCAGTCACATCTATTATTATGGAAAAGAAACATTTGATGACTCAAGTATAAGTGAAAATGGCTTTAAATTAGAAACTATTTCTTCAGTATGCATTTCTGGTACAGTGATGCACTCAATAAACACATTTTTATTCAAGTGTATCATATGCTTTGACCACATTCTTCCCCTTCAACCTCCCCTTTCTTTCCCTATTTCTATGCATCTATAAATGTCTATGATCTACAAATGACAAAACAATATTAATTTTTGTCAATATGTCACTGAGTTATTTGTCATTAGCTATTAATTCCAAAGATGTTCATATTCTATGAATTGGAAGTTATTATACTGGATTTATCTCATTGAGCAGTACTCTTCTAAATAATATCTTATGGGGTTGGGGAGATGTTATGTGTATATCTCTTACTACACAACAATAAGGAACTAACTTAGGATTCCCAATACCATGTAAATGCCAGAACAGCTCATATCTGTAACCACAGCCCTGTGCCAAGACAGACAGATCCAGGGGCTGATATTGCCAGCCAGTATAACCAAAACAACTAATTCCAAGTTTGGTAAGAGAGCTTGTCTTAGAAAGTAAGAGGAAGAGTGACAAGGGAAAAAAGGAAGGAAACAGGGATGGATCAAGTGAGAAAGGGACAGAGGAAGAGAGAAAGGGAGGGAGGGAAGGAGAATAGATGGGTTGGGTGTTTGGTTGGAAAATGCCCTCTTTTTATAAAAGAAAAACAGAATAAAAAGTTTTTAAAAGTTAAGGAACTACATGTTTTGGATTTTTAAATGTATTTCTTTCTGTGTTAATGATAAATGGAAGGGCCCTCCTTCATTATCTCCACTATTGGAAGCTTAAATACATTTGTTTACCAAAAGCAATCGTGTTTCAACAATGAGATTTTTTTAAACCTTCACATCTTTTCTGCTCACACATGTCACAGAGCTGTCTCTAGAGATCCAGGTTTATTGTTGGAGACAAGGCCTCATGTAGCCCAGGCTGGCTATGAAGGCCTAATCTTTCTTTTTCTACCTTTCCAAGTACTGGGGATACGAGTCTGTTTCACAATGCCTAGTTTATGTGCTACTAGAGTTGAAACTCAGGGCTCTGTGTGCTAGGGAAGCTGTCTGCCAAGAACGTGTTTTGTAGGGATAGGAACAATAAGATTTACTTAGATATACAGAAGGGTTGATGCCAGCTGTCTTGTCACATGTGAGTCAGAGGAAGGTAACTTCGTGTTCTGTGTCACAAGACCAAACTTTCTAGGCAGTATCAGACCCTACTATGCAGCCGTCATTCACTTTCCCAAGCTTCCCTTTCTTATTCACAAATATGGCCCTGCTTCCTGCAAGGAAATCAAGTAATTCATGACTGTTTTCCTCATTTGACTTGCTAAATGTCTCATAATGTCATACTAAAGTGGTATCTATTTTCCTCAATTAAAGGTATTTCTTAATTTTCAATTGTTCTCAAACTCTCTGTTTTGTTCATATTAAATTAATTCACAAGATTGTGAAGTCTTCAAGAGAAGTCTTTATTCCAGGTCTTCCAAGGCAGTTTAACTATAACCTCGGGACTACTTTGAAATAGGAAATAGTCATCACCGTCTCCTTCTGCCTATGAAATTCACAGGGGTCTCCCACAGTATTCACAAATAAGTGCTTAATGCACTTTTGTTATCATGGATGCAGAAGAACATACTTGTTCATCCATATTCCAGGCTGAAGTGTGACAATACCCAAACTCCTATTCATTCCTTAATAATGGCACATCATTCATCATGTTAATCCGGTGTATGGCAATAGAAAAAAAAGAGTACTTCAGTTGGAAGTATCAGGTTTCTCTCTCCTAAATCATAGAACACCTTCAAATGTGCCAGGACCACAAATGAGTCATGAGTGGGGATTCCAGCTTCTATGGATGTGGAGAGAAGAATCCCTAAGCAGAAGTTCTTATCCAAACATTGAGTACTCTTTCTTTAGGCCAAACTTCTACTTGATTATTTAAAAATAGAGTCATGTGACTTCTTATCAATTGTCTTGATAGGTGTTAATTGCTTCAGTAGCTATTAAGACCTGCAGGGCTGAATTCTACGTTCCCTTCACTGAGAGTGAGGGCCTACAATGGCTGTTATTCCAACAGGAATCTTCTGGCTTGAGCAACAATGTGCTCTGCTGCTTTTAACTATCCATCTTATCACAGCCTCACTTGGTACCTTCACTCCCATTGGTCACCCAATCCTATCAGCATATCATATATGTCCATGGTAGGACCTAATATAGATATCTGTCACTAGAGGACAATCATGAAAACAAACTTATAAGAAGGACTGTCACAAGCTGTTAAGAAATCATGAGACAGGATCTAGCATTTCTGTTACTATGTACATAGGCAGTGGCAGGTGATTTAGCTCCCTTAATTCCTTTAGTCTATCAAATTCTGGGGGTGGTGTGGACACCATCTCAGCAAGGGCCTGAAGCACGGAACAGGTTTGAGTAATGCCATGCTGCAGGAAGGGGCTTTTGTGGCCTGTGTGAATCTTATATCCTGCATTGACAGCCACCCATGTAATTCTTCAGCTATTCAGAGAAAAGAAAACCTCCCAAGTTATTTCTAGGCACATGGGCCCTTTTCTTTCAGATTACTCAGAGACCACAAAAGTGCCTTGACAATGAAAAATGACTTTGGATGACTCAGTTCCCCGACCACTGTGAATGCTGAAGGAAATGAGACACATCAGTAGGTAGCCACACCCCAACACTCATACACACACACACACACACACACACACACACACACAGAGTCTAGAATTAATGATTGTTTTCATACAAGCTGCTAAATAATAACCTGAAGTTGACATTTTTGTTCCCTCTGCTCTAAGGGAAGAAGATTCGCAGTTAGGTGGGAAATAGTAGATAGCTTGATCCCCCTTTCCCAGCAAAGGCCTTGCTGTGGTTTGAAATCTTGTTGGCTATCTAAAGGCAAGATATGTTTAGAGGGTAACTAAAGTAGATAGGGAGGTGTGTGGAGGCTATAGAGTTTATTTGCTTAGATACCATTTTATCTATGGAATCATATTCATATTTTCAATACATATTAGATGCTAGAGAGATGGGTAGGTGTTTGGACTGTGCAAGTGTGAGCTATGGGCTCAAACATGAGCATGATAATCTAGGGCAATTAGTGGATTTCAAATGCAAGACCTTACTTAGATAGAAGCAGAGAGGTCAATTATATTCAGAGAGCAGAGCACATGTCAATAAAGAGAAAATAGAAAAAAACAATAAAGAAAAACATCAATGAGTCCAAAAGATGGTTCTTTGAAACATCTATAGCATCAGTAAAGTGATGGATTAGATGTATCCGGGACCTTGGAAATGAATTGAAGACCCTTGTGTCAATTTGTCTTTGCCAATTACCCAAGCAACTCTATTACACATCTCATTAATTAAGAACTCTTTTGAGAAATGAAAAACAAAAAGTCAAGCACAGTGTGAGTGCCTCTAATCCCAGTCTTGAGGAGGCCGAGGCAGAAGGAATGTGAGCTGAAGGTCAGCCTGCCCTATGTGTGGAGTTTTGGGCCAGCCAGACTGCAGTACTTAGTGAGACTCTGTTTCTTAGCTACCCTTCTTCAAAAATAGAGGAGAAATATAGGAAAAGAAAATTTGAAAGAAATAAAATAACAGCTATCAATATCGTATGATTCAACAGCTCAGCTAGTTGGAATGTGAGAAATGGGACAAGCAAACAAACAAACAGGTAATCAGGTGGAAAACAGCATTTGGGAAGAGTTTCAAAGGATTCATTGCTATCAGTTTAGAGACAGAGCCAAAGCAATTGTGTCTTATTCCTAAGAATGGTTTTGGTTGCATTCACAGCACTTTATCCTTTAGACATTTGTACAAATCTATATAGATCTAAGTGTGATGTTGAGACATAATATTTTTTTATCTTTACGATGCATCAGAAGACATAAAAGAACTTACTTTCTGCAGTTGGAAGGGAGATAGATGGTAGAGTTATAGAGAGGTAAGGCTACTACTTGAGACAGGCAAATGATACTGCATGTGCACACAGGAAACACATCCTTACCTGCAGAATATAATGGATGGCTGATTTTGTGAGTAAATTTGAAAGAGTGTAGGGATGCATAGATAGTTAGGAAAAAAACAAATATCTAATTTTTTTCTGGAGGCAATGAACAATAGAGTCAGTAGAGAAAGTAAGCATTATCTTCAAAATGTATAGTGAATGTATGGAAATCATTCTATCCATCCAGGGTCCATATAGAATGTCCTGTCTGGTAGTTCCTTAGTGCAATTCTAAAACCTATCCTTAAACCCACTAATTATAGTTCATCTCTAATCAAAACGTATCTTTTTGTAGTATAGGGACACCATGACAAAAGACCACAACCAGTTATAGTTTAAAGAACAAAGGATTGTGTGGGGATGCCAGTCCCAGTGGCAAAGATGCTGCACCTAAGGCTCAAAACATCATGGAAGAGGGGGAAGAAGAAAACGTAAGAGCAAGAGGACCAGGATGTCTGCCATGAGATTATTTCTCCTAGAAATTCCAGGGAAGTTATGCCCATGATACCTCAACAGTAAGGTTGCCTAAATAAGACCTGTCCAATGACAGCCTCAAAAGATATGATGGTGCTGAAGAGATGAATCTCACAGGGCCATTTCCTGAGCAAAGAACTGTAGGCAACTAATGATGGCTAAGAAAGGGAGAATTAATCTTGCCCTGGGATGATTCCCCTAACACAAAGTGGTAAATTTTGATTTCATATACATATTAAGCAACAAAATGAACTCTCAACATGTTTTACTTATATATCTATGCAGATGTATGTAGCAATAATAATAATCAAAGACAAAGATGGCATTCATTTGAGAGGAGGGGGAATATAAGGGCTAAAAGGAGGAAAAGAAAGATGAGAAAGAATAGATGTAAAGGTCACTGTTGAGCACCCAACATTTGGGCAGCAGACACTGTCAATGCATGCCTGCCATCGCACCATTGCCCATGGTGGATTTTTTTTTTTTTTTTTTTTAGCTCAGTAGGGATTGTCTAATCCACTAGAGAAGTGGTTCTCAACCTGTGGGTCATGACCCTTTGGGGAGTGTGTGGATCAAGTGACCCTTTCACAACAGTCACATATCAGGTATCCCACATATCAGATAATTGTATTACCATTCACAACAGTAGAAAAATTATAGCTATGAAGTAGCAACAAAATAATTTTATGGTTGGGGTCACTACAACATGAGGAACTATTTTAAAGAGTCACAGCATTAGAAAGGTTGACAACCATTGCACTAGACCATTTCCATTATAGAAGGAGACAGGTTTTGTCCTTTCAAAAATAGACATTTGTGCTGCAAAACCTATTTGTGAGCTTCTATGACTTCTTATTTACTATTACAATGTTATCACTATTGCAATATTCTTTTATATAGAGCACTGCTTGAGTAAAAAAAAAAAAAACTGAGCTCACAATAAAGTATAGCAATAGACCCATTCCCATGGCATTCACTGGTGACACTGTATTCCTTGCTGTGAAACAGCTGGTTTGGCAGGTGACTTGAATGGCAATTTGAAGCCATACTTCCTCTGACAGCTAAGAGGCAATACTATGCCAGGCTGGAGTAAGGTCTCCCTAGGGCTTTTATGACCTCAATGATCTCTTCCAACCATGATTCATTAATCCTGGAATCAAGGAAAAGAAAGGAAAATTGAGCCATTCAGTGTTACCCCTAGCAAACCATGTGTTTCCTGTTCCCATGACTCTCTGCTCTGATGAAATTTTATGGCTCTGAGGGAAGAGTGCTTCTGCCAGAAGACATGTCCACATTTTGTGGGGCTAGAACTCCACATTGCCACTCAGCCCCTCAAGACTCCAACACAGCAGGTTAAAGGGAAAATAACGATGTTCTTGGGGCAGCTGATCTAGACTAGAATAATGGATGTTAAGAACATGTCTGAAGTGTGGAAGAGCCTTAGAGCATCCCTCATTACTACCATCCCTTCCTGATCATCAAGAACACTATAAAACTGCAAAGATCCGATTTGTGTAGTATTACCAATAGCTCAAACACTTCAGGCTAGAAGGTTTAGATCACTCAACCAGGTAAAGGACTGTGACAAGCTATGACGTTGTTAGCTTGGGTGGTAGAAAAAGGTAATTTAAATCTCAGAAATGAAAATATAATTTAATATTTATTATAAACATTAATGTATACACATATATATTATTAATCAAATATCAAAGATCTTTGCTTTCTTGCCTGCATTGATGATGCCATTGGTCACCATGAGCAAAAATATTTCTAGTTCAGTGATGAACAGAAAGAAAGGGAGAATCACAGGTCACAACTGACACAATATATGGAAAGGACAAGAATGTAAACTTAAACTTCTAGCAAACTCAGAAGAGAAGACAAAACCTGAAAGGTCAAAATTGCAGTGGTTCCATAAGCCAAAGGAGTTTCAGCTTATTTCATTGTAGAAAAGGGGATCAGGAAACGCTGAAAAAATTAAGTAAGTGTGTGTGTGTGTGTGTGTGTGTGTGTGTGTGTGTGTGTGTGTGTGTGTATCTATAACAGAGAGAGTAAAGGGAACGTGATTGACTTCTACAAGGCCAAACAGCTCTCCCATATAAGAAGCCTAAGAAAGGCTCTAGAGAGAAAAATGGACAGCAGATGAACAAGAGACAGCGGCTGGGTAAGGCAGGACTCACAGAACAATGATCAGAACTGCCATCTATTCTGTGCATACCACATTAAAAATGCTCCAGCACAAAGAATGGGGGTGTTCGAGAATGGCAGATTGAACACCAATGCATGGATTTCTGCAAAAAAGCATGAAAAGAGAACAGATAAGTGTTCATAAACATCTACTGATACAGCATCATTTTACTACTTGCTAATTAATTCACTAAAATTGATGAGGATGAAATTGGGATAGGGAGCTACCAGAGAGAAAATGTTATTTCCTGATCCTACGCACTCACACTCAATAGGAGCCAAAGCCCTGGTTGTCAATGGTTACACCACTGTGATTCAGAAAAAAGCTGTTCCACATTAGTAAATTAGATAAAAACACATTGTTACTTTCAACATTAGCAAAAGCCACATGGTATTTTGCAACAGAGCAGAAAGATTTGTGAGCAAAAAAAATCTTTCCCTGCTAGGCCAGGTGACCCAGATGAGAACCCTCATACCCCAGGGAGGCAACAGTCATCCTTGCTTTAAAAGTTGATTAAGTCTGAAGAGATGGAGTGATGGCATTACGGAACACGAGGATAGATAAAGCAGAGAATCAGTAAAGTACAGACTTTAGTCGACTGAAGCTTAAAGACACTTGTGAAATGGCCTTGCTGTCATCAGCATCTGACTCAAGAATCACAGGTTTCAGCAGAGAACTCAGCAGTGTTTTCTGACAAGAGGCTAGCATCGGCAGGGTGGGGAAGCAGAAGCAGAAGCAAAAGCAGAGCTGGAGCGACTGGGAGAGCACCCATGTATCCCACAGGAAAGGAAGCATTCATTTTCTTCTAAATCAGTTGCACCAAAGGTCCCGACTTAACCAATGACTGCACCAGCTCTCAACTTCCAATTTTAGTCTAGAGATTTGGCCCAGTTGACAAGGTGTTTGCCAGGCATATTGGGGGCTTGAGTTAGATTCTCACAGTCCACGTTAAAAAAAACGTTGGTTGTGGCTGGCATGGTGGAATACCCCTTTAATCTCAGTTCTCCAGAGGTGAAGACGGGCTTTGCTCTGTGTGTTTGAGGCCTGTCTGGTCTCAATAGTAAGTTCCAAACAATCTGGGTCCTGCCTCATACAAATTACTTTCATTGGAAAAGCTGGTTGTAGAGGCAAGTGTATATTATTCCAGCACTGTGGAGGTGGGAACTGATGGATCCTGGGGTTCTTTGTGTAGGCCCTGTTCCAAATAAACAAGGCAGACAGCATCTGAAGAGCCATACCTGAGTTTGACTACCAGCCTCTAAATACACCCTCATATACAGCAACTGTAAAATACACATACACCCAACAGATTGGAAAAAGATCATAACTTCATTCAGACTCTTGGCAGGCATCAGCATCAGGAAAGAAGCCAAAATAAGTTCTCTCATGAACTTGGGATAGATAATGTGTCAAAAGGAGGCCCAGATTAGTAATGAAAAGAAAGCAATGACCCCTGTGGTAAAGGGAGACATCAACAGATACTTACAATGACAAATATTTGTACTTACACAGATTAGAATGTATACATTTCCTGACTTTGGTGGTTGAGGGTTTATTTTTAATGCATACCCTTGATAGCTTTCATTCGCCAATAGAAAGGAACCAAATATCCTTGCAGAAATGACTGAGTCGAGGATTTTGGGGGGGGGGGAGGCAGGCAGTGGTGTATAACAAGATAAGCCTAGAGCAACTGTTAGAGGTATGCAGTACCAAGTGCAAGCAAGCAAATAAAAAAAAAAAAACAAAATAAAAGAAATACTCCAGAGTGCAGGGGGATTGCCAAAGTGACATAGTAACGAAGTTAACATGTTCTGGAGTCCGGAAGGTGGCTCCCTGGGTGAAGCCCATGGTGTGACATAGTGAGAAGTGGACCCCAGGTTCTGGTGAACAAGCTGTGAGGGCATGAAACCTGCTTATAATTCCATTGCTTCAGGGGAGACATGGGATATCCCCAAAGCAAGATAGCTTAGTCAGCTAGCCATGGCAAACTCTGAACTAAAGAGAGAGACCCTGTCTCATACATAAGGTAGGGGTAATAGGAAAGGACACAAGTCAAATTCCACTCACATAGGCACATACATGTATGCACACTGCTACAGGCACGCCAAATACACACCCACTAGCTAGCTAGCTAGTTAACTAACTAACTATATAATGTATATGTATATATGTATATATGTGTGTGTGTATAAATATATCAGTATTGTGGGATTATAACCCAAGTATAAATTAATATCTATAAATCTAAACTAATATTAATATTCAGGTTGTAGTGGAAAAATAAAAAAGCAAACCACACTACAGCAGGAGTGACTGCCCAGCCTGCTTTCATCTTGGTAGACTCTCTGACCAGGAGTTCTAAAATCTCTCTAACCGACTCTCTAAGTTCCCATGGTGGGTCACTGCTATACGATCCCCACGCTTCCAAATTCCCATGGCCTTTTGGGGTGGAGTTCTCACAAACCCATGCTTTGTCACCGTATCTTTCTTTCTGGAACCCAGTTGAGGTGCTGGGTGAAGGAAAACAGCACAGAAACCTAGTTCAGAATTAACAGGTAACACAAACGCAGGGCACAACTGGCATCCTAATCTTTTAAGCCATTCTGAATATAACTCCTTTGGTTGTGAATCCTGGCAGATCCGACATCTAAACCGGGGGCCTCTTGTTACATTTTTGCCTGTATCTCTCTCCCATCCAAAAGGAAACATCTTTCTTCCTGCCTCCTCTCTTCCGCTCTATGACCCGGAAGTCCCACCTCCTCCTCACCCGGTGATTGGTCCTCTGAAACCTTTATTCATTAGGGGAAAGTTCACCTAAAATCACCTGAGTACATGATTCCCTCCTAGTCCCAGGCAACCCCTCTTGGAGAATCAGAATTAGCATCAAAGTACAAACAACACCAGAGCTATCCACAATACAGGTAAGAAAACAAGTGAGCCAAAAGACAAATATGTTACACAGAAAAATATTAAGCAATGAATATAGATACACGGTTCTCATGAAAAATGGTATAACTACCCAATCCTTGAATATAGGCTTGATGTCCTGGGATTTTTGCTAACATTATAGTGTGTGGTGGGCTGGTGAGGAGACATAACAATTACCACCTATTCAGTCCTCTTTCTGGGCTACTATGGAAGGAAAGAACTAGACTTAAGCAGATCATGTACTTCAAGTTGCGGTTCACTGCTATTAACACATGTTGGAAGTCTTCATCTCTTGAATAACGATTTATTTGCATAACCTTAGCTCCAGCCCTTTACTCTTCACCTTAGAAGTTGATTTACTAAACTAGCGAAGACCAACATGAAATCCTGGCAGGCACCAAAGGGAAAAATTAGGCCCAGCTAACCTTGTTTATAGGTAAGTCTTTTGCCTTAAAAGACTCTCATCTAAGAGTGAATAAATGGGAAAAATCATCATAGACCTTTTATAAAGCAGAAAATAAAAATGACTATGTGTCAGATGGTTAAAATTTCCAAGATGATTAACCATAAGGAAGCAAATCTGGTTAGCACACCAGCGTACTGTAACAGCACGCATGTCGGAAGCCTAGGAAATAGTGAAGAAGCTCCCGACACAGAAGCAGTCTGCAAAGACTGAATGGCCTTACCTTTCTTTTCCCTCTCCCTGCCCCATCCCCGTATCTTCCCTTCCCTCCTGTCTCTTTCCCTCTCTACCTTTTACTCTCCGTTCCTTCATTCTCCTCCCTCACCTCTTCACTCTCCTCCCTCACCCTTCACTCTTCTCCCTCACCCTCCACTCTCCTCCTTCACCCTTTCACTCTCCTCCCTCACCCTTCACTCTCCTCCCTCACCCCTTCACTCTCCTCCCTCACCCCTTCACTCTCCTCCCTCACCCTTCACTCTCCTCCCTCACCCTTTCACTCTCCTCCATCACCCTTCACTCTCCTCCCTCATCCTTCACTCTCACCCTTCACTCTCCTCCCTCATCCTTCACTCTCCTCCCTCACCCCTTCACTCTCCTCCCTCACCCCTTCACTCTCCTCCCTCACCCTTTCACTCTCCTCCCTCACCCTTCACTCTCCTCCCTCACCCTTCACTCTCCTCCCTCATCCTTCACTCTCCTCCCTCACCCTTCACTCTCTTCCCTCACCCTTCACTCTCCTCCTTCACCCTTCACTCTCCTTCCTCACCCTTCACTCTCCTCCTTCACCCTTCACTCTCCTCCCTCACCCCTTCACTCTCCTCCCTCACCCCTTCACTCTCCTCCCTCACCCTTCACTCTCCTCCTTCACCCTTCACTCTCCATCTTCACCCTTCACTCTCCTCCCTCACCCCTTCACTCTCCTCCCTCACCCTTCACTCTCCTCCCTCACCCCTTCACTCTCTTCCCTCACCCTTCACTCTCCTCCTTCACCCTTCACTCTCCTCCCTCACCCTTCACTCTCCTCCCTCACCCCTTCACTCTCCTCCCTCACCCTTCACTCTCCTCCCTCACCCCTTCACTCTCTTCCCTCACCCTTCACTCTCCTCCTTCACCCTTCACTCTCCTCCCTCACCCTTCACTCTCCTCCCTCACCCCTTCACTCTCCTCCCTCACCCTTCACTCTCCTCCCTTATCCCTTCACTCCTCTTCTCCTCCATTCCCCTCCTCCTCCCTTTTTACATATTCTCTTCTTCCTTTGTTTCCTCATCTTTCCTTCTTCTCCCTTTCCTCTCCCTTCCCATCATTTCTTTCAGTTGAAATACTCAAGTAAGACAAGATAATGCATAAAAGTCTGCATTCCTGCAAAGTCTGTGGCACCCACTCACACAAAACAGTACATGGATCATGGGGGCACCATGTGTAGTGGGCTCAATTCAGGAACAAACTAAAATGATGGTGTGCTGTGACCATTTGGAGTCATTGGTGTAGAAAATAAGGGTGATCCAAATATAAAAATTTATCAGTGTGTTATGCCAAATTAACAGAATGTAGGAGGAAAACTCCATAATCATTCCAATTAATGGAGAAAAGGCAATTAAAGTTCTATATGCTTTTATAACCAAACACTCACTATGCAAGAGATAAAAAATGCCCTCAATATTGCAATATAACCATTATATATAAAAATATTCATTATTTATGAAAAGGCTTTCAAACATTTCAAATGAATATGAATATATGTTTCATATATAAAATGCTTTTTGCAGGGCAGTGGTGGTGTATGCCTTTAATCCCAGCACTTGGGAGGAAGACACAGGCAGATCTCTGAGTTCGAGGCCAGCCAGGTCTACAGAGTGAGTTCCAGGACAGCCAGGTCTACACAGAGAAACCCTGTCTTGAAAAACCAAAAGTAAATAAATAAAATAAAATAACGTGCTTTTCATTCCTATTCTATAGGAAAACTAAAGATTTTCCCATTTGATTCATGAACTACCCAAGGATGTCAATTTCATTATTCCTGTCCAAAATAGTACTGAAATTTGTAGCCAGAACAATTGGGTAAGCAGAGAAATAAATGACATCAACACTGGAGAGAGAAGCAGGGTGACTTTCATGTATAGACAGCATGGTCTTATGTGTAAAAGACCCTAAAGATTTCACAGAACGTTAGAGAAAATACTTGACTTTACAAAGCAGATTTATAAACCAACACAACAATCAATCTTTGTTTCTATACCAACAGTGGAGAAGCAGAAGACAAAACTTAGAAAACAATTTCAAATACAATGGCATGAATAGAATGCAATATCTAGAAATTAACTTGGCTAAGGAGACAAAATAATTCTACTCTGAAAACTATCAAATATTGTTAAACAAATGTAAAGCCATAGACCAATGGGAAGAACTAGAAATTCAAATCCAAGCTCAGAAACCCAATCAGTGGATGAAAGCCAAGCCACATGCAATGCCATATGAGACACACAAATGTCCTAAACAACCAAGATGAGCTATAGTAATCCAAACAGCATGCTATTAACATAGAAAGAGATTTTTATTTTTATTTTTTAAATGTATTTATTTTATTAGATACTTTCTTTATATACATTTCAAATGCTATCCCGAAAGTTCCCTATACCCTCCCTTTGCCCTGCTCCCCTACCCACCCACTCCCGATTCTTGGCCCTGGAATTCCCCTGTACTGGAGCATATAAAGTTTGCAATACCAAGGGGCCTCTCTTCCCAGTGATGGCTGACTAGGCCATCTTCTGCTACATATGCAGCTAGAGATACAAGCTCTGGGAGTACTGGTTAGTTCATATTATTGTTCCACCTATAGGGTTGCAGAACCCTTCAGCTCCTTGGGTACTTTCTCTAGCTCCTCCATTGGGAGCCCTGTGTTCTGTCCTATAGATGACTGTGAGCATCCACTTCTGTATTTGCCAAGCACTGGCATAGCCTCATACGAGACAGCTATATCAGAGTCCCTTCATCAAAATCTTGCTGACATGTGCAATAGTGTCTGGGTTTAGTGGCTGATTATGGGATGGATCTCCAGGTGGGGTACTCTCTGGATAATCCATCCTTTCTTCTTAGCTCCAAACTTTGTCTCTGTAACTCCTTTCATGGGTATTTTTTTCCCTATTCTAAGGAGGAATGAAGTATCCACACGTTGGTCTTCCTTCTTCTTAATTTTCTTCTGTTTTGCAAATTGTATCTTGGGTATTCTAAGTTTCTGGGCTATTATCCACTTATCAGTGAGTACATATCTAGTGAATTCTTTTGTGATTGGGTTACCTCACTAAGGATGATATCCTCCAGATATATCCATTTGTCCAAGAATTTCATAAATTCATTGTTTTTAATAGCTGAGTAGTACTCCATTGTGTAAATGTACCACATTTTCTGTATCCATTCCTCTCTTGAGGGACATCTGGGTTCTTTCCAGCTTCTGGCTATTATAAATAAGACTTCTATGAACATAGTGGAGCATGTGTCCTTATTACCACTTGGAACATCTTCTGGGTATATGCCCAGGAGAGGTATTGCTGGATCTCACAGTAGTACTATGTCCAATTTTCTGAGGAACCGCCAGACTGACTTCCAGAATAGTTGTATAAGCTTGCAATCCTTCCAGCAATGGAGGAGTGTTCCTCATTATCCACATGTTCACCAGGATCTGCTGTCACCTGAAATTTTGATCTTAGTTATTCTGACAGGTGTGAGGTAGAATCTCAAGGTTATTTTTATTTGCATTTCCCTGATGATTAAGAATGTTGAACACTTTTTCAGGTGCTTCTCAGCCATTTGGTATTCCTCAGTTGAGAATTCTCTGTTTAGCTCTGTACCCCATATTTAATGGGGTTATTTGAATTTCTGAAGTCCAGCTTCTTGAGCTCTTTGTATATATTGGATATTAGTCCCTTATCAGATTTAGGATTGATAAAAATTCTTTCCGAATCTGTTGGTGGCCTTTTTGTCTTATTGACAGTGTCTTTTGCCTTACAGAAGCTTTGCAATTTCATGAGGTCCCATTTGTCAATTCTTGATCTTACAGCACAAGCCATTGCTGTTCTATTCAGGAATTTTTCCCCTGTGCCCATATGTTCGAGGCTTTTCCCCACTTTCTCCTCTATAAATTTCAGTGTCTCTGGTTTTATGTGGAGGTCTTTGATCCACTTAGACTTGAGTTTTATAAAAGGAGATAAGAATGGATCAATTAGCATTCTTCTACACGATAACTGCCAGTTGTGCCAGCAACATTTGTTGAAAATGCTGTCATTTTTCCCCTGGATGATTTTAGATCCGTTGTCAAAGATCAAGTAACCATAAGTGTGTGGAATCATTTCTGGATCTTCAATTCTATTCCATCGATCTACCTGTCTGTCACTGTACCACTACCATGCAGATTTTTATCACAATTGCTCTGTAGTACAGCTTGAGGTCAGGCATACTGATTCCACCAGAGGTTCTTTTATCCTTGAGAAGAGTTTTTGCTATCCTAGGTTTTTTATTATTCCAGATGAATTTGCAAATTTCCCTTTCTAACTCAGTGAAAAATTGAGTTGGAATTTTGGTGGGGATTGCATTGAATCTGTAGATTGCTTGAGGCACGATAGCCATTTTGACTATATTCATCCTGCCAATCCATGACCATGGGAGATCTTTCCATCTTCTGAGATCTTCAATTTCTTTCTTCAGAGATTTGAAGTTCTTATCATACAGATCTTTCACTTCCTTAGTTAGAGTCACACCAAGGTATTTTATATTATTTGTGACTATTGTGAAGGGTATTATTTCCCTAATTTATTTCTCATCCCGTTTATCCTTTGTCTAGAGAAAGACCATTGATTTGTTTGAGCTAATTTTATATCCAGCTACTGCACTGAAGCTGTTTATGAGGTTTAGGCGTTCTCTTGGTGGAATTTTTAGGGTCACATATATACTATCATATTATCTTCAAATAGTGATATTTTGACTTCTTCCTTTCCAATTTGTATCCCCTTTATCTCCTTTTGTTGTCGAATTGCTCTGGCTAGGACTTCAAGTACTATATTGAATAGGTAGGGAGAAAGTGGGTAGCCTTGTCTAGTCCCTGATTTTAGTAGGATTGCTTCAAGTTTCTCTCCATTTAGTTTGATGTTGTCTGTTGGTTTATATACTGCTGTATATTGCTTTTATTATGCTTAGATATGGGCCTTGAATTCCTGATCTTTCCAAGACTTTTATCATGAATGGGTGTCAAAAGCATTTTGTCAAATGCTTTCTCCACATCTAACGAGATGATCATGTAGTTTTTGTCTTTGAGTTTGTTTATATAGTGGATTATGTTGATGGATTTCTGTATATTGAACCATCCCTGCATCCCTGGGATGAAGCCTACTTGATCATGATGGATGATCGTTTTTATGTGTTCTTGGATTCGGTTTGCAAGGATTTTATTGAGTATTTTTGCATCGATATTCACAAGGGAAATTGGTCTGAAGTTCTCTTTCTTTGTTATAACTTTGTGTGGTTTAGGTATCAGAGTAATTCTGGCTTCATAGAATGAATTGGGTAGAATATCTTCTGTTTCTATTTTGTGGAATAGTTTGGTTTGGTTAGGAGACTATTGATGACCGCTTATATTTCTTTAGGGGAAATGGGACTGTTTAGATCATTAATCTGATTCTGATTTAATGTTGTCACCTGGTATCTGTCTAGGAAGTTGTCTATTTCATCCAGGTTTTCTAGTTTTGTTGAGTGTAGCCTTTTGTAGTAGGATCTGATGGTGTTTTGGATTTCCTCAGGTTCTGATGTTATGTCTCTGTTTTCATTTTTGATTTTGTTAATTAGAATACTGTCCCTGTGCCCTCTAGTTAGTTTGGCTAAGGGTTTACCTATCTTGTTGATTTTTCTCAAAGAACCAACTCCTGGTTTGGTTGATTGAACAGTTCTTCTTGTTTCCACTTGGTTGATTTCAGCCCTGAGTTTGATTATTTCCTGCTGTCTACTTCTCTTAGGTGAATTTGCTTCCTTTAGTTCTAGAGCTTCTAGGTGTGTTGTCAGACTGCTAGTGTGTGCTCTCTCTAGTTGGTTTTTGAAGGCACTCAGGGCTATAAGTTTTCATCTTAGGACTGCCTTCATTGTGTCCCATAAGTTTGGGTATGTTGTGGCATCATTTTCATTAAACTCTAAAAAGTCTTTAATTTCTTTCTTTATTTCATCCTTGACCAAGGAATCATCGAGTAGAATGTTGTTCAGTTTCCACATGAATATTGGCTTTCTATTATTTATGCTGTTATTGAAGATCAGCCTTAGTCTGTGGTGATCAGATAGGATGCATGGGATAATTTCAATATTTTTGTATCTGTTGAGGCCTGTTTTGTGACCAATTATACAGTCAGTTTTGGAGGAGGTACCATGTGGTGCTGAGAAGAAGTTATATCCTCTTGTTTTAGGATAAAATGTTCTGAAGGCCTTGTGTGTCTACTGGTGGGCATTTTGAGTAGCAACTGTGAAATGTAATTTTATGAGTTTAATTTCAGTTAAAACGGTAGTGAAAATGTTAGAGTGGCTGCATAGGCACTTTATTATTACCTCATTGTTTTAAAAAAAATCTTTCCTTTTTTTTTTTCTTTTTTGGTGTATGAGTGTGTGTTGAATGTATGTGTACATGCCTGTGTATATATGTGAAGGACAGAAGAACATATCAGGTGTCCTGTTCTACCACTCTCTACCTTTTTCTTTTGAGGCAAAGTCTCACAGTGAACCCAGAGATAAGCTGGCAGCCCACAAGCCCCACAGATCCTTCTGTCTCCAACCTCAGAGCTCTGAGAACACAGGTGTATGCTGCTGTGCCAGGTAGTTTCATAGGATAGTGAATCCAAATTAGGCCTGTGAAGAGAACACTCATACCCACTAAGACTTCTCACTAGCCCAGTTCCCACCATCCCTTAAGGTTTGATTTGTAACTCCTGAAATGCCACCAGGACCAGAATCAGTGTATACACCAAGGACATTTGCATATGCAGATGTTTTCAACTTATAGATTTTTATTAAATTATAATCTCATAACTCATAAGCAATGTGCTGAGTTAAATTATTAACAAGTTAATTATTAAACAAGTCAGCAATTAATTCTAAGATAAAAAGTCATTTGGGATTCTATGTTCTGACTAGTTCCTACCAGTGTAGACAGGTTGTGATACCTGTATCTGATCTTCATGTATGAATGAGGCTATAGAAGTTACTTGGTTGTTTCTGTTATTTTAACATCAATACTTCTTGGACACTTGAGGCAGGCAAGATGGGTTAGTCAGTAAAAATCTTGCCATGATGACCTGAGTTCAGATGGTCATTCCCAGCACCCAGATAAAAAGCTAGGTATGCACTTACAATCCCAGCACTGGGTAAGTGGAGAAGGATCTTTGGGGCTTGGTGGTCAGATGTTCTATACAAATAGGTAAGCTTCAGGTTTAGTGAGAGACTCTGTCTCAGAAACTAAAGCAGAGAGACACTGAGGAATATACCTGATGTTGACTTCAGGCTTCCAGAAATACACACATAAGTGTGTGCACACAGACATTTGTACACACAAATATGTAAAAATACATACAAAGCAAACAAAAATATTTGGTCTTAATAGTACAACCACACAAAATTATTGGTGTCATTCCAAACATTTCAATGGGAGCTTATTTCTTGGTCAAATTGGCATTCTAAAATAGATTATAACATTTGTGTGAGTCCACAGTAATCTAGCGTCAAGTCTTTGCTTCCATTATTCACATGATCCAGCTGTCAGCTTACTTATGGAGTCCTGCAGAGATGGGGTATTGATAATTAAGGATCAAGGGAAAGGTAGTAGCTGGAAGACAGTGGCGTGGAAGGAAAGCTCTGTCTATCAAGAATATTTTCACTTGAATATTTGGATTCAGTATTTTGAAAAATAGACTTCTCATATTGACAAACCCTGGGTGCATTTTTACTACTTATGAACAAACCATTTATGCATTTTTACTACTATGGACCTTTACATTTAAAAAGACATTTACATTATTTGTGGCTATTGTGAAGGGTGTTGTCTCCCCAACTAATCTATTGCCTACCAGTGGATTCCATTCCCCTAACTGGGTCCCCTTGTCTTGCCTCTCTGGGAGAGAACATGTCTAGTCCTGAAGCTACTTGATGTGTCAGGGTGGGGGATACCCAGGGGAGGCCTCCCCCTTCTCAGAGGAGAGGTGGATGGGTTGGAGGTAGAAGCTGTGTGAGGTGGGGACTGGGAGCTGGATGGTATTGATATTGGGATGCAAAGTGAATAAATAAATAAATAAATAAATAAATAAATAAATAAATAAATAACAATAAAAGTCCTCTACAAAAAAATAAAAAGACATTTAAGGAGCTTGAAAGATGCTTCAGTGGCTAAAGCAATTACCTCATGACTGTGAATACTCAGGGTTGGATCACTGAGACATATGCAGGAGCCAAGTAGTGTAGATAATGTGTCTGTATTTGTAGTGATCCTATGATGAGATGGACAGGAGAATAAATGGGAGAATCCACAGAAGCTCATGGGCAAGCTAGCACCAGCATAAACAAAGAGATATTGTCTTGAACAAAGAGCATGACAAAGACTAATACCCAAGGGTGTCTTCTAGTTTCCACATGTGGATCATGGCAAGCATGTGCCTACACACACATCATTGTCATCATACACACACACACACACATGTAAACACATACATGTAGATATTTTTAAAATCTCTTTTAAGTAATCAATTGCTATATCTTTCTATGCTGGATGTGGAGAACTCAAAATACTTTGAGGTAATTAATGTCTATTTCCTTTTCTGATTTTAGTTACATGAAGTCTCCGGAGCTATTCTTGGATGACAGTATCAATACACGGGAAAGTCACAAGGAGATTACATGAGACTGGAAGAGAGTCTTTCCCTTTAAATGCTATTGGAGAGAGAAAACCATCTTTAAAACTCATCCAGAATGCAGGATGGAGATTCATGTGGGAAAATGTGTGAAGTCTTGTTAGTTTCAGAATTATGATTTTTTATTATAATAAATTTCAATGTTTTCATACCTTTTTGGAGGTTAAATTAAGCCATTAGTGTGTCTTTTCTGACAGGTAAATTGCTTTTATCTGTCTCAATTATGAGTGGGTTTAAAAATACATTTATTGTTGAAGTTAGATAAATTGTCTTTTCCTTATCAAAAGGATTAATTTTCTAAGCATTCTGTAATCTTGTTGTACAATAAAAACTGAACAAGGTTATAGTTATCCTCTGATTAGCCATGCTAATTAGTGTCCACCTTCACAATGACTTTGATTTGCATGTTTTCTAAAGAATATATTCTTTTCCATTGTAGACAAACCCTTAATGAAGTTGTATGTACTTACATGACTAGTAATGCTAACATATAGAAACTTTATGAATAATAAGATGAAAATTTATGGAAGAAATAAATTCATTGTTCGCTCAAATTAATACAACCTTGTATCATTAACCACCCTCAGTAATAATGGACTGTCATTACTTCCTCTGACTTGTTGATTTTTATACTTCTATATAGATGAATAGGAAAACCTATTTGTCAAAGCTATTTGTCAGATTTATTTTAAAATGACACTATTTGGCAGTCATATCAATATAAATAACATATCATGGTGAAGCTAGATAATTAGATAGATAGATAGATAGATAGATAGACAGACAGACAGACAGACAGACAGACAGACAGACAGACAGATAGATAGATAGATAGATAGATAGATAGATAGATGATAGATAGATGTTAGATAGATGATAGAAGATATAGACAGATGATAGAGACAAAGAGGGAGAGAGGTGGGGGAGAGGAAGAGATAGAAGTAGATAGATGGTTATGTCTCAGTACATCAAAAATGAGAAGACAAAAGATACATGACTGGGACATTGGGACATTGTCCTGATGGGTTTTACTGTCAAATTGATTGTGTTGGAAAAACCCTAGGAAAATAATAACTTGCACATGTGTGAGGGTGTCTCTAGAGATTAAGGGTGGCTTGTTGTGAGAGCTCTGACGATGTAATGGATGGATTAGTTCTCTGATGGATTCATAATATGATGTCAGTGTCAAGAGGTGATGAAAACAGCTGGGAGGACACAGATGAGTGAGGAAGACCTAGAGTATGTTGTGAGGTTATATCTTCCTCTTGTCTCTTCATGTATCCCTCCCTGTTTTCTACACAGCATGGAGTTAGCAACCTCTTTCCCGATAAAATGCCACATTCACAATGCTCTGCCTCACAATACACTCCGAATCAAGTAAACAGTCTGTTGTATCCAAAGACGAACAATCTGTATGCATAATCAAACCCATGATCTGGATAAGTTGGTTTGCAGCAGGCATTAAAATAATACATTGATGTAAGGTGTTATTCTTCTTGAGTTAATTGTCACATCGTGTTGATTCAGGTGGCCCCAGTTCTTAGCGCCCAAAGATAAGTCACACTGCAGCAGTATTCCAATCCTCTCTTATTCTTAACATCCAAGCATACAACCTTTAATGGCTCCTTGAAGTGAAAGATGCCAAATATGTACTAATCTTCCACTTCTAGTCCTCATTCAGATTTCCACAGCAGAATTTTCTCCCACAGAAGAGCAGAAGAGCTAAGAATACATTGGAACGTGGAGGGTGCCAATTGTCTGCTTCTCCCAGCTGTCAAGCTGCTGTTTTGTTAACAAGAAGTTTAGTGGGATATTCATTCTCTACAGCACCATATCACTGCCAGAACAGAGCACAGAAATACCTAGGCAGATGTTTAGCCTCATAGCTAAGAACTTCACAGGATGCCAGCTCCAGTGAAACCAGAGTTCAATCACTCTGTTCTAATGATCCTAGAGGAAACAGGGAAATGGATGGAGAAGCCAGAGGGGATGGTGGGGGTTGGACCTCCTATTGCTTGAAATATAGCATCAAAGTGAATTTTCTCTGTTCAAGATTTAGCAATGCAGGGATCCTTATTAAATAAAGGTAAAGTTATAATTCAAAATGTGAGCTCCCAGGAGCAAAAGGACACACTAGTTCTGCCGCTAGCATTAAAATCATGAAGCAGAGGGACCATTCTTGTTGAAACTGTACGGGTTTGTAGAGAGGTGGCTTAGAGTAAAGTCCAAAGTCAGTTACAGAAAAATATAACTGGGTGGAGAATGTTCATAAGAAGCCATTAAGAAACACACAGAGAAAGAGCTAGGGATTAAGAAATCGTGAATCCACTTCAAGGCATGGGTTTATTTCATTGCTATTGAAATTCATATTCTACTTTTAAATGTCATGGTTCCTCACCTTGAACTCTACCCCACCCCCAACCTGTTTCATTCAAAAGTCACCCTTCCTTCCCCACTAGAAATAGAGTTACTCACCTGCTATTTCTAAAACTACTATTAATAGAGCCCCCCCCCAAACACTCGTGTCTTCTGAACAAGTCACCAAAAATAGCAGCACATTGCAATCTGCTGTTGAAACTTGTCAATTAAAATAATGGATCTTTAGTTGCAATCGTTATCACAGTTTGACTTAAAAGTGAGCAGATGAATTATGGTGAGGGTAAAGGAAGGACGAAGGCAAAGATAAATTTGTCAAATGATCCCCAAATTGGCTTGGTTTTCAAAAAGGAATATGGATGTAGGAAAGTAATGTAGACTACTGTTTTATTGGCTCTAGACTGGGCATTGCCTCCTAGGACAGAGCAGGAGACTCGTAGATATTAAGATATCTTTTGAAATGCATATTAATTATATTTAATGGGAATAAACACAAATTCTGCATTAAAGTTTAAGCTACGACACGAAGACCAGCAAGTTGATTCATGGATTTATCACTAAGTTTGAACACCTAAGGTTGACCTGGGGACCCACATATTGAAAGGATAGTACTGACTCCTTCACGTTGTTGTCCTAGGACCTCTCTCTATATATATGCACGCTGTGACATGTATGCACCTGTCTCCAGTGAAATGAAAATGTGAAGGGATAAAATAATCTTAAAATAACCAATGTGAGTCAATGTCTAAAGAGTGAAAATGCAGAGATAGTAGCTTAGCACTTCACGTTTGTTGTTTCCAATAAAAATGTTTAACATTTCATTGAAGGATAAACATGTTTTCATATGCTTCATGTAACTGTACATATGATGACCATTTATGAGACAATTATTTCTTGACAAAATTAGCCAGGGTCCAGATTAAGCTACAGTGTTGTAAACGGATCTAGAAGCTTCTGATTCCCTCTTCTCACTGACGACTGAGCCCGACGTGAGCCAATTTCCTGTATTTGATTCTCAAAGGTTATATTTCCTCAGTTTCCTGATTCACATACACAGAATCACAGAATAGCATTAGATTTAGTCTTTTTTTTTTTTTTTTTTTTTTTTTTGCCTTTTCCAGAAATCTTCCAGGCCTTCATTGCTGATCGGACTGTAGCTTCATAATGTGCGCACAGCTGGACTCTCAAACCTTACCCTGTGCTGACAACCATTGGTCCACCTCCCAGCACACCTCCCATAAGTCTGCCTAATAACTCCCCTTTGTATTTTGGTGGGAATGTTTGAACAAATGACCATTTAAAGGAATTTTACATTTTTTTATGAAAAAATTTTAAATAAAAGTATTTTTAATTGAGCCCCCTTAACATGATAAGAACTAGCTTGTGTTTGGCAACTAGACACTTCCGTTTAGGGAGACTTGTTAATGCACAGTTAGAACAAATCTTTAGATGACCTCTCCAAGATCAGGAAACTGACAGCTCAGGACCAAGGAATCTTCATCGTTCCTATTTCTCTATTTTTAACTTGAACATTTGCAATTAGTTTCACATTTTGGTAATGTCTTATTTAAAGTCTCTCATTAGATGCTTTACTGAGATATGCTCAGCAGCTGCTACATCTTGGTCACTTCTGATTTGCATGACAGTTCTGTTAGGTGCTGAAACATTGTCCCCTAACTTGCTCAGATGCCATTCTGTGACTGCAATTCTTTAAGGACCCATTTCACATGGTCCTTTATTTCCAGGAATCTAAGTATTCCACACAAATAGCCCTCCACCAAATGCTTGGATTTTCCATAACACAAAGTCCCATTGCCTCCTGTGTCCTGATGCTGAAAGCCCAATATCCCAAAGCATTAGCCACCTTCACCCTTGGTCCCTCTTCCTCTTGATAACAGGATGTGGGTTGACTCCATGCTTTCTCCTTTGAGCTTTTTAAACGCCAATTGCCCTTTCCTTTCCTTGAAGCTGTCCATAGAGGGTGACCTCTGACCCAGAGGCACACCATCCTGTCTCCTGTGTGGTGACTCTAGTTGCTTCTCATTGTACTCTCTAATTTGCATCGTGACTAATGTAAAGGTAGATGCCTGTGTTTGCAGCTACAGGAATAGCAAATGCAGAGGTGTTGAAAACGCTGTCATTGTAGTCTGTAGAGGGCTCTGTCAGCATTTTTTTTTTCAGAAGGAAACAGCAGGGGCTTTTTATAATGTAACTTTAATTACAATGGCCAAGCACCCTGGCATGGTCTGAGGAGCTGCTTATGATACACCTGCCATGAATAATCTGAAATGCCTCAAGACAAGTCTGGCAAGTGGGGCCACCTTCCAGGTGCCAGCCAAAAGTTCTTTCTTGCCTGCACACTCTCCTCTGCATACTATTGGCTCAGCTACTTGAATACAGAGCAATAAAAGAGAATGAACAACCATGGTCCAAGATATAAGGTGAGCAAAACCATGTAGTAAAACAGCCATGCCCAGGACACACCCAAATGCTTCCAATTTTCATCAGTGATGTAGAAGTCCAAATTGATGAAATAAAATGTAATGGCCATTTCTTGTCTCTAACAGGAAGCTAGTCCTTGGAGGTTTCTCTTTCAAACCTGACCTTCAAAAGCCTAGTCAGATAATGAATCTCAAACTACAGCCAGCAGATGGCAACACAAAGACTAGCCTGGGGTTCTTTGCCTGTTCTGTGTGGTAGGGGAAGTCAGAAGCACACTAAACAAAATTCAGATATGGCTTGCAATCTGGTTTACCCAGAGACTAATTTAAGGGTGAGGAAGTATTTAAATTAGACAACACAAGCAATCAAATCTGTTTTATTGATGTTTCCTATCATGTTTGAAGGTAATTTAAAGTGTCCAATCATCAGGTAGCAAATAGTAATAACAGTCACTCGGACTTCCATATTTTCCATATTTCTAATATAACGCATGGAATGTGGTTGAGCAAAAAAAAATAAACCGAAGAATCCTTAAACTCTCAGGGTGAGTTGTTTGATGAATAAACACAATCATGAAAGTAAAGTTATAACTCATAAAACATTTCTAAAGTAGATTGTGTGATGTGTGAATGTGCAGGTGCATACGTGTGTGTGTGTGTGTGTGTGTGTGTGTGTGTGGTGTTTGGGGGTGTTTGAAGCAGAGTCTCATTTAGCACAGGCTGGATGTGAACTTGCCATTTAGCCCAAACCAGCCTTGAACCCTTGACCCTTCTGCCATAAAGTCCTAAATTCTGGGATTGTAGGCCTGAACCACTCACTATGCCTGGGTGGAAGAATAATTATTGTCTGTTATAGACACAGGTTTTTCTCTCTCACTTAAAAATTTAGGGTCTCAGCTCCTTGATCACTGGTGCTCCCCTCAACTGAGCGGGAGAATGAGGCTGACAGATTTCTCTGATGACTGGATGTGTCTATCTCAGCACATGACATGGACATCACTGAACCAGTCAAATGGAAGCAAACCTGTTACAGGCTGAGCATTATTAATCCAAAAGTCCTACATATAACAATGTTCTCAAACCCATTTTTGCTTCTTATATTGACAGACATCATGAAAGGAAAATTCTTTTATTCTTAATTTTTTAATTTTATTTTTAATTTATTTTTATACTCCAAATTCCATTCTCAGCCCCCCTCCCACCCACCCTCTGACTGCTCCATATCCCACACCTCCTCCCCACCCCACCCCATCTCCACGTGGATGCCCCTGACCTCTAAACTCCCTGGGGCCTCCCGTCTCTTGAGGGTTAGGTGCGTCATCTCTGAATGAACACAGACCCGGAAGTATGAGAGGAAATTTCTTTAGCTAAGCTAATCATTTATTTCTGTGCTACTCATTAAAATACAGACACACTAACAATCTCAAGTAAACAAGCTATGCAGCTAAGGTATATATAAAACATGAATTGTTTTCTTGTTTCGACTACTCCTCCAAAAGATCTTTCTATTTATGGGAAGATCTTCCAACACATGGGACTATTTGGATTTCAAACATTTTAGATAAGGGACAACCATTCTTTAATATCAATTATCAACCAGTCACAAGAAATCTAATACCAAGGATCATTATCACTTAGCTCTTCTCCTTATATGTTCTGCTAACCCGTGCACTGCAGGGAAGCAAGAGGACATTAGAATCAGTAGCAGGTGAATGATGGATGAGTCATATGTGGGACTGAGTGTTGGTTTATTTAATTAGTTTATTAGAGTTTTCTGGAAACAGGCGCTGTGCAAAATTAATATATACAAGAATATTTATCCATCCAATTAGGAAAACATAAATTAGTCACATCATCTATGCTGTAAAAGCCACAACTGCCAAAGGGAATTAAACAAACGGATGGCTAATAATAATAAATGTTATGCAGCGCATTCTGGATGTCCTGCACACAAGGTTAGTGAGCAATGGAGCAAACAGCCTAAACTTATTAAATGACAGCTTCCTCAGAATGCATCAGAATAATATCACTTAGAATAATCCGTGTCACTTATCAACTATTATTTATTTTACTTCAAGTGTACATGTGGGGTTATACGATCTTTTCAGCAGTGGAGCTAATTGAATTTTCTTAGCTTTTAATTTGTATTTATAATTGTGTTTGAGCTGAGATTTTTGAGGATTGTCCTTTTCTGACTCATTTTTGAGAAGACATGTATTATACTTGAGTTAATCATTGTTAAAAGAATCAACCACCTGTTGGACAAGGATAGCCATTGTATTGAACAGGCCTTGAAGGTCTAGGAAAACCTACCCTACAACCCAGTCTATCAGAGCTTCATAGACTCTGAAAGACGCTTACCTCGTTGCAAAGAATCCCTCTGACTTTCCTTTTTCACCAATAACTGACTGTTAAAATCTTAGTATGTGGACTACAAGAAAAATCAGATAACATAATGCTACATCTTTCTATAACCTGTCTGGGCTTAACTGTTTTAAAAGTACGCCATCCTTGATAATTTTAGAGAATGTTAAAGTTGAAATGAGTATCTCTGTCTGGGAAGAGGCTGAAGATTTGAATATAATCTCTGCTTCCAATTACCTCTGCATCTTGAATAATGGACTGTGAGTTCTCATATATAATTTTAGGACCCCTATAATTTCAGAGAACTGGAAATGTCTGTCACTGGTCACACAGCATTGTGGTAGACATGTATGGGGAAAGCAGAGAAGGAAAACTGGTGAATATAGTGAAAATAATGTTCAGGCATTCATGAACCTGTGGTGGAACAGACACACACACACACGCACATGCACACGCATGCACAGGCATATATGCATGCATGCACAGGCGTATACACATATAGTGAGTGGGTGGCTGAAAGATTGTATTGATGTTAATTCTGAGGTCAGTTCATTAAAACCTCAAGAATGCCTGACTGTCGATCTACACATGTGCAATGGCAGCAGCCAACTGACAATTTGTATTTCTTCTTTTCAGAACTACCTGCTCAAATCAGTGTCTATTTTCCTGTTAGATGATATACTTTTTCGAGGTTTAATTTTTTGAGTTCTGATTTCCCCACCTACTCTAGGCTGTTGTCTTCCTGGTGGTGATTGGATCCTTTGATGGGCAGAAGCTTTTTAATTTCTTGCAAATTCTTTTGTGAATTCTTGCTGTTATTTTCTATGCAGTAGAGGTTTTCCTTTGTTATGTTTTGTTATTTGCTGTTTTTTTAAATCATTGCCCATGACTACATCGTGAAATGTTTGCCTACATTTACATCCAGTAGTTTTAGAGAATCAGGTCTGATGATGAGGCCTTTGACTCCCTTTGAAGTGATCTTTGTGCAGTTCCATTCATTTATGGATCTAGTTCCATTCATTTACATGTGGGTGTCCAGTTTTTCCAATACTGCATTGAAGAGGCTCGTTTTTCTTTAGTGTAGATTTTTATACCTTTGTCAAAAGGTAGGTGGATGAGACTTTTCTCTGGTATGGCTGCTTTGAAGTTGCACATACTCCTTCCTTTATATAACCTCTTATCTGTATGAATCAAATCTCATTGGTTTCTTGTTGGTACCTATTGCTATAAAGAGTCACCAGGAACAAGTCGATTCTTTTTTTTTAAAGCTTATAATTGTGAACTTGCTTATAGTGTTAGAGGATTAGTCAGTAATCAAAGCTGGAAGCAGACAGGCATGGTGTTAAAGAAGTACCCGAGACCCTTACAACCTGATCTGTGTGTTGGATGAGACACTGTGGCTGGTGTGGGAACTTTAAAACCTCAAAGACCACACTCAGTGACATACTTTCTTCAACAAGGCCACACCCCGAATCCTTCCCAAACAGTCCCACCTCAAGAAAACTAAACATTTAAATATATGAGTCAACAGGGAACTTTTTCATTCAACACTACTACATTCCCCAAATTGGACTTGGGTGGAGTTGGGCTTTGCTTTGCCATTGGTGTCACAATCGCTTGTGAAGGCAGTAATGTGCTTGTTAAAGAATACTTTCTTCAGAAAATTAGAGACCTGATTTCAATTTTCTGTTTCTACTGTTTGCACCCCGTTACTTTTTACTCTAAATGTCCTTGTGTGTGAATAGAGCTAGCAATATTAAACATAATTCTATAGTTGTTTTGAGGGTGAAATTATAATATGTGTGGTTTGCACATTGCAAAGGCATTACATGGGGGCTGGAGAGATGGCTCAGTGGTTAAGAGCACTGACTGTCCCTCTAGAGGTCCTGAGTTTAAGTCCCAGCAACCACATGATGGCTCACAAGCATCTGTAATGGGATCTGATGCCATCTTCTGGTATCTGAAGACAGCAACAGTGTACTCATATACATAAAATAAATAAATACATCTTTTAAAAGACTGCATGCTATAGTGTTATGTTAAAATCAGTGAGTCACTGATAATAAAGTTCTCTGATAACTGTGTTGAGAGTTCTGTTTGAGCCATTTAGCCATATTTTTTAAAAATACCTTTTAAAAGTATTTTTGATGAAAATGTAATAGTTATAGTTCTTTATCATTTTCAGTGTGGTGTCCTATTACATTTACAGGATGTCTACTGTTTGACTAGACATACTAGATGTTCATTTCTTTTATCAATTGTAGAGTGATTTGAGAGGACTCTATTTTCATGTTGAGAATTATTGAACATGGATTTCAGTTAGCTTCTTTCCCAAAGCAGAACACTGAGAGTGATGGCAATAGAATGAAGGTGAGAACAGCAAAATTAACAGTACAGCTGAGATTTCAGCCCACTCTGACATATGCACAGATAGATAACGTTTCTTAGTATTTCCAAGATGCCCTTAAAAATCCAACCCCTCATTCTCCTAAGCAACTACATTCTTCACCAATCTCATCTGATTACATGCCCTGTCTTTCTCCCTGGATTTGCTGATTATTGTAAAGCATCACAATAGGAGGCTATTTAAAAATTAAATAAATTTAAATTAAATACTATTAAAGTTTGGCCTAGTAAGGTGACTCAAGGATAAAAAAGCTTTCCATGGAAGTTAGAGAATATGAATTTGGACTCAGAGTGGAAGGAAAGAACTAGTTCCTAAAAGTGTCCATATGACTTTTGCACGTGCACAGTGATGCATGTGCGTCTGAATTCATAGACATGTCACACACACACACACACACAAAGTAAGTTTTCTAGAATTGTCATCACCATTTCAAATGCTTGCTTTCTACCTGTGCTTAGGGGCCAGCAAGGAGCAATGGAGACAATAGAACATTCCCACCATGGCAGGAAGCCTCTGGAAGGCATTTTAATTGCAGAGACTATATCCTAGGAGCCTCTCAGGCTTAGCTTCTTCTCTGTTGTCATTCAAAACCACAGCCTACCCTTTTAACTCCTGCAGCCTGCATTTAGCTGGTCAGTGGCTGCAACAGTGGAGGGGAAGAATCCAATCCTGTGGTCTTTGTTCTCAGTGTGTGTGTCCTGTGCTTTGGGTAAGAGAGTGGAGTCCTGTTTCCCTCCCCTAAATAGAAGGTTGACATCCATCTTCTCCTGGCACATCCAACATTGTTTCAGATCAGAATGACTCAGTACCTAAAAATAATCTAAAGGACAGACCAAATGAAAGTCTGTCGGAATCACATTTGCCTACCAGCAAACCCCTGTAACCACTCACTGCTGTTAACTAAACTCTGGAATTCACAATAATTTACTGAATCCTTAAACTCCATACTTTTCTATATATAAAGAAGGAATGGGCTTTCATTAATAAGCATTTATCTCAGTTTTAAAGAAACTGGTTAACAGGGAAAAACACTTTTAATAAATACTCTAGAACTTAGCAGCTGTTGGGTAAGGATCATCAGACCCTTTATTTTATTGACTGTGACTCCTTAACTGGAGTCTGAGTTTAAAGGGGTGTGTGTGTGTGTGTGTGTGTGTGTGTGTGTGTGTGTGTGTGTGTGATGTGTCTGTGTGCTATGTACTTGTTCCTGTGGGCACTGTGGAAAAAAAAAATGAAGGTCAGAAGTCAACATGAGTGTCTTTCTCAGTTGCTCTGCAACTATTTTTTTTCCTCAGACAGGATCTCTGAATGAAAAGCCTCTGATTCAAGTAGAGGCAAAGATCTCCATGTATCTACCTGCCTCCTTACTGCAAGACTAAAAGTGCAGATGCGCATGCTATTGTGCCTTTTTCCTTCTTTCCCCAGCCCAGCCCCTCTTCCCCCTCCCACTCCTCTTGATCTACTTCTATTCCATTTTCCTTCAGAAAAGGGCAGACCTCCCAGTGATATCAACCAAATTTATCCTATCAAATTGCACTAAGTCTAGGCCAATTCCATCATATTATGGATGTATGAGGCAACCCAGTTACAGGAAAGGCATTCCAAAAGCAGGCAAAAGAGTCGGAGACAGCTTCAGCTCCCACTGTTTGGGAAACATGCTGGAGATTTAAACTCAAGTTCTCATGGTTGTGTTGTGAACTCTATCAATGTAGACATCTTGCCCCTGTTGATTTCAAGTTGAAAAAGTCAAATCACCAAAGGATTATATCTGTCAATTTCTGAATAATACTTGCAAAACTCCAAAATAATTGGAAATGAAACAACACGATTCTTTGCAATTTCATAAAGATTTTATTGGATATTTTATTTATTTACATTTCAAATTAATTACATTTCCCTTGCCTAGTTTCCCTTCTAGAAACTCCTTACCCATCCTACCAACTCCTGCTTCTATGAGAGTGCTTCCCCACACAGCCACCCACTCCCACCTCCCTGACCTTACATTCCCCTACAGTGGGGCATCAAGACTTACCAAGACCAAATGCCTCTCCTCCTGTTGATGCAAGACAAGGCCATCCTCTGGTACATATGCAGCTGGAGCCATGGGTTGGTCCATATGCACCTTTTGGTTGGTGGTTTAGTCCTTGGGAGCTCTCGGGGTGGGGGGAAGGGGCATCTGGTTGGTTGATACTGTTGTTCTTCCTATGGGGTTTCAAATCCCTTCAGCTCCTTTAGTCCTTTTTCTAACTCCTTCATTGGGGATCCTGTGCTCAGTCCAATGGTTGGCTGCAAGCATCCACCTATGTATTTGTCAGGCTCTGCAGAGCCTCTCAGGAGACAGTTATATCAGGCTCCTGTCAGCAAGCACTTCTTGGCACCCACAATAGTTTCTGGGTTTGGTGTCTGTATATGGGATGGATCCCCAAGTGGTGACGCCTCTGGATGGCCTTTCCTTCAGTCCCTGCTCCACACTTTGTCTTGGCATTTCCTCCCTTGTTTCTCCATCTAAGAAAGACCGAAGCACCCACACTTTGGTCTTCCTTCTTCTTGAGCTTCATGTGGTCTGTGAATTATATCTTGGGTATTCCGAGCTTCTGGGCTATTATCCACTTATCAATGAGTGCATATCATGTGTGGGTTCTTGTGATTGGGTTACCTCACTCAGGTTTTCAAGTTCCATCCAATAGCCTAAGAATTTCATGAAGTAATTATTTTTAATTGCTGAGTAGTACTCCATTGTGTAAATGTACCACATTTTCTGTATCCATTCCTCTGTTGAAGGACATCTGTGATCTTTCCAGCTTCTGGCTATTATAAATAGGGCTGCTGTGAACACAGAGGAGCATGTGTCCTTGTTATATGTTGGAGAATCTTTTGGCTATACGCCAAAGAATAATATAGCTGGGTCCTCAGGTAGTACTATGTCCGATTTTCTGAGGAACCACCAGACTGATTTCCCGAATGGTTGTACCAGCTTGCAATCCCACCAACAATGGAGGAGTGTTCCTTTTTCTCCACAACCTTGCCAGCATCTGATGACACCTAAGTTTTTGATCGTAGCCATTCTGACTGGTGTGAAGTGGAATCTTAAGAGTTGTTTTGATTTGCATTTTCCTGATGACTAAGGATGTTGAAGATTTCTTTAGGTGCTCCTTGGCACTCAGTTGAGAATTCTTTGTTTAGCTCAGCACCCATTTTTAATAGGGCTATTCGGTATTCTGGAGTCTAACTTCTTGAGTTCTTTTTATATATTGGCCATTAGCCCTTGTCTTAGTCAGGGTATCTATTCCTGCACAAATATCATGACCAAGAAGCAAGTTGGGGAGGAAAGGGCTTATTCAGCTTACACTTCCATATCACCAGACGAAGTCAGGACTGGAACTCACACAGAGCAAGAAGCAGGAGCTGATGCAGAGGCCATGAAGAGAAGTTACTTACTGGCTTGATTCCCCTGGCTTGCTCAGCTCACTTTCTTATAGAATCCAAGACTACCAGCCCAGGGATGGCACCACCCACAGTGGACCCTCCCACCCTTGATCACTAATTGAAAAACTGCCTTGCAGCTGGATCTCATGGAGGCATTTCCTCAAGGGAGGCTCCTTTCTCTGTGATAACTCCAGCTTGTGTCAAGCTGACACACACAACCAGCCAGTACAGCTCTCTATAGAATATAGGGTTGGTAAAGATATTTCCCCAAACTGTTGGTAAAGATCTTTTCCCAATCCATTGGTGAAGCAATACACTTTTAAATGACGCACAGTCCCAGAAGGAAAAAATATTTTTTTAAAAAGTAAAAATACTCTGCACATATGAAAGTAGTATAATTAATAAATTTTTGATGTTGAACTAGTTTTTCATAACTATGGTAAGTACATCATCACCACCACCACCACCACCATCATCACCATCATCATCACCATCACCACCACCACCATCATCCCAGAACTGGGGTAACCCATTCTTTAATGGACT
The DNA here is from genome assembly GCF_978045245.1 of Mus caroli. NCBI lineage: Eukaryota > Metazoa > Chordata > Mammalia > Rodentia > Muridae > Mus > Mus caroli. The sequence continues at coordinate 168,214,085 of NW_028227257.1, forward strand.
AAAGAAAAAAACTTCAGTGGACAAAGAATAAAATTTCCTAAGAAACAGCTGGCATATTTGAATATCTACATGGAAAAAATGAGTTTAAACAGAACTTTCATGTTTTATAAAACCTAACTCATCATTGATGATAAATTGAAATGTAAAATAAGATTTAAAAGCTTCTAGAAGATAGCATGAGGGACAACCCAGCTAATACAGGTTTGGTGCTTCGTGAGAAAGCATAAGGACCTGAGCTCAGATCCCTAGAACCCATGGAACATCCAGGCCAGTGGTGAATAGCTATGGCCCCAACACCACAAAGATGCTTTGTAGGAAGACAGCTAGATCTTGGGAGATTGCTGTCCAGCCAGTTTGGAAAAAGGGAAGCTTCAGACTGAGGGAAAAACTCTGACTCAAAAAATAATATGGAGAAAAATATGTGAGTAAAGTCAACCTCTGACCTTCATATAGATACACACAGGTACGTGTGCTCCCACACTAACCTCACTTCACTGCCCTCCCCTGCCTCCCTCACACACACCTCTCTCACAGCACACACCTCTCTCTCTCTCTCTCTCTCTCTCTCTCTCTCTCTCTCTCTCTCTCTCTCTCTCACACACACACACACACACACAAATAGCACAATTAGTAGAATGGCTAACATTTAAAAGGTAATCAAGAAAAGATGGAGAGTGGTGTGTTGTTGCTGTTGGAGAGACAATGGAAGGATGTTTAGTTTAGAAGATAATTTAACAGTGCCTTAGGAATGTATGTATAGTCTTATATCACCCTGTAACTGCTCTTCTTGGCATTTACACAGGTGAACTGGAAATGTGTTCCTTCTTACAAACCTGCTCAAATATATTCATACCAGATTTGTTTGCAGTTACTCTAGAGAGAACCAAATGATGATGTTTGGTGAATGCATAAACAAATGATATTATGGCAAATCAATACAACAGAAAGTTATACACTAATAATATTGTTTAATAAGCTACAAAAAGATATGGAAGGACTTCAGATGAATATTGCTAAGGCAAACTATATAAAGTTTAAAAATCATTCTCAAGGTTAAGAGGGATGCTCACGAAGAGGTACAGTGTGTGCATAGTAGGGCTGTGGGATGATTCTGTCTATATGATGCTCTATAAGTAAATATGTAATAGCACATCCCTATTAAAACTTGTAGAATTGGACAATGTGCCAGTAAATCCTAGTTTACGCTATGGACATTACTTGCTAAAATAATTCATGTATCATTCTGATTCAACCCTTCTAAAACAAAGTGCTGGTAACATTGGGAGACTGTGGTACAGACAGCATCATTAGATTAGCATATTGGGACCCCTCTTTACTCTGTGCAATATTTAATGGTCTTGAGCAGCTACAGGAGTTCCCTCCTAGTCTTTTTAAACTACGAGTGCAGTGACTGACTAGCAGAACACATTGAGTTGTTTTTGTGACGTGACTTTGGGATGGAAGTTATGATGATCATTGTGGAGCTGTATATGGGTATGTTGTCATCCTGAAAAATGTCCTAGTCACTTGTAGGAACTGACGGCAGCTTCAAAGGATATCAGACTTACAGCAAGAGGAGTTTGGACTGTGTCTTCATCTCAAATATTATTTCCTATGCCATCCTATCTTGTCTATCTGCCATACAACTAATGGTTAATACATTTGAAGATATCATCATTCTTGAATTTACTGAGACTTTGAATTTAAACAGAATTCTTATCATTTCATCTGTCAGTATCACTGGAAAATGTTGGAATTAAAAATAAATATATTATCAATCTCCAAGAAAATGTTATTGTGTCAGTAACGGTGCATTAAAGTGTGCACCCCAAATTCAACTTGTTTCTTTCCCAAAATCGTAAAAAAAAAAAAAAAAAAAGTCACACACAGCTGTTGGCATAAACAAAACTGTGCCCTGTGTGTCATGGAAAGAGGGTTTGTAAAAACTAAACCAGAGGGGTTGCTCAGTCTGTCCCCACACAGGTTAGCACGTTATCCATTCTGTGTGAATCAGCATAATCCAGGCAGCCTGAGCAATGTGAATTGGGAAATATGTGGTAAGAGGTGGCAGTTAGAGCCAACAGCACATAGTTCGGTTGAAAACATATGTAGTATCAACTGGCTAGACTGGCAACATTTACTACCTGTGGATCCCATGAGCTCAGGCTGTATACCTTAGACATCTATAATAAGATGCACTCTTAAGGACAACACACATGTAAACACTGTGGGGGCAGGAAGGAATGTTCTCACTCTGTAGTTGTTAAAGCACAGAGTCTTGTGGGTAGCTGGCAGGTGTCAGCCGACTCTGCGCCCTAGCTACCCTGGTGCTGGCCGGATCCAGGGATCCATCCCATAATCAGCTTCCAAACGCTGACACCATTACATATACTAGCAAGATTTTGCTGAAAGGTCCCTGATATTGCTGTCTCTTGTGAGGCTATGCCTGGGCCTAGCAAACACAAAAGTGGATGCTCACAGTCAGCTATTGGACGGATCACAGGGCCCCCAATGGAGGAGCTAAAGAAAATACCCAAGGAGCTAAAGGGATCTGCAACCCTATAGGTGGAACAACATTATGAACTAACCAGTACCCCGTAGCTCTTGACTCTAGCTGCATATGTATCAAAAGATGGCCTAGTCGGCCATCACTTGAAAGAGAGGCCCATTGGACTTGCAAACTTTATATGCCCCAGTACAGGGGAACTCCAGGGCCAAAAAGTGGGAGTGGGTGGGTAGGGGAGTGGGGGGGAGGGTATGGGGGACTTTTAGGATACCATTGGAAATGTAAATGAGGAAAATAAAAATTAATTAATTAATTAATTTTAAAAAGAGCACAGAGTCGATGCCTGAAAGCTTACGGACAGTAGGTTTTTAGATCCATGTGTTTCTGTGCTTCCCTGAAATTTAGATGCATAGCTTCTCTGCTTTAAGACAGGTGGTACACATCTGGGCACTAACAAATGTTTGAAAGCCAGAAGCCACCAACTAGTACCCTCTTTTCCACACTTGTGTCATTTCCCATAACTTGAGGACACTATGCTGTGGTGGTTTCAGAGACCATTCACCAACACTCAGGAGATGCGTTTTCACTCATGTCCCCTTTCAACTAGGTAGAGGCAGTCTGTGAGCCAAGTGACCTGGACTTTATGCTGAAAATTAGACTTAACTGAAATAGCCAAATAAAATAATGGATGGAATATGAGTAGTTATCAAATACCTAAACTATTTCCTAGAAATTAATATATAAATAAATACATGGACTCAAACCAAAAATCTTCCAATCTCTCTTGTTTTACACATATTGCAGTTTTGTAAAAGATGGTAGAAATTTAGTAAGATGGCGTAGCTGTGGAAAAAAAAAACAGTGTGCAGTATGGTTTTGCAGTAAAAACAGACACAGATTAGAGGAACAAAAGTGAGAGCCTGGAAGTAAACGCACATATCTTGAGCCATGAATGACTTGTCTTTGCAAGGATCACAAATAAGATAAACACTGATAGTGAATTTTTTATTAGATATTTTCTTTATTTACATTTCAAATGTTATCCCCTTTCCTAGTTTCTCCTCTAAAAATCCCCTATCCTCTCCCCTCTCCCCCTGCTCCCCAACCCACCCACTCCCACTTCCTGGCCCTGGCACTCCCCTATACTGGGGCATAGAACCTTCACAGGACCAAGGACCTCTCCTCCCATTGATGAATGACAAGGCCATCCTCAGCTATATATGCAGCTGGAGCCGTGAGACTCTTCATGTGTGTTTTTTGTTTTTTTGTTTGTTTTTTTGTTTTTTTTTTTTTTTTTTGATTGGTGGTTTAGTCCCTGGGAGCTCTGGGCTTACTGGTTAGTTCATATTGTTGTTCCTCCTATGGGGCTGCAAACTTGTTTACATGCGTAACAGCAAACATTCTTGGGAGCTACTCTTGATTACTATTTCTAGCTTGTGAGACCAGCAAATACAAAAAGAACATCCAGATACATGAGGTAGCCCAACTGAACAAGATTAAGTCAAATAAAAGTTACTCAAATCTTATTTTAGTACTAATAAAAAAATTCAGGTACACTGAATAAAGCCCAAGATAATTTTGTACATGATTTCTATATTGTCTGTGGGTTATACATAAATTAGTTCAAAATTGCTATCAAATCAGATAATTAATAATAATTTTTAACCTATAAAAATTCTTGACACAGTGGCTTAGGCCACTGATCTCAGCATTCAGAGGTGGATTTCCACAAAATCAAGGCTATCAGAGAAAATTCCAGGCTATCCTGTGGTAGAGTCAGATATTGATATATATACACCACACTGAAAACTGGTAGAAAAACGAACCTTTATATTATATAAAATTGCACCATCACAGAATTATTCTGTCCAGTATAGTACTAAATTATTTAATATTTTTTAAAGTTTTATATTCTCTATCTTGTTACTAAAATATAAAATTACAACCAGTTATCTTTTACCAGTAGACTTTTGTCACGAAGTACTAAAATACAACTATAATATTTCAATATATTTATGCTGGTATTCTAGACTTTAAAGTGTAAATGTGTAGCTGGGCATGGTGGCACATGCCTTTAATTCCAGCACTCTGAAGGCAGAGGCAGGCGGATTTCTGAGTTCGAGGACAGCCTGGTCTACAAAGTGAGTTCCAGGACAGCCAGGGCTATACAGAGAAACCCTGTCTCGAAAACCAAAAAAAAGAAAAAAAGTGTAAATGTGTTCTCGTGCATGTGTATACATAATAAGTAAAATATTATATATGTATATGGAGATATATCTTAGTTCATAAATAAATTATATTTCTAACAAGATAATATATTTGCTTACAATAGGTAAGACAAGAAAATTTTGTTTTAATATTTTTATTAATTTGTGGTGATATAGATAGTAAGTTATGCCACATATTTTAATTTTTAAATTTTTGTCAATTCACGCTGTGCATATTCTAACTGAAAAATTAACTCAGCTTTTTTTCTGAAAGTTGGGTTGAGCTGATTGTTCATAAACACAGACTGAATTGGCTTGTTGGATTATCTACTAACAACTTTCCACTGTCTGCAGCTTCAAGCTCTTATTCACAAACTTACTCAAGCATATGATTAAATAAAACTACTTAATCTAAAATATTACCACAGCTAACATGTGCTGAAGTAATCGATGTTTTGATTCTTCCATTTCTCTCTGAATCTATCTGGTTATGAAAAGCATCCCAAGCAAGCATAATTAGGAGATGTTTCATAAATCTTAGTGAATTCTTGAAGTTTGCTTCCTGAAAGTTGAAAGAGTCTATTGACAAATCAGGTCATTTCTAAGTCTCTCCTTTCAAAACATTTAAAAGAGGACCGAATCCAGCTGTCATCTTATACATCATTGAAAATAACTTTGATGGTACATCATTTTATGATACTTGGCATATGCTTCAAAAATAATTTGAAGAATTAGATGACATTGTAAATAATTCTTTCCAGTCTCATGGAGTTGTTAGCATGGTCAAGTTATCTCAGATATTACAACAGTAATCATAAATTTAATAAGATTCATGTAGTACTACCACATCATAAAATGAATAGTATTCATGGATGAATATATGCACTACTTGAAATAAAAATAGCTTTGCTATTTCCATATAATATTCATCTCCTTAACCTTTGCTCATTTTGCAATATATTTTACTTTATTAATTAAATTAAAAATATTTTATAAAAGTGATAAAAGAATAAGCATGAAAAATATCTCAGAAAATATAAATATGGGGTGGGGGAGGTTAAATGGAATGGGATTTCAAGGACAGTAAGGGCTGATGTACAAATCCGGCCTACATAGGGCCACAAGCCTCATCCGGTCAGAAAAGCACCAGGGCAGCTGGGGCGCAGGGTCAGCTGACACTCGCCAGCTACCCACAACACCCGCCACAGGATCTTAAGACTTCTGGTGAGTGGAACACAGCTTCTGCTCCAATCCAATTGTGCGCGGGACCTGAGACTGCAATAGTTAGGGAAGCAGAAACCGGCCTGAGTAGGGCCACAGGCCTTATCCGGCCGGATCAGCGCCGGGGTAGCTAGAGCACAGGGTTGCCTGACACCCGCCAGCTACCCACGACCCCCGCCGCAGGATTTTGGGACTGCTGGTGAGTGGAACACAGCTTCTGCTCCAGTCCAATCACGCGGGACCTGAGACTGCTCTGGCTGGGGAGAGAGAAATCCGGCCTACATAGGGCCACAAGCCTCATCCGGTCAGAAAAGCACCGGGGCAGCTGGGGCGCAGGGTCGGCTGACACTCGCCAGCTACCCACAACACCCACCACAGGATCTTAAGACTTCTGGTGAGTGGAACACAGCTTCTGCTCCAATCCAATTGTGCGCGGGACCTGAGACTGCAATAGTTAGGGAAGCAGAAACCGGCCTGAGTAGGGCCACAGGCCTCATCCGGCCGGATCAGCGCCGGGGTAGCTGGAGCGCAGGGTTGCCTGACACCCGCCAGCTACCCATGACCCCCGCCACAGGATTTTGGGACTGCTGGTGAGTGGAACACAGCTTCTGCTCCAGTCCAATCACGCGGGACCTGAGACTGCTCTGGTTGGGGAGAGAGAAATCCGGCCTACATAGGGCCACAAGCCTCATCCGGTCAGAAAATCACCAGGGCAGCTGGGGCGCAGGGTCGGCTGACACTTGCCAGCTACCCACAACACCCGCCACAGGATCTTAAGACTTCTGGAGAGTGGAACACAGCTTCTGCTCCAATCCAATTGCCTGTGGGACCTGAGACTGCATTAGTTAGGGAAGCAGAAACCGGCCTGAGTAGGGCCACAGGCCTCATCCGGCTGGATCAGCGCCGGGATAGCTGGAACCCCCGCCGCAGGATTTTGGGACTGCTGGTGAGTGGAACACAGCTTCTGCTCCAATCTTTAAACAGTGACAACGATAACAACTAACCCCAGAGATTACCAGATGGCGAAAGGTAAACGTAATAATCTTACTAACAGAAACCAAGACCACTCACCATCATCAGAACCCAGCACCCCCACTTCGCCCAGTCCAGGGCACCCCAACACACCGGAAAAGCTAGACACGGATCTAAAAGCATATCTCCTGATGATGGTAGAGGACTTCAAGAAGGACTTTAATAACACACTTAAAGAAATACAGGAGAACAATGCTAAACAGGCAGAAGACACTAAAGAGGAAGCACAAAAATCCCTTAAACAATTGCAGGAGAACACTGCTAAAGAGTTACAAATCCTTAAAGAAAAACACGATAACATAATCAAACAGGTAGAAGTCCTTACAGAAAAACAGGAAAACACATCCAAACAGATGATGGAAATGAACAAAACCATACTAGACCTAAAAAGGGAAGTAGACACAATAAAGAAAACCCAAAATGAGGCAACACTGGAGATAGAAACCCTAGGAAAGAAATCTGGAACCATAGATACCAGCATCAGCAACAGAATACAAGAGATGGAAGAGAGAATCTCAGGTGCAGAAGATTCCATAGAGAACATCGGCACAACAATCAAGGAAAATGTAAAATGCAAAAAGATCCTAACTCAAAACATCCAAGAAATACAGGACACAATGAGAAGACCAAACCTACGGATAATAGGAGTGGATGAGAATGAAGATTTTCAACTCAAAGGACCAGCAAACATCTTCAACAAAATTATAGAAGAAAACTTCCCAAATCTAAAGAAAGAGATGCCCATGAACATACAAGAAGCCTACAGAACTCCAAATAGACTGGACCAGAAAAGAAATACCTCCCGACACATAATAATCAGAACAACAAATGCTCTAAATAAAGACAGAATACTAAAAGCAGTAAGAGAAAAAGGCCAAGTAACATATAAAGGCAAGCTTATCAGAATTACACCAGATTTTTCACCAGAGATTATGAAAGCAAGTTGATCCTGGATGGATGTTATACAGACACTAAAAGAACACAAATTCCAGCCCAGGCTACTATACCCAGCCAAACTCTCAATTAACATAGATGGAGAAACCAAAGTATTCCACGACAAAACCAAATTCACACATTATCTCTCCACGAATCCAGCCCTTCAAAGGATAATAACAGAAAAAAACCAATACAAGGACAGGAACCACGCCCTAGAAACAACAAGAAGGTAATCCCTCAACAAACCTAAAAGAAGACAGCCACAAGAACAAAATGCCAACTTTGACAACAAAAATAACAGGAAACAACAATTACTTTTCCTTAATATCTCTTAATATCAATGGACTCATCTCCCCGATAAAAAGACATAGACTAACAAACTGGCTACACAAACAAGACCCAACATTTTGCTGCTTACAGGAAACTCATCTCAGAGAAAAGGATAGACACTACCTCAGAATGAAAGGCTGGAAAACAATTTTCCAAGCAAATGGCATGAAGAAACAAGCTGGAGTCGCCATTCTAATATCTGATAAGATTGACTTCCAACCCAAAGTCATTAAAAAAGACAGGGAGGGACACTTCATACTCATCAAAGGTAAAATCCTCCAAGAGGAACTATCAATCCTGAATATCTATGCTCCAAATACAAAGGCAGCCACATTCATTAAAGAAACTTTAGTAAATCTCAAAGCACACATTGCACCTCATACAATAATAGTGGGAGACTTCAACACACCACTTTCACCAATGGACAGATCATGGAAACAGAAACTAAACAGGGACACAGAGAAACTAAGAGAAATTATGAATCAAATGGATCTGGCAGATATCTACAGAACATTCTATCCTAAAACAAAAGGATATACCTTCTTCTCAGCACCTCATGGTACCTTCTCCAAAATTTTCCACATAATTGGTCACAAAACAGACCTCAATAGATACAAAAATATTGAAATTGTCCCATGAATCCTATCAGATCACCATGGACTAAGGCTGATCTTCCATAACAAAATAAATAATAGAAAGCCAACCTTCACGTGGAAACTGAACAACACTCTTCTCAATGATACCTTGGTCAAGGAAGGAATAAAGAAAGAAATTAAGGACTTTTTAGAGTTCAATGAAAATGAAGCCACAACATACCCAAACTTATGGGACACAATGAAAGCATTTCTAAGAGGAAAACTCATAGCTCTGAGTGCCTCCAAAAGGAAACTAGAGAGAGCACACATTAGCAGCTTGACAACACACCTAAAAGCACTAGAACAAAAGGAAGCAAATTCACCCAAGAGGAGTAGAAGGCAGGAAATAATCAAACTCAGGGGCGAAATCAACCAAGTGGAAACAAGAAGAACTATTCAAAGAATCAACCAATCAAGGAGCTGGTTCTTTGAGAAAATCAACAAGATAGATAAACTCTTAGCCAGACTCACTAGAGGGCACAGGGAAAGCATCCTAATTAACAAAATCAGAAATGAAAAAGGAGACATAACAACAGATCCTGAAGACATCCAAAACACCATCAGATCCTTCTACCAAAGGCTATACTCAACAAAACTGGAGAACCTGGATGAAATGGAGAAGTTCCTAGACAGATACCAGGTACCAAAGTTGAATCAAGATCAGGTTAATGATCTAAACAGCCCTATATCCCCCAAAGAAATAGAAGCAGTCATTAATAGTCTCCCAACTAAAAAAAGCCCAGGACCAGATGGGTTTAGTGCAGAGTTCTATCAGACATTCAAAGAAGATCTAATCCCAGTTCTTCACAAACTATTCCACAAAATAGAAACAGAAGGTACTCTACCCAACTCATTCTATGAAGCCACAATTACTCTGATACCTAAACCACAAAAAGACCCAACAAAGATAGAAAACTTCAGACCAATATTCCTTATGAATATAGATGCAAAAATCCTCAATAAAGTTCTTGCTAACCGAATCCAAGAACACATCAAAACAATCATCCATCCTGACCAAGTAGGTTTCATCCCAGGGATGCAGGGATGGTTCAATATACGGAAATCCATCAACGTAATCCAGTATATAAACAAACTCAAAGACAAAAACCACATGGTCATCTCGTTAGATGCGGAAAAAGCATTTGACAAGATCCAACACCCATTCATGATAAAAGTCTTGGAAAGATCAGGAATTCAAGGCCCATACCTAAACATGATAAAAGCAATCTACAGCAAACCAGTAGCCAACATCAAAGTAAATGGTCAGAAGCTTGAAGCAATCCCTCTAAAATCAGGGACTAGACAAGGCTGTCCACTTTCTCCATACCTATTCAACATTGTACTTGAAGTCTTAGCCAGAGCAATTCGACAACAAAAGGAGATCAAAGGGATACAAATTGGAAAAGATGAAGTCAAAATATCACTTTTTGCAGATGATATGATAGTATATATAAGTGACCCTAAAAATTCCACCAGAGAACTCCTAAGCCTGATAAACAGCTTCGGTGAAGTAGCTGGATATAAAATTAACTCAAACAAATCAATGGCCTTTCTCTACACAAAGAATAAACAGGCTGAGAAAGAAATTAGGGAAACAACACCCTTCTCAATAGTCACAAATAATATAAAATACCTTGGCGTGACTCTAACTAAGGAAGTGAAAGATCTGTATAATAAAAACTTCAAGTCTCTGAAGAAAGAAATTATAGAAGATCTCAGAAGATGGAAAGAGCTCCCATGCTCATGGATTGGCAGGATCAACATTGTAAAAATGGCTATCTTGCCAAAAGCAATCTACAGATTCAATGCAATCCCCATCAAAATTCCAAATCAATTCTTCAACGAATTAGAAAGTGCAATCTGCAAATTCATCTGGAATAACAAAAACCTAGGATAGCAAAAACTCTTCTCAAGGAAAAAAGAACCTCTGGTGGAATCACCATGCCGGACCTAAAGCTCTACTACAGAGCAATTGTGATAAAAACTGCATGGTACTGGTATAGTGACAGACAAATAGACCAATGGAATAGAATTGAAGACCCAGAAATGAACCCACACACCTATGGTCACTTGATCTTCGACAAGGGAGCTAAAAACATCCAGTGGAAGAAAGACAGCATTTTCAACAAATGGTGCTGGCACAACTGGTTGTTAACATGTAGAAGAATGTGAATCGATCCATTCCTATCTCCTTGTACTAAGATCAAGTCTAAGTGGATCAAGGAACTTCACATAAAACCAGAGACCCTGAAACTTATAGAGGAGAAAGTGGGGAAAAGCCTTGAAGATATGGGCACAGGGGAAAAATTCCTGAATAGAACAGTTATGGCTTGTGCTGTAAGATCGAGAATTGACAAGTGGGACCTCATGAAACTACAAAGCTTCTGCAAGGCTAAAGACACCATCAATAAGACAAAAAAAAAACACCAACAGATTGGGAAAGGATCTTCACCTATCCTAAATCAGATAAGGGACTAATATCCAATATATATAAAGAACTCAAGAAGGTGGACTCCAGAAAGTCAAATAACCCCATTAAAAAATGGGGCTCAGAACTGAACAAAGAATTCTCACCTGAGGAATACCGAATGGCAGAGAAACACCTGAAAAAATGTTCAACATCCTTAATCATCAGGGAAATGCAAATCAAAACAACCCTGAGATTCCACCTCACACCAGTCAGAATGGCTAAGATCAAAAATTCAGGTGACAGCAGATGCTGGCGAGGATGTGGAGAAAGAGGAACACTCCTCCATTGTTGGTGGGATTGCAAGCTTGTACAACCACTCTGGAAATCAGTCTGGCGGTTCCTCAGAAAATTGGACATAGTACTACCGGAGGATCCAGCAATACCTCTCCTGGGCATATATCCAGAAGATGTCCCAACCGGTAAAAAGGACACATGCTCCACTATGTTCATAGCAGCCCTATTTATAATAGCCAGAAGCTGGAAAGAACCCAGATGTCCCTCAACAGAGGAATGGATACAGAAATTATGGTACATTTACACAATGGAGTACTACTCAGCTATTAAAAAGAATGAATTTATGAAATTCCTAGCCAAATGGATGGACCTGGAGGGCATCATCTTGAGAGAAATAACACAATCACAAAAGAATTCACACAATATGTATTCACTGATCAGTGGATATTAGCCCAAAACTTGGGATACCCAAGATATAAGATACAATTTGATAAACACATGAAACTCAAGAAGAATGAAGACCAAAGTGTGGACACTGTGCACCTTCTTAGAATTGGGAACAAAACACCCAGGGAAGGAGTTACAGAGACAAAGTTGGTAGCTGTGATGAAAGGATGGACCATTTAGAGACTGCCGTATCCAGGGATCCATCCCATAAGCAGCTTCTAAACGCTGACACCATTGCATACACTAGCAAGATTTTGCTGAAAGGACCCAAATATAGCTGTCTTTTGTGAGATGATGCCGGGGCCTAGCAAACATAGGAGTGGATGCTCACAGTCAGCTATTGGATGTATCACAGGGCTCCCAATGGAGAAGCTAGAGAAAGTACCCAAGGAGCTAAAGGGATCTGCAACCCTATTGTTGGAACAACATGATGTACTAACCAGAACCCCGGAGCTCTTGTCTCTAGCTGCATATGTATCGAAAGATGGCCTAGTCGGCCATCAATGGAAAGAGAGGCCCATTGGACTTGCAAACTTTATATGCCCCAATATAGGGGAATGCCAGGGCCAAAAGAATGGGAATGGGTGGGTAGGGAAGTGGGGGGCGCTATGGGGGACTTTTGGGATAGCATTGGAAATGTAATTGAGGAAAATATGTAATAAAAATATTAAAAATCAAAAAAAAAAGGGTTGATGTACTTTTTCTAGTAAAGAGCCTATGAATGGAATTTTGCAAGTTTAAAGTCTAAATGTTAAATTGCCATGGTATTGTGAGTTCATCACATGTATTATTTGATTATGTTGTGGCAGTTGTCCTCTTAATAGATTTATAGGTGTCCAGCATTACTAACCAGAGTCACAGTATTTTATATCAAATATCCGGAGTATAATTGTCTTAAATAGCTTTATCTGTCAACTTGACACCAAAAGGTACCCAAGAAAGGAGTTTCAGTTGAAGGATAACTCAGACTTACAATAGGCATGTGGGGAGGGGTGTTGTCTTGACTATTAATTGGCTTAGAAGGGCAAGGTACACTGTGGGAAGCACCATTCCCTGAGCAGAGAGACATGAACTTTATAGAAAAGCTAGTTGAGAATGAGCTTGCAAGTCAGTCAACCTGAAGCATTTCTTCATGGTCCTCACTTTAGTTCCTGCGTGGTCTCCTGCCTTGACTTTCCTCAAGGATAGACTAATTATGGAGAGTAAGCCAAAATCAACCTATTCCTCCCCTATGTTGCTTTTGGGAACAGTGTTTTATTACAGCATCAGGAAGGAAATTTTGTATACAGTGATCAGCTGCTATGCACATCTGACCACCCCAACCCCTGGCCACCTCCTCTCTTCCCTCTTCTAGGAACCTATTTCACATGTTTCATATACTTGGAATTATATAGTTATATGTCATTCTATGATTGTCTCATCCCACTGTGGACACAAGTGAGTCAGCATAGTTCAACAATGGTATGAAATATACTATAATTCCCTTTTTCTTTAAAACTGAATCATATTACATTTAATACAGAACCTACATTTACCTTATCCATTTCCATACATGCCATATCTTCTATGAATAGTGCTATAATAGACAAAAAAGTGCTATTTCTTTACATTCTGAGTTCAAACCTTTTAAATAAATATCTAAAGGGGAATGGTGAAGTCACACAATAACTTCATTTTTATATTGCACTGCACTGTTCTACATTCTTATCAACAAATAGAAGGATTTTAACTATTTTAACTCTTCTACCACCTGTATTATTATCATCATCTATGTTTTCTTTGTTTTGCTTTTAGTAGCATAAGTGTGGTAGAAGGTCACTGTTTTATTTAATGTGCGTTTCCTGATGGCTGCTGTCTTTTTGTTTACCTGCTCATTCATATATATGTAAAAGAAAGAATTGCATGCTGGTTTTAATTTTAAATACTGTATTAAAATTTATGAATTTCCACAATTAGGAAATTCTGACAATTTTTCAATATCTATTTACAGATACTCTAAGAGATGTTCAAATTTTACAATAAGTTTAGAATATTTTTTAAAAATCCCCAAAGACTACTTATCACAAAGCCAGAAAAAGCTTCATGATGACCACCGATTTTGCCTTCTGAGACAATTTTATTATTCTCAAAGAAATATGTATCTTAAAATAAAATAATAGTAACAATAGTTTGTAATGAGAAGTAACTCAACTCTCTCTTATGTGTCCCCTGAAGCACACTATAGTAGCTACTTGGAAAAAAAGTATTTTCATACAAGACAGTTATGGCAGCTTCATTCCATGGTGTCAGTAGTGGCTTTCACACTATAAGGATCTGAGTGTGTGCAATGGAGCCAGGAAACACACATGGCTGTGATCCTTATTTTTAGTAGGTGATGTCTCGTTATCAACTCTCAATTTATGTTCCTCTGAAGTGGTAATCAAAACTCTTTTAGCTTTTTTTTGGGGGGGAGGGGTCTTTAACTCTGTATTTGTAAATGTCACACAGATAGCTGCTGTCTGACATTAGCAAACAGACACACACAGCATGCTCTAAATAGGCATACAAACAGTTCTCTTTTGCTTAAATCAGTATCCAGGGTGCTAAAATGTTATTGTGACAATGTAATTAGTGTTAACAGCTGAAGCATTTCACTTATTTCCTGTATAATCTTTTGATTTTCCTGACGTTAAAATTACTTTAATGTGTGCATTACAAAATGAAAGAAATCTCAAATTTACTTAGCATTTACAGCTTGGAGAAGAACTGTGCCCATGCGCTCTTGGTGTGAGCCAAGTGTGCAAAGGTTAAGCATGTAGCTGAATAAAATTGTAGAAGATGTAATGTATCCTCTACCTAAATAAAGGCACAGAGCTCTGCCAGCAGCCTGCCAAGCTCCCCATCCCTCCGGTCCAATCACTGTAGCCTTAAAGGAAACCACTATGTTGATGTCTGCCACTACACACTATACTCCTTACTTTTGAACTTAATGTAAGAGGAATCATGCAACACACTGTTGTGTGTCTCTCTATCATGTTTGAGAGTTTTATCATGGTATGGCATGTAACACTAGGCTTTCACTTATATAAACTACTTTGTTGTGTAGCTACTTTGTTTTTAGCTAATCTACCATTACTGGGTATGTGGGCTGTTTCTAGTTTGGGAGATTTAGAAACAATGCTATCCTAAATTTTTGACTGATTATAAATATATATAGTTGGGTATATACTTAAAAGCAGGAGTATTTAGTGAATATATATATAATTGCATATATGTAGTGTATATATTATGTATATATTGTACATGTATTGTACATATATGATATATTTGGGGGGAAAATCTTAGGATCGATATACATATATTGGGTATATATGTTGTATATATGCATACATATATACAACAAATGTTTTATATATTATAAATGTATAGTTTATATATATATACATATAAACAACATATATGTGTATATAAACATGAGTGTTCATGCCTGTTGATCTGTCTTACACTACTGATCTCTCCTTCTCTTTTGAGACAGAGCCTCTCAGTGAATATCCCTGAGAGATATATAATAGCCCTCAGTGGAGATCCCTGATTCCCCATAGATGGACACTGAACTCCAAGGGTTCTGTTCTCCACTTCCCTTGAATGGTGTTCAGACAGTCGAGTCACATGTCATGTGTGGCTTTTCATGAGTCCTAAGGATAAAAGTTAAATTCTTGTGCTTGCAGAGCAAACATTTTACTAACTGAATCATCTCTTCACTATCTTCACTCAAATTCTTTCATTTGGCAGTCTCTTTTGAAATGCCATCCTCTGAGCTGTATAGTAATGTGTCCGTATGGTTTAATTAGCATTTCTGTGTCTAGATTCTATCATTGTACGTATCATTTTTATTGAACAGCACGCATTTCAGGTCATTAGTAATTGTTTTCAAAGGTGAAGATTTCTGTTTTGTTGTTTGTTTATTTGATTGATTGATGTTTGTTATTAGTGAGATTAAGAATATACCCTTAAGTATGTTATTCAAGCTCTCTTCTTGGTGTTAATAAAATACAATTAAATCACAGTTTTCCTTTATAGTACCACTCCTTGTGTATCTTCTTTAAGACATCTTCCCTTATCTTAGACCTATGAAGGTATTTTGATGTGATTAATGCTTGTTTCTTTTACCTCTAAAGGGTCAAATAAAAATTAGTTATTTTGGTAGAGATTATGATGTAATTTCCTCACATCTCTCCAGATGATCCAATTCCATTTAGCGAAATTACTCACTTATTTTTGCATTACAGCATTTCCTTGACTATACATAGACAAGTGGGTCATGGGTCTGTTTCTTTATTTTCTATTTGAGCTATCGGTCCACTTTCATTAAGCGAATATCATAGTAATAGGAACAACTGTTACTGTTTTACAGAATACTGGAGAACATTTCTTTCTTCTTACATTTAATTTTTGTTATCTATGATTTTTACACACATATACACATAAATACATATATACTTGGCAGTAACTATATATAGATTCAGTTTGGATTTCAAAGGATTACATCGCACACAAAAACAATTTAAGAAGAATGAGTCTCATAACTGTATATAATCGGTGATCTGTGAACATGGCTTAGTTTTTCATTTAATTTATTTGAAGTTTAGAAGAGACAGGGTCTTTTTGTTTCTTTTTTTATTAGTTATTTTCCTCATTTACATTTCCAATGCTATCCCAAAAGTCCCCCATACCCTCCCCCCCCACTCCCCTACCCACCCACTCTCACTTTTTGGCCCTGGCATTCCCCTGTACTGGGGCATATAAAGTTTGCATATTCTCACAAGAGACAGCTATATCAGGGTCCTATCAGCAAAATCTTGCTAGTGTATGCAATGGTGTCAGCGTTTGGAGGCTGATTATGGGATGGATCCCTGGATATGGCAGTCTTAGAAGAGACAGAGTCTTGTGGATCACAATCTTGCCCTCAGCAAATGAACTGTTTAGCAGTTCGTCTGGGTCTTCACTCGCCAATTCTTGCATAGAGCTGTGTGAACAGCAACTGCCGAACACCAGGTGGCAAATGCAGGATCCAAACTCCATCACCAGCCACCTGTCAGCATCCCCGAGTGAACTCAGGAGTCTACACTAGCCTCACCAAATTCAGACTTTTGGACATCATTTCCTCTCTCTCTCTTCTTATGCAGTTTGGATTCTTCTCACAAACCCGTCACAGGGCACCATTCTTTTCTTCTGCATTGAATGTGGCATAACAACCCACCACTAAAACTGATTCTTGGTTTACTCAATATACCTTTTTTTGTCTTTCTTTTTTATTGGATATGTTCTTTATTTACATTTCAAATGGTATCCCGTTTCCTGACCTCCCCCTGAGAAATCCCCTATCTCATCCCCTCTTCTCCTGCTTCTATGAGGGTGTGTCAACACCCACCCACCCACTCCTGCCTCCCCGCCATCGCATTCTCTTACACTGTGACATCAAGCTTTCATGGGACCAAGGGCCTCTTCTCCCATTGATGCCCAACAAGGCCATCCTCTGCTAAACATGCAGCTGGAGCCATGGGTCCCTCCACGTGTATTCCTCGGTTGGTGGTTTAGACCCTAGGAGCTCTGGTTGGTTGATACTGTTCCTCTTAGGGGGTTGCAAATCCCTTTAGCTCCTTCAGTACTTTCTCTAACTCCTCCATTTGGGTTCCTGTGCTCAGTTCAATGGTTGGCTACAAGCATCCTCATCTGTATTGGTCAGGATCTGGCAGAGCCTCTCAGGAGAATGCATGGTACTGGTATAGTGAAAGACAAGTAGACCAATGGAATAAAATTGAAGACCCAGAAATGAACCCACACACCTATGGTCACTTGATCTTTGACAAGGGAGCTAAAATCATCCAGTGGAAAAAAGACAGCATTTTCAACAAATGGTGCTGGCACAACTGGTTGTTATCATGTAGAAGAATGCGAATTGATCCATTCCTATCTCCTTGTACTAAGGTCAAATCTAAGTGGATCAAGGAACTTCACATAAAACCAGAGACACTGAAACTTATAGAGGAAAAAATGGGGAAAAGCCTTGAAGATATGGGCACAGGGGAAAAATTCCTGAATAGAACAGCAATGGCTTGTGCTGTAAGATCAAGAATTGACAAATGGGACCTCATGAAACTGCAAAGCTTCTGCAAGGCAAAAGACACCATCAATAAGACAAAAAGCCACCAACAGATTGGGAAAGGATCTTTACCTATCCTAAATCAGATAGGGGACTAATATCCAATATATATAAAGAACTCAAGAAGGTGGACTCCAGAAAATCAAATAACCCCATTAAAAAATGGGGCTCAGAACTGAAGAAAGAATTCTCACCTGAGGAATACCGAATGGCAGAGAAGCACCTGAAAAAACGTTCAACATCCTTAATCATCAGGGAAATGCAAATCAAAATAACCCTGAGATTCCACCTCACACCAGTCAGACTGGCTAAGACCAAAAATTCAGGTGACAGCAGATGCTGGCGAGGATGTGGAGAAAGAGGAACACTCCTCCATTGTTGGTGGGATTGCAAGCTTGTACAACCTCTCTGGAAATCAGTCTGGCAGTTCCTCAGAAAATTTGACATAGTACTACTGGAGGATCCCGCAATACCTCTCCTGGGCATATATCCAGAAGATGTCCCAACTAGTAAGAAGGACACATGCACCACTATGTTCATAGCAGCCTTATTTATAATAGCCAGAAGCTGGAAAGAACCCAGATGCCCCTCAACAGAGGAATGGATACAGAAAATGTGGTACATTTACACAATGGAGTACTACTTAGCTATTGAAAAGAATGAATTTATGCAATTCCTAGCCAAATGGATGGACCCGGAGGGCATCATCCTGAGTGAGGTAATACAATCACAAAGGAACTCACACAATATGTACTCACTGATAAGTGGATATTAGCCCAAAACTTAGGATACCCAAGATATAAGATACAATTTGCATGAAACTCATGAAGAATGAAGACCAAAGTGGGGACACTGTGCCCTTTCTTAGAATTGGGAACAAAACACCCATGGAAGGAGTTACAGAGACAAAGTTTGGAGCTGAGACGAAAGGATGCACCATCTAGAGACTGCCATATCCAGGGTTCCACCCCATAATCAGCTTCCAAACGCTGACACCATTGCATACACTAGTAAGATTTTGCTGAAAGGTCCCAGATATAGCTGTCTCTTGTGAGACTATGCCTGGGCCTAGCAAACATAGAAGTGGATGCTCACAGTCAGCTATTGGATGGATCACAGGGCTCCCAATGGAGGAGCTAGAGAAAGTACCCAAGGAGCTAAAGGGATCTGCAACCCTATAGGTGGAACAACATTCTGAACTAACTAGTACCCTGGAGCTCTTGTCTCTAGCTGCATATGTATCGAAAGATGGCTTAGTCGGCCATCACTGGAAAGAGAGGCCCATTGGACACACAAACTTTATATGCCCCAGTACAGGGGAACGCCAGGGCCAAAAAATGGGAATGGGTGGGTAGGGAAGTGGGGGGGGGAGGTTATGGGGGACTTTTGGGAGAGCATTGGAAATGTAATTGAGGAAAATACGTAATAAAAAAAAAAGAAGTCGAAGAAGAGCTCAAAAGGTGAAAAGATCTCCCATGCTCATGGATTGGCAGGATTCATATAGTAAAAATGGCTATCTTGCTGAATGCAATATACAGATTCAATTCAATCCCCATCAAAATTCCTACTCAATATACTTTTAATGGCTAGTACTTCCATGCTACTGTTTTTATTAAGATTAATTATCAGTCACTTCTTAAAATTTATCTTGTGTTTTCTTCACTGTAGTAAGCATTGTACTGTAAAACTCATTTCCTGTACCTATGGATTAATGTATATTTTACTGTTTTTAAGTACTTGTTTCTGTCTTTAACATAACTAATACTTTTTGTTGTTGTTTTATGTTGCAAGATGAACCCAAGTAGTCGCCATCCTGGAATGATAATGTATGTCACTGTAGGCCTTCTAGTTACAGAGTGTGGATTAATAGTGTAACAACTACATGCACATAGTGCTTTTCATGATTTCCCCCAACTGACTCCTTTGTAATAAATATTTGTATATAATTATAGCCAAGTGGTGTCTCATAAATAGTTAATGCAGAAATCACCTAACTTAAGGACAGAAGATGGGGTGTGTGGGGAGGGGTGTGGGGTGTGGTCTATATGGTGTGTACATGTGTGTAGCCTGTATGGTGTGTGCATATATGCATGCATTTGGGGGACAGAACTCAAAATTCATTGTCACCTACAATTGCTTCGGCCTTCTTTTTTAGGTGAGGTCTCTCCATGAACTTGAAGCTAGGCTGGCAGCCAATGAGCTCCAGGAGTATATGCTCATCAGCATTCCTTGCCCATCAAGGAGACTGCAGAAGCCCTGCTGGTCCTGACTTCTGCTGGGAATTCCTTCTCACTTCCTCATGCTTGCAGAACTGGCATCACCAATTCAGCCATCTCTCCACCCCAGAAAACACTTTGGGAAAGAAATTTTTTTTTCTGCTTTTCTGTTTAGCATACAAAACTCCCTCCTCATAACGGATCAGGATTATCCAATCCAAAAATATAACATGGTTTTCTCCACTTCTTCATCTCTTTTATGGATTCACACTTATCTCTCATTAGGATTCTAATCCAGAGATAGAACCAATTATCAACTTATTCTAACAGTTAATTTAATATAATTATAGTCAACTCAGTACTGGAAAATAGAAACTCAAATATACCATACTTGGTGTTACAAAATAGTAGCTGTGGAATCAACTATGCCTTTAGGATTAGGAAAGAAAAAAGACTTCAAACAACTAAAACCAAATGGAACTATGTTTGGGCCTTTGAAATTGTTGTTACCTGTCTGGTACTTCTGTCTTTGCAAGCACAGAGATCCTGGTTCTGGAAGCATTATAAAACTTTGCACATTGGACTCTGTTTCATTTACAAATGGGATTTTTTTTTAAATTAAAAAGCTTCCTTGGTTTTCATTTGTGTACAGTTTGCAACATTGTTCTGAAAGTAGAGCACATGGGCATGAGTCTGCGAGGAGCACCAATGTAAGGAATGACAAATGCTTTACCAGTGACCTTCAGAAACAGTGTGCCAATTGATGAGAAGAACAAAAAGAAATGAGAAATCTCCTGTGCCAGTCTCAAGCTTCCATGCTCCCCCGCGGTCACTCTTAAAAGGAGGCATCTAGGAAAGAAACAGTAACACCCTGCCTCCCCCACTCTGGAATGCACATTTAGTTGACATTTAAGCATATTTGAAATTGGCATGAAAAAGACGTCATGCCACAGTTCAAGGGAGTAACATTTCCTACCCCCCATGCCATATAAAATCACATGCTTCTATTAACATTTGTTCATTTTTCTGAAATACGGTGTTTTTAAAAGCATAAATGATTTCCATAAGCAAACATTCTGACCCCAGTAATGATTGTTTTTCTCGTCTATGTTCTCACATGCCATCTGTTAAATAGTTTTACAGTTTTGAAGGGGTCTAGTGTTAATTTTTATGATTTTTAGTTTCTGCACTATTTCCTCTTTTAAAAGTTTGGTTACACTTCCTGTTAACTGATACATATGGACACAAAATCACATGTATTAGTTGGGCACTTTCCAGTTTCTTCCACTCTCCCAGTTCTAGAATTTAAGCTCTTCTTCTTCTTCTCTGCTGAACCTTGTCCAAGTAAACATTATCAACATATGTGTTTCAGGCATCACACACTGCTGGTGACCACACTTACGGATACATCCCTTTCGTTTCCTGGGATAGGAGCCAACTGGTTCTGAAAACCATTCTTAGAGAAAGAACTTGAAATCCCAGTTCCTTGTTAACAGTGGTCTTCCCAATTTGACGATCCACCTTCAAAATTTATGAAAACATATTTTTTTGTCAAAGTTTAAACTCTGAAACCAAGATAGAGAATCCATAGTTTGAAGGGAATCTTTCCTGAAAGATTGAATGGAAGTTAAGAATAAACTGTATGTCTACCTTAGAGAGTACTACAGAAGTGTAGTACCAAAGGCTCAAAATGACAAGTGGCATTACTTTGGTGGCCTGTGGAAGCCCCATCAAATGTTATTCCAGCTGAGAATCAAGAATTAAAATATGTCCCCAATCTCTTCAAGTCCCAGGAAGAGTACCACAATCAGGCTTCAACTGGGAAAACTAAGCAAA
Source organism: Mus caroli (assembly GCF_978045245.1). Lineage (NCBI taxonomy): Eukaryota > Metazoa > Chordata > Mammalia > Rodentia > Muridae > Mus > Mus caroli. Next base: position 168,236,297 of record NW_028227257.1, read on the forward strand.
GGAGAAGATAATTCCTCTCTTCCCATCAAATATATGCTATTGCTGATGGGCAACTGCATATGAGTATATGCAGTAGAAATATATGAAATTTCTATTTGTAAACTGTTATATGCTCTAGAATGTTACTTCTTTGCCTTGACTTTTTTAGAGCATTTAATTTTTTAGGATAATTGCAAGCATGCAACCTATTATGGGAGAGATCACATTGTGTATTTTTTTATTTGAGTTGTTATATCCAAACACACACACACACACACACAATGAATGAACAGAGTCTCATATTATAGTACTATTAGAGATAAGCAATGTCACCATACAAAATAAAGAAATTTTTGGAATTTATCGCTGGGCTTAGTTACCAACTTTTATTAATAAACTTTTCCGGATCTAACATTTTTGTTTCAAAATTCCCTCACCCAGCCAAAAATATTTTTCATATTTTATAATTTCTGTATTAATGAAACTATTAGTTTCATCATAATTATACCAATATATTGCATGGTTGTTGTTGTAAATATCACTTTCAACAGCATTTTATGACAGTCTCCTCAATGTCTATAAAATGAACTTATATAATATATTTAGCTCTATTTTTATTAGAAAATTGTAAATCACAACCTAAAAACTACCCCCCAAACTTAGTAACACGTCATTATTATTTATTAAGGTTTTATGATTATATGACTCAGATTTTGATTGCTTAAGTCTATATTTGACTGGAGTCAACAGTCAAGGCCAGGGGTCAACACAAGTCTCATCTTCCTGTTTTTCATCCTCTAGAAAAACATGCTTTTCTCACAGCAAAGGTCAAGGTATAGAAGCTTTTGCATATAACACTATTGTAATCTGAAATAATAAGCTACAGTTTATTATTGCAGCAAGGCAGCCTGTACACAGGACTCTAGACTCTCTACCCTTGGATATCAGAACTCTTTCTAGGGCTTGCATTGAATGATAGATAAGAGATGTCTCTGTCATTGAAGGATAAGCTCCCAACTAAAAAGAGAAAAAAGAAGAGAGAGAAGAACAAAGAAAAAGATAAAAAAAAAAAAAAGCAAAACAAACAAACAAACAAAAGCCCCTCAAAACAACAACAATTCAAACAGAAAACCAGGGACTCCTAAATTTTTGTGCTACTTCTCTGGGTTCTTATCTCTATCACACTTCCAACCCTTATTCCACTCTAATCCCTTCCAACCCTCAACAGTAGGCAGAAGAAGAAGGTTATAGGGGGAAAGGGGTGTGAATCTCTTTCAAACAACAAAATAGACTACTTCTGCTGATTGCGGGCATTGGGTTCCTTGGGGCAAGCCAAGTCTTTGTTGTCAGGATATCTCGAACTTCTTGTCAAAGCACAGCAATAGCAACTAGGAGCAGGGGAGGTGGGAGCAGCAGCAGCCTTCTCAGGCCCTGTCAGGACTCTCTCATTTATACCCTCTCCAGGGTCCCCAGACTTAAACTATTTGCAGCTGGCAAAGATCACTTTGCTGCTAGGGCATGGGGCAAATGATAATCACCTGCTGTGAAGCAGCCTCTTATCCCATCGCTGAGTTTAAGTAAAAAAGGTATTCACATTACATATCTGGGTTTTTAAAGAAACCAAAATTCTCACTACAATGCCTAGAATAGATAGATTCTAGCGGTCCTTTTTCTTCATCTCTTTTTGGTCTATTCTGAATCAAGTTTTGACTAGGTTTCTGTAGAAAATGGAGATAGGGAATTGAAAGAATTTTTTTAAATGATTAGAAATTAGCATCACATAGAAAAATGGCAAAATTTATTTAGTATATGGAAGAAGAGAGCTTACCACATATAATCAGGGATCTTAACTAAGATTATTTAAAAATGGTACTCAGTAGCTAGGCTCCCATCTCCATGGAGATAAGAGGCCTACCAAAGTCCAACGTGAGAAGTATTAATCTGAAAAGACCAGCTAGGAAAGAAGTTATTGTGCTGACCCAATGAAGCTCTTCCTGATTTCACACCAGCAAAGGTATGAAAACGAATGTCTCTAGGCTCCTGAAGCCCCAGCAAGAGTATCACAGTCAGGGTTCAACTAGTGAAAGAGAACAAAAAATATGCAGTACAATTTCTCTCTTTCCGTCAAATGCAGTAGGATACGTGCAGATGTGCGTGAATACTTGCAATATAAATATGCATATCCTGGCCAGACTGCATGAACTGGATTTCCTTGTGCAATAAATTCTCAGCGATCATCTCAGGTGATGTCGCCAAATCAAAGCTTCATGACCTTGGAAACGACATACTCAGAAAAAGGTAAGGACAGCTGAGCCTGGGGAGTTGGCCCAGAGGATCAAGTGCCTGCTGCCAAAGCTGAGAACGAGCTTAGACCCCAGGCCTCCCATAGCAGAAGGAAGAGAACTTTCCTTTCTCAGCAGTTCTCTGATCTTGCTTCATGTGTGCTCCATGGCTCCATGTGTGCTCCATGACTCCATGTGTGCTCCATGGCTCCATGTGTGCTGCATGGTGTGTGTGTGCACGCATACATATTAAATATATATGTGTATATATATACATATATATACATATATATATAATAAAAACATAAGGCAGGGTTTGGGGGGGTTTTGTTTGTTTTATTTTTTTTTTTTAAGTGGAAAGTTTGGCCAAAAGCACTTAGGCAAGCTCTTTGTCACATGGACAACCTCTTTGCAGAAATAATCATGTACTTGTTTTTCTTAACCACAGATGTTCTGGTGCTCTGATTTGGTGAGCTCTGGCTGCTTCTCTGATGTTTCTCTAGCTTACTCCCCTTGGCTCTTCTTATCCACCACTTATCCAGGAACACTTTGAAGAAAGAAAAAAAATTGGCAAAGCAATTACAGAGGTATAAACTTCCTATATATTGAAATATTTCACCGTGTTTACTTCTTCCACGGTTCCTGGACCCGATTACAGAAGACTTGATAACTTTGAATTTTCCCTTTGGGTCCCTATGAGCATAGTCATTTGGATTCTAAGTGTTGTTTGGAAATGCTCCAAAACTCTGTTTTTTGCATTGTGATAAATAATGTCAACCAATTCCCCAGTCCCTGAAACATGTAATACCTGAGACTTCTTCACTCCTGGCTCTGTCAAGTTGGAAGAAAGGGGGTGGGGGAGACAGAGACAGAGAGACAGACAGACAGACAGACAGACTCAGAGAGAGACAGAGAGGGACAGAGACACAGAGAACGAAAACCAGGAGCTCAGTCTGTCTCTGTTTCTATGTGGAGCATATTTTCTTACAAACTGTAATTCACATGGCTCAGTGCACAGCTCCAATAAGATGTGCTGCCTCAGGCAAGTCCAGTGGTTTCCAGTGTTAGCAGAGAGACCACTTGGGGATGTGTTCCAGGGCAATCTCAATGGTTTTGAGCAAGAGGTTGTGCAGACAAAGGGGGAAAGGAGAAAGGGCAAGGAATACAAAGAAGCTAACCTACAGATGGCACAGAGACAATGGGACACTCTTCTTCCATATGTACATGAATTAAGGAGTAGCTGACTGGAGCCCCATTCCATGAAATCTATTCTGCGAAGCATGTATCTACCTTCCATTAGCACTGCATGAATGAGCCTTTTGTGGTAATAATGAAGCTCAGAGAGAGAGACCTTTGCTACTTCATCCAGGGGAGTACATTCTTCTCATGATGCATCTGTAACTCCTATCATACCTAATGGCTGTTGTAAACTGACATCAAAAAGCCATCTAGCCCATTTGTCTGTAAAAGTAAAGGTCTGCCTTTGCAAACCTCATTATCATTCAAGCTGATCTTTCTCTCCTGCTCCTCTCTCAAAGACTGTGTCTCTCCCTTGAGGTAGCTATGAGAAGGGGGAGACTTGGAAATCTCACATCTGGTAAATAGAGCAGATTCAGATGCAGTTTTCCCCTATGGTTCCCAGCCTGTTTCTCTTGGATACCAATGAAAAGGCTTTCAGAACCCCCCAAAAGACATTATTCTTTCCACAAAATGGGTTCACATTTACTCAAAGAACATATGTTCTGAGAATGTGATTCAGCAAAGGTTAGCCTGAAGCCCGAAAAATTTATGAATTCCTTAATTCGGTGAATGAAATCAGACCACTTATTCAGAACTCCGTGCATTTTTTAAACCCTTTTTTTTTTCTTACTTAGAATTTTTGAAGTATACTAAGAAAATTGAAATATGAAAAAATGACAGTGATTTTCTTCTAGTAAATAGAAAATGCTTTCAGAACCATTATTTTTTATTTATTTTTGCATTTTAAATTATGTCTACGGCATCCATTTTAATATTATGAAATGTCACCTTGTACCACTGAATGTGTCTTATTTTCTGTCCTTTGAGACACAGCCTCTTCCTGAGCACAGGTGTAAGGTATTTGTATTGTACACTGACCACCTCTAATACCTAAATGTGATGTTCAGTAAACTGAATGCAGTTGTGACTACACTGTATAAACTGAATAGAATTTCCAGAATCCTCCTCCTCCTATGTCACTTGGTGAGACAGTAACAAAAGTTTACTTCACCTAGAGCTGGGGAGGTAGGAGTGGGGTGTAGTCATTGCTTTGCCAGTTGGTGTCTAGAAGTCAGCCAAGGATAATGTCACTAAGCTCTGCTCATTTCTTCCATTGCTCATCCAGCAACTTCACATCCTCATTACATGCAGACAGACACCATGGCTCCCATACTTACAGCCAACCATTGGACTGAGGTTGGAGATTCCTATGGAAGAGTTAAGGGGAGTATTGAAGGAGCTGAAGGGGATGTCAACCCCATAGGAAGACCAACAGTAGCAAATAACCCAGACCCCTCAGAGCTCCCAGAGACTAAGCCACCAGCCAAAGAGCATACATGTGTTGGTCTGTAATCCCTGGCACATATGTAGCAGAGGACTGTCCTGTCTGACCTTAGTGGAAGAGGATGTGCCTAATTCTGTAGAGACTTGATGCCCCAGGGAAGGGGAATGTGAGGGGAGCAGGGGGTGAGGTGGGAAAGCAACCTCTCAGAGACAAAGGGGAGAGAGGATGCTGTAAAGAACTCTTGGGGTGAGCAAGAAGTTGGACATTTGAAATGTAAATAAATAAAACATTTTTTTAAAAAAATAGTGTTCCTCAGTACAGGGGAACACCAGGGCCAAGAAGTGGGAGTGGGTAGGTGAGAGAGTTGGTGGAGGAGCGTGTAGGGGACTTTTGGGATAGCACTGGAAATGTAAATGAAATAAATACCTAATTAAAAAATAGTGTTTATCTGATAAATAAATAAATGAAAAAACATTTTGTCATTATCCTACTCATAATCCATAGAAAATAAATAACAGGGCAAAGCAAGACATTCACCTTAGCATAATTTATTTAAATTATTTAATTTAAGGTGATAGTCTGTCATTTAAAAACATTTCTCAATTTTGTTGGTTTTTCTCATAATTTGAATCGCTAAATTTATTGTGATTTATATGAATTTATATGTCATTTTGTGAAAAGGGAACAATACAAAAAAATTCTAACCCTTGAGAAAATCAGCTCATTCTAAGGCTGATTTACATTTTCAATGTTACTTTTTAGCTACTTTTAAATACAAAAGTAGACTGTGAGCCCTAGCATGAAACATAAGCTTTTCTAAGTTCTTAAGCTCTGTATTTTAGGCAGTTTAAACAGATTTGGTTGTATTTCACATGTTTAAAGAACATTGTTCTAATTCTCAGATTGTTTTTCTTAATCTCCAGTCATGAGTTTGGTTTTAAGTGCATAATTTTAAAACTTGTTAGCATGAATTTGTCAGAATGGTTAGTGTGGTCACCTGGAAAGCATCTAGAATCATCTGAGAGACAGGGCTTTGGCCATGCCCATGGGGCATGATCTTGATCATGCTGCTTGAGTTGTGAAGATTCATCCACTGTGGGCACCATCATTCCCTGGCTAAAATCCTGGAATGTGTAAAGAAAGAGTTGAGCAGCAACAGGCATTCAGCACTCTCTGCTTCCTGATTGCAAATGTGATGTGAGCACTGCTTCAAGCTCTCACTGCCTGGACCCCTCTGCCAGAATGAACTATATCCTTGAACTGTTAGCCAAACATGACAGAGCAAACCCCTTCTCCTTCAGGTTGCTTTTGTCAGAGTATTCTATCACAACAACAGAAGAAAAATTAAAACAGACATTTTAAAGTTGTTGTTTTGTTTTGTGGTACTGGAGATTGAACCAGGGCCTTCCTTAGGCTTACTTTACTACTGAACCATATAACCAAAGAATTAGGACTGTTTTGGAGACTTAACTTGCCATCATACTACTTTCATATCACAAAATATTCCACATTTTCAATCTAACATTAGCAGATTTCCATATCTGTCACTGTACCTGTAATAAGACAGAATAACCCAACCTCACCCAGCAATGAGAAAAAGAGAATCCACAAGAATACATCAGTAGTTTACTGTGTGACCCATGCCATCTGCAAGTTACAGAACAGCCTTCTGTGCCAGACAGGGCTCTTTAATTCTTAAAGATAAAAATAAACTGTAAGGTAATAATTTAAGTCAGCAAATATACATAATACATTCACAATGTTATCTGATGCTGCTGCTCTGATCAGGTAAATTGACTTCAAATTACCCTCAGCTGTAATGCACATGGTTCATAGGAAAAAGAATCATACTGACTGAGAGAATACAAGGCAGGTTCAAGCTAGAGAATTGACTAAATGGTTCGGTAACATGAACACAGGAAGGGAGCAGAGTCAGCCCAGAGACAGGAGAGCCTGCTTATGTGGATGTTTTCGATGGTGATTGGAAGACTAGGTGGAGAACTTGGACCAATCCTAATGTTTCTGCGAGGCTCTAGAGTAACAAGTTTGCTCTGAGCCTTGTGTTGATTTTTTATACCTTCCCATTGACACAACCGATGTGAAAGGGGTGGATACTTTTCACATGGCTTAGTGAGGCATCAGAGCATCACTAAGACCAATGCATTTTTGATAATCCCCTCAAGTCCACTCACTGGCATTGATTTATATAGCACTGATTTTGAGGGATTATTTTTTCCAACATTTCTTTTTTCCCTGTTCCCCAATCCTTTGAAAGAATAATTCAGCACTATACCTCAACCATACACATGATATGTACCACACGTACATACTATATTGTACATAGTGTTCATGTAATGTACCACATGAAGTACTTAATTATATGCTATTAACACTTAATTATGCAACATGTACTAAGAATGAATGTCTTGGAAGCCTTTCCTATGGAGATGTGAACTAATTTGTCTTCATGCCTAGTAGGCCAAAGAAAGGATTCCACACATATCCAGCTTAGTCAACTGGTGAGATTATTGGGGTTACTTATAGACGCATGGGTAACTCAATGGTTGGCTGTATGGCCAGGGCTTGTATACCCAAGCATGGATGCCCATAGAAGGCTGCCATAATCCTGCCCCACCCTCTCACCCTGCCTCCACCCAGGCTAGGACTTGTTGGCAGTTCTGGTAGGAGAGTCTTAGTCTACCTACTTGTTTATGCTTTTGTAACCTTGTGAATTTTGGGTTTCATTTTCTTAGAAGGTGGGGCCTGTAAGTTTTGTTTAAATCCTAAGTCTTAGGAAAGTCTTCTCCTCTTATGGAAAAATGTCTGAATTTGGAGGAAATAGCTACAAAACATTATCTTAAGCCAGTACGCATAGTCCTTGCTTTGGTCTTATAATTCTTCTAGTCCCTAGTTTATACTAGGAGATTGAATGTTTTCTATTGTATTTTTTGAATAGTCATTACAATGACAATACTCGGAGAGGACTAAGCAGACTGGCCAATTCCCAGCCTGGTGCAGAGCCCTACATGGCAATTCTAGATCACTGTCAATACCCTAAGCTAAGTGGGCCTTATTCTATTTAATAATTCTATTTAACTATATTTCCAAAAATAAACTTAGTTCTCCAAATAAACAGGGGCAAGTGGTTGACAGAGATACACTGAAGGCCTTATCACAGAGTGGGAAGGTGAGCTCCCATATCCTCTGAGTCCAGTGCTGAGGATACAGTGTCATAAGGTATTGACACACATCTGGCATCGACTGTACAAGGATTGCAAAGCATAGAGAGAGAGGGAGAGAGACAGAGACAGAGACACAGAGACAGAGAGAGAATCTGAAATGATGATAGGAAGGAACTGGGAAGGAGGTTGAACACAGCAAAAAGAATGGAAAAGCCAGATGCTTTCTTGCTCAGAAAGTCGGTGTTTACACCCAAGGCCAGCTCCTTGCTTGCTGATTCTCCAGTTTTGACAACCAAACAGGATAATTGTGACCCAAAGCAGAAAACTCACATACTGAGTGTCATGAGCTAGTTTTCCCCTGAATTATATACATATGATATAATGTATATAATGTATATAATGTATAATATATATTATACATTATATACATTATATACATTATATCATATGTATATATATATATATATATATATATATATATATATATATAGAGAGAGAGAGAGAGAGAGAGAGAGCAAGCTAGATAACATTAGCTGTTACCTAGGGAGTTCTTGGGTAGCCAGAGTAAGGCAGGGTAAAATGACAGAAAGGATGCAGAAGAGCAGGACAGTGGTGTGTGCAATGAGACTGTGCACATAAATAGCTTCAAACAGTCTCAGTGAGGAAGCCTTGGGAAACCACTTCTGTCTTTTTTTTCTAAGTGGGATACTTGTTAAGAAGGGGAATAAGTGTTGCTGAGTTTATCTAAGAAGTATACATGCATGTTAACTCTAAATGAAGATGCCAAACATAGAAAAAACAGGCTTTCTTAACAAGGGCTGGGAGTGCCTTTTGCACCCACTGGCTGGAAGTGGACATCCACAATGCACAGCAACAGGATAACAATTGCAACCCAGAACTTCTCCAAGCTCCACAGGCGGGAAAGGTGAGCCAAGGTGCCGTAGCACATCTATTATTAATGACATCTCTGTGCACAAGCTAGAGTTTTCATGAAAGTCTCACAGGCACAAGGAAAATGTTTGCAAACATCAGAGTTGAGCAAGGAAATATCATTATCTATGATCTAAATACCAAAGTCTGTGCGTTTTTTAATTTTGGCAATGTGGACGATTCCCTTCCTCCCTACCCCCCCGTAAGGAGCCTAAGACTCACAAACATGGGCTGATAGTAGAGAGATGAGAGTATTTTCAGACAGTGGAGGGATAAAATAGGAAGACCTGTAATTATCTGCAAATTCCTCTGGAATCCAGCAGCTGTATTTGAGATGCACACTTAACCAAACAACAGTAGTGTGCTACGTACATACAAAAATTAAGTGTTTATTTTTTTGTTGAGACTCTCTTTGCGCATAACATTTTCACTGATTTTTTTTTTGGAGTGCGTGAGAAGAATCAAATTATGCTTATTAAAAATATGTGTTTCTGGAGGGATATGCATTCCTATAACCTTCATTATGATGCTCTTAATTAACCAATATGCTTCATAATAAAGTATCTGGCTGTCACTAAAATCAACACTTTTCAGTTATTAATAGATTAAGGAAAGAATGTTAATTTCTTCAAGCTCCATTTCATTTGGTCTCATTACTTCAGGAGCCAGATGGTTACAGGGCTGGACCTGTCAACAGCTTCTGTGAGGAAGAATACATTGAGAAACACCGAACCCAAGTACAAACAACAGCAGAAAAATGAAGAAGGCGGTAGCCACACACCATGTGCAGGGCAGGGCAGAAAGTTATTCTGACAATAAATAAAATTATGAATCAGATCATTCTAATTGAAGATTTGAACAAATGCCCGCTTGTTTTTCCCCTTCCCCATTATACCCCTCCCCAAATAACCACCAAGCGGGGCTCCAGCTGTGTGCTGAGACACTCGCCATTGTTCAAGCACCCGACGATTTCTCTTATCTCTAGGGCTGCCAGTATTTGACAGTTCTCCTACACTCTTGGTTGATGGATGATGTCAATGCAGAGGAGACAGTACCACCAGCAGCCAATTTTTTCAAGATGTTTTCTTCTTTGATTTTTTTTTTTTTTTTTTTTTTTAAAATCACTTTTGAGTGCTTCAGAAAGCAGTCTGTCTCTCCAACCTGGCTTTTCACGACTTCATCCCACCCCGTTTGCAGACCACACGTGGGTGAGGTAGTTGTTCCTCATATCCTGAACACTGGGTGAAACCTATCCCCAGGTTTCCCACCAACCTCCGTGAGCACAGCATTCAGTAATTCAGGCATCCCACAGACATTTACGAAGCAAAAACCAGATGCTGGCAACTTAGACCACAGTTTTGGTGAATTTCTATGCTCTGACTATGCCAGTTTCTCTTATCTGCCAAAGAAAGACACTGTGTTCTCCGTGTGAAGTATTTGTTCAAGTGTGAAGTGTTATGCAACTTGTAATCCTATGCCACAATAGCAGCTCATGGGCACGATTCTGTGTCTACTCATTCTTAATCACAGATATGTAAACACCTGCCCCCTAGTGGTCATGAAGCAATTTGCAAGCTGCTTCTCCCCTACCCCAAACCCCATCTCCACCCTTTTAAAGGGTGGGGTTCTTCTAATAGTACAGAGTTGCTGGACATTAGCACCTATAAGTCTAGCAGATGAAAATTAAGGCATTCAGGACCCGAAGAAATCTTAAGAGTTTTTCTGTTCAAACCTTGCATTTTACTAATTAGAAAAATCAAGAAATCACAAGAACTTCTACGGTACCAGGTCCTAGATAACACCTAACCTGTTTCAGATCTGCAAACGGAAGAGTCAATAGAATCCAAGCTGCCCTTTGACGATGGATCATAATAGGTTAATTGCATCATCATCTCTTTATAAATCAAGAAGTTCATTAACCTCCAGGCGTGTCCTCACTGTGTGTTGTAGAGAGACTACTATGTTCCAGGCAGGCACCAGAACAGACACTGGAGACACCTGCAGAGCGAATGTGTATCCAGACAGCAATTTCTCTCAGCAATACTTTTAGCTTTTCCAGGAAATGAATTTTACTTAAATAGCCAAACCAAATAGGAAGCATGCTTAAAATTCACTTAGCACTGATTGTGACTAAAAGAACATTACTTTTGGAACATGCCCTCTACATACAGGGATAAAAATCCTTATACACTATTCTTTAACCGGATTGGTGATGTGTACTTTAACAGGGAACGAATACAGTTAAAGTCTAAGGAAATTTCTGCCAGCTCTGATGAGAACTATCACTTGTATTTCTTAATGCTTCTCTTTGGAATGTTCAAGCATTGCCAGTATGTTCTGTTTTGTTAGTCCAGGTTAGCTGGGACTGGGAACCTCTAGAGACCTTTTAAGCTAAGGTCCTGATGCCATAAGTGACTAACTCTGTTGGTTAGGTTTTTATCCTTGTCTTCAAAATCACTGGCACCTGTTTTCCAATGAAATGTGAAAGAGTTAGTTGTAATTAATGGCAGTAGCTGTCTATTTCCAACCACTCAAGAAGCTGAGGCTTGTAAACCTGGAGTTTTACATAAGTCTGGGCAACATAAAAGAGATATGGTCTCAAACAATTAATTAGTGGCTAAGTACACTGACTCTGGAGAACAGTGCACATTCCTACTGGTGTAGATATTGAAGATATTAAGAGCATTCCATGCTAAAACTGTTAGTGGTGATTTTTTTGCATTTTTTTTAAAAGGGCAACTTTCAAAAACAGGGGAATGGTTCATGAGAAATACATTGCTCTGCTCAAAATTCAAAGTAATAATAGATCCACTGAGTACTTGGAAAAGCAGTGTGCATCCTTCCCTCTAGAATTACCTCCTTAACTGAATAGGAGAATGTTAATTTTAAATGTGTCACTGAGTTCCAAACACTAATATTAACCAAAAAGTCCACTATTGTGGCCAGAGCAAGTCATTTTGTTATTCGTTAATGTGGGTGGCTGTATGTACACAGGGTCCCTAAGTACTCATCACTGGTGTGGATAAAAATTGTCACTGACAATCACACTTGCCTGGGTAAGCAAAGATGTCACATGGGCCAGGCCCAGGAAGTGTTTATGTGTCACAGGGACTGAGCAGTCTCCTGGGAAAAGTTCAATCTTAAGGACAGAGAGAGAATGGCATATTAAATTTCCTTAGTAAAAGTATGGCAGCATTGGACAGCTGGCTTAATCTTAAATGCAAGATATTGTTTGTCACTTGCATTCTTTCCTAGCCAAGTGACCTTGAAACCTGGAAAAGGGGAGCTAGTAGATAAACCAAATGAGCTATTTTTTTTTTACAAGGTCCCTGGAGTCATTGGAAATGCACAGTATCTCACATCATAATGAAAGCCAGGCAGTCTGCCATTGGGTAGTGCTCGCCCACCGTGGACTTCAACACATCATTCTCACAAGCAACTTCAGTTGCCATCAAGCTGGGAGCCACATCCTGTTACGTTGGGCGCAATATCAATTCTCTATCATTTCAAACAGCAACCAGAGGCAACGCTATCCCTGCCTGGTGGTAGTAGATGCTCGAAACCAGAAATGGCAAAGGCTCAGATTCTCCTCGTTAGGAACCTGAGCAGGAATGAGGACTCAGTTCAAAAATCTCTAAAAGAACTCAGAGCAGAAGATATTGATAGTGGGAGTGGCCTGATCCTCATAGAACAGACTCCTGGATACACGGGACGGATTCTCAAAGGCTCCTGCAAGTAAGTCCAGGAAGAGAGACTCCATATAAGGAAAGCCATTCCAGTGTTTCTGAGTTGGAAACAAGACCAGCAATAAGAAGGCCTCCTTTAGGAAGATGAAACTTGGGAATAAAGACAGTACAGTAGGCAATGAGGGAGTTCTTTGACAATTTTTTTTCCAAAGGAGTGCCATGCCTTCTGTATTTTGTTCTCTCCAGTAGGACACTGAAATGAGGACCCAAGCTTTTCCTCTGTGCGCTGGAGCTGGGAGGGTTCGCACCTGGGTCCTGTTTGATGCTGAACTTTAAAAGTCCTGTAAGCAGTAGCTGTAAGTTGTCTGCAGGCCAAGAAGGACTTAAAGTTCCCACAGTTTGATGAGATTTTGACTTTCTTTCTGACTGTAGACTTACATTCTTTCTCTTTCTTAGCTTTTACTTAATAAAATTTGACATTATAAATTCTTTCTCTGCCTCCCACTTCCATGGAGATGGTAAATTTCTCTCAGCTCCCCAACTGTCTTAGAGTCTAAGAAGGTATCCCTTAGAGATCTAGGCAATGAATATCCCTTTGAAATGCAGCCATCACAGAAGACTGTGGCTGTCTTGGCTTCTGTTACATTGTGGTGACTGGTATTCTCTATTTGACAAAAGGAACTCAAAGGCAGTAGGATTTATTGGGACTCATGACTGAGGGAAGTGTGGGGTTAGAATTTATCATGGTGCATAGACACAAAATGTTCTAATTACATAGTCCTGACCAGGAAGCAGAAAGAGACTAGACCCAGACCTGAACCTGACTGTAAGCCTCCAGGCTTGGTCCTGCTTGCCCGTTTTACCCAGCTAGACCTCACTTCGTAAAGACTCCATCGCATCCTCTACATGTTGTCAGCTGCTAGGGATGTGGCCTCATGGGGAACATTTCATATCCATATCACATCAGTGACCTCTTGCCAGCTCTGTGGAAGGGCAGAGACCAAGCTTCTGTGATCTTAGGTATCAAACATCAAACACAGATGACCCAGAGCGATTGACTTCCCTCATCTCTACTATCCTCTAGTACTTTTCTCTTAGCTCATCTCAATATCGAAAACTCCTTTCATTATTACAGCATGATGTAATTCAATCGCTCCCCCTTACTATGGCACCTTGAACAAACTCTTCCTTGCCTGTTTAATCCTATCCGGTATACTTTTCTAAATAACACCTGTGAATTGAACCTTTCCTCAGACTTTGACTTAACCCTGGCTGGACAGGTCATTTACCAGAGTTTAGATCTCCTGTCATGCTCTTCTGACCTTGACCTTGAAAGACTCCTTTCCTGGTTTCTGAGTCCTGACATATTCTAGTTTTTATAACTGGACTTGTATGTCTGTTTGCCTATCAAAAGTTATCTGGTTCTTGTCTTAGGTCTTGACCTGTTGCCTGTCTCCATGGGTAGCTGGGATGCCATGGTGTCTGATGCTTATGTGCACTGCAACAGCACAACGTGCTGAGGCTAGAGAGCAGCCTCTCATCACACATGCACATCTGAGTTGTTTCTCCCCTGGTTCCTGTTTTTGAACCATTTCAGATCTTAGTTCACTTACCTACCTTGCTTATCTCATTGTGATCTAATTAAATTCTCCTTGTTGTCTCTCCAGGTCTCCTGATCACCAGTGTTCATGGGCCTCTAGGCTAGACTTAAGAAAACTGATAGATATCATTTACCAAAATATCCCCAGAATGCTATCAAGATGAAGTACTGCTGAGCTCATTCCAAGATCAGAAGCTGAGATTCACGGGTTGTGACACTTGTCCGAAGACAAGGGGCAAAGGTTCAGTAGCTTTGTTGAATTTCCCTTATTTCTTTATGCATGGAAACTGGGTCTTGCTATGCAGCCCATGCTGGACATACTCCTGATCCTCTGGCCACAGCCTCCCTAGTATTAGGTCACAGGCTTAAAACTTAAAAAAAAAAAAATGCTGATCATGTCTGGACTCCACATGTAGCACGCTGACTTCTTTCTGTTTACTAGTGGTATTAATGAAATAGCATCATAAAGCTTTTAGGGGTCAGTGAGAAAATGAATTCAGTAATTTGGTCATAGGTGCTTTTAGATGAAGTTTACCAACACTCTGGGGAATTTCTACAAGCCACACCTAATTATGTTGGAAGCCATTGAAAAGAGGTTTTGTGAGTCTATAAACATTTGCGAGGTTTTTTCTGCCACTTTTCCTGGTACTTTTGTTTCTGTTCAAGGTATTTTTCCTCTAGCATCTGCTTTGTTCTCCTCACCACACGAACTCACCCACACAATTTACTCATGCCACATTGTCTTTGTAACAAATATTCTTCTTTCCCACTGAGCTATTTTGTAGGGTTCCACTGTCACATCAATCATATTTGAAATCCTAAAATGAGATCTGACATACCCACTTTTTTTGAATTCATATAAATAAATCTGAGTGGTGTGGTGGGGGCTGAGTCTAGTATATGTGGAGATTGGTTTTGTTTGGAAGAATAGCAAGCTCCTACTCTTTCCCATGGCAGAGCTGGAAGCATGAAGAATTCTACCAAGAGGTTTATCTCAAATTTTAGATCAAAGGCCTCTGTCATAGTTCCCCTCAAATATTTTGCTCACCAGCCCACTTTGAAGCTACAGTGACAAGGCTATCTGCAGAATGGAATTCCTTTCCTCCTGCTGTTCTAACAAACTGGTACAAACTTGATGTTTTAACACAGCACAAACTTATTTTCATATGCTTCTGGATGTCAGAATCTCAGAATCAGTTCTGGAGCACTAAAGTCAAAGTGACACTAGGCCTCCTGTGTTCCTTCTTGGATCTCTGGTGAGAGCTCAATTTCCTTCTCATCTCCAGCTTCTAGAAATATACGTTTGTTTCTTGTCTCATGGCTGCATCCTTCATCTTTAAATCCTAATGAGCAACATTCCCTCAACTCCTCTAAGCTCCTATCCATGGATTATTTCTTCTTGCTCTTGCTTTCACAACGACCCTTAGGATTATACAGGGCCCAACAAGGATCCAAAATGATCCCTAATCTTAACCATGTCTAAAAATTTGCTCTTTACCATAAAAGGGGATCGAATGTGCACATCATTGGCTGATACTGTTAACCTGCCACAAATGATCTCTTTCCCCAATGTTGATGGCAGTGATTAAAAACGTTGCTCAATTATCCTTTTTTTCTTCTTTCTCTCCCTTTCTCTCTTACCATGTGAAATCTGATGAAGAGATGCACTGTGAACTTCAGGTCCTAACTGGGACTCTTGATGTCAAAGAAATAGAAAGCCTGTTCTGTCTCCGTCCTGAAAAGCAAACGTGAAGATTTCATCTTTAGTCCTACTAGGACATTGTGGACTGAAATCAAGAAAGAGCAAAAGCCATTTGGAAGATTATCTAAAATTTACACGTGATAATTTGCATCATTCTAATATGATTTGCAATGGGACATTTCATGCCAGGAATCCCCCAAAACATAGTTCTCTCACGGTAAGAGAAGTGTGCCACACCAGGTAAGAAGGGAGAAAGTTAATGCAGGACTCTAGTTTCTGTTTTATTTTTTTAATATATACAATGCTGAGAGATTTCAGCTAAACTCAGAATTATTTTTTAACAACTTAATACATTTTTTCCTAAATTTTTGTATATCTTAGAGGCAATCAGCTGTATCCAAACAGTGATACAACATCTGCAACTGAATGAATTCAGACCTTGACTTCTTCCATTCACCCCACCCTTAAAACAAACAAGCAATAAGGTCAACACAGCTGTCGCTGCCCTGGGTCACCTGGAACTTTAGAGTCTGGGCAAAGAGCTTTCTACATCCATCCTAAGAAGAAGATGAAAAATCGGGTACTTAAAAGGACTTTACCTACATGCATTTTAAAAGTCTCTGTGTCAAAAGAAACCTCTCTGCCTTTAATATAAACAGCAGACAAAATTAAATGCAAAAGAGTCTGCTAATGTGAGATTGAGATTCTCAGCAGAGCATCAATTTCCCCACATTCCACACATTCTGAATATTAAGGCCTTACATGTAAGAGACAGCCAGTTCTGAAAAACACACTCTTTGAAGCACAATGTGTCCAAATGAAGGGAAGGGTGATCAACCTCACAGTGCCGCCGTGTCATGACCACAATGGAGTCAACTTCTGATTGTGTGTGGCTAATCAGTATGAGTGCATATTACCCATGCCTTTTGTCCCCCTCTTTCTTTCAGCCCCTCCCTCAAAAAGGACTTCCAAGCTCATAGAGAAGTAAACAAGAACAGGGGATTTGGTTCCCACCCTATGGCTCACTTAGTGGCTTAGGATGCAGGTGCAGGATAGATTGAAATTGTCATTAACCAGCTTGTCCCTGGAGTTGCTTACCAGGAAAGTAGGGACCTGATCTCACTCTAAGGTGATCTCCCCTTGTCAGAGGTTTAAAAAAACATGGCCAGTAAGTTATTATGTTTTAAAACAACTTGAATGGCTGAAAGAGTCTGGGTTTGGCCTTTTCATTCTAAAGCGAGATCACACCTACAGGAAATGAGATTAGGACCAATGTAATATGTAGTTTACTGTAGGGGGTGGAGGGTTACAGGATAGGATCTATACATGATGACTTCACTACCCATCCCCGAATTTTGAGAAAGGCACAGGGAATGCACAGTAAGCATGTTATTGAATGACAACAGCTGTATTCTGTGTTTCTACAGCTCCTCTTTCCCAGAGAGTTCAGAGTGCTTTATAAACAGTATCTCATTAATCTTCCTGCTTTCACTATATGGAAGGCGGTCTCAGCCACCATCACTCACGTCTTCATCAACCTAGGAACAGTTGCCTGTGGAGTGGCTAAGCACCTTGGCCAAGGTCACGGAGTGAGTGAGGAGCAAAGCCCAGAATAAAACTCGGGGCTTTGACCTTCCAGCTCAGAATTCTCTCCAGGAGGCCACGCTGAAGGAAGAACAGCTTCTTACATGCATATTCATAAATCTCCCAAGAAAAATTTACCATGTTTTAATATTTTCATGAGCTGAACTTGTATGCTAGCTGGGCATAGTTTAATATAAACCCTAATGGTTAAAGAAACAAATGGATGGAGAAATACTAAAGTCCTACTATGGGAATTAGACCCCAGTCTTTAATTCTTGTTACTCAGTTTGATTACCAGCAGCTGGCTGCCCACGCTCATGAGGTAAAAACAGGTGAAAGAAAACTGAGGCATAGCACCACACAGACTGTGACGATCCTAATGAATTCACTCACCTCTCAGTCCTCCCACAATTGGGGGTGGGGAGAGGACAGGATGCACCTCAGAATACATTGCCATATTTTCTTATATTTTATTGCTTATTGTTTGCTAAGCATATGTATGCCTACCCTAGGGATGTTTGTGGTGTAGTGGGAAAGCATGAGAATACACACACAGTGTCACAAGAGAGAAGAAATCCATGCATAACCCTGTCTGAGGTCATTAGACAAGACAATTAGCAAGGCCCAGTCTACCAAAGATCTTGTCCAGCACGTGAGATTGATTCCAAACGTGGTGTTTCTCATTCTTGGGCCACTCCTGTCATTTGCATAGCAGATATGCTCCAATCTTCAGCTATCAACTAATCTATTACTTCTTAGAGAAGTCTTCTTGCGACTTCTCCCAGGGGTTGCCCTCATTGTAAATCATGGAACCCTGTGTCTCCTCAGGAGCTTTCATATCCGTTGGCATAACTGGGGTGTTTGTTAGCTAGCTTAGAATTGGTCTTCCTCTCAACTCCATGCTTCCATAGAAAGCACTGTTTACCTTGTAAGATTTCCTCAGTGTAGAGATGGTGGCTGACTGAACGCACTTAGTTTCTGTTTCTCTTCTTATGCCCACTTCTTAGGATTGCGGGGGAACAAGTGAATGCATGGCTTCTGGAAAATGGACTAGCGCCATGACTCTTAAGTTCAATAAGTGACAAGCTAAAAGTGACATTGAATGTCCATACCATTAATGAGTCAGAAATAATTTTTTCCAAATGGGAAATTTTATGCAATAGTCAGAAAGAACTTGGAAAGGGGCAATTAATAAGTATAGACTAGCTTAATCGAAGTATAATTATGAAAAGAACAGGTTAGGAGCTGCACGGTATATATGTGTATATGTGTGCATATTTATATACTGAGTGATGGAAAAGGACAGATTAAGAGAGGTGAAATTGCTAGTGTGAGATATTAATAAAGCATAGAAGGTGGTAGTCCCCACTCCTCATCCTTGCTAAGCTGTCTTCCAAGATTCCCAATGGATACCTGACACAAGATACAGCAAAAGTCTCTCCAGAAATGCCTATGATGTTATGTAATTTATAATTTAGACATGACAAGATCAATGCAAAGTCACAATAAAGTAAAATAATAACAATACCTGGCAGCCGGGTGTGGTGGCGCACGCCTTTAATCCCAGCACTCGGGAGGCAGAGGCAGGCGGATTTCTGAGTTCGAGGCCAGCCTGGTCTACAAAGTGAGTGCCAGGACAGCCAGGGCTACACAGAGAAACCCTGTCTCGAAAAACCAAAAAAAAAAAAAAAAAAAAAAAAAAAAAAAAAAAACAATACCTGGCGTATAAATATGACCTCTCAAGGTGATTTTTCATGTATAAAGCTTACCTTCTTGTGGTAATGTGGTAATGTGGAATAGTACCTACATGAAGAGATGAAGGGAAGAAAGTGCTGGGAGCACTGTGGGACAGATTTAGGCAACTAGGTCAGAGTTTCCTGAACATGAGCAGGATGACCCAAGGTAGTTCATCTGACAACCAAACTGTCTATTGAGTGATTAATGGTTGAGGAGCACATATAACATGGGCATACTAAACTAATAAGCGGATTACCATACAAGCTGGATGAACTGAGATTGTATTGTACTATTCAAAACAGTGTATAACTTAAGACGCCTGAACTAATTATCTACAATATCTTCAATATTTACAATACCACACTTGTTATTTTCAGAGAATGACTGATTGTGGATAGCTGGGACCACATAGAGCAAAATCTCTGGTCCCAAGGATGTGGCTCAGTGGTACATGTTGCTCAGTGGTACATGAGGCTCAATGATACATGTAATTCAGTGGTATATATGGTTCAGTGGTACAGCATTTGCCTAGTATGCTCCAGGCCCTGAGCTCAGTTTTTCAGAACTGAAGAAACCAAACCAAAACCCAGAATGATAAAAAGAGTTACTGGTGTGGACCTGAAAACTACTGAATTAGTCCATAGAGAAAAAGCTAATCTCGGGTAGACTCAGAATATTTCTTCTGAAATGGAAAATATAAGAAAAAGATCCAATAATGAATGTGGCCATAAAACCAGGAATTATTCTTATAGTTAACATTTCCTGAATGCTGGCATCCAGCATTGGGCCCTACAGCATCATGGATCTCAAGAAGCAACCTTAGCATTGGCAAAAGTAAGTTAATGATTATTCTGATCCATGAACACATAGTTGCTAATGACAGACATGGGAGAAGAAAGGTTGTGGTGCTAGTAAGAAGGTAAATCAATTGGTTAAGAATGAAAGTACTATTGGATAAATACATACATGGAAAGAGGGAGATACAGGAGTGCTTCAGGAAAGAAAAAGAGAATTTGCAGAACTGGAAAATGATGTGGTTGGAGAGAAAATGAAACCCCTGGATAAACAGGGAAGTAATGTTAGGGATATATATGAAAAATGAGTGAGGCCAAGACCCAGGAAGGATGCTGAAGGTTATTAGGGAGGGAACCTCAATACAAAATAAGACAGGGTTACCAAGATTTAGAAATAAGGTCTTTCTGTTTATATGCTCAGGACCTCCGTAGATGGAGTCTGATTTCATAGATGAGACCATGTAGGTCTGTGATATGGCTGAATGTATGTTGGAATCCCACAAAGGATTCCTGCCTGCTTTTCCTTGCCTGGTAGTTTGATAATGTTAAATAACTATAAAGAAGCCCTTTGTCTTTATCTCTGACACTGGTTGGCATTCTCTTAAAGCAATCCACAATTTCTGCCAAAATATGTTCAGGAAATATGAGTTGCTGCAGCTTGTGACCCCTCTGGATAACCACAAACTGAATCATGGCATACAGTTCAGCTGAGTAATAAAATATAATCAGATTGGCAGGCAGCATCAGGCTGGGCCACACATACAGATCTTCTTTTAACCCAGTTTAACAAGTTGGTCTCCAGAAGTTATTTATTCCACCTGTCAACATTCCTATTGTGGAAATGACAGCCGTCAGATCTCTTTTAGATTCTAATTCTGTTCTTTCCTCTTGCCCCAGGTAGTGGAAAGCCTCAGAGAAGCAATGTTCTATAAGACAGTTAAGTGATTTGTTTGACATTGATCATTTGCTTGAAAGAATAGCTATTGCCTTAAAAATAAATGTAATATCCCTATCATTAGCTTCAGAGTAAATTCAAAATAAATATCTGCGGCTAAAATTACTTTGAAATCTTATAAGGGTTGGATGGGTGTAGGCAGCTGTCCAGCTAGCGGTAATATGCCACCCTACTTCAAAGTGCATAATAAACTATCAGTTATGGCTGTGGTATCACCACATGGCAAGGTCAGGATGGATTTCAAATTTCATTTGCAAATTCATTCTTAACAAACATTTGGTGCTAATAAGGCCAAATAATGGTAAGGGCTTGGAGGATATGACCTTCAATTTGAATCTTTATACCATTTAACAGATATAAAAAGATGAAAATACCAAATAAATTCCCACATGAAGATGATAACGAATACTCGGTAATGAATAGTCAACCAGTTACTCTTAGGCAGAGTTCACCTTAGATTTAACTAAAATTAATTTATGATTTGATTTACATTTAAATAAATAGCCAACACTTACTACTATCTCTGGGCCATATACTTATTGGCCTTTGTAATAGTTTTCATTTTTATCTGAAAATGCAACCATTTTCTTATCCTGCAAACAAGGAAATTGAATATCAGGTGGGAAAGTTTCTTTCTCAGGGCCAGTGAGCATTAGTCCCAAAAGCTAGACATATGCCATTGGTTTCTAAGGCATGAGCTCTTCTGTATTTCTGCTTAATACAAGATTAGATTTTTTTCAAAGCCTACCTTATTTAGAGTTCTTAGATGCTCCAACCTCCCTTCTAACCCACCTACCAGCTGTAGGGGGAAAAGAGGGTTAGTAGGAAAAATGTGTTGTAGACCTGTTTAGACATATGTCTTTGGGGCCATCCCACCCTTCCTTGTCAAGATACCAGCAGTCGAATTCAATAGCAAACACCAAACACAAATCAATAGCACCAGTATGATTTAGCAGAAACTGCAAGTCTCTGCCCAGTTGGTACCGAGAGTCAGTGAAAGTGGCTGGAATCGGCCAGAATACCATGAGAAGTACTTTGGTGAATTTCTCTCTATAAACTGAGAACCAACAAAGACCAATGAAGACCAAGGAAGACCATTAAAGCAACAACATATCAATGCAAGAGTGTCCTCTCACTTTGTGTGGGTTCCATTTGTATTCGTTCTAACCATCACATGCCCTCACAAATATCTGTTTTCAGCAAAACATTGCATGCCCTCTCACAAGATAACTTCCAGAACAACATCACAAGGCACAACTAAGTTACAGAAACCAGAAATTTCCACTTCAGCTCAATCTACCTGTATCTACAGTCCTTGTAAAACAGCACACAGAGCAGCAAGGAATGCACTCTGTGTAGGAGTCTCTTCACTCATAAAAAAAAAAAAATTGGTATCACTGAAGTTAGAAATAGTCTTTCCTGGGTAAGAGCCCTCAAATTGGTTCAAAACCAAGTAGTGAACTCTGAAATCATGTACATGCAAGCAAAATTATATGGACTGAACAGGTTGTAGTTACATATTTAATTTTCCATATTATCTTGAAATTTCATCCATTCTACTCAGAAAAGGAATATTCTAAACAATTAAGAGAAAAAAGATTAAAGGTTAAAAATACCCACCTGAGGATGTCTAAATAAATAAAAATCTGGAACAGGACACACATTTTCACTGGTATGTAGGCAACGATGACTGTTGCTATGATTAAGACTTTTGTAAAAGTTTAGGGCATGGAGAAAGAGAGAGAGAGAGAGAGAGAGAGAGAGAGAGAGAGAGAGAGAGAGAGAGAGAGAGAGAGAGAGAGAGAGAGAGAGAGAGAGAGAGATGCCTGCTGTAGGGGGAAGAAGACTGTGGCAGTACAGGAAGGGAGCAGCTGGATGTTAACGGACTCATTCTAGTGAGAATACGAAGAACCTTCAGATTCAGAGCTGGACTTCACCACTTAGCAAGGACTAATATGGAAAAGAGTGGAAAGGAAAGCGGGCAGGAATTGCGAGACTAATAGAAAGAAAATGAAGAAGAAGGAGGGGGAGAGAGAGGGAGAAGGAGAGGGAAGGGGTAGGGTAAAAGTAAGGAGAGGGGAAGGGAAAGGGAGGAAAGCAGGGGAGAAGGAGGGAGAGAAAAGAGGGAAGGGAAGGGGGAGAGAAGAAGGAGAGAAGGGGGAGAGGAGGGGAGAGAAGGGCGCATCTTCTATTTAGTTCTGTTATTCTTTGTTTTGGTTTAGTATGTTTTCTGTTTTTGTTCTTGTTCTTTTTCCAAGATGATGACCATGCTGCCCCTTTCCCCTGGAAGTTTTGCCCATTAAGAAGTTATTTCTTTGGAAACTGTGAGATTAGGCCCTTTATTCCTATCTTAGGAATATTCAAAACACAGCAAACATGTTCAGGAAAAACTGGCTGTCAATTTATGTCAAGTTTCTTACAGTTAACGAGGCTTATTTTCCATGTATCATAAGAGATCTCACTCTGCTATCCAGATCTTTTTGGCTGTATCTTGATATGCCACACAATCCTAGTTTCTTTTGCTGTAACAGAACATCTATCTAAGAATGGATAATTTATAAAGGAGAAATACTCACTTTGGCAAAGAACGTATGAGAGCTTCCTGCTTCTTTATCTCATGGAAGGAAATAGAGGGTAAATACATGCAAGTGGAGGAGGAAAGCCATTGGAATGGACTGTTTATAGTAATCTCTTCATGCAGAAATTACAGTTCCATAAATGCAAGCACTTAAACAGTCAAGATAGTCACTTACTGATTCATGAAGGCTGTGTTGACATAAACCAGACCCTTCTCACTAGATCCTACTTCTCAACTGTTACATGGGCCCAAGACAAAGCATACATTTTGGTGAGAACTTCCCTTCCCTGGTAGTAATATAAAGATGAGTCGCTTCATATACTTTAGCAAAAGCTAAGAGGAATTGCCATCGGACATTCTTAGACTCTGCAGTAGAACCTTCTAGGAAGCTCTCTGTGAATTAAATCAGGTCGAAGAATAGGATAAAGGATAGCAGTTTCTAGCCAAGGATCAGAGTTCCTATCAAATAGCAAAGACATTTGGATCTCATGCTAAGTAACTCCTGGGGCATTTCATTTTAATTTTATCCTCATGGATATATATTATTTATGTGATTGTGTATAACAAGAGATTGATACATGTTGGAAAATTCTCAAGAAAATAGATGTACCAGTTCTGCTGCATATTGAGTCAGGCAGAGCCTCTTTGTCTAGGGTCTGCCTGCCTCCTGCCTGTGCTTTTCCAAAGATACCCTGATTTTATCAATTACATCTTCAGCTGCTCCATCACAATCCAGATAGAAGGACCTGCCCAGTGATTTTTAAAAAAATATTTTCAATACTTCTCTAACCAATATATTCCATAGGGATATTTTTGCAGTACATGGAAGAAAATTGAGAACTCAGGAGGAAAAGTTACCCTTGCAATTCTAGAATAAGCCCTATTTGATTATATTGGATCATTCTTTAATATATAATATAGTTGGGTTTCAGCTTCTTGTGTTAGTTAGGATTTTAACAGCCACCTTCATAAATGGATTATCAGGGTTTCTTTTCTGTGCTTGGTCAGGTTATGAATAGTTCCATTCTGTGGTTCAAATTCTACTCCTTCAAAATTACAAGTTAATTTAACAGAAACCACTCAGTATACTACCCCGGAAGACTGGTTTTGGAGGACACCCCGATAAATTCTCAATTCTATTCAAGATTTGCATTTTTGGTAAATTTTTGCTTATTTTATTTTCTTTATTAAAATAGCCGAACATTTTCACATATACCAAACGTCCATGAGTATTATTTTCTCATGGTTTTATCCTTCTTTATATCTGTTCTCACAATCTGTTTGCACTATTCTCTTTTAGATCTTTCTATAAGTATTTCTTTGCTTTTTAAGCTTTACTCTCCACCTTCATGTAGCATGATGACTCCTTCTCTTTTCTGCTTTTACATTATTATTTTATTTTCCCATAGTACAATGATGGCTGCTTTCTTTTAAATTTATCCTTTGGTACTTTCATATATGAATATGACATATTCAGATCACACATAACCGCTGATAACCCAGCCTTCAAATCTATCTGAACTCCCTTACAATATTATTTTTATTGCCTCTTTAATTCATTTATTCTCAATAATGAAAACATTGAAGTATACAAATTTTCATGAGTATTGTTTAGAAATATTCTATACTTGTGAGACAGGACCTGTACAGTGTTTGAAATAAGTCTTGTCATGAGCAAACATGTTGCATTTGCTGAGATGGTATCCACACCCTTCCTCATCTGCCACCCAACTTTTATTGTTCTCTTCCCTATGTGTAGATTCATAGCAATGGCTCCAAATTTTAGGATGGGTGAAGAGGAAGAACATTTTTCATTGGTTTTACCAAGTAAATTTATATTGAGTTATAAATTAACCTACAAATAATACAGTTTTTAATTGTTGAAATTCTCTGTCTCTTTTTCTATCTCTGTCTCGGCATGTGTTTGTGTGTGTGTGTGTGTATGTGTGTGTGTGTGTATGTGTGTGTGTGTATGTGTGTGTGTGTGTTTATGTCAGCTGTGTGTATGTTGGTGCATCTGTCTGTCTGCCTGTCTGTCTGTCCACAGGTGAGCCATTGTGAGCATGTTCAGGTCAGTGGAGAGTACAGTTCCTTCCTTCCATCATGTGGGCCTGGAAATCGAACTCATGTTGTCAAACTTGCTGGCAAACATTTTTATCTGATAAGGCTCCTTGAAAGTCCTTAAATATTTTACATTACATTTATTTATTTATGTGGTGTTCACATGCATGCATGTATGTGTGTGCATGTGTGTGCATGCATATACGTATTGGTAGACATGGCATGCATGTGGAAGTCAAGAGACAACTTGAGGGTCAATTCTTTCCATGTGAGTCCTTGGGGTTGAATTCAGGCCAGGTTGTCAGGTTCAGTGATAGCACCTTTACAACTGAGCCATCTTTCAGGCTTCTGTTGATTATTTTGATGAACTTCTGTTTTAAATGGTTTTCTTTTGTTTGCCTCCATTACACTGTATTGGTTTTTAGTGTGGTCTTTATGCTTATCTTGGGATGATTGTATTTTTCTGTCTTATAACTACGTAAATATTAAGGCTACCATTGTTAATTGGAGACCTTTGCTCTTTACTAATGTAAAAAGTCAGTGCTTTTCACTTTTCATCCAGATTTCCCAGTTTTGTTGAGCATAGGCTTTTGTAGTAGGATCTGTTGATCTTTTGAATTTCCTTGGTTTCCGTTGTTATGTCTCCTTTTTAATCTCTGATTTTGTTAGTTAGGATACTGTTTCCATGCCTTTGGGTTAGTCTGGCTAAGGATTTATCTGTCTGGTTGATTTTCTCTAAGAACCAGATCCTGGTTTTATTGATTCTTTATATAGTTCTCTTTGTTTCTACTTGGTTGATTTCAGCCCTGAGTTTGATTATTCCCTGGAGTCTACTCCTCTTGGGTGAATTTGCTTCCTTTTGTTCTAGAGCTTTCAGGTGTGTTGTCAAGCTGCTAGTGTATGTTCTCTCAAGTTTCTTTTTGGAGGTACTCAGAGCTATGAGTTTTCCTCGCAGCACTGCTTTTATTGTGTCCCATGAGTTTGGGTATGTTGTGGCTTCATTTTCATTAAACTTGAAAAAGTCTTTAATTTCTTTCTTTATTTGTTCCATGACCAAGTTATTATTGAGTAGAGTGTTGTTCAGCTTCCATGTATATGTGGGCTTTATGTTGTTTTTGTTGTTATTGAAGACCAGACTTAGTCCCTGGTGATCTGATAGTATGCATGGGATTATTTCAATCTTCTTGTATCTGTTGAGGCCTGGTTTGGGACTTGCAACTGTAAGACCCCCGATGCTGGGCCTCCGCTCAAGTCCCGGGATGAGCTGGCCAACACCCCAATGTCTTGAGAGAAAACCACACCTGATGCAAACTGCAAGAGATTTTATTATCAGCTAGCTGAGGACGAGCCCCTTCCACTTTGCAGGGCAGGGGAGTTCGACCCCAAGTGGTGACAGTAGGGGGCTTTTAACATCTATCTGAGGAGTTGGGAGGAGTTGGGAGGAGAGTTGGGAGGAGTTGGGAGGAGTTGGGAGGAGAGTTGGGAGGAGTTGGGAGGAGTTCTTCTCTTCCGGGTGTCCTTGATGAAATTTACAAAGCGGGAGTGAGGAGTGAGTTCTTTCTGAGTTTTTATCTCCGTGTCCTCGGCACAGGAAGGCAGGCATCTCTGGTTGTACAGTATAGAAACAAAAAGGCTTTTTGCTGGCTATAGAGAACAAAGAGCTTCTTTCTAGCTGTATTTTTAAAGATCAGGGAAAACAAGATTGGGGAAATGTTTTAGGAGCTCTACCTTTCAGGGAGAAATGCTTTAAGCCGGGGTCTCACACAACCCCATAAGAAGAACAACAATATCAACCAACCAGACCCCTCAGACCTCCCAGGGACTAAACCACCAACCAAAGAGTATACATAGAGTGATCCATGGCATATGTAGCAGAGGATGGCCTTGTCAGGCATCAGTGGGAGTAGATACCCTTGGTCCTGTGAAGGCTTGATGCTCCAGTGTAAGTGAATGCCAGGGCTGGGAG
The DNA here is from genome assembly GCF_978045245.1 of Mus caroli. Classification (NCBI taxonomy): domain Eukaryota; kingdom Metazoa; phylum Chordata; class Mammalia; order Rodentia; family Muridae; genus Mus; species Mus caroli. Next base: position 168,263,857 of record NW_028227257.1, read on the forward strand.
GCGGGAGTGGGTGAGTGGGTATGGGAGCACCCTCATAAAAGCAGGGGGAGGGGTAATGGGACATGGCTTTTCAGAGGGGAAATAGGGAAAGGGCATAACATTTGAAATGTATTTAAATAAAATATCCAATAAAAAATAATTCAATGCAATGGATTTTGAACTAAGTTCTACCTTTGCGACAGTCCAAATATTGTGATCATTTTGATTTCTTATACCTTCATTTAAATTCATTCAATACCTCCTCTTTGGCCAAGCTGTTTTACGAGCATTCCATGTAGATTGGGTCCCAAGTCTAACATCCTGCAACAATGGTCAGCTTGCAGTATCTTCTTCTACTGTCAGGCTTTCAACAGTGACTCTGGTAGGATCAGATTTTGTATGGGTGCAGTCCAGCCCTCAATGAAGCACTGCTGAGGCTCTGCAGGCATATCTGTCTTACTGTTCACACATCCTTTCTCTCAGACCCTTAGTGCTTTCCCTAAAGCTGCCTTGAACCTTGGATTCAATCTTCTCAGCCTAACAGCACACTGTTAGGACAGCGGCATTCTATGACATAGCATGAAGCTTGCTCCTAGTGTCATGTTTATCCCAAGCTCCCATCCAGTCGGGGATTACTGAAGTTTTCCTCTCCCTTCTCAATTTGTTAAGAGTTCCTAATGAGATGGCACTAAGTTTTGTTTAAACCCTTTCTATACTTATTGAGATAATCAAGTGATTTTTATCTTGGGTTCCATTAATGCGATGCATCTCATTAAAAGGTTCTTATATGCTAAGCCAAGTTTTGATCCCAGTGAGAAATCCCACATGGTCCTGGTATAATGCGCTGCTGAATTTACTTTGCCAGTATTTGGTTGAGTTCTGTATTTATAATCATTACAGATATTGGCTCAGGGATTTATTTCTTATACCATCTTTGTCTGGCTTTGATAATACTTTTTTGTTCTATCTTTCATTTTTTCTTTCTTTCTTTCCTTCCTTCTTTCTTATTTTCCTTCTCCCTTCCCTTTCCCTTTCCCTTTCCCTTTCCCTTTCCCTTTCCCTTTCCCTTTCCCTTTCCCTTTCCCTTTCCCTTTCCCTTTCCCTTTCCCTTTCCCTTTCCCTTTCCCTTTCCCTTTCCCTTTCCCTTTTTCCCTTTCCCTTTCCCTTTCCCTTTCCCTTTTTCCCTTTCCCTTTTCCCTTTCCCTTTCCCTTTTTCCCTTTTTCCCTTTTTCCCTTTTTCCCTTTTTCCCTTTTTCCCTTTTTCCCTTTTTTTCCCTTTTTCCCTTTTTCCCTTTTTCCCTTTTTCCCTTTTTCCCCTTTTCCCTTTTTCTCTTTTTCCCTTTCCCTCCCCTCCCCTCCCCTCCCCTCCCCTCCTCTCTCTCTCTCTCTCTCTCTCTCTCTCTCTCTCTCTCTCTCTCTCTCTCTCTCTCTCTTTCTTTCAGTTTTGGAAGGATTGGTACAGTTTTTTAAATGATTGGCTTCTGTCTGCAATGTGAGCCTGGTCCTCTAGATGATGCTGATCTCTGATTACTTCTCATGACTAGTTAAAAGTCTGTTTACATTTATTTTATGATGAAGTCTTGGTCTTTTAGAAGACAAGAATTCATGCCTCTCTTCTAGGTTATTCAATGTTGTTGACATATAATCATTCTCATTGCCATGTCTTATAGGCCTGCTTTATTTCTATGGAACTATATGTATTTTCATCTTTAAATTTATTCAATGATATGTTTGAGTTTTGGGTTTTTGTATTATCTTGTGGTCATCATCTTTACTCATTATCTACTGTGTTTGAATGTCAACAAGGCACACAAAATCAATTCTCTATCAGTGTGCCAATTCATGTGCTAATTTGATATTCTCTATCAGTGTGTTAATTCATCAATAAGGCACACAAAATCAGTTCATGTACTAATCCCTATATTCTTGATGAGCAATTCATGTGTTAATTATGATATTCTCTATCAGTGTGCTTATTGTGGGCACACTATTAGTTTTTGTCATGTTTTTTAGCTCAAACTTGGTGATTATTCTGTATTCTGAATCTTTACCCAGTGACTCCTGTCTCATTACCAATCATGTTCAGTGCCACACAGATTAGTAGACAAATGTTTGCCTATATGTATATACTTTTTGCATTTTCTGCCTACTTTTTTCTAATAATCTTACAACATCTATAAGCTTCTCTGTTTTCAGTAGAAGGTAAACTGCAAATTTGCAATTTTGTGTATTTAACCTGAAAATAAGAAGTAACGTTATACGAGCAACAGCAGATGGACAGTAATTAACAGGAGGGATATGGAAAGGATTGCAAAGGTGTCTGTAGTCCTCTCATGGTAGTTTAGATGAAATGTACCCCTTGTTCTTGGACATTTTAGCACATGTTCCCTCATCGTGGCAGTGTCTGGAGAGGTTTGGAGATGCAGCCTGGATGAAGGGGATTTCACTGGAGGTAAGCTTGGAGGCCACTTGCAGTTTGCTCTCTCTGCTCTCAGCTTTGGGTCCCAGATGTCTTGCCTCATCACTGTGAAATCTAACCCATCAGTCAAAATAAACTATTTCCTCCTTCAGTAGGTATGCTCATGGTGTTTGATCACAACAATAGAAAAATACAACTTTAAAGATGATTAGAAGAATATTAAGGACAACTATTTATAAATGTAATTCCAAACTATCATTTCAGGTTCTCTCCCCTTCCTCTTCCCTTTTCTCCTCTTATTTCTTTCCTTCCCTCCTTCCTTCCTCCCTCCTTCCCTTCATCCTTCCCTCTCACCCTCCCTCCCTCCCTCCCTCCCTCCCTCCCTCCCTCCCTCCCTCTTTCCCTCCCTCCCTTCCTCCCTCCCTCCCTTCCTTCCTTTTGGAAACAAAAGAAAAGAAAAATGGAACATATCTTATCCCACCTTGATAGCCATCAAATAAGAGCAGAATGTAGAAAAAGAAACATTTTCTCTATTCTCCATCTGAGAATAGAGAATGAAAGAATCCTCCTATTGCTCCTCCTCACCCTCTATCTGTGTGTTTCAGTCACTGTCTGTCTGTCTGTCTCTCCCCTGTGTGTGTGTATGTGTCCGTGCATGCATGTGTGTGTGTGTGTGTGTGTGTGTATGTGTGCATACACACACATGTGCATGGAAGTGTATTCACCCATGCGTTTATGTGTAGAGGTCATGGGTTGATGTCCATTTTCTTCCTCCCCAGTTTCACATCCCCTAGGGCTTGCTGTTTTAGCCAGATTGTCTGGTGACCAGAGAGCTTCAAGGATCTGTCTTCCCTACCCTGATGGCACTGTGGTAAGGGATGCACACCACTATTATAATTGTACCCTGCAATTTTAAGGAGGATATTAGATGATTATTAGCATTACACAAACTATTACACAAACTGAGAGAAACTATATAGTCTAATAAAAAGCCATCACCAAGACTCTGGGAGGTACTATTGAGTTATTTTACAGACTGGCTCCAGCTGGGGATGATATGGGTTATATATGTAGGCAACAAGCTGCAGCCATAGGCCCCCTTTTTTCAAGCAGGAGAGTCACTGTCATGGAAACCAAAGTTCTCACATCTAGAAGGTACCCATCCTTCTACTGCAGTTACTGCCAGCCATTATTTTGCCACATTGACACATTATCTTTGTCTTCACTGAAAAATACAAGGGAGGATGCCTTTCAGTGAAGAAGGGAATAAGGCTCAGGTGAGGATTCTAAGCATAAAGTCCTTTACAGTGAGGAGTAGAAAAAGAGAAGCACATGGCCAAATGACATTGCTGAAGAACTGCTTTGGCTTTGGCTTTTTAGTCCTGAACTTTGTATTAAATGAGAATGTTAGTTCTCATCTTATTTAAACCACTATTGCACTGTTATTGCACAAATTTTTTACATTTTTTATTAGAAATTTTCTTTATTTACATTTCAAGTGTCATCCCCTCTCCTGGTTTCCCCTCCAAAAATCGCCTATATGCTCCACCATCTCCCTGCTCACCAACCCACCCACTCTCGCATCCCTGTCCTGGCATTCCGCTACACTGGGGCATAGAATCTTCGCAGGACTAACAGCCTCTCCTCCCATTGACTGACTAGGCCATCCTCTGCTACATATGCAGCTGGAGCCATGAGTACCATCATGTGTGTTCTTTGGTTGGTGGTTTAGTCCCTGGGTGCTCTGGGGATACTGGTTAATTCATGTTGTTTCTCCTATGGGGCTGCAAACCCCTTCAACTTTTTTGGGTCCTTTCTCTGGCTCCTTCACTGGGGACCCTGTGCTCTGTCTAATGGATGACTAAGTGAGGATCCCCTTCTATATTGGTCAAGCACTGGCAGAGCCTCTCAGGAGACAGCTGTATCAGGCACCTGTCAGCAAGATCTTGTTGGCATCTGCAATAGTGTCTGGGTTTGGTGGTTGTATATGGGATGGATCCTCTGGTGGGGAAGTTTCTGTATGGTCATTCCTTCAGTCTCTGCTCTGAACATTGTCTCTGTAACTCCTTCTATGGGTACTTTGTTCCCCATTCTAAGAAGGAACAAAATGTCCACACTTTGGTCTTCCTTCTTGAGTTTCATGTGTTTTGTGAATTGTATCTTGGGAATTCTGAGCTTCTGGGCTCACATCCACTTATCAGTGAGTGCATATCATGTGTGTTCCTTTGTGATTGGTTTACCTCACTCAGGATGATATTCTCCAGATCCATCCATTTGCCTAAGAATTTCATAAATTCATTGATTGTAATAGCTGAATAGTACTCCATTGTATAAATGTACCACATTTTCTGTATCCATTCCTCTGTTGAAGGATATCTGGTTCTTTCCAGCTTCTGGCTATTATGAATAAGGCTGCTCTGAACAGAGTGGAGCATGTGTCCTAATTACACGTTGAAGCATCTTCTGGGCATATGCCCAGGAGTGGTATTGCTGGGTCCTCAGGTAGTACTATGTCCAATTTTCTGAGAAACTGCCAAACTGATTTTCAGAGTGGATGTACCAGCTTACAATCACACCAGCAATGGAGGAGTGTTCCTCTTTCTCCACATCCTCGCCAGCATCTGCTGTCACCTGAGTATTTGATCTTAGCCATTCTGACTGGTGTGAGATGGAATCTCAGGGTTGTTTTGATTTGCATTTTCCTGATGACTAAAGATGTTGAACATTTCTTTAGGGGCTTTTCAGCCATTCAGTATTCCTCAGTTGAGAATTCTTTGTTTAGATCTGTACCCCATTTTTAGTAAGATTATTTGGTTCTATGGAGTCTAACTTCTTGAGTTCTTTGTCTATAACTGATATTAGCCCTTTATCAGATTGTTAAAGGTATTTTCCCAATCTGTTGGTTGCCTTTTTGTCCTTTTCCTTACAGAGGCTTTGCAATTTTATGAGGCCCCATTTGTCAATTCTTGATCTTACAGCACAAGCTATTGGTGTTCTGTTCAGGAATTTCCCCCTGTGGAATTGTGCTCAAGGATCTTCCCTACTTTCTTTTTTATTAGTTTCAGTGTATCTGGTTTTATGTGGAGGTCCTTGATCCACTTGGACTTGAACTTTGTGTAAGGAGATAAGAATGGATAGATTTGGATTATTCTACATGCTAACCACCAGTTGAGACAACCCCATTTGTTGAAAATGCCGTCTTTTTTTCCCCACTGGATGGTTTTAGAACCTTTGTCAAAGATCCGATCTTCAGTTCTATTCCATTGATCTACCTGCCTGTCACTATACCAATATGATGCAATTTTTATCACAATTGTTCTGTAGTACAGCTTGAGGTCAGGCATGGTGATTTAACCAGAAATTGTTTTATTGTTGAGTATAGTATTCACTATCCTAGTTGTTTTGTTATTCCAAATGCCTTTGCATCTTGCTCTTTCTAACTCTGTGAAGAACTGAGTTGAAATTTTGATGGGGATGGCATTGAAGATGTTGATTGCTTTCAACAAGATGCCCATTTTTGCTATATTAATTGTACCAATCCATGAGCATGGGAGATCTTTCCATCTTCTGAGATCTTGGATTTCTTTCTTCAGAGATTTCAAGTTCTTATCATACAGATCTTTCACTTCCTTAGTTAGAGTCACACCAAGGTATTTTGTATTATTTGTGACTACTGGGAAGAGTGTTGTTTCCCTAATTTCTTTCTCAGCCTGTTTATCCTTTGTGTAGAGGAAGGCCACTGATTTGTTTGAGTTAATTTTATATCCATATACTTTGCTGAAGTTGTTTATCAGGTTTAGGAGTTCTCTGGTGGAATTCTTAGGGTCACTTATATATTCTGTCATATCATCTGCAAAAAGTGATATTTTGACTTCATCTTTTCCAATTTGTATCCCCTTGATCTCCTTTTGTTGTCCAATTGCTCTGGCTAGTACTTCGAGTACTGTATTTAATAGGTAGGGAGATAGGGCAGCCTTGTCTAGTCCCTGATTTTAGTGGGATTGCTTCAAGTTTCTCTCCATTCAGTTTGATGTTGGCTACTGGTTGCTGTAGATTGCTTTTATTATGCTAAGGTATAGGCTTTGAATTCCTGATCTTTCCAAGACTTTTAAGATGAATGGGTGTTGGATTTTGTCAAATGATTTCTCAGCATCTAATGAGATGATCATATGTTTTCTTTTCTTTGAGTTTATTTAGTGGATTACATTGATGGATTTCCACATATTGAACCATCTCTGCATCCCTGGGATGAAGCCCATTTTATCATGAGGGATGATCATTTTGATGTGTTCTTAGATTCAGTTTTCAAGAATTTTATTGATTATTTTTACATCAATATTTATAAGGAAAATTGATCTGACATTCTCTTTCTTCATTGGGTCTTTGTGTGGTTTACGTAGGTATCAGTAATTCTGGCTTCATAGAATGAATTGGGTAGAGTACATTCTTTTTCTGTTTTGCGAACTAGTTTGAGGAATATTGGTATTAGCTCTCTGCACTAAACCCATCTCGTCCTGGGCCTTTTTTGGTTCTGGGAGACTATTCATGACTGTTTTTATTTCTTTAGGAGATATGGGAGTATTTAGATCATTTATCTGTTCCTGATTTAACTTTGGTACCTGGTATCTGTCTAGAAATTGTTGAATTCATCCAGGTTTTCCAATTTAGTTGAGTATAAGCTTTTGTAGTAGGATCTGATGATTTTTCTGATTTCCATGGTTTCAGTTGTTATGTCTCCCTTGTCATTTCTGATTTTGTTAATTAGGAAACTGTTTCTGTGCACTCAAGTTAGTCTGGCTAAGGGTTTATCTATTTTGTTGATTTTCTCAAAGAAACAGCTCCTCGTTTGGTTGATTCTTTGTATAGTTCTTTTTGTTTCAACTTAGTTGATTTCAACCCTGAGTTTGATTATTTCCTGCCTTCTACTCTTCTTGGCTGAATTTGCTTCTTTTTGTCCTAGAATTTTCAGATATGCTGTCAAGCTGCTCGTGTATGCTCTCTCCAGATTCTTTTTGGAGGCACTCAGAGCTATGCATTTTTCTCTCAGCACTGCTTTCATTGTGTTCCATAAGTTCGGGTATGTTGTGGCTTCATTTTCATTCAAATTTAAAAAGTCTTTAATTTCTTTCTTTATTTGTTCCATAACCAATTTATCATTCAATAGAGCTTTGTTCAGCTTCCATGTGTATGTGGACTTTCTATTGTTTATGTTGTTATTTATGGCCAGCCTTAGCCTCTCTTGATCTGATAGTATGCATGAGATCATTTCAATCTTCTTGTATCTGTTGAGGCCTGTTTTTGACCAATTATATAGTCAATTTTGGAGAAGGTACCATGAGGTGCTGAGAAGAAGGTATATACATATATATATATATAACATATATATATATATACATATAGAAGAAGGTATATACATATACATTTCTTTCATAACTTCTGTGAGTATCACTGTGTCTCTGTTTAGTTTCTGTCTCCATGATCTTTCCATTGCTGAGAGTGGGATGTTGAAGTCTCACAATATTATTTTGTGTTGTGCAATGTGTGCTTTGAGCTTTAATAAAGTTTCTCTTATGAATGTTGGTGTCCTTGCATTTGGAGCATTCAGAATTGAGAGTTCTTCTTGATAAATTTTTTTCTTTGACCAGTATGAAGTTTTCTTCTTTCTTTCTTTCTTTCTTTCTTTCTTTCTTTCTTTCTTTCTTTCTTTCTTTCTTTCTTTCTTTCTTTCTTTCTTTCTTTCCTTTCTTTCTTTCTTTCTTTTTCTTCTTTCTTTCTTTCTTTTTCTTCTTCTTTCTTTCTTTCTTTCTTTTTGATAAATTTAGGTTGAAAGTTGATTTTATTCGATATTTGAATGGCTACTCTAGCTTGTTTCTTGGGAACATTTGCTCGGAAAATTATTTTCCAGTCTTTTACTGTGAGGTAGTGTTTTTCTTTGTCACTGAGGTGGTTTTCCTGTATGCAGCAAACATTGTGTCCTGTTTACCTATCTAGTCTGTTAGTCTATGTCTTTTTAGTAGGGAATTGAGTCCATTGATATTAAGGGATATTAAGGAAAAAAGATTGTTGCTTCTTGTTATTTTTGTTGGTAGAGGTGGAATTACGTTTTTTGTGTTTATCTTCTTTTTTGTTTTTTAAAAGATCATTTTCTTGCTTTTTCTAGAGTGTAGTTCCCTTCCTTGTATTGGAGTTTTCCATTTATTATCCTTTGAAGGGCTGGCTTTGTGGAGAGATACGGTGTAAATTTGTTTTTGTCATGGAATATTTTGGTTTCTCCATCTATGGTTAATGAGAGTTTTTCTGGGTGTAGTAACCTGGACTGGCATTTGTGTTCTCTTAGGGTCTGTGTCTTAGTCAGGGTTTCTATTCCTGCACAAACATCATGACCAAGAAGCAAGTTGGGGAGGAAAGGGTTTATCCAGCTTACACTTCCATGTTGCTGTTCATCACCAAAGGAAGTCAGGACTGGACCTCATGAAGGTCAGAAAGCAGGAGCTGATGCAGAGGCCATGGAGGGATGGTCCATACTGGCTTGCTTACCCTGGCTTGCTCAGCTAGCTTTCTTATAGAATCCAAGACTCCCAGGCCAGAGATGGTACCACCCACAAGGGGATCTACCTCTTTTTTTTTTTTTTTTTTAAACTGCCACAAGGACAATTCAGATTTGTATGGTACTCTTTAATTATATTCCTTTTTAAATTTTTTATTAGGTATTTTCCTCATTTACATTTCCAATGCTATCTCAAAAGTCCCCCATACCCTCCCCCCCCACCCACTCCCACTTCTTGGCCCTGGCATTCCCCTGTACTGAGACATATAAAGTTTGCAATACCAAGGGGCCTCTCTTTCCACTGATGGCCAACTAGGCCATCTTCTGATACATATGCAGCTAGAGACACGAGCTCCGGGGCAGGGGGGAGGGGGGTACTGGTTAGTTCATATTGTTGCTCCACCTATAGGATTGCAGATCCCTTTAGCTCCTTGGGTACTTTCTCTAGCTCCTCCATTGGGGGCCCTGTGATCCATCCAGTAGCTTACTGTGAGCATCCACTTCTGTGTTTGCTAGGCCCCAGCATAGTCTTACAATAGACAGCTATATCAGGGTGGGGACCTCCCCTCTTGATCACTAATTGAGAAAATGCCTTACAGCAGGATCTCATGGAGGCACTTCCTCCACTGAAGCTCCTTTCTCTGTGATAACTCCAGCTTGTGTCAAGTTGACACAAAACTAGCCAGTACAGTCTGTATGATGTCTGCCTAGGACTTTCTGGCTTTTCTAGTTTCTGGTGAGGAGTCTGGTGTAGTTCTAAATAATTCTGTCTTTGTTACTTGATCTTTTTCCCTTACTGCTTTTAATATTCTTTCTTTGTTTTGTGAATTTGGTGTTTTGATTATTATGTGATGGGAAGAATTTCTTTTCTGGTCCAATATATTTGGTGTTCTGTAGGCTTCTTGTATGTTCATGGCTATCTCTTTCTTTAAGTTAGGGAAGTTTTCTTCTAAAATTTTGTTGAAGATATTTACTGGCCCTTTAACTTGGGAATCTTTGCTCACTTCTGTACATATCCTTAGGTTTGGTCTTCTCATTGAGTCCTGGATTTCCTTGTTGCTTTGGATTAGGATCTTTTTGCAATTTGCATTTTCTTTAATTGTTGTGTTAATGTTTTCTATGGTATCTTCTGTGCCTGAGATTCTCTCTTCTATTTCTTGTATTCTGTTTGTGATCTCTTTCCTAGGTTTTTTATCTCCAGAGTTGTCTTCCTTTGCGATTTCTTTATTGTTTCTACTTCCATTTTTAGTTGCTGGATGGTTTTGTTCAATTCCTTCACCTGTTTGGTTGTGTTTTCCTGTAATTCTTTAAGGTATTTTTGTTTCCTCTTTAAGGGCTTCTACCGGTTTACCTGTGTTCTCCTGTGTTTCTTTCAGGGAGTTATTTATGTCCTTCTTAAAATCCTCTATCCACATCATGAGATATTATTTCAAATCCACCTCTTGCTTTTCCAGTGTGTTGGAGTATCCAGGACTTGCTGTGATGGGAGAACTGGGTTCTGATGGTGCCTAGTAGTCTTGGCTTCTGTTGGTAAGTTTCTTGTGTTTTTCTGTTGCCATCTGGTTGTCACCAGAGGTGTTAGGTGTTCTTGCTGCCTCTGGCTCGAGCTTGTTCCTCCTGTGGGTTTGTAACCTGTGTCAGCACTCCTAGAAGACCAACTGTCTCTAGCAGAACTTGTGTACAGAGGGCTGTGGAACAGTTCAAACTCTGGGTGCAGATGGAAGACCTGAAGGATCCTGTCCCAGCTGCTCCACTGTTCTTGTGCCCTGTGTGCTTCTCACTTCCCAGTTTCAGACAGTTATTGGATAGAAAGTGTCTGTCTCACCTCTGAGCCTGGGAATAAATGTACTCCTGGGAGAACATAGCTCTCCTGGTGGAACCTGTGCACAGTAGGCTGTGAATCAGCCTCAGCTCAGGGGTGCAGATCTGTTATTGCACTAATATTTTGGAGTTTCATTCAGTTAAAGATGCAATTCTGATGGACAGAATAATGTTATTTCCCAATCCTGCAAGTCACTGTTTTTTGGAAAAAGAGAAGGTGTATTCTGATGTTTTGAAGCAGGGTCTCATGTAGCCCAAGTCTCAACCTTGCCTTGCAGCAGATAACCTTGAGCTATTGATCTTCCTGTATCCATGTCTCAAATTCTGAGATGATAAACCTACACCACCAGCCTTGTCTAGAATGTCATTTTTAAAGTAACAGTCTTCAGCCATTCAAAAGTCATTAACTAACACTATCTCTCAACACCATACATAATATCAATATTGACATTAAGAACCCAGCTATTTCAAGAAACATATCACAATAATTTGGTAAATTATCCTCTAGCAACTTAAAACTAAACTGTGTATCATTGATACAAACAACAACAACAACAAAAAACAAGAAGAAAATAACATTTAAACACCATGAGATGTCATGGAAATTATAAAGGAAGCATAGCAGATGCAGGGACGCTACTTGAATGGGAAGAAATTCTAGATTAAAAAATCAGACTGTATTAAGGAGAAATGTAAGAAATTAACACACAATATCAATTATTTTTCTCATTGCTGGGATCAAATACATTAAAGATATTAAGCATGGAAGGAAGAGAGAAAGGGAGGAAGGAAGGAAGGAAGGAAGGAAGGAAGGAAGGAAGGAAGGAAGGAAGGAAGGAAGGATTGGCTTGGCGTTTGGCTAGTTTGAGGAGATACAGTCCATTTTGGCAGGAAAGGCTCGGCTTCAGGAACAGGATGTGAATGCTTACGATGCATCCTTATTAAGGAAATAGAACAGTCATTTGCTTACCTTTGCCCTTTCCCCTGTACATTCAGTCTGGGTACCCGGCACATAGAATGGTGTCGTTCATGTTCACAGTGCATCTTTCTCTGTTATGCTCTGGAAATGCCTCCACAGATATGATTAGTGATGTATTTCCCAGGTGGTTCCGAATACTCCTAAGCTGGGGAAGAGTAGTTATCCCATAGATAATGGGAGAATATTGATAAATGCAGTTGTAAGGTAGGTCCTTTTATAGCTACGAGATGACAAAATGGTAGTCAGGTGGAAGTTAGTCACGTAACTAACTTCCTCTCCCACTTTATGAGCAGAGACGAAATGAGAGAAATGAGAACTGTTTCCAAAAATTCCTCAAAATGGATGCAATAGATATGTTTCCAGAAAGTGTCCATTTTTCAGTTTGGGGATTTGGGTATAATTTTTCCGTGTCTACTGTGGGAAGAGTTGTCTCCACTTCACTTTATTTCTTCTTGCGCTGATTCATTGGTTTTATTTTGGGGCCTCATAACTTACAGAATGACAATGTGTAGAAAAAAAGAAAAATTCATTCCCCTCTGAATTCCTTGGCTTCAGTGAGCCTTCTGTAATAACATATAAATAAAGCATGTATTGCATATATATTTTTAAAAAGTCAATACCATGGTTCCCAACAGCCTCTCATTAGTGAAGATAAGACTGTAGTTTGGATGCTAATTTTCCTATAGTATAGAGTGAATCAATTCTGTTGTCCTTGAAATTTTTATTTATGACTTTCTAAAGTTTAGAGTCTTGAAAATCCAAACTACATAAAAATGATTGGCTGGAAAACAAGAGTTCACATAATCAAATAGTTAGGTTTTCTTGACATATGAAGTTATTAAACAGTTTATTTTTTATTTTCACTTAAGTAAGTATTTCGCCTGCCAGTGGATTAAAGTGTGGCTTCTTTGCCTAGAGAGATGCTTGTTAAACAGTATGAATAGATGTTACCACATAATTAGAATTAATGCATAGAAGGATTTTTGGCATATGGTAAATTGAGAAGTAGATTTCAAGTGTTGCTTGTTCAATAAGAAGTCGTGTTTCCATTTGTGCTGCTGAGATTTGGATTGAAAAGAGAAATCTATCAAAAAATTATAATTTCTGTGAGCTTGACTGATATCCACAGGGTCTGATGGATCATGTGGGAGGGTCCAAATTGTAAAGACTAACTCAAAACTTTGAAAGACATTGCCAGTTGCAAACTTAAAATATAAAAAAATATGATTAAAGTTAGGAAACAAATCCTTAGACAAACTATTTGAGCTGTAGTCATTTTATTTCAATAGAATGAATGGAAAATAACAGAAACACACGCACATACACACATACATACTCACACACTCACACACACACACTCACAGACACATGTATACATACTAACTGACAGAAGCATAAACACATTCACACACACACAGACATATACACACAGACACACTAACAGGCACACGTATACAGGCATTCACACATACTCACAGACATATCTATGCACACAGGCACACTTACAGACACATTCACAGACACCTGCATACACACACACACACACACACACACACACACACTTACACATAATCACATACACATATACCCACACACACACTCACACACATACCCATGCTCACACACACACTCACACACATACCCACACTCACACACATACCCCCACTCACATACATATGCACTCACATACACACATACTTGCACACACATACACATTCACAAGCATTCACATGCATTCACTCTTTGAAAAGGTAAGTGTCTCACTTACCTTTTCAAAGCAAAGCCACAAATTGAATGCAACCATCACCAAAGGGGATGATGAAAACCTTGCACTATATTTAATGTAGAATCAGTTTTATATTAGAAAATATGGTGTTTGTAAAATCCTGTCACTCAGAAGCATATTACTACTGTGGTTTTACAATATATTTCCCTCTATGTCCATAGGTCTTTTTGTTTAAATTCACTTTGTGGGACCAGAGAAAAATATAAATAGGACAGATTATACTGAAATCTAACCAATACAGCATTTTAATGAAGCTTTTGGAACTAGAGATGCGGCTGCGTTGGTAAAGCTCTTCTCTATCATGAACAAAGCCTGGGTTCAGCCCCCAGTAACTCATAAACCAGGAGAAGTGGTGCATCCCTGGAATGCCAGCACTAGGAAGGTAGAGGAAGGGGATCCTACGATTCAAAGTCATCCTTGATGCATGAAGAGTTAGGAGCCAAACCTCAAAACAGTCATTAGAAAGCCCACAATAGTATCCATAGCATACCTGAGTTGCATTGTATCTGGGCCATGCCCTATTATCTCCAATTAATAAAACCATAAAATGAAAGAAATATAACATCCCAAAGATAGATGGAAAGAGTGAAAACTCTTGGTTGAACCCATTTTGACTGAATTATAAACAAAGCAAGTCTTTGGTGAAGAAAAGTCTGTCTACTGGGATTGGAGCATCTTACTGGAACCCAGATTCTCTTCATCATGAGGGAATCAAGAGCAGACATGCCCAGTAAAGCCATGCCCAGTTGGTCCTCATAGTCCATTTACAGATGACAGTAAGGCCTAAAATACCCCCTGGGTGTTTCTAATCAGGCCAGCCTTGTCCTCACCACTGAGAGTAATTCCAGCACTTTCTTATTCCTTTATCAGTAACCTCAAGCCTTAGGATTCCTAGGTCACTCTGCACACATGCGTTTTACCTCTGCAAGATGCTACATCCTTTATTCTATTCACCTCCACCCCCGGCACTTCCAGAAGACTCTGCAAATGTCCTCTGAGCCCATAACTCACCAAGTCTATTTCTATATATGTGTGTGTTTTTATTCTTTACTAGATGGGAATCTGGTTCTTCCCTCAGTCCCACAGCCCTCAGAGTCATTACTCAGCAATGAAGCTTCCCTCCTGTGTCCTCTGCACCTTTATTGAGCCTCATGTTATGCTTTACCACTCCCAATGTCTCAGTGCATCTGTTTCATGGGAGCTCTTTGTTCACACTTTTAACCTTTTATATTGTGATTCTCCCCAAGAGTTTTGGCAATATCAATGTAAAACAAGATTATCCCTTAAACTTCCCATTCTAAGGATAGATTTATAGCAATAACCTTATTTTCTCATGGTTATACCCAAGAAATTCTCATTTATTGCAAAACGTCTCCAATTTTATTCATTCCACCCAATGACCACCATCTCCTAACATCAAAGCCCCTCTTCTTACCCTTCTTTTGCAGCCACTAAAACCACCAACACATTGTTCCTGCGCCCTTTCACACTCCTTCATCTACTCTGATGCTTTATCTCCCTTTTCACCCCTCCTCCATATCTTAGTTCTTTGTAGACCTGGCACATACTTTTGCTTCTCTTACATCGTTGCAGAATAGATGAAGCCCTAAGTGAACTGTATTATGGATAGGAGCATGGCTCTGTCAAAGACAACAATACCACAAACCCAAGGAAGGGCAAGTACTCCTTCTGGTCAGGCTCAAAAGGAAGGCAAATCACTCTGCTCCACATACAAACCTTAATGAAGATTACAACCTGAGTCTGCTCCTCTAATCCTACCGAGGTTATCTAACCTGCCTCCTTATGGCTAGTGCTGGATTAGCAAACCATGGTGCTTCCAGACTGTTGTCGATCCATCTTCATTAGACTGCTAAGCCCATCCAACCCCAGCTTTTCTATATGTGTGTCTGTTGTTTCATTTCCAGTCATCCAGTCAGGTCAATTCTTATGCAGTACAGGCTAGATGCAGTACATATTATTTAAAGATCCTAAAATTGTATATGAAAAAAATTAAATCTCTTTACAGAGAGCCATGATCACATCTCCTGCATATGATACTCTGTTCTGTGAATCTGGGTATCATATTACATTCTGTTGACTTTCCATAGTGGGAACATGTATGCTCTTTGAAGGAACTCCTTGGATAACAGATTTATTCCATCACACTTGGATGAATATTATTTCAGCATGTCTCTGCCCTTCAGCTTCAGCTCTACATCAGTATGTCTTTTTATGCTTTACTGAATTATTATCATACTCATGTGAACATGCCATTATTTCTTAGAAGTTGTTTTAAATCCTTTATTATCTCCTTTTTGCTGCTTAATTTCTTGTTCCTCTTTGCAAGATAAAACTTTGGGGAAAATCTCTTTTTCTTTCTCTCTTTCTCTCTTTCTCTCTTTCTCTCTTTCTTTCTCTCTCTCTCTCTCTTTCTCTCTTTCTCTCTCTCTTTTTCTTTTTCTTTCTCTTTCTTTCTTTCTTTCTTTCTTTCTTTCTTTCTTTCTTTCTTTCTTTCTTTCTTTCTTTCTTTCTTCCTCCTCCTCCTCCTCCTCCTCCTCCTCCTCCTCCTCCTCCTCCTCCTCCTCCTCCTCCTCCTCCTCCTTCTTCTTCTTCTTCTTCTTCTTCTTCTTCTTCTTCTTCTTCTTCTTCTTCTTCTTCTTCTTCCCATCCTTTTCTCTCTCTAGCACCACACCACTCCTTCTCTGCCCAGAACAGGGCGTAGGGCATGGGTATTTTCCCCTAGCCGTCATGGTCATATTGTTTTGATACAGGGTCACTCACAAAGCAAGAAGATTACATATTAGCTAGGTTGTTTGACAAGGGATCTCTCATCTGTTCTCCTCTGTCCATTACTGGAAATTTGTAGCCACACATTTGTAGCCATGCTCAAACTTTTATGTGGATGCTGGAGATTCTGATCAAGTACTCTTATATGCAAAGCAAGTGTTCTTAATCATGGAGCCATCTCCCAATGCAATCTTTTTATTGTTAATTATTATCCTTTATTATTAATTTCAGTATTATAATTTCAGATTCTCTAAAATAGGTTAGTGGTATCACTTCTAGCTGAGGCATTTGGCAGGTAAAGGACAGAGATGCTAAGATGAATTCTGCCTTCCTAAAGTTCAAGAACCAGAAACATTGATGTCTTGGTATAGGAGAAAATGGATACTCCTGCTCATAAACATGGCATTCCTCTTTACCATTTCTGTCCTAGACAGATGTTTAAAGGTATGAATGATATCCAGCTGCATTGTAAAAGTGGATAGTCGTTGATCTCTTCTTATAGTTTTTCTCATATAACTTCCCTATTTCAAAAATTTCCCGTTTCCTATTACACATTAACACATTTGTCACTAATGTATTGTATATGCTGAATAATCTCATCAGAGAAGCTTCTTGAAGTAGATGGGAACTAGAAAAGAGATCCACAATTGGAAAATGTGTACGATTATTTTCTGCTGTTAAGTATAGATTCCCATGACAGCAGACTCTTGTTCATTCACAGGTTTCAAATCAAATGCCTACAGCATTACATCACACACACACACACACACACACACACACACACACACACACACACACACACACACACTGTGTTCAGTAACCAGTTGTTAAAAGCTAGGTGCCCAGCAATTTATGTTCATAGAAGTGCACTGTGAAATCTTACTTTAACCTTTAACAGTGGAAGATACAGTAAATTAAGAATTAACAAAAGAAATCATTATGAAGAATAATCAAGTCCTGTGTCCAAAGTATGTGTTGTCTTCAGCAATAGACACCTTCAAGTTCTGGGGGACAACTGATGGTATTGGCCATAGCCTATACTGTTCTGGGAGTCCCTTGAACTTCCCTGAACAACAAATTTGAAGAGAGATTTCCCACAACTGTCACTGCAGTTTTTGTTGGATAGTCTATGGCTCTTGGGGAAAGTTTTGCCACTCATATGTCTTCTATGTTTTAAATTAACAAAACAATATGCCTTCTTTTGGCTTTTTTCAAGCATACCCAGTGGTATTTATCTTTCCCCCTCCTCTTTCCACTGTTAAAGTCCTGCTCCCATTTTTCTTTCCTCTTTCACACAATACTGGTATCTTCCTCTCTGGAGCTCATTCCCCTTCTTTATGCTCCCTTTTCACTTTCTTGGTTACATTGCTTCTCCATTACTTTTTGGAATGATCATATTTTTAATGAATCTTTTATTTTGCTTTTTAAAGTGGAAAGGATTTATCAGGAGAATTTTCATGAGGGTGAATATTTTTAAACCAAGACTTCTTTTTTT
The DNA here is from genome assembly GCF_978045245.1 of Mus caroli. NCBI lineage: Eukaryota > Metazoa > Chordata > Mammalia > Rodentia > Muridae > Mus > Mus caroli. The sequence goes on from NW_028227257.1 coordinate 168,281,670, forward strand.
TTTCTAAATAATTGTTTAAAAGTACTTTACCTTCTGGAACATGCTAACTAGCACCATAAACCCTAGTCAAGCTTCTATCTGGGTACCCACTCAATGTCTTCATGTTTGTTGACATTAGTAAGTAGTGTTATGTCAGTGATATGGCTTTACTGTTAGATTTGAGAGGAATCAGTAGCCTTGGGGAAAGGCCTGTGATGTTTTGGGCGGAGAGAATCAGAGACCCCTTTGTCTAATACTCAACAAGATATAAACTATTCCTGGCACAGAAGGTTTTTCTTGATAACACAAGATATCAATCTAGTTGTGGCTCCAGCTACAAACCCTCTAACCCACAATTGTAGCCTGCCTGTAAAACTGGAAAAATAGTGGCACACATGTTATGGGAGTAACCAACCACTTTTTAGTTCCATTTAAGATCCATGAGATGGAACCTATAGTCAGGCTCTGCTAACACATACTGGTAAAGTAGCCAAGAACCTAAGACTACATAGGTTGTGGGCCCTAGGGGAAAACTTATGACTATTGTTCTGCAAAAGGAACAAAGCAATAACATGATTCCTAATAACAAATTGACATACCCATAGGTGAAATTGTACTTCAACCAGAAAAGCTTCTTCTTGCAGTAGACAGTAATTAACCCAGAGACCCACAACTAGACTAATTGTAGAATTTGAGAGGCTTTTCAGCAGTCAGTATTAATGGGATTTCTTTATCAAACAACTTCCAATAAGACTCAGAAAAGTATACAGGAGGAATCGAAAGATTGCAAGAGCCAAAGATAATGGACATTCTCAAGGAGACAGAAGCAACACAGATGATACACATATGAACTCACAGAGACTGTGGCAGTACACACAAAACCTGCAAAGTCCAAACCAGACAAAATCCCAGCCTGGGAAAAAGAAAATGGACATAAATCCCACTCTTAAACAAGAAGACACTTATAATTGTTACCTATAGAGAGAGGAACAATTAGTTTTCTCCAATGGAGTATAGCTAAATACATCAACCACTCTCTGAGGAAGACCTCGACCACAGGGGTAGCTGACCAACACAAAATAGAATCCACATGTTTGTTTGTTTGTTTGTCTGTGTATGCTTTCTTAAAAATTCAATTTAGTCTTGTTTGTTTTAACCTATTTTTATTTTTGAGAAGGAAGGAGAGAATGAAGGTGAGAAAGAGAGAGAAAAAACATGATGAAGTTAGGTGGGTATAAAGGTTGGAGAACTTGGGAAGAGTTGGGAGAGGGAAAGAATATGATCAAAATATGTTGTATGTTCAAAAAATTAAATTAAAAAAATAAACAATTTCTCTGTGGCTCAGAGAATTTTGCAGAAAAGAAGGCAGAAAGAATATGAGAGCACAAACATAGAGAAAGGGCTATGAAGTCCCACATTCTGGGCAAGATGTAGCCACTGAATTACAAACTTACACCAGCTGTAGATGCCAGCATAGGTCTGCACAATAGCCAGGCACAGGTGAAACAAAACTAAAAGGGAAAGGGACTTTGTAGGGACACACACACACACACACACACACACACACACACACGGAAAAGAATAAACTTTATACTTTAAAGTAGAATCTCAGTAAAAAAGCAGTTCTTTTTTTAAATTAGGTATTTATTTCATTTACATTTCCAATGCTATCCCAACAGTCCGCCACCAACTCCCCCACCCACCCACTCCCACTTCTTGGCCCTGGCGTTCCCCTGTACTGAGGCAGATAAAGTTTGCATGACCAATGGGCCTCTCTTACCACTGATGGCCAACTAGGCCACCTTCTGATATATATGAAGCTAGAGACACGAGTTCCGGGGGCTCCTGGTTAGTTCATATGTTGTTCCACCTATAGGGTTGCAGATCCCTTAAGCTCCTTGGTTACTTTCTCTAGCTTCTCCATTGGGGGCCCTGTGATCCATCCAATAGCTGACTGTGGACATCCATTTCTGTGTTTGCTAGGCCCCGGCATAGTCTCCCATGAGACAGCTATATCTGGGTCCTTTCAGCAAAATCTTGCTAGTGTATGCAATGGTGTCAGTGTTTTGAGGCTGATTATGGGATGGATCCCCGGGTATGGCAGTATCTAGATGGTTCATCCTTTCGTCTCAGCTCCAAACTGTGTCTCTGTAACTCCTTCCATGGGTGTTTTGTTCCCTATTCTAAGAAGGGGCAAAGTGTCCACACTTTGGTTTTCGTTCTTCTTGAGTTTCCTGTGTTTAGCAAATTGTATCTTATATCTTGGGTATTCTAAGTTTCTGGGCTAATATCCACTTATCAGTGAGTACATATTGTGTGAGTTCTTTTGGGATTGGGTTACCTCACTCAGGATGATGCCCCCCAGGTCCATCCATTTGCCTAGGAATTTCATAAATTCATTCTTTTTAATAGCTGAGTAGTACTCCATTGTGTAAATGTACCACATTTTCTGTATCCATTCCTCTGTTGAGGGGCATCTGGGTTCTTTCCAGCTTCTGACTATTATAAAAAAGACTGCTATGAACATAGTGGAGCATGTGTCCTTCTTACCGGTTGAAACATCTTCTGGATATATGCCCAGGAGAGGTATTGAGGGATCTTCCGGTAGTACTATGTCCAATTTTCTGAGGAACTGCCAGACTGATTTCCAGAGTGGTTGTACAAGCTTGCAATCCCACCAACAATGGAGAAGTGTTCCTCTTTCTCCACATCCTTGCCAACATCTGCTGTCACCTGAATTTTTGATCTTAACCATTCTGACTGGTGTGAGGTGGAATCTCAGGGTTGTTTTGATTTGCATTTCCCTGATGATTAAGGATGCTGAACATTTTTTCAGGTGCTTCTCAGCCATTCCATATTCCTCAGGTGAGAATACTTTGTTTAGCTCTGAACCCCATTTTTAAAGGGGTTATTTGATTTTCTGGAGTCCACCTTCTTGAGTTCTTTATACATATTGAATATTAGTCCCCTATCTGATTTAGGATAGGTAAAAATCCTTTCCCAATCTGTTGGTGGCCTTTTTGTCTTATTGACGGTGTGTTTTGCCTTGCAGAAACTTTGCAATTTTATGAGGTCCCATTTGTTGATTCTTGATCTTACAGCACAAGCCATTGCTGTTCTATTCAGGAATTTTCCTCCTGTACCCATATCTTCCAGACTTTTCTCTACTTTCTCCTTTATAAGTTTCAGTGTCTCTGGTTTTTTGTGGAGTTCCTTAATCCACTTAGATTTGACCTTAGTACAAGGAGATAGGAATGGATCAATTCACATTCTTCTGCATGATAACCGCCAGTTGTGCCAGCACCATTTGTTGAAAATGCTGTCTTTTTTCTAGTGGATGGTTTTTGCTCCTTTGTCAAAGATCAAGTGACCATAGGTGTGTGGGTTCATTTCTGGGTCTTCAGTTCTATTCCATTGGTCTACTTGTCTGTCGCTATACCAGTACCATGCAGCTTTTATCACAATTACTCTGTAGTACAGCTTTAGGTCAGGCATGGTGATTCCACCAGCGGTTCTTTTATCCTTGAGAAGAATTTTTGCTAGCCTAGGTTTTTTGTTATTCCAGATGATATTGCCAATTTCCCTTATGAATATTGATTCATAAATCTTCAATAAAGTTCTTGCTAACCGAATCCAAGAACACATCAAAACAATCATCCATCATGACCAAGTAGGTTTCATCCCAGGGATGCAGGGATGTTTAAATATACAGAAATCCATCAACGTAATCCAGTAATTAAAAAACTCAAAGACAAAAACCACATGATCATCTCATTAGATGTGGAGAAAGCATTTGACAAAATCCAACACCCATTCATGATAAAAGTCTTGGAAAGATCAGGAATTCAAGGCCCATACCAAAACATGATAAAAAGCAATCTACAGCAAACCAATAGCCAACATCAAAGTAAATGGTGAGAAGCTTAAAGCAATCCCACTAAAATCAGGGACTAGACAAGGATGCCCACTTTCTCCCTACCTATTGAACATTGTACTTGAAGTCCTAGCCAGAGCAATTAGACAACAAAAGGAGATCAAGGGGATACAAATTGGAAAGGAAGAAGTCAAAATATCACTTTTTGCAGATGATATGATATTATATATAAGTGACCCTAAAAATTCCACCAGAGAACTCCTAAGCCTGATAAACAGCTTCAGTGAAGTAGCTGGATATAAAATTAACTCAAACAAGTCAATGGCCTTTCTCTACACAAAGGATAAACAGGCTGAGAAAGAAATTAGGGAAACAACACCCTTCTCAATAGTCACAAATAATATAAAATACCTTGGTGTGACTCTAACTAAGGAAGTGAAAGATCTGTATGATAAGAACTTCAAATCTCTGAAGAAAGAAATTAAAGATCTCAGAAGATGGAAAGATCTCCCATGCTCATGGATTGGCAGGATCAATATAGTAAAAATGGGTATCTTACCAAAAGCAGAATCAATGCAATCCCCATCAAAATTCCAACTCAAGAAAGCAGTTCTTTTAAACACTAATGGAAGAAACATAAATTCTTTGTCTGAAGATGTCATTTTGTAGAAAACAACGTTATTTCTTTTACTTTAATTTTTTTTATTTTTTTTTAAATTTTTTTAAATATTTTTATTACGTATTTTCCTCAATTACATTTCCAATGCTATCCCAAAAGTCCCCCATACCCTTCCCCCCCCCCCACTTCCCTACCCACACATTCCCATTTTTTGACCCTGGCGTTCCCCTGTACTGGGGAATATAAAGTTTGCGTGTCCAATGGGCCTCTCTTTCCGGTGATGGCCGACTAGGCAATCTTTTGATACATATGCAGCTAGAGTCAAGAGCTCTGGGGTACTGGTTAGTTCATAGTGTTTCCTAGGCAAATGGATGGACCTGGAGGGCATCATCCTGAGTGAGGTAACACAATCACAAAGGAACTCACACAATATGTACTCACTGATAAGTGGATATTAGCCCAAAACTTAGGATACCCAAGATATAAGATACAATTTGCAAAACGCATGAAACTCAAGAAGAATGAAGACCAAAGTGTGGACACTGTACCCCTTCTTAGAATTGGGAACAAAACACCCATGGAAGGAGTTACAGAGACAAAGTTTGGAGCTGTGACGAAAGGATGGACCATCTAGAGACTGCTATATCCAGGGATCCATCCCATAATCAGTTTCCAAATCCTGATACCATTGCATACACTAGCAAGATTTTGCTGAAAGGACCCAGATATAGCTGTCTCTTGTGAGACTATGCAGGCGCCTAACAAACACAGAAGTTGATGCTCACAGTCAGCTATTGAATGGATCACAGGGCTCCCAATGGAGGAGCTACAGAAAGTACTTTAATTTTTATTACTGTATATTATGTGTATTAATATTTTGCCTATTTCTGTGTATGCACAACATACATATGTGGTGCCAAGAGAGACTTGAAGAGGGCCTTGGATCTGCTAGAACCAGAGAAGCAAATGTTTGTGAGCTATCACATTGGTGGTAAGAATCAAAGCCAGGTATTCCAGAAGAAACTCCAATTCAAATACCTGCTGAACCATCTCTCCAGTTATGCAAAACTTAAATTTGTATTTCCTTTCTCATATTTGGTAACTATTTATTTTCTTACAGATAAAATTCACGGTTTAATAACTAAATTTTAAGGTATTAAATTTATTAAAAATATTTTTAAATTTTATTTTAAAAGTAAAATATAATTTTATATGACAATTTTCCTTTTCAATAAGGGTTCAGTCTAGATAGAAAATTAAACAAAAAATATGGATTGTATGGAAACCTAAACAATAAAAAAGTCTTAACATATATATGAAAGAAAATATATAAGGCAGGATGATCCAGAAGTGCACAGGCAACAGAAGTGGTGGAGCCACTGGGGCACGGTCCTTCCTGCCTCCATCTGCACCCAGGAATTGGGGCTGTCCCACAGCACCCTGTGCACAGGTCCTCCCAGGGAAGAGCTCATCTCCAGAGAGTGCTGACATAGGCTTACTAACCCACAGGAGGGATAAGCTCAAGCTGGAGACACCAAGACCAACTAACACCAGAAATAATCAGATGGAGAAAGACAAGCTGAAGAGCTTACCAATTGAAAGCAAGGCTCCATGGAATCATCATAACCCAGTTCTCCCACCACAGCAAGTCCTGGATACTCAAACACACCAGAAAAGCAAGATTTTGATTTAAAATCACTTCTTCTGATGCTGATAGAAGACTTTAAGAAGGACATAAATAACTCTAAAGACAAACCAAACAGGTGAAGGAATTAAAGAAAACTTTCCAGGATCTAAAAATGGAAGTAGAAACAATAAAGAAATTACAAAGGGAGACAACTCTGAGACAGAAAACATAGGAAAGAGATCCGGAATCATAGATTCAAGCATCATCAATGGAATACAAGAGTAGAAGAAAGAATCTCCGGCACAGAAGATACCATAGAAAACACTGACACAACAATCAAAGAAAATGAAAATACAAAATGATCCTAACCCAAAACATCCAAGAATTACAGGACACAAAGAAAATACCAAACCTAAGGATATTAGGTATAGAAGAGAGGGAAGATTCTCAACTTAAAGGGTCAGTAAATACCTCAACAAAACTATAGAAGAAAACTTCCCTAACCTAAAGAAAGAGATGCCCATGAACATACAAGAAGCCTGCAGAACTCCAAATAGATTGGACCAAAAAGAAGATAGCCAAATAAACATAATTCCACCTCCAACAACAAAAATAACAGGAAGCAACAATCAATTTTCCTTAATATCTCTTAATATCAATGGACTTAATTCCCCCAATAAAAGGTGTAAATTAGCAGACTGGATATGTAAATAAGACCCAACATTTTGCTGCATACAGGAAACTCACCTCAGTGACAAAAACAGACACTACCTCAGAGTAAAAGGCTGGAAAACAATTTTCAAAGCAAATGGTCCCAAGAAACAAGCTGGAGTAGTCATTCTAATATTGAATAAAATTGACTTTAAACCTAAAGGATCAAAGAAGATAAGGATGGTCACTTTATACTCATCAAGGCAAAATCTACCAAGATGAACTCTCAATTCTGAACATCTATGCTTCAAATGCAAGGGCACCCACATTCATAAAATAAACTTTGCTAATGCTCAAAGCACACATTGCACAACACACATTAATAGTCAGAGAATTGAACACCCCACTCTCACCAATGAACAGATTGTGGAAACAGAAATTAAAGGAAGACATAGTGAAGCTAACAGAATTTATGAACCAAATAGATTTAACAGATATCTATAGATCATTTTATCCTAATACAAAAGAATATACCTTTTCCTCAGCACCTCCTCCAAAATTGACCATATAATTGGTCACAAAACAGGCCTCAACAGATACAAAAATATTGAAATTCTATCAGATCACCATGGAGTAAGGCTGGTCTTCAATAACGACAAAAAAATAATGGAAAGTGCACATACACATGGAAGTTGAACAACACTCTACTCAATAATAACTTGGTCAAGAAAGAAATTAAAGACTTTTTAGAATTTAGTGAAAATGAAGCAACAACATACTCAAAATTATGGGACACAATGAAAGCAGTGCTAAGAGGAAAACTCATAGCTCTGAGTGCCTCCAAAAAGACACTGGAGAGTATACATTAGCAGCTTGACAGCACAACTGAAAGCTATAGAACAAAAAGAAGCAAATAGACCCAAGAAGGAAATAATCAAACTCAGGGCTGAAATCAACCAAGTAGAAACAAGAAGAACTATACAAAGAGTCAACCAAACCAGGAGCTGGTTCTTTGAGAAAAGCAACAAGATACATAAACCCTTAGCCAAACTAACCAGAGGGCAAAGAGACAATATCCAACAAAATCAGAAATGAAAAGGGAGCCATAAAAGCACAAACTGAGGAGATCCAAAAAATCATCAGAACCTACTACAAAAGTTCATACTCAACACAAGTGGAAAATCTGAATGAAATGGACAATTTTCTAGACAGATACCAGGTACCAAAGTTAAATCAGGAGCAGATAAACAATCTAGAGTCCCATATCCCCTATAGAACTAGAAGCAGTCATTAATAATCTCCCAATCAATAAAAGGCCAGGACCAGATGGGTTTTGTTCAGAGTTCTATCAGACCTTCAAAGAAAACCTAATACCAATTCTCTTCAAATTATTCCACAAAATGGAAACAGAAGAAACAGTACCCAATTCGTTCTATGAAGCCACAATTACTCTGATACCTTAATCACACAAAGACACAAAAAAGAAAGAGGATTTCAGACCAATTTCCCTTCTGAATATCAATACAAGACTACTCAATAAAATTCTTGCAAAATGAATCCAAGCACACATCAAAACAATCATCCATCATGATTTAGTAGGCTTCATTCCAGGATTGGTTCAATATATGGAAATCCATCAATGTAATCCACTATATAAACAAACTCAAAGAACAAAATCACATGATCATTCCATTAGATTCTGAGAAAGCATTTGACAAAATCAAACACCTCTTCATGATAAAAGTCTTGGAAAGATCAGGAATTCAAGGCCCATATCTAAACATAGTAAAAGCAATATACAGCAAACCAGTAGCCAACATCAAACTACATTGAGAGAAACTTGAAACAATCCCACTAAAATCAGGGACTAGACAAGGCTGCCGTTTCTCTCCCTTCCTGTTCAATATAGTACTCGAAGTCCTAGCCAGAGCAATTAGACAACAAAAGAAGATCAAGGGGATAAAAATTGGAAAGGAAGAAGTCAAAATATCACTATTTGAAGATAATATGATAGTATATATGTGTCCCTAAAAATTCCACCAAGAGAACTCCTAAACCTGATAAACAACTTCAGCAACATGGCTGGATATAAAATTAACTCAAACAAATAAGTGGCCTTCCTCTACACAAAGGATAAACAGGGTGAGAAAGAAACAACCCTTTTCACAATAGTCACAATAATATAAAATATCATGGTGTGACTCTAAGCAACTGAGAGATCTGTATGACAAGAACTTGAAGTCTCTAAAGAAAGAAATCGAAGAAGATCTTGAACGATGGAAAGATCTCCCATGTTCATGGATTGGCAGGATTAATATAGTAAAAATGGTCATCTTGCCAAAAGCAATCTACAGAATCAGTACGATCACCATCAAAGTTCCAAATCAATTCTTCATAGAGTTAGAAAGAACAATTTGCAAATTCATTTGGTATAACAAAAAACCCAGGATAGCAAAAAATATTCTCAACAATAAAAGAACTTCTGGGGGAATCACCATCCCTGACCTCAAGTTGTATTACAAAGCAATCATGGTAAACAACTACATGGTATTGGTACAGTGACAGACAAGTAGATCAATGGAATAGAATAGAAGATCCAGAAATGAATTTCACACACCTATGATCAGTTGATATTTGACAAAGGAGCTAAGACCATCCAGTGGAAAACAGACAGCATTTTCAACAAATGGTGCTGGCTCAACTGATGGTCAGCATGTAGAAGAATTCAAATCCATCCATTCTTATCTCCTTGTACAAAGCTCAAGTCCAAGTGGATCAAGGACCTCCACATAAAACCAGTTACCCTCAAACTAACAGAAAGGAAAGTGGGGAGGAGTCACAATCACTTGGGCACAGGGGAAAACTTCCTTAACAGAACATCAGTGGTTTATGGTTTAAGATAAAGAATTTGCAAATCAGATCTCATACAATTGCAAAGCTTCTATGAGGCAAAAGACACTGTCAATAGGACAAAACTGCAACCAACAGATTGGGAAAAGTTCTTTACCAATACTACATCCTATAGAGGGCTAATATCCAATATATATAAAGAACTCAAGAAGGTAGACTCAAGAGAACCAAATAACCCTACTAAAAATGGGGTACAGAGCTAAACAAAGAATTCTCAACTGAGGAATACTGAAAGCCTGAGAAGCAGCTAAAGAAATGTTCAACATCCTTAGTCATCAGGGAAATGCAAATCAAATCCTGAGATTCCCCCTCAAACCATTCTGAATGGCTAAGATCAAAAACTCAGGTGACAGCAGATGCTAGTGAGGATGTGGAAAAAGAGGAACACTCCTCCATTGCTGGTGGGATTTCAAGCTGGTACAACCACTCTGGAAATCAGTTTGGCATTTCCTCAGAAAACTGAACATAAATACTACCTGAGGACCCTGCTATACCACTCTTGGGCATATACCTAGAAGATGCTCCAACATGTAATAAGGACATATGCTCTACTATGTTTGTAGGACACTGTCAACAATTCATAATTACCAGAAGATGGAAAGAACCCAGATGTTCTTCAACAGAGCGTTGGATACAGAAAATGTGGTACATTTGCACAATGGAGTACTATTCAGCTATTAAAAATAACAAATTCATGAAGTTGTTGTACAAATGGATGGAACTAGAAAATATCATCCTGAGTGAAGTAACCCAGTCACAAAAGAGCATATATGGTATTCACTCACTGATAAATGGATATTAGCCCAGAAATTTGGAATACCCAAGATACAATTTACAGACCACATGAAACTCAAGAAGGAAGGCCACAGTGTGGATACTTTGGTCCTTCTTAGAAAGGGGATTAAAATACCCATGGGGAGAGATACAGAGACAAAGTTTGGAGCAGAAACTGAAGAAAAGGACATCCAGGGACTGTCCCACCTGGGGATCCATCCCATATACAGTTACCAAACCCAGACACTATTGAGGATGCCAACAAGTGCTTGCTGACAGGAGCCTGATATAGTTTTCTCCTGTGAGGTTCTACCAGCACCTGACAAATACAGAAGTGGAGGCTCTCAGTCATCCATTGGACTGATCACAGGTACCCCAATGGAGGAACTAGAGAAAAGACCCAAGGAGTTGAAGGGGCTTATAGCTCCATAGGAGGAACAATATTAACCAACCAGTAACCCCAGCACTCCCAGGGTCTAAACCATCAACTAAAGAGTACAGAAGGAGGAACTCAAGACTTCAGCAGCGTAGGTAGCAGAGGTGGCCTTGTGGGACACCAATGAGAGGAGAGGCCCTTGGTCTTGTGAAGGCTTGATGCCCCAGTGTAGGGGAATGCCAGGACAGGGAAACAGGAGTGGGTGGGTTAGTGAGCAGGGAGATGGGGGATGGAATGGGGAACTTTCAGAGGGGTAATGAGGAAAGGGGGTAAAATTTGAAATGTAAATAAAGAAAATATCTAATAAAAATAAGAAAAAGAAAAAAAAGAAAAAATGGAGGAAAATATATGAAAAGATACATTGGAATCCACATAACAGGAGGAAGAAGCTCTAAGTAGATGTCTCTCACTCCCAAAACCTTCAAGTTTTGTGTCATCAATGGGTTACATTTATTGAGTTGTTGGCCAAAGGGGCCCCACGGAAACATCCAAAACAATACAGGCTCTGCCAAAGCTATTAGTTGCTCTCCACAAACTGATAATAAGATCCCATTGTTGAAGACTGTGATGGATTGTATATCCTTGGACCAGGGAGTGGCACCATCTGAAGGTGTGGCCTTGTTGGAATAGGTGTGACCTGGTTGGAATGGGTGTGTCACTGTGGGTGTGGGTATAAGATCCTCACCCTCGTTGCCTAGAAGTCAGTCTTCCACTAGCAGCCTTTGGATGAAGACAAAGAACTCTCAGCTCCTCCTGCACCATGCCTGCCTGGATACTGCCATGCTCCCACCTTGATGATAATGGACTAAACCTCTGAACCTATAAGCCAGCCCCAATTAAATGTTGTTTTTTATAAGACTTGCCTTGGTCATGGTGTCTGTTCACAGCAGTAAAACCCTAAGACAAAGACAATACCTACATAACTCACTAAACACAGAGCTTTCATCTCTACTTAGTGCTCATGGTACTAGAAGATACTCTGAATATTATTATCACAGGAGAAATGTAAATGCCAGCTCTGCTAGAAATCCTTCAGTCTACAATGCTGGCCCACTTACAAGCTGTTGCAAATGTGGCACAAGAGTTGTAGGAATAGTCAACTCCTGTCTAAGTAAAATATAGGCCATGAGATGGAGCTCATACTTAGCCCCATCTCGGTAACCTGAATCCCACGCAATACATACACCATGTACCTAGGGGGAAAACAGATACTCTTTTTATGGTAATGAAGTATAGGAATAAAATGACTCTTGAGGACATTCTGCTATACACATAGATCAGTGTCTGGCCCAGTCATCATCAGAGATGCTTCCTCCTACAGTAGATAGGAGCAAAAACAGAGAGACCCTGTAGACTTAAAATTCCAAAACCTACTTTAATAAGGATTCTCAGAAGCTTTGACTCCCTTTCTAGCCCACTGTCCAAAGATAGGGGAGAAATGATGGTAAATAGGACAAGGGGATGTGGACCTGTTTACAAGTAGATTTTGGAAGTGATTCTAATCTCATTTGTCAGGATACCAGCAGTCCAGTTCAGTAGTATCGGGATACGAAACATGAATCAGCAGTGGTGGCAGAATCAAACAGAAACAGTGAGGCCCTCACCGAATCGGCACATGTCTGCAGAAGTAACCAGGACTAGCCGGGATGCCAAGGGTTCTCTCCATGACTTTCTCAACAAAGGGAAGATCAGAGAAGATGAAGACCAGTGAAGCTTTGCAAGGCTAGCTATGCAGACTCACTGTCTGTTGAGTCCTATTTATACTCTCTCAAATAGCACATATCCTCCCATCAGCTTTGCCTCAGCAAAACATAATGTGAGTCTGTATTACATGACACAACCAGAAACTTCTACTTCAAGATCCACAACTCAACAATGTTCAGAGAGTGAGAGACCTTGGAAATTCAGTTCTAAATGGGATGTCTTCTTCAAATCTCTTACCTTAGGGCTCATGGAAGAATTCTGAAGAGGTAACAGAAAAAGTGTAAGAGCCAGTGGGGAGAAAAGATGGGGAGAGAAGACAACAAGGAAACAAGACCTTCTAGACACTACTAGACTGGCACAAAATTAACTCATAGAGACCAGCACAATGTTCAGGTCCTTCACAGGTCTAAGACAGATGGAGTCCCACCGCTGAGCAGGGAACACAAGCCTCCATCCCTAACCCAGAAGCTAATTCCAACTGATAGCAAGTGACAATGGAAAAATTAGTTTTCTTTAATGGAGACTTACTGGTCTTGCAAACTTTCTATGCTCCAGTACAGAGGAACACCTGGGCCAAGAAGTGGGAGTGGGAGCAGGGTGGGGGGTGGGTAGAGGGAACTTTCGGGATAGCATTTGAAATGTAAATAAAGAAAATATCTAATAAAAATTTATTAAATCTTAAAGAAAATGGAGACTTACTGGGTACACAAACCATGCTTAAAGCCACATTCTCAGCATTAAGTGGCTAACAGAATGAAATCAATGCTATTTTTAGAAGGATTTTTGTTTTATTACAATGCTTTGTTTGGGCTTCTTTGTTTTCTTTACAGATGTTTTGCTTAGATGTTATGGTTTCCAATTTTATTTTTATTGGTCTTCTGTATTGGACAAATATGTGTGTGTTAACATGTATATTAGTTTCTTGTACCTTTCTTTGGGTTCTTTTTTTTTTCTGTATCTGCTTTGTCCTATTCTTGTTTGTTTGTTTCTATGCTATATTATTATTATTATTAGGAGGAAGAGGACTACTAGTAGCAGTAGTAGTACTTTAGATGTATGATTGTATTCTAATTAGAGAGAGAGAAAGAGAGAGAGAGAGAGAGAGAGAGAGAACTTGAGTAGTGGGGACATGAGAAGGGTTGGGAGTGGGTCATGGTAGAGAAAACATAATCAAACTATATTGAATGAAAATACTTCTTCAGCCCTCCAATTGTGTCATATATGTGCATTTTCTATGTTTAAGTCATTTATTCTTTTGTTTTCTAAATCTTTTGTGTGTATTTATGGCATAGAATAAGAAATATTAGAATATAAATAAATATTAAACTGGTTATCATAACAAACCAAATTAGCATAAAAATTGAAAGAGAAAGATATTTCCAATGTGAAGACTGAGAATCCTTCCAGGCTTCTTCAGTGGCACGTTCTCTGTATTGGATGCAGTTAACGGAGCCGTGAGCACTCAGGAATAAGCATTCACTTCTAACTAAATTCATCCCTGAATAAATAGGCATTTTTGTACAAAAAAATAAATGAATAAAGATAAAAATGGGATTACTTTGTGACTTTATTCTGTCTGCTAGTCACTGATATTTGGTAGAACACATCCAACAAATCAAAATTAGTATCTCTTATTTCAGAAAGGCACAAGATTTTCTGTAGTATAGTCTACCACTTACACTCACACAAGTTGAAAGCTTAAAGCTAGATAAATTTTGAAGGGCTCTATTTAAACAATAATTTCTCATAACTTTCATGTTGATGTAGCAGCTATTAAATATAGAATATGGTATCTATACAGGAGAGAAATCAACGTATAAGCTTAAAAAAAAAAAAAAACAAAAATCAAAAAACACCAATCCAATCGTGGGATTCTGAACTTCTAGGTCCCTGTCATGAGTGTTAGAGTAGTTTTAGTGAATTTGCTTACTGTAGTGTACAAGTGTGATTATAACATCAATCAGCATCACATTCCAATTATTATAAGAAGTATAATTTTAATAATTTGGAAGTACAACTCAAAAGTAAATTCACTGAAAATTCTCATCTCTAATCACAAAAATTCCCCACTTGGACTTTTATTGTCTCCTTGTTGGTTACCAGCTGTATTTTTCTATTTTTCGTTGTCAGAGCATGAAACAAATCTAATTGTTATAATATTTTTTGAATAGCTAAGAAGGAAACCGCACTAACTTTCAGATCAATTTCTCTTTTCCAAGTTTCCAACAATAATTGGCTATACTTTCCCTAGAGGTTCTGACACATCAGTATTCTGAGTTAAGCTAACCCTTAAGTGTTTATGCTAAGCAAAGAAAAGGGTTACTTAACTACAGCAAAGCTGCCCAGCCATTAGTTTTGATCAATTGCTTGGCAGTCACTTTCATTAGGTGTTTAATTTGAACCACAATTAGAGTTTATCCTTTTAAAAGATAAAGTAGACTTCCAGCCATTAACTACAGGTTCTGACTACAGTGGATCACAAGATGAATGTTCCATACCCTCCACTGAAGGTCCAATTCAGCAAAATGGTCCACTTCTCTTTGGAGGAACTGCTCTTGCAAAGAATATAAGGACATGTATAATTTACAAATTGGGATAAGAATATGGAACCCTGTTCTGCTGTTGTCTCTGAAGTGAGATGATGTAAATCAATATCAGCTAATCTTAATTTCTCCAATTCCGTCTCAAAAGCAGTGGCAGAATGACAGTAACTGAAACCCTGTGTCTTGGAAAGACTCTGATGGATCTGGAGATACATGAAGTAAATCAGGAACAGAAGAAAAAGTATCAAGCTCTTTCCCTCATGTGTGAAGTCTAAAATGTTGATTTTATAAAAGTTAAGGATAGGAGGTCATCATTAGAGGATAGGGAATCTAGAGGGGAGAGGGGAGAGGGACAAGGAAAGTCATGGAACATTATAATCAGAATTCTAATGGTAAGAAAGTGCTATGTTCCCATTACAGATGGTTGTGAGCCACCATGTGGTTTCTGGGAATTGAACTCAGGACCTCTGGAAGAGCAGTCAGTGCCTCTAACCACTGAATCATCTCTCCAGTTAGATGCTGTGATACTCAAACACTTTCTCATAATTCCCAATGGAGCTGTAAAATTTAATGAGGCCTTGATAATCATATTCTAGTCCACTGTAGCTTTCACCAAACAGTTTTTTCGTAATCACTACTGATGGCAGTTACAGTTTCTCAGCATTTTCATACTGATTCATGTCATGATTATACAGAGATGCCAGGTGTCCCACCCAAAGGGCCACTTCATAATCTTCTTGTCCAAGGAGCTGCTCCTTAATATGAATTGCTTGTAGGTGCATTTTTCAGCTTCCTTAAATTTTCTCATTGACCTATAAAGTCTTCAAAGTTAAAAAAAAAAAAAAAGAAAAGAAAAGGAAAAAGAAGGTGCTATGTTACAGTTAGAACAAGAACTTCTGAACAGGAACAAGAACTTCTGGTGTTCTACTTTGAACATAGGTTAGAATATTGTACCACACATTTCCAAAACTACAAGCAAGCCATCATTTATATGTAAATTCAAGATGTATGGATAAATCTGACATATTAAAACCTACACGGGAGCTCAGGTAGTATTCAGAGAAAACAAACAAGCAAAACCAGCAACAACAAAACCAACAAACTTAAAGACCTACCAACCTAGAATTCTGCCCCTGACACATCAGTTCTTTGAAAGTGAAGGAGGAATGAAGACTTTCTGAGAAAAGAAAGTGTAATGTATCTGTAGTAGACTCATATTTCACAAGTAGCATGAATTGATTATACAGAGACAGATGGCATAGATCAGAAACTTGGGGTTACATGAAGAAAAGGACACTTTCTTTGTATTTTAATTGTGGTTGTGAATCACATTATTAGTATATTAAATTATTTATTAGCACAATAAAGGAAAACATGTTTAGATGATTTAGTGAAAACACATGATAAAACTCAATATCCATTCTTGACTTTAAAAAATGCTGTCTATGAATTAGGGTGAGGCAAACTATTCAAATATATTAAAGTGTATATTAAAATTCAAAATTTGGCCCCCAATAAATGTATCAAGTTGCAAAATTTTAAAAATTCTGCTTGGTCTAAAAATTAAAACTTGTAGCTTTGTAAAGTGTCATGTAACATTATAATCAGATTTCTAATTAATATAGCTAAAAAACCATAGTAAAGTTTAGTGTTCAAAGATAATAATTTCATAGTATTGCAAACCAACTATAATGGTTAAAAAAGAAAAATATAAATGTATTTGTGTGAGTCTGTGTATGTGTATGTATATGTATATGTATGTTTGTTATGTGAGTGTGTATATGTACATATGTGTTTGTGCGTGTGAGTGTTTATGTATGTGTGTATATGTGTGTATGTATGTGTATATGTATGCATCTGTATGTGTATCTGTGTGTGTGTGTATATGTGTGTGTGTGTGTGTGTGTGTGTGTGTGTGTATGTATGTGTTACTGGTGTATGTATGTGTTACTGGTGACTGAAGCGAAGGCCTTGCACATAATAGATAAGTATTCTACTACTGAGGAACACTAAATTCAATCCTGGGTTTTGTTTTGATTTTTTTGTCTTGTTTTTTTTTTTTTTTCTTATTTATTTGCTTTTGAGACAAAGTCTAAATTGCCTAGGCATGCCTTGGGCATAGTGATCCTCCTGCCTCAGCTTCTTAAATGATTACAGGGCTAAATAACCAAGAATAGTTATTAAAACCTTTTGATGTCATAAAAATTAAATTAAAAAGGAAGAAACTCAAAATGTGAGAAAATATTTGCAAAGTGATTGATAGATTTTAAAATCATTAATTTGAAAATATCTCTTAGCAACAAATACTGGCTATAATAAGTCTTTGCCAATCTGAGGATTATAAAGTGGTGCAAGTCTGATGTCTTAATTTCTTAGATGCATGAAAAGGAAAGTATTTTTTTAAAAATAATTTTGTCATATAAATTTCTTCTTTCATGAATCACCAGTATGCATCGCTGCTGGTTTTCCTTACTGGGCTACATACTCAGGAATCATTACTGTGTGAGCTCATTGAGGTTTTAAGTACATCTAGCTGTCCCTGACTAACATTTGTAGTAATTTTCTTTTAAATAGAAGGAGGTTTGTTGTTGCTTTATGCACTCTTCGAGAATTTCATACGTACATACAATGTATTTGATGCCATTGATCCCATGATCCTCAGAGGTCAGCCACTGCTGTGCTCGTGCGCATAGAAGTTGGCCCCCTTCAAACTTAGCCTTTCTTTCCTCACTTGTGGTTCCTTGTGACTTATTTAAAACTCTTCTCTACTCAAAGTCATACTTGTGTTTTAAATAGTTGATTGTTTGTCTATCTGCTAATATTGTTTTATTTATCACCACAATTTATGCTTTTGGTTAGGGTTAGTTCCTGGTCTCATTCTTTCTTTTTTTTTTTTTTTTTGGTTTTTCGAGACAGGGTTTCTCTGTGTAGCCCTGGCTGTCCTGGCACTCACTTTGTAGACCAGGCTGGCCTCGAACTCAGAAATCCGCCTGCCTCTGCCTCCGGAGTGCTGGGATTAAAGGCGTGCGCCACCACGCCCGGCGGTCCTGGTCTCATTCTTTTCTCTTGTCAGACATTATTTGCTTGGCTCTGTCTTTTATCATCTTTTATTTTTCCAGTCATCAAGTCAGAGTTCATGAAGAAGTGGTTAAGACTTTGATTCAGTTCACCTTGTTTGCACAACGTCAAACCCACACACGAATATGAATTTACTAGGCCTCTCTTTCCCCGTCTTAAATAAAAGTTTATAGTTCTTCACATTAAAGTCTCTTTTCTCTTCTAAAGGTTTATAGCTTAGCTAGGCTACAGGTCCTATGTCTACGTTAAATGTTGTTTTAACATAGACATCTGAGTTATTGCATTTTAAATACGTGATGTGTTTTTGGACATTGACCTTTCTTCTTTTGATTGCTCTGTGACAAAAGTCTATTGTGCTCCTGTCTTCAGTATGGCAATAGTAGATAATGTCTCCATCATGGGACTGTTTGCTGGGCAGAATGAATCTGAAATACAAATGTGGGAACTATCATTTCAGAGAAACCCAATTATAAGTCTTCAAGTAACCTGACTGTAATTTGCCCCTTAACATAAAAATAATATTCCAATAAAACCAATAATTTCAATAGCAGTAAATAATGGTAATAAATTACTAGTTGAGCAACCTCACCATGAATAAAGAAAAGTTAGTAAGGAAAGGGGTAGTTTCATCACTTTTTATAATTGTTTTTCCTCAAATTGTCCTTTGTAAACCTGTTTCTTGAAAGATCGTTATATTCTAGAAGCTGACAGAGTAAAACCTTACCTTCACCTTCTGAATTTTTTAAATCTTTTAAGAATATGACTGCTTACCGTGTGTCTCATTTCTTTGTCTACAAAAATATGATTAATGGCACTAATCTGGGGACAATTTATAGCAACGATGCAAGAGACGGAGCAGAATCTGAAATGTAATTTTTTTGTCCCTTATCAAGGGAACCATGTACAATAAGAGGCTGCATTATTCAGTTGCTGAATAGCCTTAGTGTTTAATATTATTAGCACCTAGTATACGCTGCAGACAGGAAATAGTTCCCTCTGTAAGCTCTACCTTTCTTTCTTAATTAACACTTTGTTTGGGAAGAGAGACAATGGAACTGGGTATCTAAGACTCATCTTCATTGTTTCTCTCCCCCCATATTTATAAATGCTTTGCTCTAGGCTCTGCCTAATTATAGCCTCGTGTTCCTCTATATTTTTAATGCAGCTAAAATAATGAGCATATTTCTAACCACCAATTGCTAAGGACTGCCTCTTGTTGCCCTTGGAAAAGTTCTGTTGTACTGAGTGGCTGGTATTTAAATACACATCATGCTCCCACCACAACCCCCAGCGTAGCTGAGCTGATAAAAGGCAATAGCAGCAAAGGGGCAATCACAATCAGCACATTCATTACTGGAAGGCCTCGAGAAAATGCTTGTGAAATAGCCCAAACAAATACAGATAGTCTTACAAAAGAGGAAAGGTGATAGAGCTGGGGAGATGCCTCCATGATTGCAAGACATGATGCTCTTGCCAAAGTCCTGAGTTGGTTCACTATGCCCAAATGGGGCAGCTCTCAACTGCCTGTACATCTGGTCACAGAGGACATGACTACCTCTTCTGGCCTCTGCATGTACCTGCACTCTGATGTGAGGATAATTTTTAAAATAAATCTTTAAGAAATGTAATAAGATGATAAGTGCATCTGTAACTGGTTTTTAGAAGACTAAATATGTGTTTGAATATGTATGTACACACATACACACACACACACACACACATACCTGAGGGTTTGTGATCTAATGTCAATCAGACATCTTATAACTCAGTTGTCTCCTATTCTGCATAACTGAGATTACATCCCTAACAAAGCCACTTCAATTCCAAGTCTGCACAGCATCACCATGTAAGAATTATGTCATCTACAATATCTGAGCATAGCTTGTTCTTACCTTGAGTGATAGCATCTTAGCAGGAGGTAGACATGTCAGTGATCCATGATGGGGAGTGTAACTTGGGCTACCATGGAAGACTACCAAGTATATTGAGGTGCACTTATAGCATATCCTTGAAGGATGAGAAAAGTCACATGGGGGAGTTTCTGGAGTCCATATTGAAAACTGAAGACAAATAGAAAACAATGAGTTTGTAAAGGGAGGAAAACAGAGGAAGCAATGTCATTCAAAGATCTAAACATATTCTGAGGCACTGGTTTTTGTTATCATTTCTTTCCTCTTACCTTCCCATTCTTCTCCATGTTCATCTGTGAATTTTAAAGTGCTAACACTAGTTGGCATACGTCTAAATGGACATCTTTATTTCACCATCCTTGTTATATCTACTGAGTTGCAAGGCATGTTGAAGTTTTTGTTATTGTTCTGAAATTGATGATAAGAAAATCAGGGTTTTAGAGTGATGACATTGTGTGTGGTGGAGAACGGGAACTAACCACATGGATGAAAAAAAGCCAGGCTAATTGAAATCAATACACCATCAAACACTTTTGAAAATGGGATTCCACATGAAAATGGGCACATCACAGTGCTTGAGATTGACAATGTTTCCAGTATGTGGTCACTAAGGGGAAACCAAAATAATAAATTAAAAAAATAAAACTTGTTCATTTGGATGACTGAATCCAGACTATTGCACACTCTATGTAAGTGCTCCACCCCTAGGCTATGTCCTAAGTCCATTTTTATCTTTTTTCTTTTAAGACATAGTTTCACTACAGTTGGCCAAGCTTGCCTTGAACTCATTCTCTAGTCTAGGCAGGACTTGAACTTTTGTTCTTCCTGTTTGTCTCACGAGTAGCTGGGATTCATTTTTTTTATTCCCCCCCCCCCTGGATTCTTGATTCAAAACTTCATAGGACATAAATACTGAAGTCTGCTTGGAAAGTAGAGTAAAAGAAGCCCTCAGAAGTAGATAAGCACATCTGCTCATATTCTTTTCAATTCATGAATGTATTTAAGAATGTTTTGAATGAGAAAAAAAATTATTTTAGAATATCAGACTTAACAGAATGTAAGTTTGCTGTTTTAATGTCTTGGCCCTAAATAAACTCGTTTTGTAAAGGAAAAAATCATAAAATGAAACTCAACAGGTTTTTGTAGTTGTTTTAAACAAACATTTTAGGAAAAATACATGTGAGCTTGTATTTTTAAATACTTCATTATTGGCCTGATCATCAGCAGCAGACATCTTGGTTCCGGGACCCCTCCTAGTGTGTTCTGCACAGGTGAGAGTACAGAATACAGAAGCTAAAAGCTTCTGGGACAGGCAGGAGCCACAGAGCTTGTAAGGCAGCCCCCTTTTCTGGCCCCAGACAGCTGGCCACTTTCCTAGCCAAAGGATAGGGATCTGCCAAACCTGGAAACGCTTTGCCTGAGCAGCATCAGCAGACATCTTGGTTCTGGGACCCAGCCGAGTATTTTCTGCAGGGCTCCAGAGATTAACAGATGGCGAAAGGCAAACGTAAGAATCCTACTAACAGAAATCAAGACCACTCACCTTCATCAGAATGCAGCACTCCCACTCCACCTAGTCCTGGGCACCCCAACACAACCGAAAAGCTAGATCCGGATTTAAAAGCATATCTCATGATGATGGTAGAGGACATCAAGAAGGACTTTAATAACTCACTTAAAGAAATACAGGAGAACACTGCTAAAGAGTTACAAGTCCTTAAAGAAAAACAGGAAAACACAACCAAACTGGTAGAAGTCCTCAAAGAAAAACAGGAAAACACATTCAAACAGGTGATTGAAATGAACAAAACCATACTAGACCTAAAAACGAAAGTAGACACAATAAAGAAAACCCAAAGTGAGGCAACTCTGGAGATAGAAACCCTAGGAAAGAAATCTGGAACCATAGATGCGAGCATCAGCAACAGAATACAAGAGATGGAAGAGAGAATCTCAGGTGCAGAAGATTACTTAGAGAACATCAGCACAACAATCAAAGAAAAATGCAAAATGCAAAAAGATCCTAACTCAAAACATTCAAGAAATGCAGGACACAATGAGAAGACCAAACCTACGGATAGTAGGAGCAGGTGAGAATGAAGATTTTCACCTTAAAGGGCCAGCAAATATCTTCGACAAAATTATATAAGAAAACTTCCCAAACCTAAAGAAAGAGATGCCCATGAACATACAAGAAGCCTACAGAACTCCAAATAGACTGGACCAGAAAAGAAATTCCTCTCGATACATAATAATCAGAACAACAAATGCACTAAATAAAGATAGAATATTAAAAGCAGTAAGGGAGAAAGGTCAAGTAACATATAAAGGCAGGCCTATCAGAATTACACCAGACTTTTCACCAGAGACTATGAAAGCCAGAAGAGCCTGGACAGATTTTATACAGACACTAAGAGAACACGAATGCCAGCTCAGGCTACTATACCCAGCCAAACTTTCAATTACCATAGATGGAGAAACCAAAGTATTCCACGACAAAACCAAATTCACACATTATCTTTCCACAAATCTAGCCCTTCAAAGGATAATAACAGAAAAAACAAAAAACAAAAACAATACAAGGACGGGAACCACGCCATAGAAAAAGCAAGAAACTAATCCTTCAAAAAACCTAAAAGAAGACAGACACAAGAACAGAATGCCAACTCTAACAACAAAAATAATAGGAAGCACCAATTACTTTTCCTTAATATCTCTTAATATCAATGGACTCAATTCCCCAATAAAAAGACATAGACTAACAGACTGGCTACACAAACATGACCCAACATTCTGCTGTTTACAGGAAACCCATCTCAGGGAAAAAGACAGACACTACCTCAGAGTGAAAGGCTTGAAAACAATTTTCCAAGCAAATGGTCTGAAGAAACAAGCTGGAGTAGCCATTCTAATATCGAATAAAATCGACTTCCAACCCAAAGTTATCAAAAAAGACAAGGAGGGACACTTCATACTGACCAAAGGTAAAATCCTCCAGGAGGAACTCTCAATTCGGAATATCTATGCTCCAAATGCAAGGGCAGCCACATTCATTAAAGAAACTTTAGTAAAGCTCAAAGCACACATTGCACCTCACACAATAATAGTGGGAGAGTTCAACACACCACTTTCATCAATGGACAGATCGTGGAAACAGAAACTGAACAGGTACACAGTGAAACTAACAGAAGTTATGAAACAAATGGACTTAACAGATATCTACAGAACATTTTATCCTAAAACAAAAGCATATACCTTCTTCTCAGCACCTCACGGGACCTTCTCCAAAACTGACCATATAATTGGTCATAAAGCAGGCATCAACAGATACAAAAATATTGAAATTGTCCCATGCATCCTATCAGACCACCATGGACTAAGACTGATCTTCAATAACAACATAAATAATGGAAAGCCAACATTCACGTTGAAACTGAACAACACACTTCTCAATGATACCTTGGTCAAGGAAGGAATAAAGAAAGAAATTAAAGACTTTTTAGAGTTTAATGAAAATGAAGCCACATCATACCCAAACTTATGGGACACAATGAAAGGATTCCTAAGAGGGAAACTCATAGCTCTCAGTGCCTCCAAAATGAAACTGGAGAGAGTACACACTAGCAGCTTGACAACACATCTAAAAGCTCTAGAGAAAAAGGAAGAAAATTCACCCAAGAAGCGTAGACGGCAGGAAATGATCAAACTCAGGGGTGAAATCAACCAAGTGGAAACAAGAACTATTCAAAGAATTAACCAAACAAGGAGTTGGTTCTTTGAGAAAATCAACAAGATAGATAAACCCTTAGCCAGACTCACTAGAGGGCACAGGGACAACATCCTAATTAACAAAATCAGAAATGAAAAGGGACACATAAAAACAGATCCTGAAGAAATCCAAAACACCATCGGATCCTTCTACAAAAGGCTATACTCAACAAAACTGGAAAACCTGGATGAAATGGACAAATTTCTAGACAGATACCAGCTACCAAAGTTAAATCAGCATCAAGTTAATGATCTAAACAGTCCCATATCCCCTAAAGAAATAGAAGCAGTCATTAATAGTCTCCCAGAAAAAAAAAAAAAAGCCCAGAACCAGATGGGTTTAGTGCAGAGTTCTACCAGACCTTCAAAGAAGATCTAATTCCTGTTCTGAAAACTATTCCACAAAATAGAAGTAGAAGGATCTCTACACAACTCATTCTATTAAGCCACAGTTACTCTGATACCTAAACCACAGAAAGATCCAACAAAGATAGAGAACTTCATACAAATTTCCCTTATGAATATACATGCAAAAATCCTCAATAAAATTCTTGCTAACCGAATCCAAGAACACATTAAACCAATCATCCATCCTGACCAAGTAGGTTTTATTCCAGGGATGCAGGGATGTTCTAATATACAGAAATCCATCAATGTAATTCATTATATAAACAAACTCAAAGACAAAAACCACATGATCATCTTGTTAGATGCGGAAAAAGCATTCAACAAGATCCAACACCCATTCATGATAAAAGTCTTGGAAAGATCAGGAATTCAAGGCCCATACCTAACCATGATAAAAGCAATCTACAGCAAACCAGTAGGCAACATCAAAGTAAATGGTGAGAAACTTGAAGCAATCCCACTAAAATCAGGGACTAGACAAGGCTGTCCACTCTCTCCATACCTATTCAACATTGTACTTGAAGTCCTAGCCAGAGCAATTCGACAACAAAAGGAGATCAAGGGGATATAAATTGGAATGGAAGAAGTCAAAATATACCTATTTGCAGATGATATGATAGTATATATAAGTGACCCTAAAAATTCCACCAGAGAACTCATAAACCTGATAAACAGCTTCAATGAAGTAGCTGGATATAAAATTAAGTCATACAAGTCAATGGCCTTTCTCTACACCA
This sequence comes from Mus caroli, assembly GCF_978045245.1. Lineage (NCBI taxonomy): Eukaryota > Metazoa > Chordata > Mammalia > Rodentia > Muridae > Mus > Mus caroli. The sequence goes on from NW_028227257.1 coordinate 168,306,688, forward strand.
AGAATAAACAGGCTGAGAAAGAAATTAGGGAAACAACACCCTTCTCAATAGTCACAAATAATATGAAATACCTTTGCGTGACTCTAACTAAGGATGTGAAAGATCTGTATGATAAAAACTTCAAGTCTCTGAAGAAAGAAATTAAAGAAGATCTCAGAAGATGGAAAGATCTCCCATGCTCATGGATTGGCAGGATCAACATTGTAAAAATGGCTATCTTGCCAAAAGCAATCTACAGATTCAATGCAATCCCCATCAAAATTCCAACTCAATTATTCAAGGAATTAGAAAGAGCAATCTGCAAATTCATCTGGAATAGCAAAAAAAAAAAAAAAAAAAAAACTAGGATAGCAAAAACTCTTCTCAAGTATAAAAGAACCTCTGGTGGAATCACCATGCCTGACCTAAAGCTTTACTACAGAGCAATCGTGATAAAAACTGCATGGTACTGGTATAGTGACAGACAAGTAGACCAATGGAATAGAATTGAAGACCCAGAAATGAACCCACACACCTCAGGTCACTTGATCTTCGACACGGGAGCTAAAACCATCCAGTGAAATAAAGACAGCATTTTCTTTTTTTTTCTTTTTTTTTTTTGTCAGAAGCAAACTTTTATTGTTTAAACTTCTCAGAGTCTGTAAAGATAATGTAATTCAATGTAAAGACCACGTGACAGTTTCTAGTTTTTCTTTTTTTTAAATATATTTTATTACGTATTTCCCTCAATTACATTTCCAATGCAATCCCAAAAGTCCCCCTTACCCTCTCCCCTCTCCCCCATTTCCCTACCCACCCATTCCCATTTTTTTTTTTGTTGCTCGCACAACTTGTTGTTATCATGTAGAAGAATGCGAATTGATTCATTCCTATCTCTTTGTATTATGTCAAATCTAAGTGGATCAAGGAACTTCCCATAAAACCAGAGACACTGAAACTTATAGAGGAGCAAGTGGGGAAAAGCCTTGAAGACATGGGCACAGGGGAAAAATTCCCAAATAGAACAGCAATGGCTTGTGCTGTAAGATTGAGAATTGACAAATGGGACCTCATGAAACTGCAAAGCTTCTGCAAGTCAAAAGACACCGTCAATAAAACAAAAAGACCACCAACAGATTTGGAAAGGATCTTTACCTATCCTAAATCAGATAGGGGTCTAATATCCAATATATATAAAGAACTCAAGAAGGTGGACTCCAGAAAACCAAATAACCCCATTAAGACATGGGGCTCAGAACTCAACAAAGAATTCTCACCTGAGGAATACCGAATGGCAGAGAAGCACCTGAAAAAATGTTCAACATCCTTAATCATGAGGGAAATGCAAATCAAAACAACCCTGAGATTCCACCTCACACCAGTCAGAATGTCTAAGATCAAAAATTCAGGTGACAGCAGATGCTGGCGAATATGTTGAGAAAGAGGAAGACTCCTCCATTGTTGGTGGGATTGCAAGCGTGTATAACCACTCTGGAAATCAGTCTGGTGGTTCCTCAGAAAACTGGACATAGTACTACCGGAGGATCCCGCAATACCTCTCCTGGGCATATATCCAGAAGATGTCCCAACTAGTAAGAAGGACACATGCACCACTATGTTCATAGCAGCCTTATTTATAATAGCCAGAAGCTGGAAAGAACCCAGATGCTCCTCAACAGAGGAATGGATACAGAAAATGTGCTACATCTACACAATGGAGTACTACTCAGCTATTAAAAAGAATGAATTTATGAAATTCCTAGGCAAATGGATGGACCTGGAGGGCATCATCCTGAGTGAGGTAACATAATCACAAAGGAACTCACACAATATGTACTCACTGATAAGTGGATATTAGCCCAAAACTTAGGATACCCAAGATATAAGATACAATTTGCTAAACGCATGAAACTCAAGAAGAATGAAGACCAAAGTGTGGACACTCTGCCCCTTCTAAGAATTGGGAACAAAACACCCATGGAAGGAGTTACAGAGACAAAGTTTGGAGCTGTGATGAAAGGATGGACCATCTAGAGACTGCCATATCCAGGGATTCACCCCATAATCAGCTTCCAAACGCTGACACCATTGCATACACTAGCAAGATTTTGCTGAAAGGACCCAGATATAGTTGTCTCTTGTGAGACTATACCGGGGCCTAGCAAACACAAAAGTGGATGCTCACAGTCAGCTATTGGATGGATCAAAGGGCTCCCAATGGAGGAGCTAGAGAAAGTACCCAAGGAGCTAAAAATGGATCTGCAACCCTATAGGCGGAACAACATTATGAACTAACCAGTACCCCAGAGCTCTTGACTCAAGCTGCATATGTATCAAAAGATGGCCTAGTTGGCCATCACTGGAAAGAGAGGCCCATTGGACACACAAACTTTATATGCCCCAGTATAGGGGAACGCCAGGGCCAAAAAAAAAAAAAAAAAAAAAAAAAAAAAAATGGGAGTGGGTGGGTAGGGAAGTGGGGGGGAGGGTATGGGGGACTTTTGGGATAGCATTGGAAATGTAATTGAGGAAAATACATAATAAAAATATTAAAAAAATACTTCATTATTTATAAACTATAAATGACATCAGCGAAGAATGTATTTGGCAGATACAAAGTCAGAGTTGAAGAGATGGCACAGAGATTAAGAGCACTGGCTGCTTTTCCAGAGGAGCAAAGTTGAATTTCCAACACATAGCTGGCTGTTGACAGCCATATGTATTTCTATTTCTAGTGGATCCGATGCTCTCTTCTGGCCTCCATGGGCACCAGGAATACATGTGGTGCATAGACATACATGTAGGCTGAGCATTTATACACATAAAATACTTCTTAAAAAGCAATACAGAGTCCAATATCATAGACTTGCTGCCTGTCTGGCAAAGTCAGACATCAAAGCAAAATGATCTCCTTTTAAGGTATTGTTTGGTAGCTGGTTAGAATATAAAAGTAGACAATTTAAGAGGAGTAAAATTATTTTTTTGAAGTTTGTGAATGATTGCATATTTTGCAAATTCCCCTAGCAGCATAATGAACCTTCCAATTGTTGATTAGTAACATGATAAAGACACTGAATGGCTCTGCTTTTGATGTGACCTGCATCGTGGCTTGTCTGCTGATTAGACATTCTGTTCCTGGGTAAATTCATCATTTTCATGTGATTTTGATGTGAATGAAATAACTCGGCTGCAAAGCACTGAAACACATTTATGGTTGGTCCTGGTAAGTGGATGGAAGTGCCAAGGCAAGCTGATTGGTCCTTGTGAGTAGACAGAAGTGCCAGGGAAAGCTGCAGCTCCAGCCTCTCATTCATCACCATTTGCTTTGACAAGAGAACATCCATTTCATTTATAGCTCCATCCCTTTCTATTATTTCTTTCAAGGAAGGACACCTAGGAAACTGTGTTTCCTTAAACTTTTCAGAAACTCTTTAAAAGGGCACATTTACTGTATACACTTAAGAAAACAGCCCCAATGGCCAACAATTAAATTTCTTTTTTTTATTGTAAGAAATTTTTTAATTAGGTATTTTCTTCATTTACTTTCAAATGCTACCCCCTAAAGCCCTCCAGATCCTCCTCCCCCAATCCCCAGACACCCACTCCCACTTCTTGGCCCTGGCATTCCCCCTTACTGAGGCATATAAAGTTTGCAAGACCAAGGGGCCTCTCTTTCCACTGATGGCCAACTAGGCCATCTTCTGATACATATGCAACTAGAGACACGAGCTCCAGGGATACTGGTTAGTTCATATTGTTATTCCACCTATAGGGTTGCAGACCTCTTTAGCTCCTTGGGTGCTTACTCTAGCTCCTCCACTGGGGGCCCTGTGTTCCATCCAATAGCTGACTCTGAGCATCCACTTCTGTGTTTGCCAGGCCCTGGCATAGCCTCACAAGAGACAGCTATATCAGGGTCCTTTCAGCAAAATCTTGCTGGTGTATGCAATGGTGTCAGTGTTTGGGGGCTAATTATGGGATGGATCCCCGAGTATGGCAGTCTCTAGATGTTCCATCCTTTCATCTCATCTACAAAATTTATCTCTGTAACTCCTTCCATGGGTGTTTTGTTCCCAATTCTAAGAAGAGGCAAAGTGTCCACACTTTGGTCTTTGTTCTTCTTGAGTTTCATGTTTTGCAAATTGTACCTTGTATATTGGGTATTTTAAGTTTGGGGGCTAATTTCCACTTACCAGTAAGTACATATCGTGTGAGCTCTTTTGTGATTGGGTTACCTCACTCAGGTTGATGCCCTCCAGGTTAATCCATATGCCTAGGAATTTTATAAATTCATTCTTTTTAATAGCTGAGTAGTACTCCATTGTGTAAATGTACCACATTTTCTGTATCCATTCCTCTGTTGAGGGTCATCTGGGTTCTTTCCAGCTTCTGGCTATTATAAAAAAGACTGCTATGAACATAGTGGAGCATGTGTCCTTCTTACCGGTTGAAACATCTTCTGGATATATGCCCAGGAGATGTATTGAGGGATCCTCCGGTAGTACTATGTCCAATTTTCTGAGGAACTGCCAGACTGATTTCCAGAGAGGTTGTACAAGCTTGCAATCCCACCAACAATGGAGAAGTGTTCCTCTTTCTCCACATCCTCGCCAGCATATGCAGTCACCTGAATTTTTGATCTTAGCCATTCTGAATGGGTGAGGTGGAATCTCAGGGTTGTTTTGATTTGCATTTCCCTGATGACTAAGGATGCTGAACATTTCTTTCAGGTGCTTCGCAGACACTATGTATTCCTCAGGTGAGAATTTGTTTAGCTCTGAACCCCATTTTTAATGGGGTTATTTGATTTTCTGGAGTCCACCTTCTTGAGTTCTTTATATATATTGGATATTATTCCCCTATCTAATTTAGGACGGGTAAAGATTCTTTTCCAATCTGTTATTGGCCTTTTGGTCTTATTGAAGGTGGCTTTTACCTTACAGAAGCTTTGCAATTTTATGCGGTCCCATTTGTTGATTCTCAATCTTACAGCACAAGCCATTGCTGTTCTATTCAGAAATTTTTCCCCTGTGCCCATATCTTTGAGACTTTCCCCCACTTTCTCCACTATAAGTTTCACTGTCTCTGGTTTTACATGGAGTTCCTTGATCCACTTAGATTTGACCTTAGTACAAGGAGATAGGAATGGATCAATTCCCATTTTTCTACATGATAACTGCCAGTTGTGCTAGCACCATTTGTTGAAAATGCTGTCTTTTTTTCCAGTGGATGGTTTTAGCTCCCTTGTCAAAGATCAAGTGGCCATAGGTGTGTGGGTTCATTTCTGGCTCTTCAATTCTATTCCATTGGTCAACTTGTCTGCCACTATACCAGTACCATGCAGTTTTTATCATGATTGCTTTGTAGTAAAGCTTTAGGTAAGGCATGGTGATTCCACCAGAGGTTCTTTTATCCTTGAGAAGAGATTTGCTATCCTAGGTTTTTTGTTATTCCAGGTGAATTTGCAAATTGCCCTTTCTAATTCCTTGAATAATTGAGTTGGAATTTTGATGGGAATTGCATTGAATCTGAAGATTGCTTTTGGCAAGATAGCCATTTTTACTATATTGATCCTGCCAATCCATGAGATGGGAGATCTTTCCAGCTTCTGAGATCTTCTTTAATTTCTTTCTTCAGAGACTTGAAGTTCTTATTATACAGATCTTTCACTTCCTTAGTTAGAGTCATGCCAAGATATTTTATATTATTTGTGACTATTGTGAAGGGTGTTGTTTCCCTAATTTCTTTCTCAGCCTGTTTATCCTTTGTGTAGAGAAAGTCCATTGACTTTTAAAGTCAATTTTATATCCAGTTACTGCACCGAAGCTGTTTTTCAAGTTTAGGAGTTCTCTGGTGGAATTTTTAGGGTCACTTATATATAGTATCATATCATCTGCAAAAAGTGATATTTTGACTTCTTCCTTCCCAATTTGTATCCCCTTGATCTCCTTTTGTTGTCGAATTGCTCTGGCTAGGACTTCAAGTACTATGATGAATAGGTATGGAGAGAGTGGACAGCCTTGTCTAGTCCCTGATTTTAGTGGGATTGATTCCAGCTTCTCATCATTTACTTTGATGCTGGCTACTGGTTTGCTGTGGATTGCTTTTATCATGTTTATGTATGGGCCTTGAATTCCTGATCTTTCCAAGACTTTTTATCTTGAATGGGTTTTGGATGTTGTCAAATGCTTTCTCCGCATCTAATGAGATGAGCATGTGGTTTTTGTCTTTGAGTTTGTTTATATAGTGGATTACGTTGATGGATTTCCATATATTAAACCATCCCTGCATCACTGGAATAAAACCTACTTGGTCAGGATGGATGATTGTTTTGATGTGTTCTTGTATTCAGTTAGCAAGAATTTTATTGAGTATATTTGCATCGATATTCATAAGAGAAATTGGTCTGAAGTTCTCTATCTTTGTTGGGTCTTTCTTGATTTAGGTATCAGAAAAATTGTGGCTTCATAGAATGAATTGGGTAGAGTACCTTCTTCTATTTTGTGGAATAGTTTGGGAAGAACTAGAATTAGATCTTCTCTGAAGGTGTGATATAAATCTGCACAAAACCCATCTGGTCCTGGGCTTTTATTGATTGGGAGACTAGTAATGACTGCTTCTATTTCTTTAGGGGATATAGGACTGTTTAGATCATTAATCTGATCCTGATTTAACTTTGTACCTGGTATCTGTCTAGAAATTTGTCGATTTCATCCAGGTTCTCCAGTTTTGTTGAGTATAGCCTTTTGTAGAAGGATTGATGGTGTTTTAGATTTCTTTAGGATCTGTTGTTATGTCTCCCTTTTCATTTCTGATTTTGTTAATTAGTATGCTGTCCCAGTGCCCTCTAGTGAGTCTGGCTAAGGGTTTATCTATCTTGTTGTTTATTTTCTCAAAGAAACAGCTCCTCTTTGGGTGATTCTTTGAATAGTTCTTCTTGTTTCCACCAGGTTCATTTTGCCCCTGAGTTTGATTATTTCCTGCCTTCTACTCCTCTTGGGTGAATTTGCTTACTTTTGTTCTAGATCTTTTAGGTGTGTTGTCAAGCTGCTAGTGTGTGCTCTCTCTAGATTGTTTTTGGAGGAACTGAGAGCTATGAGTTTCACTCTTAGAAATGCTTTCATTGTGTCCCATAAGTTTGGGTATGTTGTGGCCTCGTTTTCATTAAACTCTAAAAAGTCTTTAATTTCTTTCTTTATTCCTTCCTTGATCAAGGTATCATTGAGTAGAGTGTTGTTCAGTTTCCAGGTGAATGCTGGCTTTCTATAATTTCTGTTGTTATTGAAGATCAGCCTTAGTCCATGGTGATCTAATAGGATGCGTGGGACAATTTCAATAATTTTGTATTTGTTTAGGCCTGTTTTGTATGGTCAGTTTTGGAGAACATACCATGAGGTGCTGAGTAGAAGGTATATCCCTTTGTTTTAGGATAAAATCTTTTGTAGATATCTGTTAAATCCATCTGTTTTATAATTTCTGTTAGTTTCAATGTGTTCCTGTTTAGATTCTGTTTCCACAATCTGTCCATTTATGAAAGTGGTGTGTTGAAGTCTTTCACTATTATTTTGTGAGGTGCAATGTGTGCTTTGAGCTTTACTAAAGTTTCTTTAATGAATGTGGCTGCTCTTGCATTTGGAGGATAGATATTCAGAACTGAGAGTTCCTTTTGGAATATTTTACCTTTGATGAGTATGAAGTGCCCCTCCTTGTCTTTTTTGATAACTTTAGGTTGGAAGTTGATTTTATTCGATATTAGAATGGCTACTCCAGCTTGTTTCTTCAGATTGTTTGCTTGAAAAATTGTTTCACTCTGAGGTAGTGTCTGTCTTTTTCCCTGAGGTGGGTTTCCTGTAAGCAGCAAAATGTTGGGTCCTGTTTGTGTAGCCAGTCTGTTAGTTTATGTCTTTTTATTGGGGAATTGAGTCCATTGATATTAAGAGATATTAAGGAAAAGTAATTGGTGCTTCCTATTATTTTTGTTGTTAGAGTTGGCATTCTGTTCTTGTGTCTGTCTTCTTTTAGGTTTTTTGAAGGATTAGTTTCTTGCTTTTTCTATGGCGTGGTTCCCGTCCTTGTATTGGTTTTTTTTTTTTTTTTTTTTTTTTGTCTGTTATTATCCTTTGAAGGGCTGGATTCATGGCAAGGTATTGTGTGTGAATTTGGTTTTGTCGTGGAATACTTTGGTTTCTCCATCTATGGTAATTGAAAGTTTGGCTGGGTATAGTAGCCTGAACTGGCATTTGTGTTCTCTTAGTGTCTGTACAACGTCCTTCCAGGATCTTCTGCCTTTCACACTCTCTGGTGAAAAGACTGGTGTAATTCTAATAGGCCTGCCTTTATATGTTACTTGTCCTTTTTCCCTCACTGCTTTTAATATTCTATCTTTATTTAGTGCATTTGTTGTTCTGATTATTATGTGTCAGAAGGACTTTCTTTTCTGGTCCAGTCTATTTGGAGTTCTGTAGGATTCTTGTATGTTCTTGGGCATCTTTTGCTTTAGGTTTGAGAAGTTTCTTCTATAATTTTGTTGAAGATATTTGCTGGCCTTTTAATTTGAAAATCTTCATTCTCATCTACTCCTATTATCCATAGGTTTGGTCTTCTCATTGTGTCCTGGATTTCCTGGATGTTTTTAGTTAGGATCTTTTTGCATTTTCCATTTTCTTTGATTGTTGTGCCCATGCTCTCTATGGAGTCTTCTGCACCTGAGATTCTCTCTTCCATCTCTTGTATTCTGTTTCTGATGCTCGCATCTATGGTTCCAGATTTCTTTCCTAGGATTTCTATTTCCAGCATTTCCCATTTTGGGTTTTCCTTATTGTTTCGACCTCCCTTTTTAGATCTTGTATGTTTTTTTTTTCAATTCCATCACCTGTTTGGTTGTGTTTTCCTTTTATTCTTTAAGGACTTCTACATGTTTGGTTGTGTTTTCCTGGTTTTCTTTAAGGACTTGTAACTCTTTAGCAGTGTTCTCCTGTATTTCTTTAAGTGAGTTATTAAAGTCCTTCTTGATGTCTTCTACCATCATCATGAGATATGCTTTTAAATCCAATCCGAGTCTAGCTTTTTGGGTGTGTTGGGATATCCTGGACTGGCTAAGATTGGAGTGCTAGGTTCTGATGATGGTGAGTGGTCTTGGTTTCTGTTAGTAAGATTCTTACGTTTGCCTTTAGCCACTTGGTAATCTCTGGAGTTAGTAGTTATAGTTGTCTCTGGCTAGACCTTGTTCCTCTTGTGATTCTGTTAGCCTCTATCAGCAGACCTGGGAGACTAGCTCTCTCCTGAGTCTCAGTGGTCAGAGCACTCTTTGCAGGCAAGCTCTCCTCTTGCAGTTCAGGTGCACAGATATCTGGCCTTCAGACCTGCCTCCTGGCAGAAAATGAAGGCCCAAAACAGGGTTTGTCCCTGAAGCTGTTAGCTTCTGTAGTCCACACACTCACCTCTGCAGACCAATCTCTGAGGGATCCGGGAATCAAGATGGCTCCCCCATGTGCTCGGGCAAAGCCCTCCCAGGCAGGGCAGACACCTCTCCTCTGACAGGGAAGGTGCCCGGATGTCTGGATCCCAAAACGGGGCTTGCCCCAAAAGCCCTGTGGCCTCAGCCTGTCCCAGAATCTGTTAGCTTCTGTGGTCCACACTCTCACCTGTGAAGACTAGTCTCTGAGGGATCCAGGAACCAAGATGGCTCCCTCAGGTGCTTCCCACAATTAAATTTCAATCGCATAAACATTTTCTGTGATGGTGGTGCTGTGTGAGTGTGTGAACCAAAGTGGCATTTGTTCATGTGAATGGGTCTAATGTAATCTAATACACTATTCAGCTTTATCAGGAAAGAATAAAGGATTAAAGGAAGACTATTGTCTGGTGGTTAATTGTGAGTGAAGATCTGTACATCTACTAAGGAATGATTTGAATAAAATGGGGACTTTGGAAGTCAAGTCCCTGCTGATGATTCTAGGTCATGCATATAGTGAGTTTTCTGTTGCAAGAATCAGAGACATGCATCGCTGCCCTGTGTTGCTTATAGGAGAGACACCCACTCTCTTTTATTCTTCATATTTTGTATGATTGGAAAGACTTGTGATCCTTGTCTCCAATGGGCACTGATAAAACTTTAAGAGGTCCTATCTGTGGTTTATTCTGCTAACAGGGTGTGCATCAAATTACAGTGATGTCCTATTTGGACTGTTTAGGATTCAGTAAGTAAGGAAAAAAGGCGAAAAAGAACTGAGATTAGAAGATGGATTTATGAAAACCAGATTATCAACTTTATTTGTGAGCCAATGGTGAGCAATCTAGGAAACTCCTAGAATGACATTTTCCATTCTAATAACTTTTCAATCATTTTTACACATTTGTACATAAGAATGTTGAGTGCTTTTCTAGGAACATTCAATATATTAACAAATCTAATGTTCAAGTCAATACTATGATGTGGGTACCATCATTGGTTCTCTCTACGGATGCAAAGCTTGAATCACAAAGATGTTAAGTGTCTAAATTAACTCCACACACCCCATACAGTGTTAAAACTTTAGAGTATAGCCTAAGGCTATTTCCAGGATGCATCGTGTTATTGAATGGAATATATTTTAACCATGATGTCTGTTATCATTATTATATACTATATATACATCTTTTGAATTTTTATTTCACATATGCACCTATAGGTATATGAATCCATGCATGTACATGCCAAAGCCAGAAGTTGATGTTAGCTGTAATTTTTATTGCTTTCCATTTCATTCTTGGAAGCAAGACATTTGCTGAAACTGTGGCTTGCTCTGTAAGCTAGACTAGCTGGCCAGAAAGTCCCCAGAGGTCCTCCCATCTCTGACCCCCAGTCCTGGGGTTACAGATGCATACTGTATGTCTTTCCACATGTTCTCTTTTCTCCACACTTAGTAAACAGACCGCTCCAGGGTGGTAAGTTCTCCAACCAAATTCAACAGCTATCTTGGATGGTCTGAGAAGCCTTTATTAGTTTCTTGGGTCCACATCCCCTTTCAGCCATTTTGTAGTAGCTCACTCTTCTGAACTTATTAAAGCTCACAGTCCATATGTGCTAGGAGCCCAATACCTTTGTACTGGCTCTAGATACGCTCCCATTTTCCTTGTACATATGACCCACCCTTTCTCCCCTTTCTGTCTCCTCCTTCCTAGTCTTTGTTCTACTTACTCATGGTGATTACACAATGAGCTGAAATGGAATTACAAAGATTATCTTTGATCGCTTACTAAAACTGCCTCAAAAACTACAGGGAGTAACACAGTGCTGTCATATATAAGGTATTTCCCTTTTTAAATTTTTTTAAAATTCTAGGAGTTAATGTGGACCAAGCCAGCCACATGCTCATCTGAAATCTTCACTGAATACTTACATTAGCTTCATTGCAGATAGTTGTGAAGTTAGTTTCTCACATGAATCTAGTTGGATGGTATTGAAAATTATTACAGTTATGAGATCTCTATGGATGGATTCTTTCTTGCACCTACCATGCCCTCCATCTGTAATACTGTAAATTTCTGTGGCACACTTACATAGCAGGAGGGAACTATGCAGTTTCAAGTAAGCAAAAGACCATGTGAAAGGGGGAATATACTGCCAGAAACAGACTCACAGCATAATTGAATGAAACTGGGGTAATTTGGGAGAAATAGTTTTATACAAACTTAATATTCAATGCTATTCTTAAAGAAAGGTTTAAAAGTTCTTAGTCATGGAGAGGCATCACATTAGCAATTATTATAGAACATTCCTAGGGATTGACGTCTAGAAAACTCTATCTGAAGGAAAGGGTTGAGTAGGTAGGAGTGTGTGTTTGTTTGTGTGTGTGTGTGTGTCTGTAAATTTCTTCATGTCTGAGTTCAGAGTGATAGAAACCAAAAGCTACAGAAATGTTCATCACACAATATTAGAATATCGGTGACAATGAGCTGCTTGAATATATATCCCTTATATTTATATATGCATTATTACATATATGATTATAACAATAGTACAAAGAATATATATACATATATATTTAATCATAGTATCATAACTGCTATTCTTTGGGGACCTGTGTAATTTTTAAAAAATCCTTAAGTAAAACCAAGACATTAGGAATGGCTAACTTCTAGAAAATGAAGTACTATGAATGTAGGCATTAATTATCATAAGACCCAGTAAAGGTGGTAATGTTTTACATAACTGCTAGTGGGGACCAACGTAAAAGACAATACTAGAAGTGAAGATAAAAGGTACAATCTTCAATAAGTTCCTTTATATTTATAGTTTCAGACACTTTTAAGTTACAGTAGGGAATTACAACTTTTTTTTTCAATTAATATAGTCACTGCTGGACCTTACAAGTCATCTTTCTTGTCTTTGGTTTTAGGTTTTTTGCCCCAATGTGTCAGAAGTGGTTCCTATTGCCAAACAAATACAAATATCCAACCTAGTTGAGAAAATGTACATTTTTCCCATACTGAAATTACTTCTGGTTCCAAGAGCAGTCAATACAAAGGACCAAGTGGAGCTACCACTAATTCTTAAAACTCCCATTCTCTCAGTCAAGTCCCTCCCCGAAGAAACCACCATGCTGAGTGGATTTACACTATCATCTGGTTGAGCAAAGGAACGACATCTTCAATATGTTATGGCCCCGGGAACTATGGCAAGCATTTGGATTAGGAAAAATTGAGGAGTAAAGTGTCGTCACTGGAGCAAGAGTTAAGTAAACTTTTTCAGGGACTGTGCATTGGACAATTCTTAAACTACAGGCAAGAATGAGAATATGACTGAAAGTCGGAGTAATCCATAGGCCAGTGTTACTTGAATTGAAACTGAGTGAAAGGAAATCTCCAGTTTCTGAACAGAAGGAGAGAGAGAGGGGGAGAGAGAGAGAGAGAGAGAGAGAGAGAGAGAGAGAGAGAGAGAGAGAGAGAGAGAGAGAGAGAGAGAGAATACAGACTTCAGTCTACTGCCTTCAGACATGGTGGGGAGGCAAGAGTGAGCAATTACATCACAGTGTACCAGTGCTTAGTTCTTGGATCTTGATGCCCTTTCCAGGACACTTAGGGGGGCTATGTGTGAACTCATCACATGCTGCTACCTTGAGGGTAAGAAGATAAAAAGCACTAAACTTTTACTCAAGGTCATTAAATGGATTGAGCAGAATGGTTAGTTAGACAATATAGAGACATCGAAATGGCAAATGATTTTCTCCTATATTTTCAGCTCTAGTAGGACAATTCTTTGGAGGAAGATTAATAGGACAGTAATAGAAAAATGAACTATATGTTTTGCACATGTAATTGCTAGTCAACATTTTTACATCCTTTATTTTCATTCTTCATCTCTTTCCCTTCTTTCCTTTCCTCCCCTCTTCCTTCTTTACCATTACCTTCCTTGATGTCTCTTAACTTTCATTTGTTGACCATCCACTAAAACAATAGCTAACACCCTCCTTCCATATGGCTGGTACTTTAATGGCTTCATGGAATAAGAAGGTGCATGGTAAAGTAATGAAGTGAATGGATGAAGAGTGGTGTATTCATCAAAATGGAGTACCACCCAACAGGAAAAGAAGACACTTCTCATCACACAAGTGGATTATGCCTAAGTTTAATAACAGTCCAAACCCCAATGTTAATAAACTCTATTATTCTATCTGTGATATCGTTTTGGAAAAGGAAAAGGATCTGGAAATACTTGCAATAGCGTCATCTCATTTTGAAATGAAAACTCACCCTATCAGTGATATGTAACTACAGGTTTGGATTCTGTACAACAGCAAATGTCCTTCTGGTCTGACATCATCTCTGAAAGATATGCTGTTCATCTGCAGTCATCTGGCTGACAAATACATTCAAGGTACTTGATAGCTTAAGCAGCCTCATTGTACTGCTTATATAAAGCCCTATTCTAGGAAAACCACAAAACTTAGTTTTATAACATTTTTTCCTTATAAATGCCAGCATCTGGCCTTTTCTGTATTTCCATAATAATTTTCTTCCTTGTGATACAGAAATAGTTCTTCTTAGGAATAGTACAAACAGTAGACCTGTAAAACTCTCAGACAGGAGGAAAAAACATCAAAGAAAAGACCAAGTGCAAATTAATAAAGCATAAAACACTTGTAACCATATAAAAACGGGAAAAGCATCATTAGTCTTGCAAATTACTGGAAGAGTAATTCTCCCCAAGGTATTCAGGATCTTCCTACATCTCCATGGCAAAGCAGTGACATAATGTGATAAGGAGATAAAACTGCCATCCATCAAATGTTTGGAGGATAAAGGTGAGAACACAATACACAGTTACCTGTACAGATGGTTTCTGTGATGGTAAGATGAAAGCATGTATGTCTGAGGTACATGCATTGTGGTCTATGCACTTGAATGCATAGCATAGATGACCTTGGATTCACAAAAAATGAACAGAAGATTAATATTTTCCTCTAGACTTTTGTGCTTGGTTGATTTCTTTTATTTCCCTTTTTTCTTTTTTTTTAAATTAGGTATTTTTTTATATATATTTTTTATTACGTATTTTCCTCAATTACATTTCCAATGCTATCCCAAAAGTCCCCCATACCCTCCCCCCAAATTCCCTACCCACCCATTTCCATTTTTTTGGCCCTGGCATTCCCCTGTACTGGGGCATATAAAGTTTGCATGTCCAATGGAACTCTCTTTCCAGTGATGGTCAACTAGGCCATCTTTTGATACATATGGAGCTAGAGTCAAGAGCTCCTGGGTACTGGTTAGTTCATAATGTTGTTCCACCTATAGGGTTGCAGATCCCTTTAGCTCCTTGGGTACTTTCTCTAGCTCCACCATTGGGAGCCCTGTGATCCATCCAATAGCTGACTGTGAGCATCCACTTTTGTGTTTGCTAGGCCCCAGCATAGTCTCACAAGAGACAGCTATATCTGGGTCCTTTCAGCAAAATCTTGCTAGTATATGCAATGGTGACAGCGTTTGGAAGCTGATTATGGGATGGATCCCTGGATATGGCAGTCTCTAGATGGTCCATCCTTTCGTCACAGCTCCAAACTTTGTCTCTGTAACTCCTTCCATGGGTGTTTTGTTCCCAATTCTAAGAAGGGGTACAGTGTCCACACTTTGGTCTTCATTCTTCTTGAGTTTCATGAGTTTAGCAAATTGTATCTTATATCTTGGGTATCCTAAGTTTTAGGCTAATATCCAATTATCAGGGAGTACATATTGTGTGAGTTCCTTTGTGATTGTGTTACCTCACTCAGGATGATGCCCTCCAGGTCCATCCATTTGCCTAGGAATTTCATAAATTCATTCTTTTTAATAGCTGAGTAGTACTCCATTGTGTAGATGTAGCACATTTTCTGTATCCATTCCTCTGTTGAGGGGCATCTGGGTTCTTTCCAGCTTCTGGCTATTATAAATAAGGCTGCTATGAACATAGTGGAGCATGTGTCCTTCTTACTAGTTGGGACATCTTCTGGATATATGCCCAGGAGAGGTATTGTTGGAACCTCCGGTAGTACTATGTCCAATTTTCTAAGGAACCGCCAGACTGATTTCCATAGTGGTTGTACAAGCTTGCAATCCCTATACTTACTCCAAACCTGCTCAACAACCCTCCCACTACCAATTCCTGGCCCTGGCATTCCCCGGTACTGGGGCATATAACCTTCCCAAAAACAAGGGCCTCTGCTCCCAATGATGGCCAACTAGGACAACTTCTGCTACATATGAAATTAGAGACACAGCTCTGGGGGGGGGGGGGTACTAGTTAGTTCATATAGGGTTGCAGACCCCTTCACCTCCTTGGGTACTTTCTCTAGCTCCTCCATTGGGGGCCCAGTGTTCCATCCAATAGATGACCCTAAGCATCCACTTCTGTATTTGCCAGACACTGGCATAGCCTCACAAGAGACAGTTATATCAGGGTCCTAGCATCAAAATCTTGCTATTATATGTAATAGTGTCTGCGTTTGGTGCCTGTTTATGGGATGGATCCCCGGGTTGAGCAGTCTCTGCATGGTTCTTCCTTCTGTCTCAGCTCCAAACTGTCTCTGTAACTCCGTTCATGGGTACTTTGTTCCACATTCTAAGGAGGAATGAAGTATCCACACTTTGGTCTTCCTTCTTCTTGAGTTTCATGTGTTTTACAAATTTTATCTTGGATATTCTAAGTTTCTGGGCTAATATCCACTAATCAGTGAATGCATATCATGTGTGTTCTTTTGTGATTAGGTTACCTCACTCAGGATGATATCCTCCAGATCCATCCATTTGCCTAAGAATTTCATAAATTCTTTGTTTTTAATTGCTGAGTAGTACTCCATTGTATAAATGTACCATAATATCTGTATCCATTCCTTTGTTGAGGGACATCCGTGTTCTTTCCAGCTTATTGCTATTATAAATAAGGCTGCTATGAACATAGGGAGCATGGGTCCTTATTACCAGTTGGAATATCTTCTGGATATATGCCCAGGAGAGTTATTGCTGGATCTTCCTGTAGTACTATGTCCAATTTTCTGAGAAACTGCCAGACTGATTTCCAGAGTGGTTGTACCATCTTGAAATCCTACCAGCAAAGGAAGATTATTCCTCTTTCTCCACATCCTTGCCAGCATCTGCTGTCACCTGAATTTTTTATCTTAGTCATTCTGACTGGTGTTAGGTGGTAACTCGGGTTTATTTTGATTTGCATTTCCTTGATCATTAAGGATGCTGAACATTTTTTTTTTTCAAATGCTTCTCAGTCATTCAGTATTCCTCATTTGAGAATTCTTTGTTTAGCTCTGAGCCCCATTTTTAATGGGTTTATTTGATTTTCTGGAGTCCAGCTTCTTGAGTTCTTTATATGTATTGGATATTATTAGTCCCCAATTGGATTTAGAACTGGTAAAGATCCTGTCCTAATATGTTGGTGGCCTTTTTGTCTTATGGACAGTGTGTTTTGCCTTACAGGAGCTTTGCAATTTTATGAGGTCCCATTTGTCGATTCTCAATCTTACAGTACATTACATTGCTGTTCTGTTCAGGAATTTTTCCCTGTCTTCAAGGCTTTTCCCCACTTTTTCATCTATAAGTTTCAGTGTCTCTGGTTTTATGTGGACTTTCTTGATCTTGAGCTTTATAAAAGGAGATAAGAATGGATCAATTTACATTCTTCTACATGATAACTGCCAGTTATGCCAGCATCATTTGTTGAAATGCTGTCTTTTTTTCTACTAGATGGTTTTAGCTCCTTTGTCAAAGATCAAGTGACCACAGGTGTGTGGGTTCATTTCTGAGTCTTCAATTCTATTCCATTGATCTACCTGTCTGTCACTGTCCCAGTACCATGCAGTTTTTATGAGAATTGCTATGCAGTACAGCTTGAGGTCAGTCATAGTGATTCCACCAGAGGTTCTTTTGTCATTGAGAAGAGTTTTTGCTATCCTAGGTTTCTTGTTATTCCAGATGAATTTGCAAATTGCCCTTTCAGACTCTGTGAAGAATTGAGTTGGAATTCTGATGGTGATTGGATTGAATCTGTAGATTGATTTCGGCAAGATAGCCATTTTTATTATATCAATAATGCCAATCCATGAGTATGGGAGATCTTTCCATCTTCTGTGATCTTCTTTGATTTCTTTCTTCAGAGACTTGAATTTCTTACCATACAGATCTTTCACTTCCTTAGAGTCACACCAAGGTATTTTATATTATTTGTGACTATTGCAAGGTGTGTTGTTTCCCTAATTTCTTTCTCAGCCTGTTTATTTTTTGTGTACAGAAAGGCAATTGACTTGTTTGAGTTAATTTTATATCCAGCTACTGCACTGAAGCTGTTTATCCGATTTAGGAGTTCTCTTGTGGAATTTTTAGGGTCACTTATATATACTATCATATCATCTGCAAATAGTGATATTTTGACTTCTTCCTTTTCAATTTGTATCCACTTGATCTCCTTTTGTTGTCTAATTGCTCTGGTTAGGACTTCCGGTAGTATATTGAATAGGTAGGGAGAAAGTGGGCAGCCTTGTCTAGTCCCTGATTTTAGTGGGATTGCTTCAAGTTTCTCACCATTTACTTTGCTGTTGGCTACTGGTTTGCTGTATATTGCTTTTATCATGTTTAGGTATGGGCCTTGAATTCCTGATCTTTCCAAGACTTTTATTGTGAATGGGTGTTGGATTCAAATGCTTTCTCAATATCTAATGAGATGATCTTGAGGTTTTTGTCTGTGAGTTTATTTATATAGTGGATTACGTTGATGAATTTCCATATATTAAACCATCCCTGTATCCCTGGGATGAAGCCTACTTGATCATGCTGGATGATCATTTTGATGTGTTCTTGGATTTGGTTAGTGAGAATTTTATTGAGTATTTTTGCATTGATATTCATAGGGGAAATTTGAAGTTCTGTTTCTTTGTTGTGTCTTTAGGTGGTTTAGGTATCAAACTATTGTGTAATAGTTTGAGGAGAACTGGAATTAGGTCTTCTTTGAAAGTCTGATAGCACTCTGAACTAAACCTATCTGGTCCTGGAGTTTTTTTAGTTGGAAGACTATTGATGACTGCTTCTACTTCTTTAGGGGAAATGTGACTGTTAGATCATTAATCTGAACCTGATTTAACTTTAGTACCTGGTATCTGTCCATTTCGCCCAGATTTTCCAGTGTTTTTGAATATAGCCTTTTGTACTGGATCTGGTGATGTTTTAGATTTCCTCAAGTTCTGTTGTTATGTCTCCATTTCATTTCTGATTTTCTTAATTAGGATACTGTCACTGTGCCCTCTGGTTGGTCTGGCTAAGGGTTTATCTATCTTGTTGACTTTCTCACAGAACCAGCTCCTGGATTGATTGATTGATTCTTTGTATAGCACTTTTTCTTTCCACTTGGTTGATTTCAGCGCTAAGTTCGGTTATTTCCTGCCATCTACTCCTCTTGGGTGAATTTGCTTCCTTATGTTCTAGAGCTTTTATGTGTGCTGTCAAGTTGCTAGTATATGCTCTCTCTAGTTTCTTTTTGGAGGCACTCAGAGCTATGAGTTTTCCTCTTAGGAATGCTTTCACTGTCTCCCATAAGTTTGGGTATGTTGTGGCTTCATTTTCATTAAACTGTAAAAAGTCTTTCATTCTTTATTTCTTCCTTGACCAAGTTATCACTGAATAGAGTGTTCAGCTTCCACGTGAATATTGGCTTCCTATTAATTATGTTGTTATTGAAGATCAGCCTTAGTCCATGGTGATCTGATAGGATGCATGGGATTATTTCAATATTTTTGTATTTGTTGAGGCCTGTTTTGTGACCAATTATATGGTCAATTTTGGAGAAGGTACCATAAAGTGCTGAGAAGAAGGTATATCCTTTTATTTTAGGATAAAATGTTCTGTAGATATCTGTTAAATCCTTGTTCATGACTTCTGTTAGTTTCAATGTGTCTCTACTTAGTTTCTGTTTCCAGGATCTGTCCATTGATGAGAGTGGGATGTTGAAGTTTCCCACTATTATTGTGTGTGGTTCAATGTGTGCTTTGAGCTTCACTAAAGTTTCTTTAATGAATGTGTATGCCCTTTCATTTGGAGCATAGATATTCAGAATTGAGAGTTCCTCTTGGAATATTTTACCTTTGATGAGTATGAAATGCCCCTCCGTGTCTTTTTTGATAACTTTGGGTTGGAAGTCAATTTTATTCGATATTAGAATGGATACTCCAGCTTGTTTCTTCAGACTGTTTGCTTGAAAAATTATTTTCCAGCCTTTTACTCTGAGGTAGTGTCTGTCTTTGTCCCTGAGTGGAGTTTCTGTATGCAGCAAAATGTTGGGTCCTTTTGTGTAGTCAATCTGTTAATCTTGTTTTTTTATTTGGGAATTGTGTCAATTGTGTCAATTAAGAGAAATTAAGGAGAAGTTAATTGTTACTTCCTGTTATTTTTTATGTTAGATTTGGGATTCTGTTCTTGTAGCTATCTTCTTTTAGGTTTATTGAAGGATTACGTTCTTGCTTTTTTTAGGGTATAGTTTCCCTCCTTGTGTTGGAGTTTTCCCTTTATTATCCTTTAAAGGGCTGGATTTATGGAAAGATATTGTATGAATTTGGTATTGTCATGGAATACTTTTGTTTCTACATCTATGGTAATTGAGAGTTTTGCTGGGTATAGTAGCCTGGCCTGGCATTTGTATTCTCTTAGTGTCTGTATAACATCTGTCCAGGATCTTCGGGCTTTCATAGTCTCTGGTGAGAAGTCTGCTGTAATTCCAATAGGTCTGCCTATACATGTTACTTGACTGTTTTCCCTTACTGCTTTTAATATTCTATCTTTATTTAGTGCATTTGTTGTTCTGATTATTATGTGTTGGGAGGAATTTCTTTTCTGGTCCAGTCTATTTGGAGTTCTGTAGGCTTCTTGTATGTCTCTTTAGATTAGGGAAGTTTTCTTCTATAACTTTGTTGAAGATATTTACTGGCCCTTTAAGTTGAAAATCTTCGTTCTCATCTATCCTGTTATCCTTAGGTTTGGTCTTCTCATTGTGCATTGGATTTCCTTGATGTTTTGAGTTAGGATCTTTTTGCATTTTGCATTTTCTTTGATTGTTGTGTCCATGTTTTCTATGGAATCTTCCTACCTGAGATTCTCTCTTCCATCTCTTGTATTCTATTGCTGATGCTTGCATCTATGGTTCCTGATTTCTTTCCTAGGGTTTTTATCTCCAGAGTTGTTCCCCTTTGAGTTTTCTTTATTGTTTCTACTTCCATTTTTAGATCTTGGGTGGTTTTGCTCAATTCCATTACCTGTTTGGTTGTGTTTTCCTGTAATTCTTTAAGGGATTTTTGTATTTCCTCTTTAAGGTCTTCTTCCTTTTTAGCAGTGTTTTCCTGTAATTATTTGAGGGATTTTTGTGGTTCCTCTTTAAGGGCTTCTATCTGTTTAGCAGTGTTCTGTATTTCTTTAAGTGAGTTATTAATGCCCTTCTTAATATCCTCTACCCTCATCATGACATATGATTTTAAATCTGAATCTTGCTTTTCGGGTGTTTTGGGGTATATGATGTCGAGCAGTCTTGGTTTCTGTTAGTAAGATTCTTTCATTTGCATTTTGCCCTCTGGTAATCTCTGGTGTTAGATGGTCTAGCTGTCTCTGGCTGGACTTTGTTCCTCCTCGGGTTCTGTTAGCCTCTGTCAGCACTCCTGGGAGACCACCTCTCTCCTGAGTCCCAGTGGTCAGAGCACTCTCTGCAGGCAAGCTCTCCTCTTGTATGGAAGGTGCACAGAGGTCTGGAGTTCAGATCCACCTCTTGGCTGAAGATGAAGGCCTGAAGGAACCCTGTCCAAGAAGCTCTGTTGCTTCTGCAGACCACATTCTATCCTGAGTGAACTGGTCTCTGAGAGACCTGGGATACCAAATGGCACTCTCACCTGAGTCTGGGGGCCAGAGCCCTCTCTGGAGACCGACTCTTCTCAGGGATCGTTAGATCTTGAGTGTGCTAGGGTGCCTGCGGCATGGAGAGTGTTTGGGAACCCTGGAACACTCCATTGAGTTCACACCAAGTTGGTGCCAGGCTGTTGCCGACTGGAATAAACCCTAGCTGCTGGTCAGGCGGGTTTCCTGTGTCCCGTTCCTGCTGGCCCAAGCTCCTCTGGGTTGTTTTGGATCAGATGTTGTGTTCCACAAACCAGTGATCCCAAGATCCTGGGTGTGCTAGGGCGCATGTGGCATGGAGAGTCCTCTGGGGACCTTGGGACCATCTGCCAAATTCCTGCCCAAGGTGGCGCGGGCCTTCTTTTTCTTAGGAACAGAAAGACACAGTGGCAATCTATGTAGTTAGAGGAGTGACTATAGAGTGCTGTTTGAATTGGAATAGCATCCTTTGGATGTAGGGAATCTTCATCAGTTTAATGATAACGTATTCTGAGATGAGAGTATCAGGGGCTTCTTGATCCTCTACATTAAATAGTCATGTTTGGTACAATATTCTGTATTGTAAGACCCACTCTAACTACTCATGGACCAACTTAGGACAGACTGTGGAACATTTCTATACCCTTGACTTATCATGGCACCTCATTTCAATTAAGTTGTATCAGAAGAGCTTTTTATTAAACTAATAAATTCTGACAACACATATCATGATTCTGGTCTTCCCAGTTTTCTAAATCATTTCCTAACTGTAAATCAGAGAAGCAGTACTCTCATTCTGTCCTGTGCAAACCAATTACTCATTAATTTCTATTGACCTAAGAAGGGCAACAACATTATTGAAGTGGGTGAAGTGGCTTCTCATTGGATTCTTCTGTTAGTATAGTACAAAATAAAAATTACTAATATTTACATAATCTTAAGTCTTATACAAAAATTCTAATTATATTTTCTCCTTGAATTCTGTGGTGAACACTGGGAAGCTTATATTATAAACAAGGACACTAAGGAGCCCAAATAATTTTGGTCAATAGCAATAAAGCTGGATTCACATCCATGTTTCATATTACAAAATCAATGATCTTTCTGTTAGGTAAGGCATGTGTATTTGCCATGTTAATGTCCTTATACATTCATAGGAGGATAATGGTGATAACAGGGCATGAGTGCACATGGAAGATCTGAGTTCATCTTTAAAACTTATGTGAAAAAAAGTCAGGTTTGGTGGCATGTGCTTATATTTTCAATGCTGGGGAGGTAGAGACAGGAAGAGCTTTGAAGCTCAATTGCCAGCCTGCCTAATCTATGTGGCAAGCTCCAGGCCAGTGAGAGACTGCCAAAACTTAAGGCAAATGTGCATCACTCATGCATGTAGATTTGCATACATATGAACACACACACACACACACACACACACACACACACACACACACACACACACAGTGGTGATCTCAGTGATAAGTCATGTTGTTTCCTAAAAATCCAGACGTCTGAATCATACCTGGAGACTCACTTTGTGAGGCTAGATCAAAATGAGCCATTTGAAAAATGATGAATTCTACTTTGAACTCGGGGCTGATTCAGAGTTGCTGGCCCATTGATGTTGGATGCAGATGGAGGGAAGAACTAAGGGGGAATCTGAGCTGAGAATCATAGGTTTGGGATACAAGTAGATATGGAAGGAACAAAACAGTCACAGCTAAACAACATCATGTCTGTAAAATAGTGTAGGATATGAATTGTATTCAGCTAAAAGGAAAGTCCTGTGTGTATTCATTATAGCCATTGTCCCATTATCCTGTCACAGAAGAAAGCAAGGAAAAGCCTTCTGCAATGATGACCCAGTGAGCAACAAAAGAATTTTTGTTGCCATTTGCTACGTGTTATACAGTGATAAAGCATGACATTTAGACTTAAGGACTTTAAGTAGTCCCTTGGGCTACATTTGGGGCACTGAACAGCTGTATGTATAATTAAATAAAGCTAATTTAAATAAATTAGATTTACCAGAAAATCGCTCAAAGTTTCCATTCATTCCAGTTTATTTTTTATTTTTGTAAATGTGAGAAGTTGTTAATGTTATTTGCTAAAACTTTATATTTTGGAAAATCATAGGTTCTGAAACAAACAAACAAAAAAAAAAACAGAGTAAAGTAGGTAAAAGTGGGGAAATTTTTTCTTACAATTTCATCTTGAAGGTGTAATTTTACTGTTATACACAGAGGAATTGAACGTAGATGCTGGCAGTATAGCTGTACTGATGCACCAAGAAACTGAAATTGAATAAGAACATTTTTTTTAAGTTCCTTTTACTGTGTGTATTTCACACACCACACATGCATTTCAGGGATGCTATTACTCTTGTCCCTGAGCACACTGTCACATCAGTACTTATGTGAGAATCTATAATCAGGATATTGATCAGATGTTAGATTTGGTCGTGAGTTGAATGGTGGGATTAGGGTTGGGGATAGGGTTCCTTTAGCAAGGTTGGGCAGTTTTGGAATAAAAATGAGCATCAAATGAATTTTGACATTTGTGGAGGAGATGTTGTCATAGTATCATCAAGGGGACCAGGTGATTGTTTTCATCACAGACCTGGAGGGAATTTGTCTGAGAACCAAGGTGAATTAAACTTAGTTCTTTTTCTTTTTCTTTTCTTTTTACCCTGACTGTAGCTTTATTTTTTATTGGATACTTTTTTTATTTATCTTTCAAATGTTATCCCCTTTCCCAGTCCCCCCTGGAACCCTCTCTCTCAGCCCCCCTCCTCCTGTTTCTATGAGAGTGTTCCCCCACCCACCCACCTCCCTGCCTTGGCATTCCCCTACACTGGGGCATTGAGTGTTTCTTGACACTGTCTTTCAGATCTGCTTTTAGGTTTCAGGAAAAGCACACTGTTCCTGCTTTTAGAGATCTGTGCTAGGGGTCAAAAGGAGGATCTGTGATTCACCATGCCTGCTGGGGATAGGTGCTGGACATCAGATGAGTACCAGGTGAGGATGCAGGACATAATACCCAGCAAGGGAACTGCTAGCTTACTCCTCATTTCATAAATTAAATAAGATGCAGTCTGAAACTGATGGAAACCTAATATGAGGAAATCTAATATCTCGTCAATCTACAAGAAAGAGTATTCTTTTTCTTTTTCTTTACCTCTCTCTCTCTCTCTCTCTCTCCCTCTCTTCCTAGCCTTATCTGTCTGTCTCTCTCCTCTGACTCAGTTCCTTTTAGGACCAGTTTACTGCAAGTGTTTTAAAACTGTATTCACTTTTGGTGATGGACTGACACATTTAGACTGCTTAATCCTATTCTAGAGCCAACTGTCAGGAGAAAAGTGGAGCAACTAAAGAGATTTAAGAAGGAAAAAAATATATAAAGCAAAATCTTTGAATGGGTTCTAGCCAGTGATCAGTGGTCAGTGTGACTTCCCTAAAGCAGAGATGATATTGTGTTCTCCATCTTTATTAGTAATTTTAAGTGTCATGGGTAGAAAGTAAATGCAATAATTACACACTATGCATTTATCAAGATATATCCTTTGTCAACACAGCTCA
Organism: Mus caroli; assembly: GCF_978045245.1. Lineage (NCBI taxonomy): Eukaryota > Metazoa > Chordata > Mammalia > Rodentia > Muridae > Mus > Mus caroli. Next base: position 168,331,614 of record NW_028227257.1, read on the forward strand.
TCCAATTTGAGCTTTCTGAAGAATTCTTTGCTTTGTACAGTATTGCCAGTTGCAGCAGAAGAATCATATACTGATGTGTCAAAAGCTGGAGCCTTCATTTCATTTGAATACATGTTTTATAGATACATAATATATAAATGCGGTATATAATACAACATATAGAGAATCTCACCTTGAGCACCTGAGTAGCATTAAATAACGATGTCTCCCAAGGCTTAAAAATAGTTCTAAAGCCTTTTCTTTCTTTTTTAATTGGAATATAAAAGAAAGATGTTATTCTGTTCCCTTCCAATTTCTCTCAATCTGAATGAGAATTTTATTTTATTTTCATTAGTAAGATAATCTTCACATTTTTATTCTCTTCTGAATGTGATTTGCCTAAAATTTGGAGAACAGGGATTATCCTTCACTACTTCCCTTTATGCTCAGGGTGAATTCCTTGGGCTCATTATTTGAGTCAAGTGCTTCTGGTATGATGTGCTTTGAGAATAAAAGGGTTTACTATCAACCAGAAAGAGGCTAGCAATACTGACTTGTGGTTCCTAATATGAAGATATTTGGGTCCACACTTTTTCAGACCCTTGCAGCCTGGTGTTCATCAGTCGGTGTGCTTGTTGTAAAGTCTTGCATCTCTCATGGGTCTAACTGGGATTTGTTTCCATACCTCCTATGGATATCATACTCCATCTTTGGGGACATTTAATGGCAATATCATTGAGTATCAAAATTTACCCATATGTCATGGTGAACAGGCCGATAAATGTCTAAGTAAGTGTCTGAACATTTTTAAATGATATAATCAATGCAGCAATTTTCAACTGCAGCTATTAACATTTAAAATAGGTGTGTTTTTCTCTTATCCTTACATATCTACTGATTTATGTCTACCTATGGCTCTACAGGTTTGTGCTCCCACCAGCAATGGAGGAGTGTTCTCAGCCACATTCTCACCAGTAAGAACATCACTGCTCTTAGGTTCATATTCTGTTTTTCTATAAAGACTTTTTGTTGAGAAAAATTACTTTAAATGGTTGCTTAAAATTTTTTGAAAATGATTTCTTCTTTTTATTTATTGCCTCTCATTTTAATATGCAGTTTTTTTCCTTCTTTCCTCCCATTTTATCTTCTTTCTCAAGATGGGCTCTTGTTATGGTTCCCAGGCTGGCCCCGGGCTTAGTGTTCTCTGCCTCTGCTTCTTGGGTGTTGGGATTGGAGACATTAGCTACTGTGCCCAACTTGTAGTATGCATAATCGAATCCTCTTTTCTTTTCTCTTGCCTTTGTTTTCCTCATTTTTGTTCATTCATCAGATAAAGTTTGTTTCTCTTTTTGATCCCTCTATCCCATCCTTCCCTCCCTTTGTAGTTCCCCTAAAACTTGGTTGTTTTGTGAACTGGTTGTCTTAATTTGTAGCTGCATCTTCTCTCTCATCTTTCTGCCTTTCCCTCTTCTATTTTTTCTAGCATTATTCTGTATTTTTTTATTTGTCTACCTTTACCAATAACTTTTTAGTTCACACATCATTATCCTGGTCTCTCTTTTCTTCTATGATTATTGGAATTATGATAACAATTGTTTTTAATAAGCCAAAATATATTATTTTAAAAAGAAAGGTATGTACTATTTGCCTATTATCATTACGCATTATGATATAGAAATCAACATGAAGGTTCCTCAAAACATCATATGATCCAGATGCAACACCCCAGGGATACTACTGAGGGAATGCAAGGTTCTGTATTAAATATCTATATATCGTGTTTTTAAAAACCCACAAAAGCACATGAAATCATCCAGGCAATCCATCAGTGCAAGAATGGATAAGGAAAGTGTGTCATATTGAAAATAGAGTACCATTTTGTCATTAAAAAGAAAAAAATTAGCCAAGCATGGTGACACATCTTATAAGCCCAAGATTTCATAGGGTGCTAATTTGGCCTACATAGTGAGAGTTTGTCTCTAACCCTTCCCTCTGTTTCAGACACATAAAAATAAAGATGAAATTAATAAAATTCTGTAATTTGGTTGAAATCAATGTGACCAGAGATGGTTATATTAAACTAAGTAGATTGGACTGAGGAAAAGAATCATGTGTTTTGTCTCATATAGAAAAATAAAAAAATATTAATAAATTTATGAAAGCAGAAGAGAACTTCTGGGAAATTGAAAGGGTGCCATGGAGCTGGGGTATTAGCTCAGTGCTTGCCACATATATAAGATGGCTGGAGTTTGGATTCATGAAACCCATATAAATGCAGGGTTATTGGTAAAAGAGATGTAATTTCAGCCTTAGAGGACAGAGCCAGGGAATCCTCACAGCAAGTCTGATCACAAGATGAGCAGAGTCTTGTACTTCACAGCAGAAATCTGGACAATTGAATTGACAACCTCTTCCTAGAGATAGAAGTCTATCAAGCCTTTTTATATATTGCATTTTTCTTTTCTGGGGATTTTCTATATTGGTTTTCAGCTATATTTACCACACTTTTTTAAGCTGAAATCTGTATTTATCTGGCTGACATGGTTCCACAGTTTTCTCTTCTAAAACACCTCCTTCTGGACTCATTTTTTGGTTTACTAGAGTATCAAATTTGAGTAAAATTCTTTTCAGAAAGATGTAAGAATTTTTTTCAAAATTTTCAGCCCTTAAATTTCCAATAACAGCTTTCTTTTCCTTCAAATAGGTAGCACATGTCTGTGTAGGATTCTTGAATCTCAAATGTTCCATTCAGTTTTCTACTCAATTTGGTTATGCTCTGAAGGCAACCTGACCATTATCTTAGTGTCACTTTTCCTTCCGTGATGTTTATAGAACTTTTTAATTTTGATTATACAATTTTCATCAGTTAGATTGACATATATATTTTTTCAATTACACATCTATTAATTTTTATTTTCTTGTTTATTTTTGCTTATAGATTAACTTTTTGATATGTGACTTCCTTGATCTAGAAACTCTGTTTTTTAATATATAAGTAAAAATTTCTTCTCATCTTTTTATACTGATTGCCAAGAAAACCTGTAAATGGTAGCAATTACTCTATCCTGGGCTCTGGAAAGCTGAAATTTAACCACACAGACTAGTAAATATTTCACTCTTTTCATGTGAGTCTAGAGTGTAGTGTGTGAATTTTTCAAAATTCTATGTATTAGCTTTATAACTGTATGGAGTGAAGGAAGTTCTTAAAAATTAGTGTGCTTTTTAGATCTCATCAAAGAAGTTCCTTTATTACATGGGCAGTGATTAATACAGCAACTCACAACTGGTCAAAGTGCTAAAAATAAATGTCAGTGGGGCCCTCTGCCACAAATGAGAAATTTGTAGCACCCTCTGCACAAGGCTCAGAAACCATCTTTGAAGACAATGAAGAAATATTGTAAGAAATAGAAGTTAGGGAGAGCCAGAACAAACTACAGCATCTTCTGGACATGATAGGATGCCACAGTCTTGAATTCCAAGCAGTTGTTATAAGGCCTTGCCTTGTAACAAGACCTTGCCTGTACAGGACCTACACAAGATCAAGCCAGTCAACCTTGTAGCACAGAGATGTGGCTTATCATCACCAGCCTGAACTGTGGAGCTGTGGTAATTAACAGATCCTGGAAGGAGAATTGGTTCTCTAAGAGTGAGGCTCCTGGTAGGTCAACCATGCTCCAGTGGATGGCCCCATGCCCAAGAGCTTGTGGGCAGCATTATTTGGGCTTGATTATATATCTTTGTTTTAAATTAGACATGAAATGGGGTAGGGAGGTGAAAGCAGATCTGGGAGGAATTGGAGGGATGAATAAAGGGTGAATATGACCCAAATACATTGTATGCAATTGTCAATTAGTTAATGTTATAAAATGTGTTCATTATTAAATCATTAAATATGAAGTAGTAGTAGTAAATAATTTTTAAAGCCCACCATTGAAAGTTGGGACAACCTTTACTTCTATATTTAGGAAAGCTACAAATTACTACTAAAATCCCAACTTTAATGAGGCAGATGAACAGTTGATATCTTTGCAAGGCTCAATGCAGCCTTTCCTACAGGTATGCAACCTCATGATGCACTGCCTCAGGTTTACAGATTTTCATCATTGATCAGTAAATGATTAAGAGAAAATTCCCTCCAGGAATTAGCTGCCAGGATATTAGAAGTAAATCAACAAGTTTGTGACAGTAAGAAAATCCCTGCTCTTATAAACACAGAACTCATTTTGCTGCTGGAATTTTTAAAAGTCTCTCCAAAAAGTAGGCTCATATACATATATCATCTAAAAAAAATAGGAAATCCAAGGCAACAAATCTTCAGGTTTTGCTGTCTTTGATAACACATATCAGCAAAGCAAAAAAATGTGAATGTATAATTCTATGACTGTTAAAAAACATATTTGTTTAAGTTATATATACTTCAAAAAGGGTTACAGAGCAGTCATATTTCTTAGGCCTATATTTTGACTATTTCATTGTGTTTTAAATATTTCACCTTTGATTTTGGAATTCTTAATTTTCCTCTAAAACATTGTCTTTGGTATTACATATATAGCTTTCCTGTCAAACTAAAAACTAACATACTAGCTAGAATTTTGTTCTTCAATCATTTTCAGCTCCATGTAGTATCTTTGCTGTATTTTCTTGGATCACATAGACAGCGTACTTAAAGAACTGCCCCCTTGTATCTAGGCAACACATCTTTACATTTGTTCCAGGTCTGATATCTATCATCTCTGCTTGCTTATCTTTACAGCATAAGAGCCTCTGGCTTATAGCTGATTTTGACATTGAAACAGGATCTGTCAAAGGCTGATGTGGAGCTCTGCCCAACTCTTTCAGAGTTCCACAAAGGAGAAAGGGAAAGCATGGACCTGATGTAAAGTACCATTACCACCTAACAATGCAGCAGCCTGAGGAAGTGGAGCAGAAGCTGAAACTCTGGGCAGCCCCAGCACAGAGCCCACACTCCATGCCATTCACCCTGCTTCAGAAACTGCTATGCTGGTTCCCAGACCTCAGGACAACCAATTTCAACTTGGCAAATCCAGACCCAGGTATGAGCTGCAGCAGCACCTGGCAACAGTAATGGCCTTGTCCTCCAATCCTGTCATTGAATTTGCTACAGCTCCTCTTTTAGAATACATGTTCAAGAATGAAAAAGTAGGTAGCTTCTCTGATAATCCCCATGATACAGGCAGCAATGCTACCACTACATCACCTGACACAATGCTGCTTGCTTTACTGGCTTGTTCTTAGAAAAAAAATAAGATTTTCAGGTTAGTTTTCTACAATGTCTCCATTATATTTATTTAGTTGTTTCCATGGAAATCTGGGAAGTAGCATTAAAAATCTTTGCTGTTCACTACTTTCCCCAGATATAGCCCTATTAAATTCAACACTGGCATTAACTCACTGTTGATGTCTTTTGCTTTACTTTTAATTCATTTTTTAAATCTTCTCCAAAAAATTTCTCCAGAGACTTGAAATCAAAGCACATCACCCTTAGAAGCCAAAAGAGCAGTAGTTTAAAATGAAAATTTTGATGAACTCCTGAAATAATTATGACAGATCTATCAAGCATACTTTGTCCTTTTCATCCAGTTTTGCATGCAGCAAATATTTATTCAATATGAACTACTCAGGTTACACAGTAGGAATTAGACTAACACAATAAAATATCATCTCATTAAAACATCATGAAAGCAAGAGAGCTTGCACGGACATTTGGAATTGAGAGTATCAAGAGAAGGATGTCATGGGAACTGCTAGAAAGGATGGTCCTGGATGGGTGGTCCTGCATAACACGGCTGCAATGCAGATTAACATGGGCTTTTTGTATCTTTGCTTGTTGGAGCAAAACTACTTACTTCAGGGCCAAGAAACAAAATAATAAGAGGGGAGCATATATGCTATTTCATCCATCCAACTTCCCTAACCAATTTCTGTGATGAGCAAAGAAAAGACAATTTCTTTAAGGTCATTCAGCTACTAAATGCTTGAACCCCAAACCTACCCAAGTTCAGCTTGATATCACAGCCCATGTTTCTTCTACAATATGTCAGTATGCTTTGAGACACACGTTGTGTAGGTTCCTTTTACAACAAAGCTCCTTCCTTTGTTGACTGTTCTGAGCTGACTCAGACTAGTGTCTTCTGAATGTCATTAAATGTATTTCATAAAAGTTGATATAAATCACAATGTTTTAAGACCATTTATAAAACAGTCTCTCATCAACACAAGCACAGGCATTTTATATAGTTCTAGAAACATGTTATTCAGGACTATGGGCTTTGGGCTTCTTACCCCTTATATCAGCCCACCTTGGTTACAAGATATTCACAACTTGCATGCATTGACAATCACTTGGAGAACCTCGCACTATACCCAGATTGGTCATATTTCCTCTTGAAAATTCAGGGTTTTCCTCTAGACTAACTTCAACTCTATCATAGAATATAATCTGTTCTAAGAAATAGGAATGAGTTAAAAGCACCCCCAAACCAACAACTCTTCTTATTTCTAAAGGACATATTCAGAAGGCAAATCCTGTCTCCAAAGTACAGAGACAAGCAGGCAAATGCAAAACATCATGCCCACCAAAGCAGCACTCACCATAGAACCTAGGACTGGGCAGGAAGACCTATATTGTTACTGATGGATGCTCTGAGTGGGCAAGACTGGTACAAAAAAGTTTAAAACTCTTGTCCATCAAGTCACCATGGTGGGAGTTGTATTTCATAGTTATAATCCCCTATTTCTTCCATGAGGATAAGGAGAACACTGATTGGAAAGTACACATCAAGGTTGAGAACGCACATTGGGAAGTACAAACCAGGACATTCTACTGTTTTTTTGCAAAGTCTACTCTCAAATGAAAGTGTTTAACTAGTGCCTAACCTGCTCATGAGTTACTAGACACCAAATGACTGGGCCTGGATAAAGGTATATCCTCAACTCTAGCTCTCTTTAGATTGTTGTGTGGGTAAGGAGAAATACACACATCCACCCATTCCAGCCATTCTAAACCTAAAGACAAGCATATGGGAAGTTTGTGGATCCAAGGCACAACACCATTAAATAAGACAGACCTAACCATGGGTACTATAATTTGGATTTTAAATGTCCCCTGATGGTGTCTCTACTAAAAGCTGTCTCCCCTTTGTGGCCCTGGAGAGAAGCTGTGGAATAATTAAGACATCAGGTCTAGTAGGGGTTCTTAGAACTAAGAAGGTGTGGCCTTGAAAGGGACAGCTGAATGCCAACCTACTCCTCTTTCTCTTTGTCACTCCCTGGCCACAATTCAAGGAATTTTGCGAACATGGGCTCCCTGCCTTTGCCATTCATCATCAGAGACAAGGGGTATCTCAGGTCATGAATGTGACACTCAAAACCACAAAGAAAATTAAGCCCGTTGTCTTTATGAGTTGATCATGTCAGGCACTTGTAATAGTGACAGAAAATGAACACAGTGGGGCTAAAGGACAGATTCTCACTTCCTACATTATACCACCATAATGCTAAAGGCTTGTTTACAGCAGATTTCAAGACAGTAAATAGTGTCCAGATACCAAGAAGAAATCATAAGACCTACTAAAAGACAAGCACCAAAACAGCCATAAGAGAAAAAAAAAAGTGAAAACAGAATTGGAAAGGGCAGAATGTCTATATTAACTTAAGTTACATATGTAAGTATGCATGGTGTATCACAATATAAATATAAAACTACATGATTGATAGAGAAAGAACAATCCAGCAATAATGCCTATTATATGGAGGACAAAAGATGACAAACACTAATAGAATATGAAGAAACTCTACATGGTTGATAAAAATGTAAATAGTAAAGACTGTTAAGAATCCTGGAGTAGGCCACAGCATCTGGGAGAGCCATATTGGTTCCTGGATCCCACTGAGACTAGTCTGCGCAGGTGAGAGTGTGGACTACAGCAGCTACACGGAATCTGGGACAAGTCCTGATTCAGGCCTGTATCTTCTGCCAGGAGGCAGGTCCAAAAGCCAGATATCTATCCACCTTCCCTGCAAGAGGAGAGCTTGCCTTCGAGAGTAATCTAACCACTGAAATTCAAGAGAGAGGTAGTCTCCCATGTCTGCTGATAGAGGCTAACAGAATCACGAGAGGAACAAGCTCTAACCAGAGACAACTATAACTCCGGAGATTACGAGATGGCAAAAGGCAAACGTAAAAATCTTACTAACAGAAACTAATACCACTCACCATCATCAGAACAAAAAAGTGGGAGTGGGTAGGTAGCAGATGGGGGGAGGGTATGGAGGACTTTTGGGATACCATTGAAAATGTTAATGAGGAAAATAAAAATAAATAAATTTAAAAAATGGGGCTCAAAGCTAAACAAAGAATTATCACCTGAGGAATACAGAATGGCTGAGAAGCACCTGAAAAAATGTTCAATATCCTTAATCATCAGGGAAATGCAAATCAAAACAACCCTGAGATTCCACCTCACACCAGTCAGAATGGCTAAGATAAAAAATTCAGGTGACAGTAGATGCTTGCAAGGATGTGGAGAAAGAGGAACACTCCTCCATTGCTGGTGGGATTGCAAATTTGTACAACTACTCTGGAAATCAGTCTGGTGGTTCCTCAGATAATTGGATATAATGCTACCGGAAGATCCTGCAATACCTCTGCTGAGCATATATCCAGAAGATGGTCCAACGGGTGAAAAGGACACATGCTCCACTATGTTCATAGCAGTCTTATTTATAATAGCTAGAAGCTGGAAAGAACCCAGATGCCCCTCAACAGAGGAATGGATACAGAAAATGTGGTACATTCACACAAATGAGTACTACTCAGCTATTAAAAAGAATGAATTTATGAAATTCCTAGGCAAATGGATGGATTTGGAGGGTATCTTCCTGAGTGAGGTAACCCAATCACAAAAGAACTCACATGATATGTACTCACTGATAAGTGGATATCAACCCAGAAACTTAGGATACCCAAGATATAAGATACAATCTGCAAAACACATGAAACTGAAGAGGAATAAAGACCAAAGTGTGGACACTTTGCCACTTCATAGAATTGGGAACAAAATACCCATGGAAGGAGTAACAGAGACAAAGTTTGGAGCTGAGACAAAAGGATGGACCATCTAGAGACTGCCATACCCGGAGATCTATCCCATAATAAACCTTCAAACTCTGACACCATAGCACACACTAGCAAGATTTTGCTGATAGGACCCTGATATTGCTGTTTCTCGTGAGGCTACGCTGGGGCCTAGCAAACACAGAAGTGGATGCTCACAGTCAGCTATTGGATGGATCACAGGTCACCCAATGGAGGAGCTAGAGAAAGTACCCAAGGAGCTAAAGGGATCTGCAACCCTATAGGTGGAAAACCAATATGAACTAACCAGTACCCCCTGCAGTTTGTGTCTCTAGCTGCATATTTATCAGAAGTTGGCCTAGTCGGCCATCAGTACAAAAAGAGGCCCATTGGTCTTGCAAACTTCATATGCCTCAGTGCAGGGGATTGCCAGGGCCAAGAAGAGGGAGTCGGTGGTTAGGGGAGTTGGGGGGAGGGTATGGGGGACTTTGGGGATGGTACTGGAATTGTAAATGAAGCAAATACCTAATTAAAATAAAATAAAATATTTTTAATTTTTTTATTATTTTTTCCCCAATTACATTTCCAATGCTATCCCAAAAGTTCCCCATACCCTCCCCCCCACTACCCTACCCACCCATTCCCACTTTTTGGCCCTGGCATTCCCCTGTACAGGGGCATATAAAGTTTGCAAGTCCAATGGGCCTCTCTTTCCAGTGATGGCCGACTAGGCCATCTTTTGATACATATGCAACTAGAGACAAGAGCTCCGGGGTACTGGTTAGTTTATAATGTTGTTCCACCTATAGAGTTGCAGACCCCTTTAGCTCCTTGGGTATTTTCTCTAGCTCCTCCATTGGGGGCCCTGTGATCCATCCAGTAGCTGACTGTGAGCTTCCACTTATGTGTTTGCTTGGCCCTGGCATAATCTCACTAGAGACTGCACTATCAGGGTCCTATCAGCACAATCTTGCTAGTGCATGCAATGGTGTCAGCGTTTTGAGGCTGATTATGAGATGGATCCCGGGATATGGCAGTCTCTAGATGGTCCATTCTTTTGTCTCAGCTCCAAACTTTGTCTCTGTAACTCCTTCCATGGGTATTTTGTTCCCAATTCTATGAAGGGGCAAAGTGTCCACACTTTGGTCTTCGTTCTTCTTGAGTTTCATGTGTTTTGCAAATTGTAACTTATATCTTGGGTATCCTAAGTTTCTGAGCTAATATTCACTTATCAGTGACTACATATTGTGTGAGTTCTTTTGTGATTGGGTTACCTCACTCAGGATACTGCCCTCCAGGTCCAACCATTTACCTAGGAATTTCATAAATTTATTCTTTTTAATAGCTGAGTAGCACTCCATTGTGTAAAAGTACCGCATTTTTTGTATCCATTCTGCTGTTGAGGGGCATCTGGGTTCTTTCCAGCTTCTGGCTATTATAAATAAGGCTGCTATGAACATAGTGGAGCATGTTTCTTTCTTACTAGTTGGAACATCTGGATATATTTCCAGGAGAGGTATTGTGGGATCCTCAGGTAGTACCATGTCCAATTTTCTGAGAAACTGCCAGACTGATTTCCAGAGTGGTTGTACAAGCTTGCAATCCCACCAACAGTGGAGGAGTGTTCCTCTTTGTCCACATCCTCGACAGCATCTGCTGTCACCTGAATTTGTGATCTTAGCCATTCTGGCTGGTGTGAGAAGGAATCTCAGGGTTGTTTTGATTTGCATTTCCCTGATGATTAAGGATGCTGAACATTTTTTCAGGTGCTTCTCAGCAATTCTGTATTCCTCAGGTGAGAATTCTTTGTTTACATCTGAGCCCCATTTTTAAATTTGGTTATTTGATTTTCTGGAGTCCACCTTCTTGAGTTCTTTATATATATTTGATATTAGTCCTCTATCTGATTTAGGATAGGTAAAGATCCTTTCCCAATCTGTTGGTGGCCTTTTTGTCTTATTGACGGTGTCTTTTGCCTTGCAAAAGCTTTGCAGTTTTATGAGGTCCCATTTGTAGATTCTCGATCTTACAGCACAAGCCATTGCTGTTCTATTCAGGAAGTTTTCCCCTGTGCCAACATCTTTGAGGCTTATCCACATTCTCTCCTCTATAAGTTTCAGTGTCTCTGGTTTTATGTGGAGCTCCTTGATCCACTTAGATTTGACCTTAGTACAAAGAGACAGGAATGGATCAATTCGCATTCTTCTATATGATAACCACCAGTTGTGCCAGCACCATTTGTTGAAAATGCTGTTTTTTTTTCCACTGGATAGTTTTAGCTCCCTTGTCAAAGATCAAGTGACCATAAGTGTTTGGTGTCATTTCTGTGTCTTCAATTCTATTCTATTAGTCTACTTTTCTGTTGCTTTACCAGTACCATGCCATTTTTAACACAATTGCTCTGGAGTAAAGCTTTAGGTCAGGAATGGTGATTCCACCAGAGGTTCTTTTATCCTTGAGAAGAGTTTTTGCTATCCTAGGTTTTTTGTTATTCTAGATGAATTTGCAGATTGCTCTTTCTAATTCGTTGAAGAATTGAATTGGAATTTTGATGGGGATTGCATTGAATCTGTAGATTGCTTTTGGCTAGATATCCATTTTTACAATGTTGATCCTGCCAATCCATGAGCATGGGAGATCTTTCCATCTTCTGAGATCTTCTTTAATTTCTTTCTTCAGAGACTTGAAGTTTTTATCATACAGATTTTTCACTTCCTTAGTTAGAGTCACGCCAAGATATTTTATATTATTTGTGACTATTGAGAAGGGTGTTGTTTCCCTAATTTCTTTCTCAGCCTGTTTATTCTTGGTGTAGAGAAAGGCCATTTACTTGTTTGAGTTAATTTTATATCCAGCTACTTCATTGAAACTGTTTATCAGGCTTAGGAGTTCTCTGGTGGAATTTTTAGGGTCACTTATATTTACTATCATATCATCTGCAAAATTGATATTTTGACTTCATCTTTTCCAATTTGTATCCCCTTGATCTCCTTTTGTTGTCGAATTGCTCTGGCTAGGACTTCAATTTCAATGTTGAATAGGTATGGAGATAGTGGACAGCCTTGTCTAGTCCCTGATTTTAGTGGGATTGCTTCCAGCTTCTCACCATTTACTTTGATGTTAGCTACTGGTTTGCTGTAGATTGCTTTTATCATGTTTAGGTATGGGCCTTGAATTCCTGATGTTTCCAAGACGTTTATCATGAATGGGTGTTGGAATTTGTCAAATGACTTCTCAGCATCTAATGAGATGACCATGTGGTTTTTGTCTTTGAGTTTGTTTATATAATGGATTACGTTGATGGATTTTCATATATTAAACCATCCCTGCATCCCTGGAATAAAACCTTCTTGGTCAGGATGGATGATTGTTTTGATGTGTTCTTGGATTCTGTTAGGGAGAATTTTATTGAGTATTTTTGCATCAATATTCATAAGGGAAATTGGTCTGAAAGTCGCTATCTTTGTTGGATCTTTCAGTGGTTTAGGTATCAGAGTAACTGTGGCTTCATAGAATGAGTTGGGTATAGTACGTTCTACTACTATTTTGTGGAATAGTTTGTGCAGAACTGGAATTAGATCTTCTTTGAAGGTCTGATAGAACTCTGCACTAAACCCATCTGGTCCTGGGCTTTTTTTGGTTTGGAGACCATTAATGACTGCTTCTATTTCCTTAGGGGATATGGGACTGTTTAGATCGTTAACTTGATCCTGGTTTAACTTTGGTAGCTGGTATCTGTCTAGAAATTTGTCAATTTCGTCCAGGTTTTCCAATTTTGTTGAGTATAGCCTTTTGTAGAAGGATCTAATGGTGTTTTGGATTTCTTCAGGGTTTGTTGTAATGTCGCCCTTTTCATTTCTGATTTTGTTAATTAGGATGCTGTCCCTGTGCCCTCGAGTGAATCTGGTTAAGGGTTTATCTATCTTGTTAATTTGCTCAAAGAACCATCTCCTCCTTTGGTTGATTCTTTGAATAGTTCTTCTTCTTTGCACTTGGTTGATTTCACCCCTGAGTTTGATTATTTCCTGCCATCTACTCCTCTTGAGTGAATTTTATTCCTTTTTTCTAGAGCTTTTAGGTGTGTTGTCAAGCTGCTATTATGTGCTCTCTCTAGTTTCTTTTTGGAGGCACTCAGAGCTATGAGTTTCCCTCTTAGAAATGCTTTCATAGTGTCCCATAAGTTTGGGTATGTTGTGCCTTCATTTTCATTAAACTCAAAAAAGTCTTTAATTTCTTTCTTTATTCCTTCCTTGACCAAGGTATCATTGAGAAGAGTGTTGTTCAGTTTCCATGTGAATGGGCTTTCCATTATTGTTGTTGTTATTGAAGAAAAGCCTTAGTACATGGTGATTTGATAGGATGCATGGGACAATTTCAATATTTTTGTATCTGCTGAGTCCTGTTTTTCGACCAATTATATGGTCAATTTTTGTGAAGGCACCATGAGGTGCTGAGAAGAAGGTATATCCTTTCGTTTTAGGATAAAAGGTTCTGTAGATACCTGTTAATTCCATTTGTTTAATCACTTCTGTTAGTTTCACTGTGTCCATGTTTATTTTTCTGTTTCCATGATCTGTCCATTGTTAAAAGTGGTGTGTTGAAGTCTCCCATTATTATTGTGTGAGGTTCAAAATGTGCTTTGAGGTTTACTAAAGTTTCTTTAATGAACGTGGCTGCCCTTGCATTTGGAGCATAGATATTCAGAATTGAGAGTTCCTCTTGGAGGATTTTACCTTTGATGAGTATGAAGTGTCCCTCCTTGTCTTTTGTGATAACTTTGGATTGGAAGTCGATTTTATTCGATATTAGAATGGCTACTCCAGCTTGTTTCTTCAGACTGTTTGATTGGAAAATTGTTTTCCAGCCTTTCACTCTGAGGTAGTGTCTGTCTTTTTCCCTGAGATGGGTTTCCTGTAAGCAGCAGAATGTTGGGTCCTGTTTGTGTAGCCAGTCTGTTAGTGTATGTCTTTTTATTGGGGAATTGAGTCCATTGATATTAAGAGATATTAAGGAAAAGTAATTGTTGCTTCCTATTATTTTTGTTGTTAGAGTTGGCATTCTGTTCTTGTGGCTGTCTTCTTTTTGGTTTGTTGAGGGATTACTTCTTGCTTTTTCCAGGGCATGGTTTCCATTCTTGTGCTGTTTTTGTTGTTGTTGTTTTGTTTTGTTTTATTTTGTTTCTGTTATTATCTTTGAAGGGCTGGATTCATGGAAAGATAATGTGTGAATTTGGTTTTGTCGTGAAAAACTTTGGTTTCTCCATCTATGGTAATTGAGAGTTTGGCTGGGTATAGTAGCCTGGGCTGGCATTTGTGTTCTCTTAGGGTCTGTATAAAGTCTGTCCAGCATCTTCTAGCTTTCATATTCTCTGGTGAAAAGTCAGGTGTAATTCTGATAGGCCTGCCTTTATATGTTACTTGACCTTTTCTCCTTACTGCTTTTAATATTCTATCTTTCTTTAGTGCATTTGTTGTTCTGATTATATGTGTCTGTAGGAATTTCTTTTCTTTTCCAGTATATTTGCAGTTCTGTAGGCTTCTTGTATGTTCTTGGGCATCTCTTTCTTTAGGTTTGGGAAGTTTTCTTCTATAATTTTGTTGAAGATATTTGCTGGCCCTTTAAGTCGAAAATCTTCATTCTCATCTACTCCTATTATTCATAGGTTTGGTCTTCTCATTGTGTCCTGGATTTCCTGGATGTTTTGAGTTAGTATCTTTTTGCATTTTGTATTTTCTTTGATTGTTGTGCCGATGTTCTCTATGGAATCTTCTGCACCTGAGATTCTCTCTTCTATAGCTTGTATTTTGTTGCTGATGCTCGCATCTATAGTTCCAGATTTCTTTCCAAGGTTTTCTATCTCCAGAGTTGCCTCACTTTATTGTGTCTACTTCCCTTTTTAGGTCTTGGATGATTTTATTCAATTCCATCACCTGTTTGGTCGTGTTTTCTTGCAATACTTTAAGGGAATTTTGTGCTTCTTATTTAAGGTCTTCTACCTGTTAAGCAGTGTTCTCCTGTATTTCTTTAAGTGAGTTATTAAAGTCCTTCTTGATGTCCTCTATCATCATCATGAGATATGCTTTTAAATCCGGGTCTAGTTTTTCGGGTGTGTTGACGTTCCCAGGACTGGGTGGGGTGGGAGTGTTGCTTTCTGATGATGGTGAGTGGTCTTGGTTTCTGTTAGTAAGATTCTTACATTTGCCTTTCACCATCTGGTAAACTCTGGAGTTAGTTGTTGTAGTTGTCTCTGGTTAGATCTTGTTCCTCAGGTGTTTATGTTAGCCTCTATCATCAGACCTGGGAGACGAGCTCTCTCCTGAGTTCCAGTGCTCAGAGTACTCTCTGCAGGTAGGCTCTCCTCTTGCAGGTAAGGTGCCCAGATATCTGGTGCTCGAACCTGCTTCCTGGCAGAAGTTGTGATCCACTCACAGAGGTCTTAAGATCCCATGGAGGGTCCTGTGTATACACTACAGGTGTCCGTAGACTCCACGCTCAAGGTACCCCTGTGCTGGCGTGGACCAGAAGGGACTTGTGTCCCTGATCAGGCCGGGTTTTCTGTTTCCCTAATTAATGCAGTCTCAGGTCCTGAGGGATTGGATTGGAGCAGACACTGTTTTCTACTCACCAGAGATCTTAAGATCCCGTGGCTGGTCTTGTGGGTAGCTGGCAGGTGTCAGCCAACTCTGCACCTTAGCTACCCTGGTACTGGCTGGACCAGAAGGGACTTGTGCCCCTGATCAGGCCGGGTTTTCTGCTTCTCTAACTAATGCAGTCTCAGGTCTCGAGCAGATGCTGTGTTCCACTCACCAGAGGTCTTAAGATCCCTTGGTGGGTCTTGTGGGTAGCTGGCAGGTGTCAGTCGACTCTGTGCCCTAGCTACCCCAGAGCTGGCCGGACCGGAAGGCAAAATAAAATAATTTTTAAAATCCTGGAGTAGTCACAAAAATTTCAAACTTAAATATGTGTTAGCAATCTGACTAATAGATGCATATCCAAATAAATTCAAATCTATATTTTGAAGAGACATCTTTACTCCTATTTATTTATTACAGCATTATTCACAATAAACCAAAGTCATGTACTAAGCTTTTATCAGATGATGAATCAAGAAAATACAGAACCTACACAAAATAAAATATTGCTTGGTTTTGAAAAACAATCCCTGTGAGTGACAATTTGGATAGAACTGAAGATTACTATTCTAAGTGAAAGAAACCAGACACAGAAACATAGGAACTCTGTCATCTCACTTTTACATAGAATTTTAAGAAAAATTTTGTTGCTTAGAAGCTGAGAGTGGAACAGTGGCTACTACAGAAAGGGGGAAATAAATATGATGACCTATATCAGGTTCCTACCCAACTCTGAACATAGGTGGTTCATCACATAAGGGGTAGCTCTCTAAAATGATAATACATGGTGCATTAGATCTTATTTTTCCTATTATTTCCTATCCCTATTTGAGACTGAGACTCTAGTATTAACAAAGTAAAATAGGTGACACATGCAGCTGCCCTCAGCTGTCTATGGGCTGTCCTAGAGCTCTATTGTTTGACCACTGCTCTATTGGTGTCCATCTAGCCTGCCAAACATGGAACATCCAGGTTATATCCCTTCCTCCCCTAATTCTCCTGCCCATGCCCTGGGGCATGCCCAACTGCACTGAGCTAGCAGTGCCCACAGCTCTGCTATCTGGCAATATCTCTGCTGTCATCCATCAGGCCCACCAAACAAGAATCATCCAGACCTGCTACACAAAGAACATCCAGTCAAAGGCTGCCCATAGAAGGCCTGCTACATGTGGAACATCCTGAATAGGCCTACCTTCCCTATACCTGCTACACCAGAAACATACAGGGACAACCAGATGGCTAAAGGCCAGCATAAGAACACAAGAGCCAGAGCAATGTGGCACCTTCAGAGAAAAGCTATCCCACTACAGCAACACCTAGATATCCTAGCACAGCTGGAGCATGAGAAAATGACCTTAAATACAACCTTATAATGATGATAGATGCCGTTAAACAGGAAACAAATAAATGCCTTAAAGAAATACAGGAAGATACAATTAAGAAGGTGAAGGAAATGAATAAAACTGTTCAAGATCTGAAAACAGATATAAAAGCAATAAAGAAAACAAACTGGGGCAACTCTGGACATGAAAATCCTAGAGAAGAGAGCAGATAACATCTAGCATCACCAACATAATACAAGAAGTGGAATAGAATCTAAGAAGTAGAAGATAAAATAGAAGAATTTGATACATCAGTCAAAGAAAATGTTAAATCTAAAAAAAAAAAAAAAAAAAAAAAAAATTCCTGACACAAAGCATCCAGAAAATCTGGGATGCTATCAAAACACCTAACCTAAGAATAATAGAAATAGAAGAAGGTGAAGAGTCCCAGCTCCAAGGCCCAGAAAATATTCTCAACAAAAATCATAAAATAAAATATCCCCAACCTAAAAAGAAGAGATATCTATGAACGTAAAAGAAGCTTACAGATACCCAATTAGATTAGACCAGAGAAGAAAATCCTCCCACCACGTATTAATCAAAACACAAAATCTATAGAAAAAGAAAGAATATTAAAATCTGCAAGGGAAAAAGGCCAAGCAACATACACAGGCAGACATATTTATACCTGAATACTTAACAGGGACTCTAAATGCTATAAGGACCAGGACATAAATCTTACAGCTCTAAGAATCCACACATGCCAACCTCTACTATTATACCCTGCAAAACTCTCAGTCACTATAGATGGAGAAAACAAGATATTCCAAGACAAAATCAAATTTAAACAATATCTATTCACAAATCAAGACCTACAGAAAATACTTGAAGGAAAACTCTAACTCAAGGAGGGTAAAAGGAAGTACACAGGAATGCATACACACACACACACACACACACATTAAAGTAAGAGGAATTAACAATCATTGGTCATTAATATTTCTCAACATCACTAGACTTAACTCCCCAATAGAAAATTAAACAGGCTATCAGAATGGGTATGAAAACCAGATCCATCATTCTGCTGCATACAAGAAACACACTTCTGCAAGAAAGACAGACATTACCTCAGAATAAAGGGCTGGAAAAAGTCTTTGAAAAAAAAACTGAGCCAATGGACTGAAGTCTGGGACCCCTGTGGTTGAATTAGGGAAAGACTGAAAGAAGTTGAGGAGGGCAACCCCATAGGAAGACCAGCAGTCTCAACTAACCTGAACCCCCAAGATCACTCAGACACTGAGCCACCAACCAGGCAGCATGATATCTACATCATCAGGTAGAACTATTCCCAATTTTCTGAGAAACCACAAAATTGATTTCCAAAGCTGTTGTACAAGTTTGCGCTCCCACCAGCAATGGCTGAGTATTCCCCTTGCTCCACATCCTCACCCGCATATGCTGTCATTTGAGTTTTGATCTTAGCCATTCTGACAGGGGTAAGATAGAATTTCAGAATTGATTTGCATGTCTCTGGTGAGTTAAAGACACTGAACAAAATTTTAAAGTGATTCTCGGCCGCAGGAGATTCTTCTGTTGAAAATACTGTTTAGCTCTGTACTCTATTTTTAAATTGGGTTATTAGGTTTATTGATGTCTAATTTCTTGAGTTCTTTATAAATTTTGGATATTAGCTCACTGTTGGATGTAGGCTTGGTCAACATCTTTTACCATTCTGTAGGCTGCTGTATTGTCCTATGTTTGATGGTGTCCTTAACCTTACAAAAGCTTTTCAGTTTAATGAGGTCCCATTTATTCTTGATGTTAGTGCCTGAGCTATTGGTGTTCTATTTAGGAAACTGTCTCCTGTATCAATGCATTCAAGGCTATCTTCTACTTTTTCTTGTCTGAGATTTAGTGTATCAGGTTTTATATTGAGGTCTTTGATTTACGTGAACTTGAGTTTTGTGCAGGGTGATAGATATGGTTCTATTTGCATTCTTCTACATGCAGAAGTCCAGTTAGACCAGCATCATTTGTTGAAGATGCTTTCTTGTTTCCATTGTATGGCTTGGAGTTTTTTTTTTTTTTTCAAATATCAAGTGTCCAAAGATGTGTAGGTTTATTTCTGGGTCTTCTAATTCTATACTTCCTTGGTCAATCTGTATTTTTTTTAATGCTAATCACACATCATTTTTCTTACTATTGCTTGATAGTTCAGCTTGAAAGTCAGGGATCTCCAGAAGTTTTTTTTATTATTCAGAATCACTTTAGCTAACCTGGGTTTTTTGGTTTCCCATATGACGTTGAAATTTAATCTTTCAAGGTCTGGAAATAATTTTGTTGGAATTTTGATGGGAATTGCATTGAATCTGTAGATTGCTTTTGACAGGATGCCCATTTTTACTATGTTAATCCTATCTATCCATGACCATAGAGGATCTTTACACCTTCTGATATCTATCCCAATTTATTTCTTCAGAGACCTAAACTTCTTGTTATACAGGTCTTTCACCTGCTTGGTTAGAGTTACATCAAGATATTTTATATTATTTGGGGCTATTGTAAAGGGTATTTTACTAATTTGTATAAATGAGGACTACTGATTTCTTTGAGTTAATTTTGTATCCAGCCACTTTGCTTAATGTGTTTATCAGTTGTAAATGTTCTCTGGTAGAATTTCTGGGTTCGTTTATGTATACTGTCATATCATCTGAAAATATTGATACTTTGAACTTCTTCCATTCCAATTCGTATCCCTAGATCTCTTTTAGTTGTCTTATTGATCTAGCATCTCCTTTGGTTGTCTCTCTAGCTAGTACTAGCTAGTGCTATTCAAGTACTATATTGAATAGCTAGGGAGAGAGTGAGCAGCCTTGTATTGTTTCTGGTTACAATAGAATAGCTTTAAGTTTCCATCCACTTAGTTTAATGTTGGATATTGACTCATAACAGATTATTTTTTTATCATGTTTAGGTGTGCACCGTGTATCCCTGATCTCTCCAAGAATTTTAACATGAAGTGGTGTTAGATTTTGTCAAAGGCTTTTTCAGCATTAGGTGAGATGACCATGTAACTTTTTTCAGTTTGTTTATGTTGGATTATATTGATAGATTTTCATACATTGAACCATCCATGCATCCCTGGGATAAAGCCTATTTGGTCATGGTGAATGATGTCTTTGATATGTTTTTAGATTTGGCATGCAAGTATTTCATGTGTTAATGTTCATAAGAAAAATGGTCTGAAATTCTCTTTCTCTATTGAGGTTTTGTGTGGTTTAGGTATCTGGGTGACTGGCCTTATAGAATGAGTTTGGCAGTGTTCCTTCTGTTTCTATTTGTGTGTTTGAGAAGTATTGGCAATAACTTTTCTTTGAAAGTCTGATACAGTTGTGTGATAAAACCATCTGGGTCAGGACATTGTTGCTGTTTGTTTGGGAGACATTTAATGACTGCTTCTATTTTGGGGGGCTTCTAAGGCTATTTAAATACTTTACTTGCTCTTGATTTAACTTTAGTAAGTGATATCTATCTAAAAAAATTATCCATTTCATTCAGATTTTCCAATATTGTAGCATACAGGCTTTTGGAGTAAGACCTAATGATTCTTTGAATTTGCTCAGTGTCTATTGTTACATCTTCCTTTTCCATGCAGCTTTCTAGAGTCAGAGGGATCAAGGACACCACAAAAAGACCTACAGAGTCAAAGAATCTAGAGCATGAGGGCTCACAGGGACTGAAGCACCAGCTAACAGCAAACAAGAGCTGCATTTAGCTCCTACCCCCCATACATACACACACACACACACACACACACACACACACACACACTTGTAGTAGATGTACAGCATTGTCTCCATGCAGGTCCTCTAACATTTGGAGCAGGAAACTGTCTCTGACTCTGTCAACTGCCACTGGATCTTCTTTCCCCACCTAGACTGCCTGGTTCAGCCTCAGTAGGAGAGGATGTGCTTAGTCCTGGTGGAACTAGATGTCCAAGGGTGGGGTAGTAACCAAAGGGAAGCTTCCTCTTCTCATCAGAGAAGAAGAGTGGAGGGGGTAATGGGGAGAGAAATTTGTAAGGGTGGAATTGGACAGAGAGAACAAAGTGGAAGGTACTGTAATTGAGATATAATGTGAATAAAAATAAATAAATTATGAAAAAATAAAAAGTCAAATACTTTTCAACAATTTGGCAATGGTCATCTTTTATAAATCTTGATTTCAGATCCCCTAGATCAGTGCTGACAAAACTAAAGGAACTTCCCTGAGCCTTCCAGAAACAGTGGTAGCCTGCATGCAGATAATAAACCTGCCCTGCCCCTAAAAAAACACCCACCCACCATAGACCTAACTCTGTCCACATAAACAGGAATAATCCTCTCATGATGGACCAAATCACCTGGTCAAAAGATGATCAATTCTCTGCAGCTTGCCAGAACCAGAAACAAGGCAATGGTCACTCAGCTCACACCTGGACCAGAGCAGTTTATTATATAGACCTCTTGTACCTACCATGATTCCTCCCCTATCAAACTCAAAGCTTTTATGTTTAGAAACATTAAAAACTAAAAATAATATCTCCATTCTTACACACTAATTTTCCTAGCACTACTTTGGCAATTTAATTTTATGTGGCAAATTCATAGTTCTGAATATGAATGATACATCTGAATATGAAAGTACATCTGAAAGAAGATGCTGGCCCTCCTAGCTCCCTGCTCATCTCTTTTACTGACATCTTGAGACTATTAGCACAGCTTTGTTGAGATCTTCAAAGCTGGGGCCGTTACCCCAAAATTCCAGTGTCAAGAGTTCATCTGTCAGAATGAGTTTATAACTAAAGGAATGCTCGACAACAGCCTGCCAACCTAAAAGAAAAAGCTAGCCTTGCAAATGTGCACTAATTCCAGGGACTTTTTATTTCTCCAGTTTCCTCCTAATAAGGGTGAGAGGCACATTAGCTTATTATTTATCCATCCATGCCTTGGGTTACACCAAGACTATTAAGACTCAAGTAACTCTAGACTTCCTCTAAAAGAAAAGGGCTGAGTGTTAAGCAATAGGAATGTGTGATTAGAGGTGGTGTGGGGGCATACCATACAGTCAGAGACACTGAAAGTTCATATGAAGGGCCTGCTTCTCTGATCCACCTTAAAAACTGTGGGAAGCTACCTTGATTAGTATCACTGACAATAGTATGTGTGAATGAGCATGTGTGTGTGTCCCTGTGTGTTATGTGTACACACTTGCTTTATGATGATTTTCTTTTCCCCCCTTTCTGCTATAGAATGATTGACATCATACTAAGGTGGCTGTGATTTGGATTTCTAGCAACCAGCTCATCAGCCTCCCTTCTAACTCCTGTTAGAGTTCTTGCTTTCCTATGGGAGTGCAGCAAGCAGCCAGAACAAACTGAGCGTCCCTTCAGGACAGCTCAAAGGCTAAGGTCACAGTCTGAAATCCATGAACAAATGTATCTGGAGGCTCAGAATAACTGCTCCTTTTCTCCCTGCACTGTTGGATGTCTGCCACCAACAAGGACACTTGTATCCTATTTGACCCAATTGTTCCACTGGCTTCTCTTAAGTAACACTTGTTTTTGTTCCTGAACACTGGGCTTTACTGCAGGTATGCTGAGGACTTAGAAGGACAGGTCCAACTTTCATTTGTGACGTTCAGGAGGAAAAGGCACTGAGAAGGATGCTCAGGTTGTTCTCAGGGATCACAGGGGCAGAGGTGGTTGATGCCTCTGAGAGAAAGAGGAGTTTGAAGTCTGTGTGTGTGTGTGTGTGTGTGTGTGTGTGCGTGTGTGTATTCTTTAACAATTTCATATGAGTATACAGTATTGTAAACATCCCCATCCCACCCCCATCTTGTGACATTTCAATGGTTTCCTCCATTGCTTACGGAGGTCTTCTCATCCTAACCTCATGTGCAACTTTCTCGACAAGTCAACAGCACACAAGACAGCTTTGAATCTGAGGTCTAGGGAAGGAAGTGAAAGAAACTGCACAGGTTCTGGGATCTGAGTGTGTTCATCAGAAAATGGTCTCATGCTAGGAGAGGAGGGGCCCCCTGTGCTGTACCTTTCCTCCTTCTAATGACACAATGAAATTCTTTCTGCCTTCTCCGCAGCAAAACCTTCTTTGTTGCTCCAGATGGTTTTTCTCCTCCCCACCCCCCCTCCCCAGTCTCTAACAAGGTTTATGTGGAAGTCATTGTCAATTAAAACTCACAAATAATGCACATGAACTTAAAGTTGTCTATAAATATCATTTAAAGGCAAAGCCATTAACTTTAGAACCATCACAAATGAACAACCTTGAAGGAACCAGTCCGGAATTTTCCTAAATTGACACAGTCTTGACTCAAAGCCATTTCAGTTTATATTTCCTGTCATGTTGTCTCTTTCGTTATGTAATTATGAGTATCTCTCACCTTGCATTTCTATAACTATTAGGTAGTCACAGACCCTGGTCAGGTACCTGTGACCTTGGTGGGAAGAAGCCTGAACAGGAGGTGTGCATCTGAATTTCTGAGGTCAAGGGGAGAGGTTCATAGTCTGAAACAGTCACACTTTCCTGATATAATCTCTCTCTCTCTCTCTCTTTCTCTCTCTCTCTCTCTCTCTCTCTCTCTCTCTCTCTCTCTCTCTCTCTCTCTCTCTCTCTCTCTCCCTCTCCCTCTCCCTCTCCCTCTCCCTCTCTCTCTCTCTCTCTCTCTCTCTCTCTCTCTCTCTCTCTCTCTCTCTCCATCTCTTCCTGTCTTTCCTTCACTATCAGATTTAAACTAAATTATACAAGTGTGGGCACTTCCTACTCATCACACTCCAGACTTTGAGGCTTACCCAGTGCATTGTTTTCTTAATCTTTTGGTGGTCTCCACACTGTGTCAGAGAAATAAACATACTTTCACAGCATACTCAAATGCCATGAGAAGAGGAAATGAAGGATTTCTTAGGATAAACATCTCAATGTGGGTATACAACCAGCAGCGGCCACTGACTGGTTCCTGATAGTGCCACTGATGGGAAAGGCTTAAACAGAGAGAATTGATAATGAAAACTTTGAATGAGATAGGAAGTGGGCTGTAAGAGTCATCTCATACATCTCTGTTTAAAATGTAGCCTTAGGACCTGGATGGAGACAGTCACATGCTAGCTATCAACTTGTTAATGAGATAGAAAATTGTTGAGCTAAAGACATTAAGTAATTTTATTTTATACAACCAGAAAATATTGCTTGTAATCACACCAATCATCCAACCACAGATGAGTAGATTCACAGTCCCCCTCTCTCTGTCTGTCTCTTCCTGTTTTTCCTTCATGGTCTGATATGAACTAAACTATACAGAGTCTGCATGTTTCATGAGTAGCAAAACCATCATTTAAACAGGAACTTGTGCTTGCTGATGTGTCCACAGTTACTTTGTGAGCAGTGATTGCTGCTCTGATTCTTTCTTGATTTCAGAAAGGCCCCTGTATTCTCAAAAGTATAGCTTTGTCAATAACTATTCTTTTAAAATGCCCCAAGAACATTACGACCCCTACCTATAGAAATTGGTAGAAAAAAAATTTTAATGCCAACCTGTGATCTAAATGCTTCACACAATAGGACCCAGACCCAGATTACTAGAATATCAAAATAAAGTGATGCATTCTAACCATACTCTCTATCCATAATTTAATTTGTTGGCCAGACTCTCTCCTGCTCTTTCTGACTCATAGAATCTTCGAAACTTTTCTTCCTAGTACCTAAATTCCATTAGTTTATTTTAAACATTTAATTCCACAAATGCAGGTACTTGAAAGGGAGAGTCCCCTCTTGTTAGGTTTCTGATGTGGGCAATTTCCTTCTGGCCTGATGAGTTTTACCATCTACACAGATCTCTGCTCAGGTGGATTGTCCCATGGCTGCTGGCTGGAGGGAGCGTAAGTGGAATTCCTGGAAGTTGTTATTCATCACACCTCTCAATGTTGACTTCACACGATAACTACAGGAAGGCGAGTTCTCTCACTCGCTCCTCCTGCATTCATCAGCTGGATCCTGCGCCCTTCTTACTGATGCCACAGACAGACACAGGCATACTACAGTTATCAAACAGATCGGTTAAATGCAGCAGGGTGAGCTCAGTCACTTACCAGCATTGCACACAGCTTTCTAGTACTTTGCTTCCCTAGCATTCAGGGAAGACAGTGTCTCCTTTCTCCTTTGTCAGAGGAGGTAAAGTGGGGTTCATATAAACCCCCTGAAGATTATGAATCCCCAAGCAAAACATAAAGGGTTAATTGTTTTCTGGTAAGGGGAGGTGAGAAACCATAGATTTCTAACCATACCTCAACTCCAGTCTCTCTCCCATTGTATCCGTTACTTCATTATCAGTCTGACCTAAATACCCGACAAGATCTAATTGGGGAGGAAGTGCTTATTTTGGCTCAGTTTCAGAGGGATTTCATCGTTGGGAAGGCATAGTGGGATGGCTTAGTATTTCCTGTCCAGAACTTGAGGCAGTTTGTTTACATGTAGCAGACAAGAAACAGAGAACACAGGGTCAGGATCTCTTTGTAGCCCTGCTCCACTAGCCAGGCCCTATTTCCCAAAGTCTTCTGTGGCAACATTTCAGACTTCTGCCATAATACCTCTCACACCTCTTTGATGTTGCTGGAAGTAATTAATTACCCTTATGCTGAAAGATGCCATCCTTCCATTCTGTGGGAAGACTTTTGGATGAATTGTCCTGATCACTCCCTGATTATCAGAGACTTTATTTGTTGACTTAATGATGCTCACAGGCCTTCCTGATGATATTTGGGTAGATACCATCTTTTATAGAATGTATTATCATTTCCAAACTTTTACTTTCCAATCCCAACAATGTGCTTCTTTGTGCCTTCTATGGTACAAGGTCTTTGGGTGATGTGATTAAATAAAGAACCTTAAGGTAAGGAAACTATCAAGAAGTATTCAGTCAAATTCAATGTCATCAAAGGGTTCCTCTCAAGAGGAATACAGGAGGTGGTCACCATGGAAGCAGAAGTTAAAGTGATACTCCTATAAAACTAATGACATCTGTAGCCTCTGAATGCTGAGAAATCAGGAAAACTATTTGACACTACAAATTTAGGTGATATCTATGATGGCTTCCTGACCCTTGTTTATCCCTTATAATTTAAAAAGATAGTTTAAAGTTGACAGAACTTATTGTTCTAACCAGATAAGAGACCATCTTGCTATGTCCCCTCAGATAAGTGACACCATCATATTAAACATCCCCAGCCAGTACAAAATCACAGAGCTACCTGTGTAGCGAGAGCAGAGGAAGGACACATGCTCTCTTATGTAAACTAAACTAAAATTCTGCAACACAATGACACACTTTGCTTGGATACATCAATTATTCTATGAAATATGTATGTGCATACATATATACATAGATTGATTAATACATCAATCAATAGCTATCTTTTTTGTATTTAATTAGACAATGGTTCAAAGATATGCAAATAAATCCTTTGACCGTAGGTTCTAATTTCCAAAGCCACCCAGACTCCTGCAGGGGATTGCCTCCCTTTATAAATATTGTTGAATTTGGTGGAACCCCCAAATTCATAACCTATGACAGATTAGCAAACACTCACAATTGTTCTGACATCTTAATTAAACTCCTATTTTCTCTTTTAGTCTTTCATTCTGAACAGGAACTCAAAGGGTCCTTTACATGTGCCCACAATGCCCAGTCCATGTACTTTACAATTTAGCTATAGATTTGGGGAATCCAGGAGAGGGGTTGCAAATCCAGAACATAATGTCTTCTTGCTCTACTCCTTGTCTCCTTCCCAAGATTTCTTTTCTTCTTTTATCCCCATTCTTCCTAATATGTTACAATGTTTCCCCCTTGCCCTTGGGAGTTAAAGCTCAAGCCTGTTGTATCCCATGCCTGTATCATGGTTGGCTTACTGTTTTCTCAAAATGACCATGGTGCTTTCTTTAGACTAGTGGAGACATTGTGTTTTTTGCCTTTGCCACAAAAAAAAAAAAAACCCAATAATAATG
The DNA here is from genome assembly GCF_978045245.1 of Mus caroli. Lineage (NCBI taxonomy): Eukaryota > Metazoa > Chordata > Mammalia > Rodentia > Muridae > Mus > Mus caroli. Next base: position 168,358,699 of record NW_028227257.1, read on the forward strand.
AATCAATCATACATATATAGATGGTAGAAGACAAGTTGCCCTTTCATTTCCTTCTCCTTAATTGCTATTGTAGACAAAGATAGATAGCCAAGGCCCAGCTATGGAGATGGCTGAGGGCAGTGAGGGACACAGGATGGGTAATACAAAGATCTGTCTCCACCATTAGGTGCTTTTGGCTTTGATGGATTGAGTAGCTCAGAATCCCAGAGCATCACAGTGTCCCTGCAAGATATGATTATCTTGTGTGCAAGGAACAATCTTGAAAAATGCACCACAACTATCCAGGTATGTGGAGATTGTTCCTGTGCTATTCATTTAGAGCAAAAAGCAGACTATGCATGCTTGAATACAGTTGTAGAAGATTCCCAGCCTGAACTTGATACGCTTCCCAGACTTAGCACAAACTTGGCTGCCTATTCAGCCAGGAACCTCTGTAAAGATCTGTTTTCTGGGAAAGGACTGAGGACTTCCTACTTTTTTTAAAACTCAAATCAGTGCGACTGTCCTTTCTGCTTTTCTTTCTTATTTCTTTTTCTTTCTTTTTTTCTTTTCTTTTCTTTTTTTTTCTTTTTTTTTTTTTTAACAAATCCACCCCCAGTCCAGATGGCATAGGAAGCACAAGATGCAGGACAAAATAACAAACAACAGTAATTACACTTTTCAAATATTCATCCATCAGTATGCAATTCAGGAGACTGGGAAATGTTTGAGGACAATTTCAAGGATAAAGGAGATGAGCAAAGTATAAGATACCTGTGATTCAGAGGCAGGGGATAGGGAAGTGACATTTATTTATGCAGGACTGGGACAAATCGTTTTAATTTTGAGTGCACTCTCCAGCTTCCTTTAGCTGGGACCTGCAGGAGGAAAGTGAGGGGGGAGCATTGGCTGGATGAGATGTGTGATTCTGGAAGGATGCCAGCATCAGAAGCCGCCAGAATGGGCTGAGAGGCTGACAGCAGCTGACAGCGACAGCCCAGAAAGCACTGGTTTGCTTCTGTCCCTTGATCCCTTCTGCATATTTTATTAGTCGGGTCATTGTCATGGTGGCCACCATGACCTCTCCTTCCTAAGGTCATCAGAGGCCTGGTTGCTAAACTCAGCTTTGCCTCCATCCTTACACTCCTTTCTCTACAAAGTGGAACATCAAAGACCACCACTTCATGGCATCTGCTTCCACGGGCTTCCAGGCCAATTCTCTGGACCTTTGTTTGCCCCATCTGCTTTCTTTCTCTTCCTTCTTCTGCTGATTCTCTTACCCTCTTTCTTACTATCCTCCTCTTCTTCACCCTCCCATTTTCCCCCACCTCCTCCTGTTCCCCCTCCTAGCATTCTTCATCTCCTTGAGACCCAGTTATCACTTCTGTTACTCTCACACACTATAGCAGCAATCCTAACTACCCCTGCTCTGCGTTGACCAGTTCCAACTGTCCATTGATAGCCATCATGAGATGTATCTGTCTCAGCCCACACTCACTGTGTGTAAAACTTAAGCTCATCCTCCAGGATCCTCTTATAATTTCTGTCCATTACTAGCATCATAATCCCCTTTCCATCCCTACTTGCCACACACTTCAATGTCCTTCTTGACCTAACATTAACACTTTAGTTATATCTTTTCATCCATCATCCTTTCTCTATACGTTACCTTTTTTCTGCCTCTTTCCTTTATCTGTCCCCCTGTATGCTTCTTCTGTCTCCTATACCTCTTTCTCCTCTCATCAGCTAATCAATTACCAAGACATCAGTTTCTGTCATTTAAGTTTTTTCAATTACTTTCCATTGATCCATTCGTGTTGTCATTATTCTGAAATAGACACACTAATTCTAATTTCTTTTTATTTCAGATTATGAAATGTATCAAACAAAGGGAAGTGGACAGATGAATTTGATGTTTGTAGAAAACATTCAAATATTACAACTAATAATATGTATATTCTGCCACTTCAGATTTTTTTTAAAAGGACATAAAACATTAAAATTTGTCATCACCTGACACATCCTTCAAGGCTTGGTCAGCTGAAAAGCTGACTAGGTCAGCAAGGGATTAAAAAAGGACAGTGAAGAACAACAGAAACACACAGCAAGGCTGTGATCATACAGGCTGGGCTCGCTCTGCAGGAGGAAACCTACCATGAATCAACCCAGAAACTCAGCATGTTTGTTTGGTACAGCAAAAAAGGTAGATCTAACTAATCTCAGTTAGAGAGCTTTGTAGGAAATCACTTTCAGGTTAAGATTATCAGGAAGGAGGAGAAGGTTACAACTGCTGGATTTTGTACACACTGTCAACTTCCACAAATAGAAGAGAGAAAGCTTTGCTGATTCCCTGAGCCTGATTCTGGGAAGGCTTTGCCAATTCACAGGAGCCTGGGGTTGTGCGATTCTCTCTCTCTCTTTTTTTTTCTTTACTTACATTTCAAATAATATCCCCTTTCCGAGTTTTACCTCCAAAAATCCCCTATACTCTCCCCCTTCCCCTTGCTCCCCAACCCACCCACTCCTGCTTACTGGGCCGGGCATTCCTCTTCACTGGGGCAGACAACCTTCACAGGACCAAGGGTCTCTCCTCCCACTGATGACCAACTAGGCCATCCTCTGGTACATATGCAGCTAGAGCCACCAATCCCTCTGTGTGTTACCTTTGATTGGTGGTTTAGTCCCAGGGAGTTCTGGGGTTACTGGTTAGTTCATATTGTTGTTCCTCCTAGGGGGCTGTAGACTCCTTCAGCTTCTTGGGTACTTTCTCTAGCTCCTTCATTGGGGACCCTGTGCTCCATCCAATGGATGACTATGAGCATCCACTTCTGTATTGGTCAGGCACTGGCAAAGGCTCTCAGGAGACAGCTATATCAGACACCTGTCAACAAAATCTTCTTGGCATCTGCAATAATGTCTGGGTTTTATGGTTGTTTATGGGATCCCCAGGTGGGGCAGTTTCTGGATGGTCATTCCTTCAGTCTCAGCTCTGAACTTTGTCTCCATAACTCCTTTCATGGGTATTTTGTTCCCCCATTCTAAGAAGAAACAAAGTATCCACACTTTGGTCTTCCTTCTTCTTGAGTTTATGTGTTTTGCAAATTGTATCTTGGGTATTCTGAGGTTCTAGGCTAATATCCACTTATCAGTGAGTGTATATTGTGTTCTATTTTTTTTTTTATTTAGTTACATCATTTAGAATGATATCCACCAGATACATCCATTTGCCTAAGAATCTCATAAATTTATTGTTTTTAATAGCTGAGTAGTACTCCATTGTGTAAATGTACCACATTTTCTGTATCCATTCCTCTGTTGAGGGACATCCCAGTTCTTTCCAGCTTCTTGCTATTATAAATAAGGCTGCTATTAACATAGTGGAACATGTCTCCTTATTACAACTTGGAGCACCTTCTGGGTATATTCCCAGAAGTAGTATTGCTGGATCTTCCAGTAGTACTCTGTCCATTTTTCTGAGGAACCACCAAACTGATTTCCAGAGTAGTTGTACAAGCTTGCAATCTCACCAGCAATGGAGGAGAGTTCCTCTTTCTCCACATCCTCGCCAGCATCTGCTGTCACCTGAATTTTTGATCTTTGCCATTCTGACTGGTGTTAGGTGGAACCTCAGGGTTGTTTTGATTTGCATTACCCTGATGACTAAGGATGTTGAACATTTTTGTAGGTGCATCTCAGCCATTCAGTATTCCTCTGTTGAGAATTCTTTGTTTAACTGTGTAACCCATTTTTTAAATATTTATTTATTTATTTTTAATTAGATATTTTCTTTATATACATTTCAAATGCTATCCTGAAAGTTCCCTATACCCTCCCTCCACCCTTCTCCCCTACCGACCCACTCCCACTTCTTGGCCCTGGCATTCCCCTGTACTGGGGCATATAAAGTTTGCAATACCAAGGGGCCTCTCTTCCCAGTGATGGCCGACTAGGCCATCTTCTGCTACATATGCAGCTAGAGACACGAGATCTGGGGGTACTGGTAGGTTCATATTGTTGTTCCACCTATAGGGTTGCAGACCACTTCAGCTCCTTGGGTACTTTCTCTAGCTCCTCCATTGGGGGCCCTGGGTTCCATCCTATAGATGACAGTGAGCATCCACTTTTGTATTTGCCAGGCACTGGAAAAGCCTCACCAGAGACAGCAATATCATGGTCCTTTAAGCAAAATCTTGCTGTCATATGCAGTAGTGTCTGGGTTTGGTGGCTGATTATGAGATGGATCCCTGGGTGGGTTAGTCTCTGGATAGTCCATCCTTTCGTGTTAGCTCCAAACTTTGTCTCTGTAATTCCTTCCATGGGTGTTTTGTTCCCTCTTCTAAGGAGGAATGAAGTATCCATACTTTGGTCTTCATTTGTCTTGATTTTCTTGTGTTTTGCAAATTTCATCTTGGGGATTCTAAGTTTCTGGGCTAATATCCACTTATCAGTGAGTGCATATCTAATGAGTTCTTTTGTGATTGGGTTACCTCAATAAGGGTGATATTTCCCAAATATATCCATTTGCACAAGATTTTCATAAATTCATTGTTTTTAATAGCTGAGTAGTACTCCATTGTGTAAATGTACCACATTTTCTGTATCCATTCATCTGTTGAGGGACATCTGGGTTATTTCCAGTTTCTGGATATTATAAATAAGGCTGCTATGAACCTAGTGGAGCATGTGTCCTTATTATCACTTGGAACATCTTCTGGGTGTATGCCCAGGAGAGGTATTGCTGGATCTTCTGGTAGTACTATGTCCAATTTTCTGAGGAACCACCAAACTGATTTCCAGAGTGGTTGTACAAGCTTGCAATCCCACCAGCAATGGAGGAGTATTCCTCTTTCTCCACATCATCGCCAGAATCTGCTGTCACCTGAATTTTTGATCTTAGCCATTCTGACTGGAATGAAGTAGAATCTCAAGGTTGTTTTGATTTGCATTTCCCTGATGTTTAAGGATGTTGAACATTTTTTCAGGTGCTTCTCAGCCCTTCGGTATTCTTCAGTTGAGAATTCTTTGTTTAGCTCTGTACCCCATTTTTAATGCGGTTATTTGATTTTCTGGAGTCCAGCTTCTTGAGCTCTTTTTATATATTGGATATTAATCCCCATCAGATTTAGGATTGGTAAAGATCTTTTCCCAATCTGTTGGTGGCCTTTTTGTCTTATTGACAATGTCTTTTGCCTTACAGAAGCTTTGCAATTTCATGAGGTCCCATTTGTCAATTCTTGATCTTTTAGCACAAGCCATGCTGTTCTGTTCTGGAATTTTCCTCTGTGCCCATATCTTCGAAGCTTTTCCCCACTTTCTCCTCTATAAATTTCAGTGTCTCTGGTTTTATGTGTAGTTCTTTGATCAATTTAGACGTGAGCTTTGTACAAGGAGATAAGAATGGATCAATTCACATTTTTCTACATGATAACCACCAGTTATGCCAGCAACATTTTTTGAAAATGCTGTCTTTTTTCCACTGGATCATTTTAGATCCCTTGTCAAAGATCAAGTGACCATAGGTGTGTGGATTCATTTCTGGGTCTTCAATTCTATTCCATTGATCTACCTGTCTGTTGCTGTACCAGTACCATGCAGTTTTTGTCACAATTGTTCTGTAGTACAGCTTTAGGTTGGGCATGGTGATTCCCCCAGAGGTTCTTTTATTGTTGAGAATAGTTTTTGCTATCCTAGGTTTTTCGTTATTCCAGATGAATTTGCAAATTGTCCTTTCTAACTCTGTGAAGTATTGAGTTAGAATTTTGATGGGGATTGCATTGAATCTTTAGATTGCTTTCAGCAGGATAGCCATTTTGACTATATTAATCCTGCCAATCCACGAGAATGGGAGATCTTTCCATCTTCTGAGATCTTCTTCAATTTCTTTCCTCAGAGACTTGAAGTTCTTGTCATACAGATCTTTCACTTCCTTAGTTAGAGTCACACCAAGGTATTTTATATTATTTGTGACTATTGAGAAGGGTGTTGTTTCCATAATTTCTTTCTCAGCCTGTTTATCCTTTGTGTACAGAAAGGCCATTGTCTTGTTTGAGTTAATTTTATATCCAGCTACTGTACTGAAGTTGTTTATCAGGTTTAGGAGTCCTCTGGTGGAATTTTTAGGGTCACTTATATATTATCATATCATCTGCAAATAGTGAATTTTTGACTTCTTCCTTTCTAATTTTTATCACCTTTATCTCCTTTTGTTGTCGAATTGCTCTGTATAGGACTTCAAGTACTATATTTAGAAAGTAGGGAGAAAGTGGGCAGTCTTGTCTAGTCCCTGATTTTAATGGGATTGCTTCGAGTTTCTCTCCATTTAGTTTGATGTTGGCTACTGGTTTGCTGTAGATTGTTTTTAATATGTTTAGGTATGGGCCTTGAATTCCTGATCTTTCCAAAACTTTTATCATGAATGGGTGTTGGATTTTGTTGAATGCTTTTTCAGCATCTAAGGAGATGATAATATGGTTTTAGTCTTTGAGTTTTTTATATAGTGAATTTACATTGATGGATTTCCCTATATTAAACCATCCTTGCATCCCTGGGATGAAGCCTACTTGGTCATGATGGATGATCATTTTGATGTGTTCTTGTACTCAGTTTGCAAGAATTTTATTGAGTATTTTTGCATCAATATTCATAAGACAAATTGACCTAAAGTTCTCTGTCTTTGTTGGATCTTTGTGTTGTTTAGGTATCAGAGTAATTAATTCTGGCTTCATAGAATGAATTGGTTAGAGTACCTTCTGTTTCTATTTTGTGAAATAATTTGAGAAGTATTGGAATTAGGTCCTATTTGAAGGTCTGATAGAACTCTGCACTAAACCTATCTAGTCCTGGGCTTTTTTTGGTTGGGAGACTATTAATGACTACTTCTATTTCTTTAGGGGATATGGGACTGTTTAGATCATTAAGCTGATCCTGATTTAAGTTTGGTACCTTGCATCTGTCTAGACAATTGGCCATTTCATCCAGGTTTTCCAGTTGTGATGATTATAGGCATTTGTAGCAGGATCTGATGATTTTTTGGACTTCTTCAGATTCTGTTTTTATATCTCCCTTTTCATTTCTGATTTTGTTAATTAAGATACTCTCCCTGTGCCCTCTAGTTAGTCTGCCAAGGATTTATTTATCTTGTTAATTTTCTCAAAGTACCAGCTCCTGGTTTTGTTGATTCTTTGTATATTTTTTTGTTTCTATTTGGTTGATTTCAGCCCTGATTTTGATTATTTCCTGCCATCTACTCCTCTTGGGTGAATTTGCTTCCTTTTGTTCTAGAGCTTTTACGTGTGCTGTCAGGCTGCTAGTGTAGGCTCTCTCTAGTTTCTTTACTAGTTCCTTTTAAGAATCCTTTCACTGTGTCCCATTAGTTTAGATATGTTGTGGCTTCATTTTCATCAAATTATAAAACATCTTTAATTTCTTTCTTTATTTCTTCCTTGAGCAAGTTATCATTGAGTAGAGTGCTGCTGTTCAGCTTCCACATGTATGTGGGCTTTCTATTATTTATGTTTTTATTGAAGATCAGCCTTAGGCCATGGTGATCTGATAGGATGCATGGGATTATTTCAATAATTTTATATCTGTTGAGGACTGTTTTGTGACCGATTATAGGGTCAGTTTTGGAGAAGGAACCATTTTGGAGGTTCTGAGAAAAAGGTATATCCTTTTCTTTTAGTATAAAATGTTCTATAGATATTAATTAAATCTATTTGTTTCATAACTTCTGTTAGTTTCACTATGTGTCTGTTTAATTTCTGTTTCCAGGATCTGGGCTGGCGTTTGATGAGAGTGGGTTGTTGAAGTCTCCCACTATTATTGTGTGCAGTGCAATGTGTGTTTTGGGCTTTACTAAAGTTTCTTTAATGAATATGGATGCCCTTGCATTTGGGGCATAGATGTTTAGAATTGAGTGTTGATCTTGGTAAAATTTACCTTTAATGAGTATGAAGTGTCCCTCTTTATCTTTTTTTATATATATAACTTTAGGTTGAAAGTAGATTTTATTCAATATTAGAATGGCTACCCCAGCTTGTTTCTTGGGATCATTTGCTTAGAAAATTGTTTTCCAACCTTTTACTCTGAGATAGTCTTTTTCTTTGTCACTGAGATGTATTTCCTGTATGCAGCAAAATTTTGGGTCCTATTTATGTAACAAGTCTGTTAGTCTATGTCTTTTTATTGGGGGAATTGAACCTATTGATATTAAGAGATTTAAGGGAAAAGTTATTGTTGCTTCTTGTTATTTTTGTTGTTAGAATTCGAATTTTGTTCATGTGGCTATCTTCTTTTAGTTTTGTTGAAAGATTACTTTCTTGCTTTTTCTAGAGTGTAGTTTCCCTCCTTGGGTTGGAGTTTTCCATTTATTATCCTTTGAAGGGCTGGATTTGTGGAACAGTATTATGTAAATTTGGTTTTGTCATGAAAGACCTTGATTTATCCATCTATGGTAATTGAGAGTTTTGCTGGGTTTCATAGCCTGGGCTGGCGTTTGATCTCTCTTAGGGTCTGTATGACATCTGCCCAGAGCTCCATCTGATGTTTGGTTGTAAGTCTCTGAATATTGTTCCATTGGTTGGTGGGTGGAACCTCTCAGAGGAAAGTTATGCTAGGTTCCTATCTGCAAGCATAATACAGTATCATGAATAGGATTCGGTCCTTGCCCATGGGATGGGTCTCAGTTTGGGGCAGTCATGGGTTGGCCATTCCCTCTATCTCTGATCTATCTTTTTCTCTGTACATCTTGTAGGCAGGACATATTTTTGGGTTAAAGGTTTTATGGTTGGGTTGTTATCCTTATCCTTCCACTGGAAGTCCTGCATGGCTACAAGGTGTGGCCACTTCAGATCCATATTCCCTACTGCTAGAAGTCTCAGTGAAAGTCACTCACATAGATCCTCTTGGACCTCTTCCCATCTCAGGTCTCTCACTCATCCTAGAGATTGCCCCCACTACGAATTTCCACTTGATCTCCCCTACTCTCCCTGTATTATCTTCCCCTCCCTGTTCTGCTCCTCTCTCATCTACTCTACCACCCAGTTCTCTACTTCCATCAACCTCCAAGATCTATTTTATTTTTCCCTTTTGAGATAGAATCAACCATCCTTCCTTGGGTCATCCTTGTTATTTGGCTTCTGTTGGGTCTGTTGATTACAGCATGGTTATCTTCTACTTTATGGCTAATATCCACTTACAAGTGATTACATATCATGCATTTCCTTTGGGATTTGGATTACCTCTCTCAGGATGATATTTTCTAGTTCCATCCATTTGCTTGCAGAATTCATGATGTCCTTATTTATAATGGCTGAGTAGTATTTCATTGTCTAAATGAACCACACTCCCTTTATCCATTATTCAGTTGAATGACATCTAGGTTGTTTCCAGTTTCTGGCTACTGTCAATAAAGCTGCTATGAACATAGTTGAACAAGTGTATCTGTGGTACAGTGAGGAATCCTTTGGGTATATGTGCAGGAGTGGTATAGCTGGGTCTTGAGTTAGAACAACTCCCAATGTTTTGAAAAGTCACCAAATTGATTTCCAAAGTGATTATACAAGTTTGCTTTCCCACCAGCATTGGAGGAGTGTCTGCCATGCTCCACAACCTTGCCTGAGTTTGAGGAAAGCTATATCAGGAGATAGCTATATCAGGGTCCTTTAAGCAAAATCTTGTTGGCATCTGCAAAAATGTCTGGCTTTGGTGATTGTTTATGGGATGGATCCTCAGGTAGGGCAGTTTCTGGATGGTCATTCCTTCAGGCTCTGCTCCAAACTTTGTCTCCATTACTCCTTCCATGGTTATTTTGTTCCCCATTCTAAGAAGGAACAAAGTTATCTACACTTTGGTCTTCCTTCTTCTTGAGTTTCATGTGTTTTGCAAATTTTATCTTGGGTATTCTAAGTTTCTGGGCTAATATCCACTTATCAGTGAGTGCATATCATGTGAGTTCTTTTGTGATTGAGTTACCTCACTCAAGATGATATCCATCCATTTGCCTAAGAATTTCATAAATTCATCGGATTTAATAGCTGAGTAGTACTCCATTGTGTAAATGTATCACATTTTTGTATCCATTTCTCTGTTGAGGAACATATGGGTTCTTTCCATATTCTGGCTATTAAAAATAAGGCTGCTGTGAACATAGTGGATGGAGCATGTAGGAGTTCTCTGGTAGAATTTGTGAGGTCACTTATGTCTGCTATCATATCATCTGTAAATCATGATACTTGGACTTCTTCCTTTCCAATTGTATCTCCTTGATCTCCTCTAGCTGTCTTATTGCTCCAGCTAGAACTTCACATACTATATTGCAGAGGCAGAGGAGAGTTGGCAGTCTTGTCTTGTCTCTGATTTTAGTTAAAATGCTGTAAGTTTATCTCTATTTATTTGATATTGGCTATTGGCCTGCTCTATATTGGATTTATTGTGTTTAGATATGTACCTTTTATTCCTGCTCTCTCCAAGACTTTTATCATAAAGAAGTGTTGAATATTGGCAAAGGCTTTTTCTGCATCTTGTGAGATGATCACATGTTTTTTCCTTTCAGTTTGATTAAATATTGTGTTACCTTGATTGATTTTCATATGTTGAACCACACTTGAATTCATGAAATGAAGCCTACTTCATCACAGTGGATGATGTTTTTGAAATGGTTGTGGATGTGTATTGTGACAATTTTGTTGAGTACTTTTGCATTAATGTTCATAAGAGAAATTGGACTGAAATTCTTTCTTTGTTGAGTCTTTGTGTATTTCCAGTATCAGGGTGACTGTGGACTCATAGAATGAGTTCAGTAAGGTTTCTTCTGTTTTTCTTTGCAGAATAGTTTGAGGAGTATTGGTGTTAGCTCTTCTTTGAAAACCTGGTATAAAACCTCCTAGGGACAAGCCTCTTCCAGTCAGAACAGCAATATCAGAATTACACCAGATTTTTCACCAGAGACTATGAAAGCCAGAACATCCTGGACAGATGTTATACAGACACTAAAAGAACACAAATTCCAGCCCAGGCTACTATACCCAGCCAAACTCTCAATTAACATAGATGGAGAAACCAAAGTATTCCACGACAAAACCAAATTCACACATTATCTCTCCACGAATCCAGCCCTTCAAAGGATAATAACAGGAAAAAACCAATACAAGGACAGGAACCACGCCCTAGAAACAACAAGAAGGTAATCCCTCAACAAACCTAAAAGAAGACAGTCACAAGAACAGAATGCCAACTTTAACAACAAAAATAACAGGAACAACAATTACTTTTCCTTAATATCTCTTAATATCAATGGACTCAACTCCCCGATAAAAAGACATACACTAACAAACTGGCTACACAAACAAGACCCAACATTTTGCTGCTTACAGGAAACTCATCTCAGAGAAAAAGATAGACACTACCTCAGAATGAAAGGCTGGAAAACAATTTTCCAAGCAAATGGTATGAAGAAACAAGCTGGAGTAGCCATTCTAATATCTGATAAGATTGACTTCCAACCCAAAGTCATCAAAAAAGACAGGGAGGGGCACTTCATACTCATCAAAGGTAAAATCCTCCAAGAGGAACTATCAATCCTGAATATCTATGCTCCAAATACAAAGGCAGCCACATTCATTAAAGAAACTTTAGTAAATCTCAAAGCACACATTGCACCTCATACAATAATAGTGGGAGACTTCAACACACCACTTTCACCAATGGACAGATCATGGAAACAGAAACTAAACAGGGACACAGTGAAACTAACAGAAGTTATGAATCAAAAGGATCTGGCAGATATCTACAGAACATTCTATCCTAAAACAAAAGGATATACCTTCTTCTCAGCACCTCATGGTACCTTCTCCAAAATTGACCACATAATTGGTCACAAAACAGGCCTCAACAGATACAATAATATTGAAATTGTCCCATGCATCCTATCAGATCACCATGGACTAAGGCTGATCTTCAATAACAAAATAAATAATAGAAAGCCAACCTTCACGTGGAAACTGAACAACACTCTTCTCAATGATACCTTGGTCAAGGAAGGAATAAAGAAAGAAATTAAGGACTTTTTAGAGTTCAATGAAAATGAAGCCACAACATACCCAAACTTATGGGACACAATGAAAGCATTTCTAAGAGGAAAACTCATAGCTCTGAGTGCCTCCAAAAAGAAACTAGAGAGAGCACACATTAGCAACTTGACAACACACCTAAAAGCACTAGAACAAAAGGAAGCAAACTCACCCAAGAGGAGTAGACAGCAGGAAATAATCAAACTCAGGGATGAAATCAACCAAGTGGAAACAAGAAGAACTATTCAAAGAATCAACCAATCAAGGAGCTGGTAATTTGAGAAAATCAACAAGATAGATAAACCCTTAGCCAGACTCACTAGAGGGCACAGGGAAAGCATCCTAATTAACAAAATCAGAAGTGAAAAAGGAGACATAACAACAGATCCTGAAGACATCCAAAACACCATCAGATCCTTTTACCAAAGGCTATACTCAACAAAACTGGAGAACCTGGATGAAATGGAGAAGTTCCTAGACAGATACCAGGTACCAAAGTTGAATCAAGATCAGGTTAATGATCTAAACAGCCCTATATCCCCCAAAGAAATAGAAGCAGTCATTAATAGTCTCCCAACCAAAAAAAGCCCAGGACCAGATGGGTTTAGTGCAGAGTTCTATCAGACCTTCAAAGAAGATCTAATCCCAGTTCTTCACAAACTATTCCACAAAATAGAATCAGAAGGTACTCTACCCAACTCATTCTATGAAACCACAATTACTCTGATACCTAAACCACAAAAAGACCCAACAAAGATAGAAAACTTCAGACCAATATCCCTTATGAATATTGATGCAAAAATCCTCAATAAAGTTCTTGCTAACGGAATCCAAGAACACATCAAAACAATCATCCATCCTGACCAAGTAGGTTTCATCCCAGGGATGCAGGGATGGTTCAATATATGGAAATCCATCAACGTAATCCAGTATATAAACAAACTCAAAGACAAAAACCACATGGTCATCTCGTTAGATGCAGAAAAAGCATTTGACAAGATCCAAAACCCATTCATGATAAAAGTCTTGGAAAGATCAGGAATTCAAGGCCCATACCTAAACATGATAAAAGCAATCTACAGCAAACCAGTAGCCAACATCAAAGTAAATGGTGAGAAGCTTGAAGCAATCCCTCTAAAATCAGGGACTAGACAAGGCTGTCCACTTTCTCCATACCTATTCAACATTGTACTTGAAGTCCTAGCCAGAGCCATTCGACAACAAAAGGAGATCAAAGGGATAGAAATTGGAAAAGATGAAGTCAAACTATCACTTTTTGAAGATGATATGATAGTATATATAAGTGACCCTAAAAATTCCACCAGAGAACTCCTAACCCTGATAAACAGCTTCAGTGAAGTAGCTGGATATAAAATTAACTCAAACAAATCAATGGCCTTTCTCTACACAAAGAATAACAGGCTGAGAAAGAAATTAGGGAAACAACACACTTCTCAATAGTCACAAATAATATAAAATATCTTGGCGTGACTCTAACTAAGGATTTGAAAGATCTGTATAATAAAAACTTCAAGTCTCTGAAGAAAGAAATTATTGAAGATCCCAGAAGATGGAAAGATATCCCATGCTCATGGATTGGCAGGATCAACATTGCAAAAATGGCTATCTTGCCAAAAGCAATCTACAGATTCAATGCAATCCCCATCAAAATTCCAACTCAATTCTTCAACGAATTAGAAAGTGCAATCTGCAAATTCATCTGGAATAACAAAAAACCTAGGATAGCAAAAACTCTTCTCAAGGATAAAAGAACCTCTGGTGGAATCACCATGCCGGACCTAAAGCTTTACTACAGAGCAATTGTGATAAAAACTGTGTGGTACTGGTATAGTGACAGACAAATAGACCAATGGAATAGAATTTAAGATCCAGAAATGATCCCACACACCTACTGTCACTTGATCTTCGACAAGGGAGCTAAAACCATCCAGTGGAAGAAAGACAGCATTTTCAACAAATGGTGCTGGCACAACTGGTTGTTATCATGTAGAAGAATGCGAATCGATCCATTCCTATCTCCTTGTACTAATGTCAAGTCTAAGTGGATCAAGGAACTTCACATAAAACCAGAGACACTGAAACTTATAGAGGAGAAAGTGGGGAAAAGCCTTGAAGATATGGGCACAGGGGAAAAATTCTTGAATAGAACAGCAATGGCTTGTGCTGTAAGTTCGAGAATTGACAAGTGGGACCTCATGAAACTGCAAAGCTTTTGCAAGGCAAAAGACACCATCAATAAGACAAAAAAACCACCAACATATTGGGAAAGGATCTTTACCTATCCTAAATCAGATAAGGGACTAATATCCAATATATATAAAGAACTCAAGAAGGTGGACTCCAGAAAGTCAAATAACCCCATTAAAAAATGGGGCTCAGAACTGAACAAAGAATTCTCACCTGAAGAATACCGAATGGCAGAGAAGCACCTGAAAAAATGTTCAACATCCTTAATCATCAGGGAAATGCAAATCAAAACAACCCTGAGATTCCACCTCACACCAGTCAGAATGGCTAAGATCAAAAATTCAGGTGACAGCAGATGCTGGCGAGAATGTGGAGAAAGAGGAACACTCCTCCATTGTTGGTGGGATTGCAAGCTTGTACAACCACTGTAGAAATCAGTCTGGCGGTTCCTCAGAAAATTGGACATAGTACTACCGGAGGATCCAGCAATACCTCTCCTGGGCATATATCCAGAAGATGTCCCAACCGGTAAAAAGGACACATGCTCCACTATGTTCATAGCAGCCCTATTTATAATAGCCAGAAGCTGGAAAGAACCCAGATGTCCCTCAACAGAGGAATGGATACAGAAATTATGGTACATTTACACAATGGAGTACTACTCAGCTATTAAAAAGAATGAATTTATGAAATTCCTAGCCAAATGGATGGACCTGGAGGGCATCATCTTGAGTGAGGTAACACCACAATCACAAAGGAACTCACACAATATATATTCACTGATAAGTGGATATTAGCCCAAAACTTAGGATACCCAAGATATAAGATACAATTTGCTAAACGCATGAAACTCAAGAAGAATGAAGACCAAAATGTGGACACTGTGCCCCTTTTTAGAATTGGGAACAAAACACCCATGGAAGGAGTTACAGAGACAAAGTTTGGAGCTGTGATGAAAGGATGGACCATCTAGAGACTGCCATATCCAGGGATCCATCCCATAATCAGCTTCTAAACGCGGACACCATTGCATACACTAGTAAGATTTTGCTGAAAGGACCCAAATATAGCTGTCTCTTGTGAGACTATGCAGGGGCCTAGCAAACACAGGAGTGGATGCTCACAGTCAGCTATTGGATGTATCACAGGGCTCCCAATGGAGAAGCTAGAGAAAGTACCCAAGGAGCTAAAGGGATCTGCAACCCTATAGTTGGAACAACATGATGAACTAACCAGTACCCTGGAGCTCTTGTCTCTAGCTGCATATGTATGGAAAGATGGCCTAGTTGGCCATCAATGGAAAGAGAGGCCCATTGGACTTGCAAACTTTATATACCCCAATATAGGGGAATGCCAGGGCCAAAAGAATGGGAATGGGTGGGTAGGGAAGTGGGGGGCACTATGGGGGACTTTTGGGATAGCATTGGAAATGTAATTGAGGAAAATATGTAATAAAAAATATTTAAAAAAAAACTCCTAGGACAGACTTTTTTTTTTTTTTTTTTTTTGGTTGGGAGAATTTTAATGACTGTTTCTCTCTCGTTGGGGGTTCTACAACAATTTAAATAACTTATACACTCTTGATATTAAAGACCAATGATTATTACTTCCTGTTATTTTGATGTTCATAGGATTTGAGTGTGTTTGTTTGTTTTTTTCTATTGGTTTTAATTGTGTAACATTATCTATATCTTGTTCTTTTGAGTGTATGTAGCCTCACTGGGGGGTTGGAGTTTTCTTTCAAGTATCCTCTGTAGGACTGAGTTAGTGGAAAAGTATTGTTTAAATTTCCCCTTTTTTTCATGCAATATCTCATTTTCTCTATCTGTGGTATTGAAAATTTTTGCTGGGTACAATAGTCTGGGCTGACATTTGTGATCCTTTAGGGTGATCAAGATGTCTGCCTAGGTCCTTTTTGTTCTGAGAATCTCAGATGAGAAATCGAGTATAATTCTGATAAGTCTGCCTTTATATGTTACTTGCTGCTTTTTAAATTCTTTCTTTTTTCTGTATGTTTAGTGTTTTGATTATTGCTTGCTGCTTTTTAAATTCTTTCTTTTTTCTGTATGTTTAGTGTTTTGATTATTATGTGGTGGGAAGATTTTCTTTTCTGGTGCAATCTGTTTGGTGTTCTGTAAGCCTCTTATACCTTTATAGGCATCTTGATTTTTAGGTTGTATACATTTTCATCTATAATTTTGTTAAAGATTTTTCTGGGCCTTTAAGCTGGGAATCTTTGCCTTCTATTCCTATTATTCTTAGGTCTTGTCTTTTCATAGTGTCTCAAATTTACTGGAGGTTTTGTGTCATGAACTTTTCAAATTTTTCATTTTCTTTGACTGATATATTGATTTCTTCTATTGTATTCTCTATTCCTGAGAGTCTCTCTTCCATTTCCTATATTCTGTTGGCGATGCTTATGTCTGCAGTTCCTGCTCCCTTTACTAGGTTTTTTTCTTTTTTTTTATCTATAAGATTGCCTCTGTTTGTGTTTTCTTTATTGTTTCTATTTTCCTTTTCAAGTCTTGGACAGTTTTTTTCATATCCTTCACCTGTTTGATTGCATTTCCCTGCATTTCTTCATATTTATTTGCTTCTGTTTTAATGCTCCTGTCAGTTCGAATGTATTTTCCTGTGTTTCATTAAGGAATTCATACATATCCTCTTTAAGGCCTCTATTATCTTTATAAGATTGAATTTAAGATTCTTTTCTTGTGCTTCAGTTTTAGTAGGATATCCAAGGTTTGTTGTAGCAGCGTAGTAGGACTCTGGTGGTGCCACATAGCTCTGGGTCTTGTTGATTATGTTCTTATGCTGTCCTTTAGGCCTCTGGTTTTCCCTGGTGTTGGCTGGATGATCTTGATGGCAGAGGACTTCTTAGAGAGAGCAGTAAACCAGACAATGCAGGTCAGGGTAGCCAACTTTGTTGGCTGTGCATCAGGCAGACCCCACTCTGTAGGATGTGTTCACAGCAGACCCTACTCTGTAGGCTGTGCCCAAGTCGGACCCAACTGGAATGGCAGGTGTATCTAACTTGGATGGGATTGGTGGAGCAGAACTCCAAGCTGCTTAGTTTTGGAGTCCCTGAAGGTTTCTCTAGGGAAGCAGGTGCTCTTGGGGTCCTGCAAGGCTCCTCCAGACTTAAGAGTGAGCCCAGAGCTAGACAATGTTTGAGGGATTCTTGACACCGCCATACTCATATCAATAATAAACATTCTCTCAGTACTTCATCTGCTTTCTGCAGTGTCTACCACCATACATTGTGGTCTCCTTTCACAGAAGTAACAACACTATTCTGAAAATGTAAATTGTAGCCATTTTAAAAATAATTAATAAACATGGGAACGCTAATAATATAGAATATGGTTGTGGTTTTTATTTTTTCATTTGTACCTATTGTTTTGCAAATTTCTGTCATAGAACTAGAAACTGAATGAAATGCCTTGCTGTGTCACAGTTACTGAGAATATGTCAAACAAAATCTACTTACTTCAGACAGGCAGGCAATGATGGATGAAAGCAACTATGAGAGTCAAACTTGGAAAAAGAAATGAGTATGCGGGTATTAATTATAGAAATTAATTATAGAAATATAAATGAGAGGCTACTAACAGAAGCATGGACAACTCAAAGGAATCAACAAAGCTCAACTTTATTAATGGGTGACAACTCACTAAAGTTATAGGCCAGAAGCTTTCTGTTCAATTTGCAAGCAGCTTCACAAGTCAAAGTGGTTTTTGTTTGTTTTTTTTCTTTTGTTTTTTTTTTGTTTTGTTTTGTTTTTTTATAGAAGGCCTGACTGCTTATATAACCTTGGGAGGGACGGGCATTGTACACTTGATCAGTTTCTGGAACTTCCTTAGATTTATGAGTTGTTTACTACCTGAGTCTTAAGGATCTTTAGAACTTCCTGAGTACTTATGAGCTTCTTCCCAAAATAGGACATTTTAATTCAGAGAAAATTACTTCTCAATATTTCTATACCTCAAGGGTAAGCAAGCACACTCCCAATGAGTAGCATCCGGAACCCTTGCTTTTAAAGAACCCTTACTTACATAATACTACACTTTGATATGAGTCTATGATTAATTTAATTAATGTATTTATTTCATTGAATGATTATACCACAAGTGATCTGTTCCTCTACTGATGACATTTACATTAACTCCAGTTTTTCATCAATATAATTTCACACTAATAACACAACCATTGTACAGAACTATCCTCTGAGCCTAACTGCTGCCGTCATTAGCGATTTGGCTGGGATTGTTCACAAAACTTCATCAGGTTTGTATCTGTTGACGATTTTAGCTAATAGATGGATACAATGGGGAGGTTCATGAGATGCTTACCTGTGAATACACCCACCCTTCCCAATCTGTTGTATGCACCCTAATTGCACATAATCTTGTGGAAGAACATAGACAATATAGCTGGGGATGGGGGAGGAGAAAGGAGTGGAGTTTCCATATACAAAACTATAAGGGAACCACTATCACTGCTGAATACAGACCTGGATACTTAAAGATCACCCATGTTCCTGCCCACTACCCCTCACCCACTGCTCTGTAAGTAAGCCTAATAGACAAATTAATTACCCCAGCTGAATTTGGCATTGTAACCATAGGAAGAGGGGTAGATGAGATGTTCATGTATCTTTAAGGAAAAAATTTTAGCCACCACTACTTTGCATATTTATTTTTAAAAAATTTAGGCAGTATGTACAGAAGCAATTATGGGGTATGTGCTTTCTCAACTACAATAGAAATGACTATCAAATCATCCTTGAGAAGTAGTGTATCTATCTCAATGCATTCCCAACATCGGCATAAGAGAGATCCTGCTCCAACAGGGGCTTGCCAGCCCATGGTATTGTCAGAGTTCGGAAGCTTGTCAATTTAATAAAAGCAAAATATTTTCCTGCTTCACATTACATTTGTATGGCTCCCAGTGACAGCCAATATCTTTTTATATATTTGTTGGCCTGTTAAATATTCTTTTTACATATTTCCCATTAGCATCACTCTTTTTAATAGATTTCTATAACCATCGCCTGATCATTTTATTGTGTTGTGACTTTGATGTGTGATATTCTTTTTGTTACATGCAGATGTATGTGGAGACTTTATGGTATATTTCTGCTGTTGATTTCTAAGTCAATTTGTTGTACCTTTAAAAACTTTGCATGATTTCTGTTCTCTGAAACTATTTTCTTCCATAGTCCAGTATGCCTTTCTTCATATTCCAGATGTCTTTGAAAAGAATTATCATTTCCCCCAGCAAGTAGAATAGGCTAAATGTTTATTAGATCATTTTGTTCTTGATGTGTTTCACATAGCTATTGTTTGATTGATGACATGTTTCATTAAACAGACAGAGCATGAAGCCTCCAAATTTTTGAGCATGTACATTTGTCTTATAAATACGTAATATTTTGCTTAGATTGTTTATCTGCACTTCTCTATATACATATTATATTCTTGGTCAATTGCTCTTACATTGTTAAGTAATATTCATCTTCTTATCTCTCAAAATATTACTTGCTCAGAACTCAGACTTGTCTCTTGCAATAGTCAGCTTGTTCTGGTTGTTGTTGGAATGAGTGGCTTTATAGAACCCTTTCTCTTTTCGCTGTTGCTTCTTCACAATGGGATTTTTTTTATACATTGTTGACTCATTAACTTTAGGCCCAATATGGCAATGTTTGTTCCTTAAATTAATTAATTGTATGATTTATGTTTAATCTAACTATTAACATCATATAATAAAAAAGTGTCATCTTTTCAGTGTAACTACTGGCATCATGTAGTTAAAAGGAGCCATCTCTTCAGTTTAATCATTAGCATCATATACTTATGAGGTGCCATCTTTCCAGGTTGTTGTCTACATCACTAGTGTTTTCTCCAGACATTCTCCTCCTTCCTTTCCTGCCTCACATTGGTATGAGTATATCATGATTCTGCTCTTATATCTTTATCTTCTCTAATATCTTTTTATTTTATGATTCTTGTTTGAAAAGTTTATTTGTATTATTTTAAATTATGTGTTCATTTAATACCTGCTCTCTCCTACATTCAGTAAAGATTATGATTTTATATTTTATATGGTATTGTTTTGAGGATAAAAATCCTACTCTTTCTAGCTTTCCATCTTTGTACTAAAGTCCCTGAACATTAGACATACAAGTTGCTTTCAGATAATAAATTTTCCCATAATATTTTAGGAAAATTCATATATAGGCTAATGGGCTGCATTTTTCAAATTTTTGCTGAATGGCCACAATTCCTATATATGCCACCATGATTTACAAGGTATTATAATAAAACATAGCTGTCTTAATTAGGGTTTCCATTGCTGGGAACAGACACCATAACCAAGGCAACTCTTGTGAAGCACAACATTTAATTGGGGCTGGTTTACAGTTTCAAAGGATCAGTCCATTTGCATCATGGCAGGAAGCATGACAGCATCCAGGCAGGCATGGTGTTGAAGGAACTATCTTCATACAAAGAAGCTGGGAGCAGACTGTCTTCTAGGAAGCTAGGAGGAGGATCTCAAAGCCCACCCCCACAGTGACACATTTCTTCCAACAAGGCCACACCTCCTAATCATGCCACTTCATGGGCCAAGCATATTCAAACCACCACAGTGGCTCTTAGGGTAAATTAATGATTATGGCTAATATCAAGTGATTAAAAATATGTGAGGCAGCGGGTGTGGTGGCACATGCCTTTAATCCCAGCACTCGGGAGGCAGAGGCAGAGGGATTTCTGAGTTCGAGACCAGCCTGGTCTTCAGAGTGAGTTCCAGGACAGCCAGGGCTACACAGAGAAACCCTGTCTCAGAAAACCAAAAAAAAAAAAAAAAAAAAAAAAAAAAAAAGTGAGGCACAGTGACAAGTGGTTTAAGTCTATAATCTCATTTACATCGCTCTTACTGTCACTGTGGTGGAGCAGGTGAAATAACCTACCTTTAATTCAATAAGAGACTGACATTCTGGATATAAGTGACCTCCCAATGTCATAAAACTATAGAATGCTATGTCATGTTCCAGATGCCCCGATCTTTACCACTCTGCTATACTGTTTCCTTCTAATCGTTCCAGGACATTCTTTCTCTTGAAAAAGATCATTTCTTTCCCTATCTGTTTTTCTTCTTTAAAAAATAATTTTTAAAGAATAAAAATTTTAGGAATGTGGTAGAGCGTGGGCTGAGGTATAGCACTGTGGAAATCACCTGATGCACAACTTTGAGGGCTGCAGTTTAGATACCAGGGTCCAGTGCATGCCTGTGACTCAGGTCCAAGATGGAAAGAGAGGATGCCTGGGACTTGTTGGCTTACAGCCTAGCAGAGAAAATACAAGCCTAGGTTCAGAGAGAGACCCTACCTCAAGGGAAATAAGAAAATACGACACCACATTCAAGCTTCTGGCCATACATGTGTGCACGGGTGAATCCAGCACACGGACATTGGGCAGAAGAGTCATTTTTATCACTAGTTTAACTTTTACTTTCCTGGTACCGACGATTGATGATGCATCTGCCTTTTAAATCTCACATATCACTTGTTATATGAGTACACTATAAGAATTTGTTATAAAGTTTGTAAGGGTATCAAAACTGGGGTACAGAAAAGCTCCCTCTTTTTATTCTAAAGCTCACACGTTTATCTCCGTTTTAGGAGAGTTTGCTCATAAATCCCATCCTTCTCTTGCTGCTATTTCTGCCCAGCAAATTATTTCTTTATTCACAATGCAATAAAAGGTCACTGGAAAGAAGAATGTAATATTCGCTCTCATAAAATAAAGTTAAACAGTATTTAGCATTTATATCTTTCCAGTATAGTAAACAAAATATGCTTTATTTGACTCCATGAAGACCTATGATATCAGAATAGATAAGTGTAATGATTTGCGTGAACATGGGAAGATAAATCTGTCACGGTGTGCCTTCAGTGATAACACGTTTCCCTGCCCTTCTTTCTGTGGCATTAGATAGAAAAGCACAGTGGATCTGGATTTGGGGTCCACAGCCAGCATTCAGCTGCTGCTCCAGGATGACAGTCTAAAGAGCCAAAGGAATAAGTCCTATTTGAGTTTTGTTGGTTTTCTTTGTTTTCCATGCTACTTGCTGAGATAATATTGACATGGTGTTTTATCCTCACATTAGAGGACAGGAAAAGTAAAGGTCAATTTCTCTTTTTAATTTGCTTTAATTTCAGGGGGCGTCCAAGAGAATGTAAAGTTTCCTGACCTTTCTTTATGAATATTATGAGATAATTATTTCCAGTTTTCTACAAAATAAAAATCTTTGGTGGAAAATTTAGGCAAGTGTGTTATTAAAAGCTCAGTTTGGATTTAATATAAATGCAAATTTCTTGTTTTTATAAAATTTCTATATATTTAATTTGTTTAAAATGTCACACACAAAATCATCATGATAAAATGTCTTTTTATAGTTTCCAATCAGTTTTGTCTCCATAATTAAAATAAAGCAAGTGTAGTTCATTAAATTACTGTTTTTCCACAAGTCAGAGATGAAAACACAGTTTTCTTGCTGGTAAAATACTTGTTTTGGAATCTTCTTATACAAAATTCTTCCTTGTAGGCAGACAGTGAGTACAAAAATGGAAAAGGCAAAATGCAAAGCCAAGAGGTAGATGGCCCTACACACCTATCTGACTGTGTTGTCATGGCCTCAGTCATTTCCAACGAGGTTTTGTGGTCTCCATATGAAAAATGTAAGTTTTCTTTCAATAAGTGCTTTCTTCCTCAATATCATTTACAAAATACAACTATCTTGCCCCACTGTATCATGTAGTCCTTTTCCCGTTTCATTTTTTTACACATTCTGTCTTTAATTATCAAATAAGAGTCTGCTTCCTGTTTTTAACAATCCATTTATAAAGGATTCTTCCTTGAACAGGAGTCTGGCCTTTTCGTTTTTACCTCTCTAATTAAACCTTTGCAACAAGGGGAAACCATCAGTTAATGCTCAGCAAATGGTATTTATTTTGATCTCCTTTTGTATGGCAAGACAAATGATGAACAGGACAGAAATGTCCTGGTCCCTAAAATTAGATATAAATTCACTAATATTCAACCTACAGAATCTTCTGGGTCTTCAGAAATGGCACATAGTAATTTATTTTGACATAAATCAACTTGAATTCACTTTACAGCTCAACTGTGCTGGTCTTATTTTTCAAAGAAAGCTATCGGTTCAAGATAGCTCATGCCTCCTGGCATATTGTCTTTCTTTACTGACTTTTTGCAGTTTGAATCAAAGGAGGCCATACATCATAATCTAACCCTGCAGCTTAATGGACTT
This sequence comes from Mus caroli, assembly GCF_978045245.1. Classification (NCBI taxonomy): domain Eukaryota; kingdom Metazoa; phylum Chordata; class Mammalia; order Rodentia; family Muridae; genus Mus; species Mus caroli. The sequence goes on from NW_028227257.1 coordinate 168,382,284, forward strand.
ATCCTTTGGGCTGCCATTTTGCATTCCCCTTCGGTGGCAGCTCAGCCTTTTTGGCAAGATGGTTGTTGGGATCTGAAGACTTGAGTCTCATGTTATTGTGGCATCTTTTGTTTATACTCTGAACACAAAGTCATGTTCTCTGTAAGTAAATGACAGAGAAATTAATAATTGGGACTCTGTGAAGATAGCTTATGGGGTAAGAGATCTTCTTGAGCAAGTATAAGGACCTATGTATGAACCCATGGAACTCATGTAGAGAAAAAATGCAGGGCATGACATCAACAACACCCATGACCCAGCACTACAGGAGACTGAGACAGGAGGAGCTCTGTTGCAGTAAATCTCTTCCCAAATAAGCCCTGGTAATGAAAACACAACACAATTACTATGGATACATGCTTGCGCCTAGATTGGGCAGATCTAACTGCTACACTACCATCTTCCACAGTTTATGAGACCCCTTAGAACTTGCGGTTTCTCCAGGCCATGTGCTTCTGCTCTGCTTTTCTTCTTCCTCCTCATCTGTATCCTCTCCCTCTTCCATTTTCTCCTTCTTCTCTCCCCCACCTTCCTCTCCACCTTCCCTTTTATCTGTCCAAGCATCAGCTCTCCTTTATTTTACAAATTAAGGTGGGAAGCAGGTTTACAGGAAATCACCTGAGGGCTGACTCATTCCTTGTTAGCAGCCACTCACAGGAGAAAGGAATTAACATCAAATATAATTAGCCCCAGGGCTATCCACGACAGAGTTCTGCATCAGCACCAATAAGAGATCAAGTCTCAAATAAAGTGCAGAATGATGGGCAAGACACCTGATGTCTTCATTTGCCTTTCATGCACATGTTCATGGGCATGCACACACACATACACGCAAATAAATTAATAATTGGGTTTGGAGGGAGGAAAGGGAAATGGTGTAATTATTTTATGAACTCAAAAATGAAAAGAATTTAATAATTGTTTAAACCAGTTCCTTTTTTCTGTATACTTGGGTTTAAAGGATGTCATAAGTGCTGGACACACTGATGTAATAATAGGTTTGTTGTTAAAAGGTTGTTTTGAGTGAGAGCTGGAATTAATACATAAGTCAAACAAACAATGTAGTGTGTTTAATGGGTATCCATAAATATCATGACTGCTTGACTGTTTAGAGGGTACTTAAGATGGGATTTTCAGGGCATTTAATTTCTAGAACATAAACATGGGTCTTTCATATATCAGATATAGATATAGGCATACTCAATTAATCAATGAATATATTTTTACACATATATATATTGAACATTAGAATATGTGATAAAGCAGAGTATAAAATGAAATAGAATTTGTACTATGAATGGTTTGCCTGGCAATTAGTAGGTACTGAAGAAACACTCCCTTTGGGACTCAAAGCCCCACCCCTAGCTGAAGCATGACTAAAAGTTGATGGCTGCTAGGAGAGGGAGATAGTGTTCTTCAAAAGTGTGTCCCTGGCAGGCCTGCCCTGCTCTTGTGATGAGTGGAGTGAACACAGTTATGTGTATGTGTGTGGCACAAATATAAGTCAGTGGGTTATTTTGATAAAGAGAGGCATGAAGTTGGAAGAAGAATGGGGTGGTGACTTGTAGTTTGGTGTGACCCAGAGAAGTTCAGGGAGGATGGGGAGGTAAATATGATAAAAATACTTTCATTTGAAATTTCATGAAATTCCAAAGAAAATATTGCATTTTAAAAGCAAGCTAGAACAACACTCCATTACAAAGGTTAAGGATTAATATACTAATAGTACACATTGTGCTTCAGTCACTTATCACTAAGTAATTTTTATGGGTCAGGATGCAGCTTGTTGTCAACAGTGAAAACTTACATAACAAAATTTTAAAAATTAAAATACAAAACAGGGTCCAGAATAGAAGAGATGTTTCCATAGTTGAAAATACTTGCTGCTGTTGCAAAAGACCCATGTTCAATTCCCAGCACATACATGGTGAATCAACCATGCATGAGTCCAATTCTGGCATCCTCTTCTGAACTCCACAGGGACCAGGCACACATGTAATAGACAGATACATGCAGGCAAACATTTGCACACATAAAATAACAATAGATTTTTTTTTTTTTTTTTTTTTTTGGTTTTTCGAGACAGGGTTTCTCTGTGTAGCCTTGGCTGTCCTGGAACTCACTCTGTAGACCAGGCTGGCCTCGAACTCAGAAATCCGCCTGCCTCTGCCTCCCGAGTGCTGGGATTAAAGGTGTGCGCCACCACGCCCGGCCAACAATAGATTTTTTAACAACAAAAAACTTTACCAAATAGGCAAATGTTTACACACACACTCACACACACACACACACAGGGGTGTTCCTACTAGAGTCCCAGCAACATATTTCACAGAAAAAGGAAAAGCATTCAAAAATCATACAGAACAAAAGAAGATTCCAAATAAAGAGTTCCCTTAAAAGAGTAACTAAGCCAGAGCAATTGTACCCCTAACTTTTAAATGTATTTTTCAAATCTATGAAATTAAAACAGTATAGTTCTATCATAGAAGCTGACATAAAGACTAAAAACAAAACAAACAACAACAACAACAAAAACAGAAAAGAGAGCCCAGAGTGAGCCCCAACATGTACACTCAAACAAAAATTCTGAGATTTCTAATGAAAAGAGACAGCTTCTTCAAAAGCTACTCTTGGGAAAACTGGATGGCCAAAATGAAAGAAATAGGAAAGTCATGCCATTTGCTAACCATCAACTGAAACAGGGATCAGAAATTTACAGGAGAAACAGAGGGGAGGGGTATGACACTGGATTTGAAATCACTTCTGGTCCATGACCCCAAAAGAGGAGTCACAAACAAACAATCAACATCAATAGGACCACACAAGTCAAAGAAACAACCTTGGAAGGGAAGAGATCAAGTGAAGAGGAAACCTCAACCTAAGGGGAAAGCTTTGCAAGCATGTTTGCTGAGAAGTTAACATCCAAAAAATATGTGCACGTCCTACAACACAATATCAAAAACACAAAGCCAGTTTGTTTTCAAATAGAAAAAGGATCCAAATTAGTATTACTTCAAAAATACATCATTTGATTCAAAGCATGTGTAAAGATGCCCAGCATTTCCCTTTCCATGGAATGTGAGTCAAAGCTGGGGCTCTCATCTCACCTTTCAGATGGCTTGTCACATATCAAGTGCTGGCAAGGATGGTAGTGCTTGAGTGTAGACATGTAATGGGGCACAGTTATGGGATCATGGATAGACTTTTTTAATTTTAATATTCTGCTAGATTGCTCATGGGCCCATGTCTATTGGCATATACATAAAAGCAGCATTTGAAAAAAAAAAAAACAACTAAGATTAAGTTGGAAAGAGCATGTAATGGGATGCCTGGAAGTAAGAAATTCTCAAAGAATAAATAAAAAATATCTTAAAATCAGAAAAGTAAAAAAAATTTATAGATCTTATCATCTTGAAGTAACTTCAATAGAACATGTGATCTGAGTATATATGTGGATAAAACTGAAGTCATTATCTTGAAGGGACAACTGGACACCCAGGTCATTATTAGCAAAGGAAAAACCCAAATGTTCATTGGTTGGTAAATAGATAAGGAGACAGTGTACACAGAGCAATAGGATTTACTTGGCCATTAGAAAAAAAATTAAGGGCCGGGCGTGGTGGCGCACGCCTTTAATCCCAGCACTTGGGAGGCAGAGGCAGGCGGATTTCTGAGTTCGAGGCCAGCCTGGTCTACAGAGTGAGTTCCAGGACAGCCAGGACTACACAGAGAAACCCTGTCTCGAAAAACCAAAAAAAAAAGAAAAAAAAAAAAAAAAAAAAGAAAAAAATTAAATTCTATCTCTTACAAACATTTGAGAAGGCAGTGGACACTGTTCAATAACACAAGCAAGTCATGAAGAGATAAACTTGCACGAGGAGGCTAAAATAAATTCACAGAAACAGATTAGTGTGGCCAGAAAATACAGAAGGTAACTCTTTAGTGAGTATAAAAATGAATGACTCCCACCAAACTAGAAAAAGAACTGTAGCTGCTCCATCAACTGTACATAGGCATCAACATAGGCATAGGCATAGACATATACATAGGCAGGCAGAGATATATACATAGGCATAGGCATAAGCAGAGACATATGTTATATACCCTTATATACATGTGCTTATATATATATGTATATATATATTAATTTTAAAAATCAGTATAATTTAGATATATATGCTAACTACCCCAAACTTTTCATTACATGATATACATACTGCAATACCATACAATATACAAATAATATGTAAATTATTTTATATCAATTAAAATTAAAAAGTTTTAAGTGAGAAAAAATTATTGGGCCCTACTATATCTATTTATCCACAAATAAATATGAAAATAATTTTGTATTTATCTGTAATCTGATGCCATTGTCTACCTATCCCAGCTTCTGATTCTCCCTCCATCCATGTCAAAAATTTCCACCCAGTCAGGAAACAGTGGCTATCAGTCAACTGGAAAGAAGTCTTGCCTGATCTCAGTGTTGTTCAACAATTGTGCACCTCTGCAGAGGAAATGAATCTCAATATGTGACTGCCTAGTCACTCTTTAGGGTTTGAGAAGGAGGCCACCCGTGAAATCTTCTCTGAATGCGGTGCCCCATGTGTCGTTTCTCATGGTCTCTGGGGAAAGATGCTGAGGTCACAGAGACAGGTTTTCCATATATTGTTTTTACTGGGTGAACACAGTCATCCCAGGGACAGCATGGGTAACTTTCCCAGAGCCTGATTGCATTTCCCAACCTTTTCATTCATGCCTGGGAAAGCACAATTTGCAGGAAGAGCTACTGGAAGGTGCCTATTAACCCAGCTAATGAGCAGATATAATTTTTGTCACTTGCAGATGACACTCAATATGGCTTGGGCTCATATTTCTGAGAATGTTTCCACATGAGGCTCATTCTAGCTGAAACAATACTTCATGACTATTGACCTGAAGGACTAGCCAGGGGGTGCATGCTCCACAGCAGATGTGAAGGTGGCCTCCATCCATCCTGAGGGGTTCATAAAAGCAAATTTCTATCTGAGAGACTAATCTTTTGTGATGTTTGACCATGCCTAGATTTGTCAAGGTCATCAATGTTTCTGACTGTGTACAGCTAGCTTATCTGGACTCTTACTTATCCAGACAGAGTTTGGGGGAGTGGATTGACATAAACCAATAAGCTTCATGGAATATCAAGCTATTCAAACTTAGTTACAGAATTTATGATCCTGTCAATACTGATAGTGTTGATAGAATACAGTATGACAGATCAGAGTAGCTTCAGAAGAGTGAAAATAAATTTGATAAGGGTGTATGATCATCAGTCAGTTGTGGAAGCTCTGACCCTTATTCAAATAAAATATCCCCAGGTTATTAATGAAGTAATGACCTCCTTCCTCCCTCTCCTCCTCTTCCTCCTTTTCATTCAATCCCAAAGCCCAGGGATACAGTAGTGTACAAAATGGACCCATTAGTATGTGTGGGTTTTATTGTTGCTGTTTATAACTTTTTAAGTTAGCACACAATACAATAGATTTTTTTAAGGTGTCTCTAAACTTCATTATTAACCAACCCAGTGCCCAAATACCCTCTCCCATTACTACAGTCACTTTACTTCTGATCTTTTTTCTTCCTTAAATTATCTTCACTCCCATTTTCATTTCAGACATATCTTCATTACTCCATTTTCTCCCTGCCCATAAGATTTCTTCTTCACTTCTCATGGTCCTGTTTGTATTATGAAGACCTGAACTTGTGGACACACACACACACACACACACACATGCACACACACCCTGACACATTTTATATATCATAATATATTACTTCATATATTATAGAACAGAAAATAGTATAATATATTTAAATATAGGGTTTGAATAAGAAAGAAAACATACAGGACTTGTCTTCTGTCAGGCTTATTTTAACATGATTTCCAGTAACATGCATGTCTTTGCAAATGAGATGATATATTTAGAAATGGGCAAATTACTTTCCCCAGGTTATACATGAAACAAAAAAAGAAAAGAAGAAGAGAAGAGAAGAGGAGAGGAGAGGAGAGGAGAGGAGAGGAGAGGAGAGGAGAGGAGAGGAGAGGAGAGGAGAGGAGAGGAGAGGAGAGGAGAGGAAAGAAAAGAAAAGAAAAGAAAAGAAAAGAAAAGAAAAGAAAAGAAAAGAAAAGAAAAGAAAAGAAAAGAAAAGAAAAGAAAAGGACAATCTAGACCGTGAATGCTGCCTGTTCATGCAAACATTAGTTTCTTTGAGCAGCAAATATTTCGAGAGCAGAATACAAAAAACATGGTTTCTATTGTAAAACAGTAGAAAGAATGGCTCAAACTATCTAAAGGGCTGAGAGGTAGTGTCTAAATTAACAAAATCAGAAATGAAAAGGGAAATATAACAACAAAAACGGAGGAAATTCAAAAAAATCATTAGATCTTACTATAAAAACCTATACTCGACAAAACTAGAAAATCTAGATGAAATGGATGGTTTTCTATACAGATGCCACATACCAAAGTTAAATCAAGAGCAGGTAAAGTATCTAAACAGGTACATATGACACAAGGAAATAGAAGAAGTCATTAAAAACTTCCCAACCAAACAAGAGCCTGGAGTCAGATGGATTAGTGCAGAATTCTACCAGACCTTCAAAGAAGATCTGATATCAATTTTCCTCAAACTATTCCATAAATTAGAAAGAGAAGGGACACTACCTAACTCATGCTATGAAGTCATAATTACTCTAATATCTAAACCACACAAAGACCCAACCAAATAAGAGAACTTCAGACCAGAATACCCAAGATACACTCCACAGAACTCAAGAAGGTCAACAAGCTAAAATGCCCGAGTAAGGATGCCTTAGTTCCACAGAGAGAGAAGAAAGCAATCACAAATGGGGATGGATGAGGGATCTGGGAGGGAAAGTGGACAGGGGAGAGTGGGGGGGAAGTGGAGAACCTGATCTGGTATTGAGTGAGGGAAATGGACTGAAGCTTTGAAGGCCAGCAGAAAGAACAGAAACAGGCAACCTCTAGAGATAGGAGGTTGGGGGAACCCTCCAGAATGCACCAGAGACCTGGGAGGTGAGTGATTCTCAGGACTCAAAGGGAGTCCTTAGATGAAATGCTCAACAGTAAGGAGGGGGACCTTATAAAACCCACTTCCATCAGGAAGACAGGACTTCAAGTGAGGGATGGGGTTGCCATTCCACAGTCACAACTCTGACCCATAATTGTTCCTATCTGAAAGAAATGCAGGGATGAAAATGAAGAGAAGCACGAGGAAAGGAAGATTCAGCCACAGGCCCAAAGTGTGATTCAGCTCAAGTGGAGGTCCCAAGGCCTGACAAATATTACTGAGGTTATGGAGCACTCATAAAAAGGAACCTATCATGACTGCCCTCCAAAAGACCCAACAAGCAACTGAAAGAGTCAGATGCATATATGTGCACCCAACCAATGGACAGAAGCAGCTGACCCCTGTTGTTAAATTAAAGAAGGATGAGAGAAGCTGAGGAGAAGGATGATTCTGTAGGAGGACCAGCAGTCTCAATTAATCTGGACCCCCAAGATCTCTCAGACACTGTACCACCAACCAGGCAGTATACACTTGATATGAGGTCCCCAACACACATACTGTAGAGGAATGTTGTGTCTGTGTTCATTCCGAGATGATGCACCTAACCCTCAAGAGGCTGGAGGCCCCAGGGAGTTTAGAGGTTAGGTGGGGTGGGGGGTGGGGACATACACATGGAGACAGGGGTTGGGGAGGAGGTATGGGATGTGGAACATTTGGAGTGTGGAAGGGGGGGATAAAATATGGAGTGAAAAAATCAATTAATTAACGAAAGAAAGAAAGAAAGAAAGAAAGAAAGAAAGAAAGAAAGAAAGAAAGAAAGAAAGAAAGAAAGGAAGGAAGGAAGAAAGAGAGAGGGGAGAGGGAGGGAGGGAGGGAGGGAGGGAGGGAGGGAGGGAGGGAGAGAGAGAGAGAGAGAGAGAGAGAGAGAGAGAGAGAGAGAGAAAGAAAGAAAGAAAGAAAGAAAGAAAGAAAGAAAGAAAGAAAGAAAGAAAGAAAGAAAGAAAGAAAGAAAGGCCCTGTCCATACTGGAAGTGTATAACAAGTTCAGAAGTATCTAAGAATCTGTACATTGGTAAGTGGTCCACTTGAGACATAGTCTCACTATGTAACCTTGACTGGCCTAGAACTCTTTACATATACCAAGTTGGTCTTAATCTCAAAGAGATAGGATCCACATTTTAAATTGCACTGATATTAAGTATTAGTGATTTCTATTCATTTTGATATGTACTTTTATACAAATGAGAGACACTTTTATTCCTAAAAATTAGATTCACCAATTAAATCAGCAGTAGTTTGGGGGCTATGGTCATAATGGATTGATTTTTTAAGATACAGAGTGAAATAGTAGCTTAGAACTTGATTCTAGACATAGTTGATTAAAGCATTCAATTTAACCAACAGTTACTGAACACAAAACTGACAAGATACCTTGGAGAATAAAAAGAATGGATAAGATCCGTTCTCAACTTATCTCTGACTTGCAAGTACCAAAATATCCTTAGCAGAAGGTAAAATATAACAAGTGTCTGAGATGGTAAACACAGAGTCCTTTCAAAGCATAAGGGGAGGTCCCCAGGAGAATCCAAGCAGTGTTCATGAAGAAGTAGCAATTGAGTTGAGCCCTGAAGAGTGGCTAAGTTTTGATTAGATGGATAGAAAATATGTTCCACAGGAGGAGAGCACAGTGGTGCATGTAGTCAGGTTGCTGGAATGGAGATTTGTAGAATAAGAGAAATGAGAGAGAGAACCAGTAAGTACATTATGACTATATTGCAGAAATTGTACTGGAGTGTATTAAGCACCTTGACCTTTTATAATACAAGCAGTAAGAGTCATTGGAAATTATTCAGCAAAGGAGGGACAAGATCAAAGCTGCAGCTCATGAACAATGTAAAGCTAGGCAAGGCTTGGGAGGAAAAGACCCTAAAGCAGGGACAGAGCAAGAGGTTATATATTACGATGATATAGATATTAAATGAGACTAAACTAAGAAATGAAAATACAAAGGGAACCTACAGGGTTAAATATGTTCTTCCATGTTTAGTACATGAACGTCCCTGAATTCAGTCAGTGAATATTTACCAAATAACTGCTCAGGGGGAGACTATCTAGCAAAGAGTACAGACGTGATCACACACAGACATGTGGTTTTTTGCTCCTAAGATCTTACTGTATTGGGTATGTCAGAGGCAACTAGATGTATTGTACCAATAACTGTGATGTTTAATCCTGATTGCCATATTAATTGCATTGAGAGATACCTATATGGTTAATAGACCACACCTGAGTGTGGCATTCCAGAAGCCATTTCCTCAGGCTGACTCTGACCTGTGAAACAGGTCAATCCATCAGTGAATTCTAAATTTGAATGGAATACTGGGAATAATTCTGGGAGGTGGTGCTTAGTGTGAGGAAGCAGGATGCTGAGACATGCTTTGAATTATGTATCTTCGTCATAGCCTTTTCCTGATGGTCCTCACAGTTTTATAGCATTATGTAATGAACCAGCTACGACACCACAAATGTAGTAGCTACTATTGTGGGAACTGAGAACCACTGAATTGTGTTAAGTGACTTTGGCTCCAAGTAAATGACAACCTCTTTTTCTTTGAATTGTTAAAGATTGAATCTCTCTCTCTCTCTCTCTCTCTCTCTCTCTCTCTCTCTCTCTCTCTCTCTCTCTCTCTCTCTCTCTCTCTCCCTCTCCCTCTCCCTCTCCCTCTCCCTCTCTCCTTCTCTCCCTCTCCCTCTCCCTCTCCCTCCTCTCCCTCTCCCTCTCCCTCTCCCTCCCTCTCTCTCCCTCCTCCTCCCCTCCCTTTCCCCCTCCCCTTCCCTCCCCCCTCTCTGCATGTTTTTCCATGAAACAGTTTTAGGATTTACAGAAGAGAGTACAGGGCTGGGAGAAAACTCAGTGGTTAAGAGTGGGAATTGCAGACGGCTTCTGGGACAGGCAGGAGCCACAGAGCTGCTGAGGCAGCACCCTTTAGGGGCCGCAGACATCCGGCACCCTCCCAGTCGGAGGACAGTGACCTGCCCTGCAGGGAGCGCCATCTTGGCTCCGGGACTCCGCCGAACTTAGTCTACAGGTTAGAGTGAGGACCACAGAGGCAGACAGCTTCTGGGACAGGCGGGAGCCACAGAGCCGCTGAGGCAGCACCCTTTTGGGGCCGCAGACATCCGGCACCCTCCCAGTCGGAGGACAGTGACCTGCCCTGCAGGGAACGCCATCTTGGCTCCGGGACTCCGCCGAGCTTAGTCTCTACAGGTCAGAGTGGGGACCACGGGGGCAGACGGCTTCTGGGACAGGCAGGAGCCACAGAGCCGCTGAGGCAGCACCCTTTTGGGGCCGCAGACTTCCGGCACCCTCCCAGCCGGAGGACAGAGACCTGCCCTGCAGAGAGTGCCATCTTGGCTCCGGGACTCCGCCGAACTTAGTCTACAGGTTAGAGTGAGGACCACAGAGGCAGACAGCTTCTGGGACAGGCGGGAGCCACAGAGCCGCTGAGGCAGCACCCTTTAGGGGCCGCAGACATCCGGCACCCTCCCAGTCGGAGGACAGTGACCTGCCCTGCAGGGAACGCCATCTTGGCTCCGGGACTCCGCCGAGCTTAGTCTCTACAGGTCAGAGTGGGGACCACGGGGGCAGACGGCTTCTGGGACAGGCGGGAGCCACAGAGCTGCTGAGGCAGCACCCTTTAGGGGCCGCAGACATCCGGCACCCTCCCAGTCGGAGGACAGTGACCTGCCCTGCAGGGAGCGCCATCTTGGCTCCGGGACTCCGCCGAACTTAGTCTGTACAGGTCAGAGTGAGGACCACAGAGGCAGACAGCTTCTGGGACAGGCAGGAGCCACAGAACCGCTGAGGCAGCACCCTTTTGGGGCCGCAGACATCCGACACCCTCCCAGCCGGAGAACAGTGACCTGCCCTGCAGGGAGCGACATCTTGACTCCGGGACTCCGCCGAACTTAGTCTGTACAGGTCTGCTGACAGAGGATACTCAGAATCCCCAGAAGAACAACCTCTGAACAGAGACAACTATAACAACTCCAGAGATTACCAGATGGCGAGAGGTAAAGGTAAGAATCTTATTAACAGAAACCAAGACCACTCACCATCATCAGGACCCAGCACTCCCACTTCGCCCAGTCCAGGGCACCCCAACACACCTGAAAAACTAGACCTGGATTTAAAAGCATATCTCATGATGATGGTAGAGGACATCAAGAAGGACTTTAAAGAACTACAGGAGAACATGGCTAAAGAGTTACAAGTCCTTAAAGAAAAACAGGAAAACACAACCAAACTGGTAGAAGTCCTTAAAGAGAAACAGGAAAACACATCCAATCAGATGATGGAAATGAACAAAACCATACTAGACCTAAAAAGGGAAGTAGACACAATAAAGAAAACCCAAAATGAGGCAACACTGGAGATAGAAACCCTAGGAAAGAAATCTGGAACCATAGATGCAAGCATCAGCAACAGAATACAAGAGATGGAAGAGAGAATCTCAGGTGCAGAAGATTCCATAGAGAACATGGGCACAACAATCAAGGAAAATGGAAAATGCAAAAAGATCCTAACTCAAAACATCCAGGAAATACAGGACACAATGAGAAGACCAAACCTACGGATAATAGGAGTGGATGAGAATGAAGATTTTCAACTCAAAGGACCAGCAAACATCTTCAACAAAATTATAGAAGAAAACTTCCCAAATCTAAAGAAAGAGATGCCCATGAACATACAAGAAGCCTACAGAACTCCAAATAGGCTGGACCAGAAAAGAAATACCTCCCGACACATAATAATCAGAACAACAAATGCACTAAATAAAGATAGAATACTAAAAGCAGTAAGAGAAAAAGGCCAAGTAACATATAAAGGCAAGCCTATCAGAATTACACCAGATTTTTCACCAGAGACTATGAAAGCTAGAAGATCCTGGACAGATGTTATACAGACACTAAAAGAACACAAATTCCAGCCCAAGCTACTATACCCAGCCAAACTCTCAATTAACATAGATGGAGAAACCAAAGTATTCCACGACAAAGCCAAATTCACACATTATCTCTCCACGAATCCAGCCCTTCAAAGGATAATAACAGAAAAAAACCAATACAAGGACAGGAACCACGCCCTAGAAACAACAAGAAGGTAATCCCTCAACAAACCTAAAAGAAGACAGCCACAAGAACAAAATGCCAAATTTAACAACAAAAATAACAGGAAACAACAATTACTTTTCCTTAATATCTCTTAATATCAATGGACTCAACTCCCCGATAAAAAGACATAGACTAACAAACTGGCTACACAAACAAGACCCAACATTTTGCTGCTTACAAGAAACTCATCTCAGAGAAAAAGATATACACTACCTCAGAATGAAAGGCTGGAAAACAATTTTCCAAGCAAATGGTCTGAAGAAACAAGCTGGAGTAGCCATTCTAATATCAGATAAGATTGACTTCCAACCCAAAGTCATCAAAAAAGACAGGGAGGGGCACTTCATACTCATCAAAGGTAAAATCCTCCAAGAGGAACTATCAATCCTGAATATCTATGCTCCAAATACAAAGGCAGCCTCATTCATTAAAGAAACTTTAGTAAATCTCAAAGCACACATTGCACCTCATACAATAATAGTGGGAGACTTCAACACACCACTTTCACCAATGGACAGATCATGGAAACAGAAACTAAACAGGGACACAGTGAAACTAACAGAAGTTATGGATCAAATGGATCTGGCAGATATCTACAGAACATTTTACCCTAAAACAAAAGGATACACCTTCTTTTCAGCACCTCATGGTACCTTCTCCAAAATTGACCACGTAATTGGGCACAAAACAGGACTCAACAGATACAAAAACATTGAAATTGTCCCATGCATCCTATCAGATCACCATGGACTAAGGCTGATTTTCAATAACATAATAAATAATAGAAAGCCAACCTTCACGTGGAAACTGAACAACACTCTTCTCAATGATACCTTGGTCAAGGAAGGAATAAAGAAAGAAATTAAGGACTTTTTAGAGTTCAATGAAAATGAAGCCACAACATACCCAAACTTATGGGACGCAATGAAAGCATTTCTAAGAGGAAAACTCATAGCTCTGAGTGCCTCCAAAAGGAAACTAGAAAGAGCACACATTAGCAGCTTGACAACACACCTAAAAGCACTAGAACAAAAGGAAGCAAATTCACCCAAGAGGAGTAGACAGCAGGAAATAATCAAACTCAGGGGTGAAATCAACCAAGTGGAAACAAGAAAAACTATTCAAAGAATCAACCAATCAAGGAGCTGGTTCTTTGAGAAAATCAACAAGATAGATAAACCCTTAGCCAGACTCACTAGAGGGCACAGGGAAAGCATCCTAATTAACAAAATCAGAAATGAAAAAGGAGACATAACAACAGATCCTGAAGACATCCAAAACACCATCAGATCCTTCTACCAAAGGCTATACTCAACAAAACTGGAGAACCTGGATGAAATGGAGAAGTTCCTAGACAGATACCAGGTACCAAAGTTGAATCAAGATCAGGTTAATGATCTAAACAGCCCTATATCCCCCAAAGAAATAGAAGCAGTCATTAATAGTCTCCCAACCAAAAAAAGCCCAGGACCAGATGGGTTTAGTGCAGAGTTCTATCAGACCTTCAAAGAAGATCTAATCCCAGTTCTTCACAAACTATTCCACAAAATAGAAACAGAAGGTACTCTACCCAACTCATTCTATGAAGCCACAATTACTCTGATACCTAAACCACAAAAAGACCCAACAAAGATAGAAAACTTCAGACCAATATCCCTTATGAATATTGATGCAAAAATCCTCAATAAAATTCTTGCTAACCGAATCCAAGAACACATCAAAACAATCATCCATCCTGACCAAGTAGGTTTCATCCCAGGGATGCAGGGATGGTTCAATATACGGAAATCCATCAACGTAATCCAGTATATAAACAAACTCAAAGACAAAAACCACATGGTCATCTCGTTAGATGCGGAAAAAGCATTTGACAAGATCCAACACCCATTCATGATAAAAGTCTTGGAAAGATCAGGAATTCAAGGCCCATACCTAAACATGATAAAAGCAATCTACAGCAAACCAGTAGCCAACATCAAAGTAAATGGTGAGAAGCTTGAAGCAATCCCTCTAAAATCAGGGACTAGACAAGGCTGTCCACTTTCTCCATACCTATTCAACATTGTACTTGAAGTCCTAGCCAGAGCAATTCGAAAACAAAAGGAGATCAAAGGGATACAAATTGGAAAAGATGAAGTCAAAATATCACTTTTTGCAGATGATATGATAGTATACATAAGTGACCCTAAAAATTCCACCAGAGAACTCCTAAGCCTGATAAACAGCTTCGGTGAAGTAGCTGGATATAAAATTAACTCAAACAAATCAATGGCCTTTCTCTACACAAAGAATAAACAGGCTGAGAAAGAAATTAAGGAAACAACACCCTTCTCAATAGTCACAAATAATATAAAATATCTTGGCGTGACTCTAACTAAGGAAGTGAAAGATCTGTATAATAAAAACTTCAAGTCTCTGAAGAAAGAAATTATAGAAGATCTCAGAAGATGGAAAGATCTCCCATGCTCATGGATTGGCAGGATCAACATTGTAAAAATGGCTATCTTGCCAAAAGCAATCTACAGATTCAATGCAATCCCCATCAAAATTCCAACTCAATTATTCAACGAATTAGAAAGTGCAATCTGCAAATTCATCTGGAATAACAAAAAACCTAGGATAGCAAAAACTCTTCTCAAGGATAAAAGAAACTCTGGTGGAATCACCATGCCGGACCTAAAGCTCTACTACAGAGCAATTGTGATAAAAACTGCATGGTACTGGTATAGTGACAGACAAATAGACCAATGGAATAGAATTGAAGACCCAGAAATGAACCCACACACCTACGGTCACTTGATCTTCGACAAGGGAGCTAAAAACATCCAGTGGAAGAAAGACAGCATTTTCAACAAATGGTGCTGGCACAACTGGTTGTTAACATGTAGAAGAATGCGAATCGATCCATTCCTATCTCCTTGTACTAAGGTCAAGTCTAAGTGGATCAAAGAACTTCACATAAAACCAGAGACACTGAAACTTATAGAGGAGAAAGTGGGGAAAAGCCTTGAAGATATGGGCACAGGGGAAAAATTCCTGAATAGAACAGTAATGACTTGTGCTGTAAGATCGAGAATTGACAAGTGGGACCTCATGAAACTACAAAGCTTCTGCAAGGCTAAAGACACCATCAATAAGACAAAAAAACCACCAACAGATTGGGAAAGGATCTTCACCTATCCTAAATCAGATAAGGGACTAATATCCAATATATATAAAGAACTCAAGAAGGTGGACTCCAGAAAGTCAAATAACCCCATTAAAAAATGGGGCTCAGAACTGAACAAAGAATTCTTGCCTGAGGAATACTGAATGGCAGAGAAACACCTGAAAAAATGTTCAACATCCTTAATCATCAGGGAAATGCAAATCAAAACAACCCTGAGATTCCACCTCACACCAGTCAGAATGGCTAAGATCAAAAATTCAGGTGACAGCAGTTGCTGGCGAGGATGTGGAGAAAGAGGAACACTCCTCCATTGTTGGTGGGATTGCAAGCTTGTACAACCACTCTGGAAATCAGTCTGGCGGTTCCTCAGAAAATTGGACATAGTACTACCGGAGGATCCAGCAATACCTCTCCTGGGCATATATCCAGAAGATGTCCCAACCGGTAAAAAGGACACATGTTCCACTATGTTCATAGCAGCCCTATTTATAATAGCCAGAAGCTGGAAAGAACCCAGATGTCCCTCAACAGAGGAATGGATACAGAAATTATGGTACATTTACACAATGGAGTACTACTCAGCTATTAAAAAGAATGAATTTATGAAATTCCTAGCCAAATGGATGGACCTGGAGGGCATCATCTTGAGTGAAGTAACACAATCACAAAAGAACTCACACAATATGTATTCACTGATAAGTGGATATTAGCCCAAAACTTAGGATACCCAAGATTTAAGAAACAATTTGCTAAACGCATGAAACTCAAGAAGAATGAAGACCAAAGTGTGGACACTGTGCACCTTCTCAGAATTGGGAACAAAACACCCAGGGAAGGAGTTACAGAGACAAAGTTCGTAGCGGTGATGAAAGGATGGACCATTTAGAGACTGCCGTACCCAGGGATCCATCCCATAATCAACTTCTAAATGCTGACACCATTGCATACACTAGCAAGATTTTGCTGAAAGGACCCAAATATAGCTGTCTCTTGTGAGACGATGCTGGGGCCTAGCAAACACAGGAGTGGATGTTCACAGTCAGCTATTGGATGTATCACAGGGCTCCCAATGGAGAAGCTAGAGTAAGTACCCAAGGAGCTAAAGGGATCTGCAACCCTATTGTTGGAACAACATGATGTACTAACTAGAACCCCGGAGGTCTTGTCTCTAGCTGCATATGTATTGAAAGATGGCCTAGTCAGCCATCAATGGAAAGAGAGGCCCATTGGACTTGCAAACTTTATATGCCCCAATATAGGGGAATGCCAGGGCCAAAAGAATGGGAATGGGTGGATAGGGAAGTGGGGGGGCGCTATGGGGGACTTTTGGGATAGCATTGGAAACGTAATTGAGGAAAATATGTAATAAAAATATTAAAAAAAAAAAAGAGTGGGAATTGCTTCTGGGAATGCTGGCACACGCCTTTATTCCCAGCACTCGGGAGGCAGAGGCAGGCAGATTTCTGAGTTTGATGCCAGCCTGGTCTACAAAGTGAGTTCCAGGACAGCCAGGGCTATACAGAGAAACCCTGTCTCGAAAAACAGAAACAAAAACCAAAAACCAAAAAACAACAAACAACAAACAAAAAACAAAAAGCAAAACAAACAAAAAAAATGAGTGGGAATTGTTGCTACACAGAAGCTGAATTCGGTTGCCACACTCATGTCAGGCATCTCAGAACCACCTGTAACTGCAGCTCTGGGGGACCTAAGGCAAACATATGCATGCACAAGAACACACACACACACAAACACTAGAATAAATAAATCTTTTTTAAAAGAATTCAATTGTAAAAATAACAATTAAGTGATACTAAATGAGTATGATGTCATGAGAAACAACACCTCCCAGACTTTTGGGCTCTAGTTATTCGTAGGTATAAAGCAGAATGAGGAATGAAACTCCACTCACCTAAGCTGTCTCCCTGTTCTAGTGATGTGTCTGCTATACTCAGTGACAGATAGCTGTAGACCCACAGAGCTATTTAATCACAGAAACAACAGAAAATTCTACTAGAAGACGATGGTCTATTGTAAACACTGATCTGGAATTTTTTTCTCTAATCTCTCCCTTTTCCTGACTTATGAGCCAGACTTTGAAATTCATTTAATAACTATATCTTAATCATGAATTGTATCACACATGGAAAACACCGCAGGCCACTTTACAGGTTCAGGAAAAGTGTTTAAATAAAAAGAATAGCATTTCACTTCTTAAGAAATACAAAGCAGTTGGATGGCAGAAGACAAACAGAGGCCATAGTACTGTGGTGGAAGACAGCTATGGCCCCACTATGATAGGCAAGTATTTGAGGGAGGGAGAGAGGGAGAGAGAGAGAGAGAGAGAGAGAGAGAGAGAGAGAGAGAGAGAGAGAGAGAGAGAGAGAGAGAGAGAGAGAGAGAGAGAAGCAGAGACATTTGTGCAATATGAATAAAAGGAGAACTGGAGAGGAATAGCCTGATATAAGTAGCCTGAACAACCAACTGAGACTACAGTAATATCTGGTCCCATGCTGCCACTAATGGCCATGTGTGGGGCTGTGGTCCTGCTTCAGCTGCGGCCTGTGCTGAACACAATGCCCTGTGTTATCACCTAAGGCTATGCGGATGTCACAGTCTGTACTGCAGCCTGAAGCCAAGTTAATGTCTGAGGGCTGCACTGAGCTAGATCCACTCCTCACTGGCCACAGCAAGGTGGTGCCAGCAGAGACAGGGGCTTAGGAAAGTTGGCCCCACCACTCACTGGGGCTGCTGCGGAGAGCTGACCCTAAAGGTATGGACATGAGTGAGAGTGAGAGTTGGCAGGCTGACAAACTCAGCAACCATCCAAGCCCAGATCCAGGGCTTTGAGTTGACTCACCCCAACATCTACCACATCTCTGAGCTGCCAGAGTATGTGAAGGGCCCTGTCCTACAGATCCATAGCCACAGTATCTCCACCACTCAGGGCAACAGCAGAACATCCGAGGGTTTCCATGACAGTGTAGTAGTGACAGTATAGCAGAGGCCTTAAACTAGACTAATAACTCACTGCAATGAGCATTTGCAAGTAAAGCTAGTGGGGCAAAAGGAAACACTGTGTGCCACGCCACACCACACCTTTCAGTGCCACTAATATGAATGAGTATCTGATGGAGAGGCAGGAAAGATGGAGAAGCAGAATGGTAGATGCTGAAAAGCCTGCAGTTGATAGAGGAGCAAACTGTTGGCTCGAGGAGTCAGAGAGATCTTTTTCCTTTTCTTTTATAGTTTTTCTTTTTTTCTCTTTTAACTTTCTTTTGGGAAAGAGGTTACAAGGGTAGAAGGCAGATATGTAAGAACTGGGAAATGAGTGAGACTGGACTACATGAGAAATTCCCAACGATTCAGTTAAAAACTACAAAGCAACTAAAACCTTGAGAGTGGGCTCTGAGCATGGGCCTCCCTAACTATATGCTTAGACTTTCTCCTCTGAATTAAACAATATTAAATGCTAATCATTCTGGCTTCTTCTGTGATGTTCTTTAGGCATTTTGCTATTTTTCTTGCTTCTGAACTTCTGAACTCTGATAAATGCAGACACATCTGTTCATTTCTTTCTCTTAGTTAACACAAGATTCGAGCAGGATCCTGAAAGCTCAAGTTTTATTCACTTTTAACTCATGCATACTATTTCTTTGCTCAAAATTTTAGATGATGCTTACCCAGGCTTCTTACCTGAAGCCTTTTGTCTAGATTTTGCTTTGCCATTATAAACCATGTTGTTCTGAACTGCTGGGATATGTTTATTCATTAATCTCTCTGTCATGTCCAAACATCTAGGCACTAACAGCTAATGTGTTCCAATCCTATCATCTCAGAAATATTTGTCTAAGCAAATAGCCTTGGAAAGATGGAGACAGTCACTTGCTTATAACTAATAAGTTTATGACAAATAAACAAGCTAATTTATTTGCATTTGCCAGTAATAAAGACAGAGGCATCCCCTCTCAACGGCATCCCACAGGAATAAAGAGAAAAATACCTCCTTCTTCTCCCTAGAAGTCTCTGTTCACATCCCTGCTTGATATCATCATACTACTCCCAAGAAAGGACCCTGGGCAAGTTTCCGAGAAGCCTCCACATAGAAGCAGACTCATCCATCTGGCTTCTCTCTACAATGCATTTCAATTGCTTTTGCAGCCAATAGACAGCATGGGCCCTCAGCACATCACCATGAGGACTCTGAGGCTACAATGCTACTCAACCTATTGCTTCTTCTAAGAATAACGTCTGGTATCTGCTTACACCCTGAAGCCCTTTGTCTTTCTCCCCATATCTAAGAGACCTGTAACTAACCTGTCATCCTGCAATCAGGATGTAAAATCAGGTGGTTTTACATAAGTCTTCCTGTTGTGTCTCTTGAACATGTTGGTCTTAATTATTTGTTGTGAGGAAATACCATGAGTGAGACAACTCATAAAACAAATCATTTAATTTGGGGTTCATAGTTACAGGGAGGGATCCTATGACTATCAGGATGAGAAGTGTGACAGCATGAAGACATGACACTGGAGCAGTAGATAAGAGTTTACATGTCGAAATAACAACCAGGAGTCAGAGAGAAAGAAAAACTTAACTGGGAATAACATGGGCTTTTGAAATCTCAAAGCCCACTCCCAAAGACACACCTCTTCTAACAAGGCCATAACTCCAAATCCTTCCCAAACAGTTCCATAAACTGGGGAACCAAGCATCCAAACTTAGGAACTAACACAACTTGTTCAAAAGTGCCTTAGGGAATACATCTAAAACCAACTTTTATCTTGACTAGGTAATGTCACATTATTCTTCTTAGTGGTAAAGTCAGCTGGCTTTCAACTTCTATATTAGACATTATGGTTTATCAAAAATAGATACTTTCAGTTTATTAGATCATTTTCAAACATTTTCTGGTGGAATGGTATATTATTGTTTTCTATTTATTTCTTAATATAACTGAGCACTTTTCCCTGTATGTTGTGTCCATTCTTGTGTCTTCTTACCAAAAACAAACAAACAAACAAAAAACCCACAAAATCACAAAAACAAAACAGTTTGTTTGTGATTTACTTCCATAGTTCTACCGTGTTGATCATGTCTGTTTGGTTTGTTTCTCATGTATATCCAAGATGGAAGATATGAGTATATTGCCTTCGTTTCATGCTTTAATTTTCTTACCATTTCTTTTGATAATTAGACATTGAACTTTATTGCAATAAAACTTAGTGAGTTCTTACATCATTTTCTTTTAGGATCTTTGATCTTATTTAAAGCATTATCTCCTATTCCCAAGATTATAAAATTATTTTGTGTATTGTCTGTTGAATATAAAAGTGTGTATTTAACAGGTAAAATTTTGAAATAGCCAGATTTATTTGTGTATCTGGGATGGGGTATAAATATACTTTGGTTTTCCCCATGTGCACTGAGATCTTCAGACAGGTCATCCTTTCTTCCACTTCCTACAACATCTGTTCAGTCAGTTATTGGACTGTACGAGTTGTCTACTCCCAGGCTGTTGTGTTCTGCTGGTGTACTTGTCAATCATTTCTGCCTTAATGATAATCCCTGCACAGCACCATCACCACACAATTGCTGAGCCACTACAGTAAGTCTTCTCAGGTCACATGACAGGTTTCAATCCCTAGTTCTTCAAATAAGTTGCTTTTCCAGAGATACTTTAGTATCAGCTTGTCAAGTTGCATGAAGCAAAGCCATTCTCTTAATTAGATTCTAACTAGAAATGTATCCAGTCATACATCAATCTGAAAAGAAATGTCATACACACAATATTGAATATTTCAAACCATAAGCATCTCCTCTTTGCTTCTTATTTAGATCTCATCATACCAACATTTCTGAGCTTCATTTGTTAGATTTATACTCATACATTTGTATTTTTATGGTGTTGATGCTATAGTAAAAAACAACTTTTTTTAAATTGAATCTTCTAATTGGTTGTTTATAAGGAGTATGAATATATTGAATTTTGATATATTCATAGTGCTGGGCTCTTAGAAATTATACTAATTTGTCAATTACTAAACAGAGTGTTGAATGGTAGTATTTCCAAGCACTAAGGAAAAGGAAGGGTGAAGAGAGGCTGCTCAGTGGGTACACTAAGCTATAGCTAGCCAGGAGCAGGAGAATCCAATGTGGTATCGATGGTAGGATAACTACATATGCTATTAATGTCCTGTACATTTCAAGAAGCTACCAGAAGAGATCAAAAACTTTTAGTTAAAATATTAGGAGTCGGGTACTACTGTAAGATTTTTCAATTGACAGAGCTGCCATTTAGTAAAATGGTAAAATTAAGGAAGGAATGGTGAGTTTGCAAGGGGTAAATAGAGAATTAGGACTTGGCATAATAAAAGAAAACACATAAGATTCTGAAAATGTTGAAACTCACTAGTGCAAACACATATACATGCACCACAAATTACAGTTGTGTGTTTAATGATAATCATCTTGAGGAATCTCTAGTCTTTCAATAATTTGATGTTTCAAAAGAACATGGTGACTTCTTTGTAGAAAATGATATCAGAGATCTCCAGAATGTTCTTTTATTACTGTCTTTTGACACAGCAAACTTCTGATCTCTGAGGATATTTAAAAATTACAAACCACCCTATAGGAGGAACAACAACATGAACTAACCAGTACCCCCCAGAGCTCATGTCTCTAGTTGCATATATAGCAGAGGATGGCCTAGTTGGCCATCAATGGGAGGAGAGGCCCTTGGTCTTGCAAAGATCTAGGGCCAGGAAGCAGGAGTGGGTGGGTTGGGGAGCAGGGAGGGGGGAGGGTATAGGGGGCTTTGGGGATAGCATTTGAAATATAAATGAAGGAAATATCTAATAAAATTAAAGGCCTTAAAAATATTACAAACCTTATATAATACTGGTAGGCAATCAAATTTGAAAAGCATTGTTTGGAGCTAAAATGAGTATATTGCTAATCCTGCTGCTAGTCCTCTTTCATGGTGTCCACACTAGCTCCTGCAGATGTCCACACTTGAGATCTAGTTTTATTTACGGATGATAAGAATTCTTACAACATGATCAGTGACCCTGAATGGAGGGAGTCCTCATCACATTCGATCCATCTGAGTGAGTAATACCGACCCAGGAGAAGTATCCTTCACATTCCCTCATATATCCTGCCCCCTTGTTTATCCACTGAGACTCAGTCCAGCCCTTCTGAGGAATGGCCTGTCAGGGCTACTGACTTTGAATGACAAAGCCTTCACATAACCTTCAGGCAAAGCCTTGGTTGGTCCAGACCTATTGCAGAGAATCCCTTAGCAGCTATAAATGTCTCATATTCATTTTTCACCTGGTAACAGTTTGGTTCTGAGTGTTGGCATGAGGTCTCCCACATCTGTATTGCACTTTAAATATTTCTCTTTTCTGCTTGATTATTTTTTTCATTTCACCCACATACATTCTTTTCATTTCAAACATTCTAGATTAAGGCAGCCATTATAAATAACACCTAATTATTTCCATATCCACTGTAATGTGATTTTTATGAAGTTAGCCTTCAATAGTAAATATATTTACTTTGGCTTTGGGATCACTATTAGTCATATTGTAATCTTTTACCATTAAAGTGTGATTATAGAAATTATGTGTAAACATTTTTTTCTATTTATCTATGATAAAAATGTATTTTAAGAGAAAACAAGGTTATAATAAGAACATACTAAGGTAGTGTGGGGACTGCTCTGCACCACAAATACCAATTGTCTGTAGAGAGTTGTGCTTGTATTCAACTTAACCAAGCTGAGTTTGTATGTTTTTCCATGAAAAGCCATAATGATCTGAGTTGGATTAAGAAATACATAGCTAAATATCCTCAAATGACCATAATTTTACTGATAGTATAATTTAAAATTAAACTCTGAAGTCAAGATATTATTTATATTAAATTACGGTTAATTCATCTACATTATTCCAACTGTATGAAGTAGAAAAACAACAAGTCATGTGGCTTGCCCATGTCTAGTGTTCTGAACAACCTTCAGATTTGTTATGGAGGCACAGTTTTCTCCTACATTTAGATACTCTATCCTGCAGGAAGCATGTTTTTTTTTTTTAATTAGATTTTTTTATTTACATTTCAAATGTTATCCCCTTTCCTGGTTTCCCCTCCAAAACCCCCCTATCCCCTCCCCTCCTTATGCTCACCAACCCACCCACTCCTGCTTCCTGGCCCTGTTATTCCTCTACACTAAGGCATAAAGCCTTCACAGGACCAAGGGCCTCTCCTCCCATTGGTGACTGACAAGGCCATCCTCTGCTACATATGTAGCTGGAGCCATGGGTTCTTCCATGTGTACTCTTTGGTTGATGGTTTAGTCCCTGGAAGCTCTGGGGGGTACTAGTTGATTCTTATTGTTCTTCCTATGGAGCTGCAAACCCCTTCAGCTCCTTGGGTCCTTTCTCTAACTCTTTCATTGGGGACCCTGTGCTCAGTCCAATGGTTGGCAGAAAGTATCCACCTCTGTATTTGTCAGGTACTGGCAGAGCCTCTCTGGAGACAGCTATATCAGGTTCAGCAGGAAACATCTTTAAAACAGGAAGTAAACTCAAAAAAGCTTCAGGAAGTTCCTGAAACTCACTAGATTCCTTAGGCCCTGCCCTCTCTAAGAGTGTATTTGCTATAAATCCTGCTGAAGGTCGCTCTTACACCAGCATAACTGCCTAAAAAGAAACACAGCTCTACCTAGAAGAGTCTCAGGCCATTTGAGCCACCTAGAAAGAACAGCCTCCAACCTGCTGAGTTACCTGAAGATTGTAAAATATGCTCCAGGTTCCCAGCTTCTATGAGATGTCAATCATGAAGGGATGGGCTTTGGTGATACAGCTCCCTCTGAGTAATCCTTCACCCATATTTATACAAGTAACCCAATAAAACTCATTGGTTCACCAAATTAAACTTCAATGAAATTTGTACTTTGCTGTGTTTTCAGTTCATACCTTCTAAGAAATAGTGTCAAACAGCAATTATTCTTCACAATAACTGTACTAATTGATGTTTAGCATTTATTTGCATTCATTTTTCTGTTTTTATGAAAGTAATTCTAACTAGACTGAGATGATGTTTCATAATTGTGTCATATTTTTCTGATGGTTAGTGATACTGAATTTATTTTTTGTCTAGGGGGGATAAAACCCATGCAAAATTCATATGAAATATCAAAGAGTTGAGCAATAACAGTCAAAAGCATACTGCAAGCAACAAAGGTAGAGATTTCACACCTCCTCAATTCCAACTTATTACAGAAATAAATGAATCAGAGCAATATGGAGTAGGCACAAAGATAGACAGAGACTGCAAGAAATAAAGATTTATATATGTAGCCAAACAAATGTTTACGTATATACCAAGAGCAAGGACATGCCAAGGAAACCCTTAAAAATGGTGCTAGAGAAAATGGATACTCACTTGAAAAAGACTAAGAATGGAGTCTCATCTACCTCTATAGGCAAAAAGTGGCTGAACCACTTAAATGTGAGACCAAGATCTAGAATAGTCTTGGAGGAAAGAAGAAGTCAAACTTACAACATTGAATTTGAGTATGGTTTCTTGAATGTGGCAACTTGAAATTCAGAATCATTAACCGTCAAGAAAATACAAATCATAATTATGAAACATCATATTGGGTTATTCAGAATTACTTCTAGAAAAATGGCAAAATAAGTTCAAATAAATGCTAAAAGTAAAGTACATTCCATATCACCAGAAAATACAAATTTAAATTTTATATCAAAAGATAGTATCAAGATGCATGAAATTATCAAAGAACATAAGTGGCGGAAATAGTATCAGTTGAGTAAAAAGGCAACTCACAGAATGCAAAAATACTTCCCAATCAGATACTGAATAGAGGATGACAAATCAGACTGATTAAAATCCTTCAACATTAACAACTAGAAAATAATCATGTTAAAATGGGCAAAGAAGTGCAATAAATCCCTGCAAATAAGACAAACTAATTGCCAGTGTGTATTTGAAAAGAGCTTGGCCTCACTAATCACTAGGAAACATATTAAAGCTTCAAAAATATACCACCCATAGCCATTGGGAAGACACCAGGTTAGTTTCTTTCCCTGTAAGAAGTAGTCATTGCACAGAATGAGGAATAGGAATCTAGGCTCATTATTCTACATGCAGTTATCCAGTTTGGCCAGCTCCATTTGTTGAAGATGTTGTCTTTTCTTCAGTGTGTGTTGTTTGCCTCTTACTCAAAATTCAGGTGACTATAAAAGCGTGGGCCTGTACATGGAGCCTCAGTCCTGTGTCACTGATCAATATGTCTATTTTCTTTCCAGTACAATGCTGTTTTTATTATTATAGATTGGTAGGAGTTGAAATCTGGGATAGAGCTATCTCCAGCAAAGGAGGGCTACAGGAAAACTATTGTCTAGAAACAGCAGCACAGTTACGCATATGAACTCACAGTGGTTCTGACAAGACCTGTGCAGGATCAAGAAATGTAATATCCCAATTTGGAGATGGGAAGTAGACAAGAAGCCCCACCCCTACTGAATAGCTAATAGTAATAAATAGCTGCCAGAATGGATAGAGTTGATTTTAAGAGTATAACTCTGATAGTTTATATGTTCCAATGGAAGGTCACATACCTAAGAGTGTATGAGCACCCCCAGCTAGACTTAACAAAAACCAAATGAGGAAACCAAATTAATTGGGTAGGGAAAGGGTGGTGAGTATGAGAGCAGTTGAAGTAGGGTGTAGGGTGATCATTATGAATAAAACATAGCGCTTGAAATTCTCAAAGCACTAATAAAAATGAGGGGAAATCCTCATCTTAAGTAAGAGTAAAAATTTTGCCTATGTCAATAACCCTTCGCTGAATAAGAAATAAAACTTAGCACCAATGTCAATACAGCAGTAATCAGAGCTCTAATTAAATTCATGACTGGCTGAATTAGATGGTCTTTGGAAGCTTTAGAGAGTTTCCGTTGAGACAGTAACTTTCCACATTCTCTGGTGTCCCTCTTTGGAATTAGCTTAGGACTGACTGAAAATAATTTCAGGTAGGCATTCACCATCCACACTATCATGCCCAGCACCCAGGTTCCAGTGTGACTGTCTTAAAATGTATGCAAAATTATAAAATAGTTGTTGAACTAAAGCCAATTAAAAAAAAAAAAAAAACTACCCGAAGGAGAGAACAAGAGAAGGTCACCCATGATGGAGAGGGTTTATCATAGAGTATCCAAATGACCTTTGAAGACAATGTCTAAATATAGCAGAATATCCAGCAGTATTTAAAACATTACTAGCTTCTTTTCATCAGAAAGCAATATTAATTTTAAGGCTGTTGGCATTTCTGATATATGTAGCTTTAAAATGTCATAGTTACAAGAGCTAGGAACTTAAGGTAAAGGACCTTATGATGCCTATATAAAACTGTATGTGTTAAAATTACATCACCAGGACTAAATGCTTGACAGGAAAGACAGATTCATTTGGCCAGCAGTCCAGGGGATTAAGAATATATCATGGTGGGGAAGGCTTGGTCAGAGTTAGCAGGAGCTAGCTTACCAGCTGTTTGATACATGGCAACAACCAGACAGCAGAGAGTTCTGACCAGGGATGGGACTTGGTTATACTTCTCAAAGTCTTACACCCAGTCATCATTCTTCAGCTAAGCCTCCTCCTCAAGATTCCACAACCTCACAAAACAGAGTCTGGTGGGCAAGTGTTCACACATGTGAGCCTATAGAGGAATTTTATATCTAAACTGTGATTAAAATGTTTTATATATTATTGGTTCATATTTACATATATTAAAGTGACAAACTTCAGTCACTTTGTAAATAGGCTAAAACTTAAGCTATTACGTTAAAAAGCAAAGCATGCATTCTTTTCCCAAAATTAAAAAAGTGCAAACTTTGCCCTTTGCCTTCCCAGGTTATACAAAATTCAGGATATTGCCTGAAGCAAGTAGAAATTAGACATAAAGTTCTGTGGTATCCCACAGAATTGCGAGGAAGGCAAGGGCTAGGCTTGGAGCTTCACAGACAGGAACACTATTGACCTGTTTCTTGACGACACTGATGCACTACTCCCATAGCCCCAGAGCCAAATGCTCTATCAAGCCACTATTGACACTATGTATCTCAGCTTCTGTAGGTCTCCTACTCCCAAGAGAAGTTACAGGGTCGTATGAAGAGAGTGGCCCACGTTATATGCTCAAAACCTAGCAGCAACAGGTACCTTCCCTAACAGAAGTGGAGCTTTTCCTTCTACCAAGACTCATAATGGGATTTTAGATGCAAAACTGACAAAAAGGATGACCAAAATCCATTCTGGAAGGTCCCAGCAGAACTATGAGAAGACATCTCAATACAGTCACAATAGCCTGTGGATTGCAATACATCTTTTATTTATTTCTGTTTTTACCAGTAAATGTAAATTCCTTGAATGCAACACATAGGTGTTAATCATGAATGGGTCTTTTATTGCTGGGATGAAAAGCATTTTTGGCAGCTGTTTGTTGAGTGAATGAGTGAATTATTTAAAGAAAATAAGTGATTAGCCCATTCCACAGTGGCAATAAGTGAGAGTAGACTTATGATATCTTATTAACTATTAGAAAGATATCAGATAAATATTTATTAGATGGATTAATATGCCTTGAGTAGCTTGATGATACTTTAATTTCTAACAGTTTCTCATATGTGCTTTTTCCAAAGCAGAGTGTCTGATCTTAAAATCTAAAACCATTCTGAAGTATTCAATATTGATAACAGTCTCTTCTTGAATAGAATGGAAACTTAGCCATGTAACATGGAAGAGTAAAATCAACAAGGCATGGTCATCTCAACACAGGATTCATCAGGGAAACATGTGGACCTTTCATTTCGAATAGAACCTACTTCTTGTTCCTCCTTTTGCAGAGAGCTGCTCTCGTTGTGTCAGAGTTGGCTGTTAGAGAAAAGAAAACAATTGATCACAAAAAAACGATAAATTGCACATGTGAGCTAAGCATTCTGATTAGAATGTGACTAATGGGCTCTGTTCAAACAAACAAACAAACCTAAGCCTTGAGACAAATTGAACTTTTTGGAGGCAGAAACTGCAAACTGATATGAATTTTAAAACTCATATCAGAAACTTTTTTACCTGTGATGTTTAGGTGTTTTCAAATATGCCATCATCCAAGATTAGTTAGACTGGAAATGAGTATTCAGCAGAGGCTGCTGGGTCATCTTCAGGGACCTTGAAAAGGTTTCTATTTGTTTCTCACAGGTTTTGGAGAGAAGATACATAATTCATTGAACAAAGTAATTTGCAAAGCATATTAGTTTAAACCTGTAGAATTTTAGGAATGAGTGTAGAAGTGTTTTCAACCCAGCAAACTATGTGTTGGCTTTTAATTCTAGCTGCAGCAAAAACACAGGGTAAATGTATGCTGTTGAGGAAATACAGCTGCCTCCACATTCTACACAGCGGAAACAGTGAAAGAAGCTCTAAGAAAAGGTAGCCTTGGGAAAAAAAGTCCTCAATTTAACATATATTTTACTGGACCACCTTCCACAGTCCTTTGTAGCTCAGAAGAGCAATCCCCAAATATCCCCAATGAAGCAGAGAACAGCTTGTAGTGGCAGTCTTGTCCTGTGCTTTCTTCACTTTGTAGGATACATCATTGATATCTGTCCCAGATTGATCTTGTATCATTTCATAATTTCCTCCATGACAAAAGGGAACAGGAGCTTGGGAATATGTTCCGTGGGATTTTTTTTTTCTTTTTTGCTGTCTGGTAGAGTCAACTTATGGTTCTGTGCAAGAAGAAAAGTTTAGGTCAGTAACCTTAAAAGTCTGACTCAGCCAGTGACATAAGGAATCTCCGAATAACAAGAATGTAGGGAAGGGAGATGTGGGCAGGGGTGAAACCAGCAGCTGGTTATTTATTAGAATAAAGCTGAAAGAAACAAGGACCAGGAAAAGTAAATCTGAATATGCTCCCTCTGTGCCATCTCCTCCTTCCTCAGCCTTCCCATCCTCTGCCATTCAATTCTAGCTGTGGGGTACCAATACAAGAGGGAAGAGAAAGAGAAGCAACGAAGCTGGCAAGGTTACATTCTTCCAGAGTTTGCTGCAAAAGGAAATGGACATGGGTATTTGCAATGAGGCATAGAGGAGTGTGAAGAAGAAAAGGGGTAAAGGGTGGCTCAGTGATTAGGAGCACTTGCTATTCCTACACAGGACCCAGGGTCAGTTCCCGGGACTCACAGCTGCCTGTTATTCTACTTCTTCGAGAAGAAAGGTTGACATTTCTGCCTCAACTGATGTTGATTCTTAAAAGTTTGACACTTTTCGTTGCCAGACACTTCTGACCAAAATAGGAATGAACAACAGCAGACATATTTACTTACTTAAAAAAAAAAAAAAGATACTTCTATTTCATATGTATGGGTGTTTTGCCTGCATGTACACCTGTGTACCACATACTGGCAGTGGACACAACAGGCCAGAAAACATCAGAAATTACAGTTACAAGTGGTTGTTAGCCATCATATAGATTCTGAGAACCAAACTTGGGTCCTCTGCAAAAGAAACAAATGTTCCTAACCATTGAGTGATCTCTCCATCTACAACAATTGACATGTTTCTAAATGTTTACTTAAAAGTTTCATAGTGGGACAATATTTTACTATTTTAGTACGGAGACATTTTAAATGTGTTTTTTTAATTTTTAATATTTTTTATTACATATTTTCCTCAATTACATTTCCAATGCTATCCCAAAAGTCCCCCATAGCGCCCCCCAGTTCCCTACCCACCCATTCCTATTCTTTTGGCCCTGGCATTCCCCTATATTGGGGCATATAAAGTTTGCAAGTCCAATGGGCCTCTCTTTCCAGTGATGGCCGACTAGGCCATCTTTCGATACATATGCAGCTATGTATTGAAATGTGTTTTTATTAAGAAAATTATTAAAAATTAAAAAAAAATTATTAAGAAAATTATTTAAAAAACACATAAATGTGTTTTTATTAAGAAGATCCTGTTTACTTTTATCAGTCTGAATATATATATATATATATATATATATATATATATATATATATATATATATATATATATTTGGGGTTTTTTTTGTTTTGGTTTTTTTGGTTTTTCAAGACAGGGTTTCTCTGTGTAGCCTTGGCTGTCCTGGAACTCACTTTGTAGACCAGGCTGGCCTCGAACTCAGAAATCTGCCTGCCTCTGCCTCCCAAGTGCTGGGATTAAAGGCGTGCGCCACCATGCCCGGCTATATTTAGTTTTTAAAAGGCTTTTTTCAGTCATGAATACAATAAACATAGTTTACTCTTTGTCTTTTAAGTATAATTCTGGTCCTTAAGAATTTTACTGCATGAGTCAAACACCATTTCCATTCTTGGGCATCATCTCACTACAGGAAGTAAAGTCTGATATGAACGTGGGGTCCTAATACCCTATGGCTGACTTTATCTTCCATGATATGCTTTTTAATAAGTTGACTCTTTGCATTCTTTGATATGTATCTCTCTAAACAATAAAGAATAATAAATGAAATACATTAGAACAGAAAGAAAAACAGGTTTGGTATTATTAAAGGGGAAAGAACTCTAGATTAGGAGCTGATAGGGAGGAAACAGGCCCCTAAACAGAGGCTTCCACACAAAGATAAGGATCATATTACATGTCCACAGGGCAGTACCTAACTTTTCTTACTTCT
Organism: Mus caroli; assembly: GCF_978045245.1. NCBI lineage: Eukaryota > Metazoa > Chordata > Mammalia > Rodentia > Muridae > Mus > Mus caroli. The sequence goes on from NW_028227257.1 coordinate 168,413,480, forward strand.
TTCTTAGTCTCTAGCATGCATGGGACTTGTTCCTCAGCTCTAAGACTCAACTTCCAACTGCTCACATCTGTTCAGTTTGGATAAAGCCCAAGGACAAGTCTAACAGTCCAGTACCTTGGTAGCAAGCACTTTCATTGTCCCCCAAAACAAGTGCTAGGCTAAGATTATTTTGGCTATTAATATATCCATTGAACACCAGAGGTGTGGAATTTAAGTAGATTGGATCTTTACATTTTTATTTTAGGAGCTTAATCTTTTTATATACTTGCAATTTTGTAAGAAAATTTAATATATGGTTTAGATATGTATAAGATAAACTTTGATACTCTTATTTCATATAATGCAAAGTAATGTTTTTTTTTTCATTATTGATTACTGAACCCTTGTCCTGGTGCATGCCAGGCAAAATCTTACCATTGAGCTACATCAAAGCCTGTTTTTTTATTATTTGTTTGTTTTACTAAAAGTCAAGTCCTCACAAAGTTGCCCATGACGGACAAGAATTTTCAATTCTCCTGCCTTAGCATTCTGCCACCACCACAAGGCAGAGTCTGATAAGTGATTTCTTTTTTTCTTTTGTTTTGTTTTTTTAATTAATTTATTTACATTTCAAATGTTATCTCCTTTCCTAGTTTCCCCTCCTAAAATCCTCTAACCCTTCTGCCCTCCCCATGAACCCCAACCCACCCATTCCTACTTCCTGGCCCTGGCTTTCCCCTATACTGGGGCATAGAACTTTTACAAGACCAAGGGCCTCTCCTCCAATTAATGACCATACTCTGCTACATATGCAGCTAGAGCCACGAGTCCCACCATGTGCTTTCTTTGATTGGTGGTTTACTTCCAGAGAGCTCTGGGGGTACTGGCTCCAGAAAACCAAATAACCCTATTAAGAAATGGGTTAGAGAGCTAAACAAAGAATTCTCAACTGAGGAATACTGAATGGCTGAGAAGTGCCTAAAGAAATGTTCAACATCCTTAATCATCAGGGAAATGCAAATCAAAATAACCCTGAGATTCCACCTCACACCAGTTGAAATGACTATGATCAAAAATTCAGGTGACAACACATGTTGGAGAGGATATGGAGAAAGAGGAACACTCCTCCATTGCTGGTGAGATTATAAGCTGGTACAACCACTCTGGAAATCAATCTGGCATTCCCTCAGAAAATTGGACATAGTACTACCACAGGAACCAACAATACCTCTCCTGGGCATATACTCAGAAGATGCTCCAACATGTAATAAGGATACATGCTCTACTATGATCATAGCAGCCTTATTTATAATATTCAGAAGCTGGAAAGAACTCGGATGTCCCTCAACAGGGGAATGGATACAGAAAATGTGGTACATTTATGCAATGGAGTGCTACTCAGCTATTAGAAACAATGAATTTATGAAATTCTTAGGCAAATGGATGGATCTGGAAGATATCATCCTGAGTGAGGTAACCCAATCACAAAAGAACACACATGATATGCACTCACTGATAAGTGGATATTAGCCCAGAAACTTAGAATACCCAATATACAATTCACAAAATAGATGAAACTCAAGAAAAAGGAAGACCAAAGTGGAGATACTTTGTTCCTTCTTAGAATAGGGAACACAATACCCATGGAAGGAGTTACAGAGACAAAGTTTGGAGCTGAGATAAAAGGAAGGACCAACAGAGACTGCCCCTTCTGGGAATCCATACCATAATCAACCACCAAATGCAGACACTATTGCATATGCCACCAAGATTTTGCCAACAGGACCCTGATATAGCTGTCTCTTGTGAGGCTATGCCAGTGCCTGGCAGATACAGAAGTGGATGCTTACAGTCATTATTAGATTGAACACAGAGCCCCCAATGAAGGGGCTAGAGAACGTACCCAAGGAGCTAAAGGGGTCTTCAACCTTATAGGTGGAACAACAGTATTAACTAACCAGTACCCTCAGAGCTTGTGTCTCTAGCTGCATATGTAGCAGAAGATGGCCTAGTCAGCCATCAATGGGAGGAGAGGCCCAGGGTCTTGCCAGAGCCAGGAAGCAGGAGTGGGTGGGTTGCAGAGCAGTGGGGGGCAAGGGTACAGGGGACTTTCTGGATAGGATTTGAAATGTAAATGAAGAAAATATCTAATAAAAATTTATATAAGATGTCTTCCAAAATAGAAAAAAAAAAAAAAAAAGAATTGCTCCAATGGCTTCCTTTTAAAATGATATGGTAGAATTTAATTTAAAATGTAAATTTACTTTAAAAGAAGAAGAATTTCTTCACATGACTTCATGGGATCAGATAAACTTGTTCATTTGTAAAAAGATCAAGGGAATACAAATTGGAAAGGAAGAAGTCAAAATATCACTTTTTGACGATGATATGATAGTATATATAAGTGACTCTAAAAATTCCACCAGAGAACTCCTAAACCTGATAAACAGCTTCAGTGAAGTAGCTGGATATAAAATTAACTCAAACAAGTCAATGGTCCTTCTCTACACAAAGGATAAACAGGCTGAGAAAGAAATTAGGGAAACAACACCCTTCTCAATAGTCACAAATAATATAAAATAACTTGGCATGACTCTAACTAAGGAAGTGAAAGATCTGTAAAGGGAACTGCAACCCTATAGGTGGAACAACAATATGAACTAACCAGTACCCCCCGGAGCTAATGTCTCTAGCTGCATATGTATCAGAAGATGACCTAGTAGGCCACCAGTGGAAAGAGAGGCCCATTGACTTGTAAACTTTATATGCCTCAGTACAGGGGAACGCCAGGGCCAAGAAGTGGGAGGGGGAGGAGGTGAGTGGGGGGGGAGGGTTTGGGGGACTTATGGGGTAGCATTGGAAATGTAAATGAAGGAAATACCTAATTAATAAAAAAAAGAAAAGAAAAGAAAGTAAGGAGTGACCTTAGTTTATAGCTAGAATATTGTGTTTTAATACAAATTCCTGGACAAATGTTTTACTTTGTAATATATTATTTGACTAAGTTACGATCCAACATTTATTATCCTTCCACTCTAATAAAATACTTATTCTGTTCAATAGCAAATATATATAAGACGTCCTCCAAAATAGTTTTAAAAAAAAAGAATTGCTCCAATGGCTTCCTTTAAAAATGATATTGTAGAATTTTATTTAAAATGTAAATTTACTTTAAAGGAAGGAGAATTTCTTCACATGACTTCATGGGATGAGATAAACGTGTTCATTTGTACAGACATCTGAGCAGGTTTAAAGGGAACTGTTACGAGGGACTGTGTGAAAAGCCATGGGCTGGTCGAAGGTGTTCATCAGAAAGTGAAACCTAATTGTGCTTCCTTCATAAGTCGTGGGAGGCAACATAGCATAGGAGTCTGGAATGTTACCCAACAGAGAGGTTTCTGAGTCATGTATGGGCAAGAAAGATGGTGTATTTGAAGCATCAAAAGTGTTTCCTTTACAGTCCTCTCCAGAGACTGTTCCATTACTTGTTGCTTCAACTCCTCCTGACCTTATGCTGATTATAGGGTAAAGGTTTATGAGGAAGTATAAAGTGTAGCTGCCACATTGGCAAGGAGACAGGGAAAGCCAATGCTAAGTTGGCTGCTTCGGCTGCCCTGTTTAAAACAGTACCGCAGAATCATGGGCAAAGAGCTCTAAAAGATACAAATTCATAAATATTTTTAAGACTACGATTGATGGACATTTTGCAGTGGTGTGAGAGATTCCAAAACGGGTAGTATTTTCTTTTCTGTGGGTAAAAGCTATTGCTTGAGGATGGAGTGATGGGAAAACCCCATCCTGATACAAATGGCAGTGTTAAGCTAGAATGTCGGAAGGAAACAAATCTTTTTGGCGCATCTAACCTAAACAAAATTCCCTGTCATTTGTTTTCACCGATTTAATGTATTTACTAAGGTGACTCACTTCTATAGACGCTTCTGTAGAATCAGAACTGAACATGTGTGCATGTGTGTTAGCAACAAAGTAGCACACTCACATACATAGATATCACTAATCATGGAACTTCAAATATCCAGATCCCACCAATTATCAGATGGTAATTATAACATTTGAATAGAACAAACTTTACACCTGATACACTGAATCTAATAAAAGTGAAACTGGAAAATAGCCTCGAACTCAATGGCAAAGGAGAAAATTTCCTGAACAGAACATCAGTGGTTCAAGGTTTTATGATCAACAATGGCTAAATGGAATCTCATGAAATGTAAAATCTTCTGCAAGGCAAAGGACACTGTCAATAGGACAAAACAGCAGCCTACAGGTTGGGAAAGGATCTTTACTAGCCCTCTATCTGACAGAGGGCTAATACCTAAAATATGTAAAGAACCCCGGAAATTAGAGTTCAAAAAACCAAATAACCCAATAAAAACTGGGGTACCGAGCTAATCAGAATTTTCAACAAAGGAATCTTGAATGGCCAAGAAGCACTTAAAGAATTGTTCAATGTCCTCAGTCATCAAACTACAGTTTCTCTACTCACTGAAGAAGTCTTCACTCACAGGACCTACTTTAGATACAATTTTATTTGGTTCATTTATTTTCACCTCCTGTCTACAGCAAATTAGAAGCAATAAGTTCGAAATTGGAGACAATGAAAGTATTAAAAAACCATCAGGAAAGGCCTATAGTCCACAGCTTGAACATAAGGGAAGCATCCTAATATATTACAGTACAAACTCAAGAATCCAAGGAGAAGGGAGGGATGGAAGAGCATCCTTCTGCATAACACAAAAGCCCTACCTGGCTCAAAACAGAGAAACACTCCATCTTTGATAAATACAACTGATATGCATAGTGATCATTACTAATTAGTTATGTCAAAGTTTCTGCGAGTATAAGTACTAAACTCACACATTTGAAAACCCTAGGAAAGGGATCAAAAATTGTGAAGTCAGTCAAATGCTCTCTATCACCAGGAGGCCCGATGAATTTCTGCTCAAACTGAGTATGTTGAAATGGCAGTGAGGAAGGCAGAGAGCCCAGCTGGGTGCCCCTCCCCACTTAGAAGAATAAGTTTATTCCCACCCTAACAAGCAGAGAAGCCAACACAGCCTTATTAACTTGGGGGTCTTAAGAGAGATGGTTTACTTGGTGTTTGGAGTAAAATATTTTTTTTCCTAAACCAAACAGAAATAAGTAATCTATAAATAAAAGAGAGCACTGGTTTGATTGCACAAAATGGACAAAGAAACCCAGAAAAGGGAAAAGGGCAGTATGGCATCAGGCTGTATTTGATTCCTTTTGTCCTTCACATCTCATTAAATGCATACATGCACAGATAGGAAAGGCTTATGTTGATAAAGAGTTATTAGCTAGTGGGAACCTGAGTACTGTGTTTTTAATCAGTGGGGATGGAGAGATTACTCAGTGCTTGAGAGTACTTGCTACTATTGCAGAGGACCTGAGTTTGGTTCTATTCTAAGAACCCATATCAGGTAACTCAGAGCTTCCCAGGACTCCAGCTTCAGGAAATCTGACACCCTCTTCTGGCCCTTGTGAGCATTATACTTAGTAAACACACACACACACACACACACACACTTAAACAAAAAATAAATGTTAAACAGTAAAATACAAAACTAAGGGTAACTATAAACCACAGATGAAGTAATATTTGTGTTTTACATTTAATATACTTTACATAATAGTGATTCTTAAATGGGTAAAGACAACATGAATACCCCATAGATAAACAAAGGACACAAACTACTAACAAAGATAGGAGAACTGGTTCACTTGAAACATCGGGAAGCTTATAAGATTCCCTGAAGCAAAACATGTGTGAATCCACAAACATGCTTAGTGACAGAAATTTTAATTTGTTCATTTTTTTCTAGAAGGCAATTCATTCTGTCTTTTAAAATGTTTTGGACAAGGGTGATTTGCCTGAATGTTCATATGTGCACCAAGTATGTGCCAATGCCCCCCAGAAGCCAGTAAGCCTCATATGCACACAACGAATTAGACGGACCCCATGACAATTATACCTAGTGATAGAAAGCAGGTGAAACCAGTACTCAATAACTTATCTATGGAAAAGGCAAACATCCACAGTGACAGAAAGCACACAAACGGTTTTCAGTGGGCTGAACCTGAGTGAAGAGTTAGGAAGAGACAGGTACTTGAGGAAGCTTGGACTATAAGAGTATGTTCAGCATCCTGACTGTGGTACTCAAAACCTTATCTAATTGAACCTTTAAACTACAGATCATTTGTTATCGGCCAATTATACTTAAATAAAGCTATTTATTTTCTTTTAAATTACTCAAGAAACATTCAAAGTCAGACTTAAGTCTCCATCTGATTTATGCATTTTGAAGACAAACATAAAGCAGTGGTGACCACCTGATGAGGACCCACAGGGAAACATGGACTTGAGAGGTAAAAATGTTAACCTTGAGAATTAGTGAGACATGGGCTGTGTCTCAGCATGTGTCTTGCTCTCCTGTTGAAAAATTCTGGTCAGTCTAGTTCCCCAGGAGTCTTGATGTGGGAAAAATGAATGATCTCCTTGGGGTAGGTACATTTGCAGTTACTACACAAAATTCCCATGTCAAAATTTAAAATCAACTTTTAGTTTTCTTATTAATTGTCTAAAAATAAATCCATTATAAATAAAATCCTTCTTGCCGTTTTTAGTGAACTAAAGATCTATAAGTCTAAACAAATGCTAAGCTGCCTCAGCCAGCACCCGAGACTTCCGAATCTCAGCCTTCTCCCTTGGTCTCCAAACATAACCACTTCTCTTCAAGCAAAGCTTTGGCAGGAAGGCAGTTATTCGACAGCTTTTGCTGCAGGTTTTTTTTTTCCAGAACTATTCATTCTCTTAAGGAAATCCTAAGAGTCTCTCTGCATTTGCATAAGGCAAAAACATTCCTTAGCAAGTTGCAGAGTGTGATATTTTTACAAATGACCCAATTACTCTTCCTTTAGAATTTTAAAGCTTTTCATCATTAAAGAGTTTCTGGTCACACATAGACACTTTTTTATTTTTGTATAATTATGGAGGAAACAAAACCTGTCATGTGGTGCAAAAATAAGACTTTTGACTCATAGCAGACATACTTATTTGGGACTTATACGTCCTCTGATTTCTAAGCAATTTTGTTTTTTGTTTGTTTGTTTTGCTTTGCTTTGAGGGAATATGTAAAATTTTAAGACAGCATTAAGGCACAGTTTCCATAATAAAGCTGGTTCTAAACTGCTTGTCTGTAGAAATTTTAAGATCTTAGTGTCTTCTAGCTTCATAAATGTTCATTAATATTCTTCCAGGATATTTTCAGTCAGGCTACAACAGTAGGTACTGGTAAGAGTTGTGTTAACTACTCAGGGCCACATCTTGATAACTAAGACATGTTTAATAAACAGAATCATTATTTTAAAAGCAAGCCTATAGAAAGCACAAAGACTATTTACTTTCACAGAATATATGGCACGATGACTCACCCCATGTGATCCCAGCATTCAGAAAGCTGAGGCAGAAGGATTATTGCAAGTTTATGAGCAGCCTAGAGTATATAGTGAGTAGCAGGCTGGCTAGATCTTCAGAGCTAGAACTTATTTCAGAAACCAAAGTAAAAATAAGTCAGCTGATATGGTAGAGAAAGGGAAGTGTAGTCAAAGCTAACTATATTACCTGCACATTCTTGTTCTTGTTGTTTGGTTGCTTGGGTGTGGGGGCATTGTTTGTTTTTTGTGTTTTTGTTTGTTTGTTTGTGTTTTGCTATTCATACACCAAAGATTGTACTCATGGGAGCTCAAAGAGTTACTACCATTTTCCAGATGCCAAAGTACAGCCTCACATTCACAGTGTGGGAAAATGAGGCCCATAACCACACAAGAAACAGGCTTGGTATTCACTGATAATCACCTAATTGTTCCTTTCAAGAGCTTCTCTCAGGATTAAAATAAAAGTTTACTCATTAGAAACCATTTGAGGAAAATAATTCCTTGCTGATTTCTTCTAGCCAGGGTTCTAAACTGCAGGTCTAGAGACTAAAGTCCAGCAGCAATGCTATTCAGAGTATGGCAGAACTGAGCATGCCATATCACTGTCCTGTTTTGTTCTTGCTAGCTTTGCTTGCCCAGCGTTTGCTAGCCACAGAAAGTGAGCTATAGTTTTACTCAGAGCTATAGTAGTCTTGGTAACTAAAGCCCCGTGAATGTGACTCCTGCCTCTACCGTTCACTAGCTACACACAGATTTCTCAAGCATCAAATGTCTCTCAAATGGCCATAAAAGCACACAGCAGCCTGACATGGGGCAGAATTTCAGCAGGTAGAGCCTGTCAACAAAACCACTGTCACAAGATCACTCTCCCAGCCTGGTCTACAAAGTGAGTTCCAGGACAGCCAGGGCTACACAGAGAAACCCTGTCTCGAAAAACCAAAAAAAAAAAAAAAAAAAGATCACTCTCTGACTATTTTTACCATCGCAAAAACACATCTAACTTACTCAACACTTAGAAGTTACTAATGTTTCTTTGGATGATTTATATGCCTGTAAAATGAAGCTAGCAAGCCAGAGAGCATATTTAAATAAGAGGTAAGCATTGTGTGTATATTCTACTGGAAAGCCCTTAATGAGAGAAAGATATTCTGAATTGCTTCCTTAGTACTTTAGCAGAAACAAAATACTACCTTGAGAGTTAGTTTTTTCTCCTCAATGTAACATGAAACATTCTTCTATGAGATTTAGTATGTTCACAAGTTTACTTTATTGCCAAGAGACAGTTAAAAAAAAAACACAGAATCTATGGATGAGAAATAAACCATTGCTTCACAGACAAAACTCAAAAATCAAGTTGCCAGAGAAGTAAATGGTTCAAAAACAGTTGTTATTTACAAGGACTCAGTGATTAGAGAAAGTTATTCAGAATTATCTATTTTGGCAGCCATGTGTGTTGGACAATTAGTTGTCTCTAGAAGTATTGTAGATGGACTAATTAAAAACTAATAGTTAAAATAATAAAAAGAAAAAAGAAAAACGAACAACAAGCTCATTTTGTACTAAGCCCTCTCGTGGTTTCAGATCAATTCTCATTTACACTGTGATTCATGAAAATTATTTGAGCCCTTCCAAATATATCTGATGCATGGGCTTCAAACATGTCTTAAACTCATTCTAAAAATTAATTTCACAGTAGAAACATTGAGAGAGATTCATCAAAAGATGGGGGACTTAAAACTCTAAAGAAGGAAATGGTTGCATTCCCTCCACTTTAAATAAAATTTAGAGGCAACCAAAGAGCTTTCCAGCCTTTTGGTCTAATGAGAGGACAAAGGGGTGGAGACTCGAGACTACAAGCGCTGACCTGTAAGATTAAAAAGAAGTCTCTTTGTCACAATTTTATCATTGCTTGTAAGTGATAAACTGCCAAGAGGCAGGCTGGTGGCGGCAGCAATACATTTTCTTTGAGACAGTAAAACCATCAGTGAGGCGTCTGTACACGTGTAACCCTACTTGAATATGAAAGCAATTTTCCAAAGCCCTGTAGCTTACTGCTATTGTTTTCGTCAAGAGCGAGTATTCTAGCTCACAGGTTTTGCTGAGTGATTGCCATAGACAGAGTTTGACAAATGAACAAGCCAACTCCCCAACTGATTACAGGACAAGACTCCAATACTATCCACTGCAAAGCCTGAATTTCTTCTAAAGAGATTAGATGGGATTGGGATAGCTATACATTGGGATGCACAACATCTTCTGTTAAAGTAGAGAAAGGGCAAGATTGGAGCAGAACAAAAAGTAAGACCATCTAAAACAAATCAAGAAACAACTAAAAAGATATTATGCAGTCAATCAGACAGGTATATATAGATAACAATGTGTAAAATTTTATATATATATATATATATAACATATTTATATATTATATTATATAATTATACATAATATATATATAATCCCAAAAACTGTTCCATTAGACAAGAATTAAACAATTCCTCACAAAATACAAATATCAATTTTATCAATTTCAACAGGTTCACTTTAAACTAGTTTTGGGGGAGGAGAGAAGGTATCATGGTCACATTATGTAGATTTTGTTGGCCTAGAACTCATTGTGTCTGGTCTACACAATGTCTCAAACTGATAAGAGATCTGATTTCCTTTATTTCTCGAGTGCTGGGATTAAATGTATATATGAACATGTCCAGCCATTGATGAAACACTGTTAAAATATTAACATTTCACCTTTGAGCATTTAATCAACTATGATCAAAGGCAATTTTAATTATTCAGGTTCCTCAACAGGTTTTATGAATAGTTTTACAGCCAGTAATTACTAACATAAAAGTGTTGTTTAGAAAAGGGTAATAGCTTTTATGTGAGAAGAAATAAGTAGGCTGTCAAGAGTCAAATTTTAATTTATCTCTGCTCTTTTGTACCTATTTTTTCCCTTGTGAAATTGGTTAAGCTAATACTTCAGAGAAAGGGTTTTTGGTGTTTTGTTTATTTGTTTGTTTGTTTGTTTGTTTTTTCATCTTTAGGAGGTTCCTTTTGGTAGTTAATACCATGGTGGATATATATCTGGTACTCTCATGTCAGGCTTAATGATACCCATTTGATGACATTCATAAGCATGCTATTTAAGACACTTAAGACACTGGCAGGGTACTTGAGTGGCTGTTTTAGAGGCATCCAAGGATAACAGAAGACAGGGAAGTCAGGCTGATTGTGGTACACTGGGGAAATGAAGTAGCAAAGTATTGATGGCCTGACAACTTTAACTTACATACACTGGCAGACACAGGGAGGGAGAAATCATATTATTCTCAGCCAAAAGATATGTAATCACTATTATTTGGTAGAATTCTAAGCCAATAAGGAAATAATACATTGTTGTATTTTTTTTGGAATGATAAAAAGAAAGATCTTCAAGCGTGAACTTTGAAAATGTTTCAAACATGGGGCATGTTAGGAGTGTATTTCCATATTTCATTTACTCCTGTGATTTGAAGGTCTTTCAGAACCTCAGTAAGCACAACAAATACCACTGTAAATGCCCCGAAGCCTAGGACGGTCAAAGCACAAAAGATTAACTGCAGTTGGGGGAGACAGCACTCCAAGCAGTTAGTTATTTAATCAATTTATATCTTTACCTTGTTTTATAAAGATTCTTTATTTCTGATTTTTTAAGAACAATATAGAGGGAAACAGTATTATCTATTGGATATTTCCCTCTTAAAGATTTTACTTAACTGGGAAAACATGGAATACATTTGATAGTTCTAACTTACATGGGAAGCATCAATCAAAGAGGAAGCATAAACAGTAATTTTTGTTTTGTTTTGTTTTGTTTTGTTTTGTTTTGTTTTGTTTTGTTTTGTTTTGTTTTGAAGACCCTCTAAAACATAAAAACCATGAGCCCTGTGTCCCTAAAAATCTGCAGAAGATGGGACAACAGCCTGGCTGGGCTCATCTAAGAGTAACTGGGTTGTTCTAGAGACAGAAGTGAGACTGTGAACCCTGCCCTGTGCTGTAAGCCCAGTCTCACACAGCAACAGTTAAATGCCATGCAGGGAGGTATGGATACTTCTAAATCTCTCCCTGTTGACTGATTTCTCACACCGATTCCTCACATTTGTTCTCAGACTTTTTAATTACTGATGCTGGTTGGAGTTATTTTTCCACACTAAAATGTGGTTCAGAAGTTGAAAGGTAGAAGCTTCCATTCCTCCAGCCTACCTACCCTTCTGGTTTCATAGTAAAAGAAAGCAAGTCAGAAAATAAAGACAGTTTGCTTCAGACTACATAGGTCAATGCTGTGCAGCCATACCTTGAGTCCTGTTCTTTCTCCTGCTTTATGTAGCACTTCCTCCTCTTATAAGGACAGTAGTGAGTCAGGCTATGCATGAGAGATCTGCATCAAAGACTCTTGGGAGATGTGTACTTGCTATACACACATAGACACACACACACACACAGAGAGAGAGAGAGAGAGAGAGAGAGAGAGAGAGACAGAGACAGAGACAGAGACAGAGACAGAGACAGAGACAGAGACAGAGACAGAGACAGAGAGAGTCACAAATGGCCATTTCTCTTATTCTCCTTTCCATGGCTGTCCCACAGCAAGAAGGAAGATAAATAGCTCCCATGCCAAGACACAATGAAGTATTCAGCTCTCCAGGGCCATAATTTTCTACATGCTGAAAAGTGACTGTAACCCCCATTAGGGAATGAAAGTTATACCTGCTGCAGAAAGTGACGGTGAGATAGGAGTGAATTGAAAGCTATGGAAGGAATGCTTTCTATCTCTACTCTAAATGCTCTAGCGTAGAACCTATCAGCTGAATTTCTTTCAGTGTATTCTTGGCTATATAATTTAAATTATATATAAAATTACATATATAATATAATATATAATATTTCATATATGATATAGAATATATATGGTCTTTATATGAGTCCATAGAGTCTGGGAAATAGTGGATCCAAGAAAAAATGCTTTAATGGTAAGTTAACATATTACAACAAATGCTTATATTTCAATTTACCAGTTAGTAGAAAATATAATGAAAAGCACCATCAAGGAGCAGCGAGTGCCATCTTCATTCTGGGACTCAGCCTAACTTAGGAACTTAGTCTGCACAGGTGAGAGGGTACACCACAGAAGCGGACAGCTTCTGGGACAGGCAGGAGCCACAGAGCCTCTGAGGCAGCAACTTTTTCGGGGCCCCAGACATCCAACCACCCTCCCAGCCAGAGGACAGGTGTCCGCCTGGCTCGGAAACCTTCTACCTCAGGAGCTGCGGGCGCCATCTTGGTTCTGTGACTCCTCTGAACTTAGGAACTTAGTCTGCACAGGTGAGAGTGTGCACCACAGAAGCAGACAGCTTCTCGGACAGGCAGGAGCCACAGAGCCGCTGAGGCAGCTCCCTTTTCATGCCTCAGACGGCCAGCCACCCTCCCGGCCAGAGGACAGGTGTCGCCTGGCTTGGAAGCCCTCTGCCTCAGGAGCAGCAGGCGCCATCTTGGTTCCAGGACTCCACCAAACTTAGGAACTTAGTCTGCACAGGTGAGAGTGTGTACCACAGAAGCTGACAGCTTCTGTGACCTGCCAAAGCAACACAGCTTCTGGGAAAGATCCTGGTTTGGGCCTTCTTTTTCAGCCAGGAGGAGGCCCAAACACAAGATATCTGTGCACCTTCCCTGTAAGAGGAGAGCTTGCCAGCAGAGAGCGCTCTGACCACTGAAACTCAGAGGAGAGAGCCTGTCTCCCAGGTCTGCTGATAGATAGTAACAGAATCACCAGAATAACAATCTCTAAACAGAGTCAACTATAACAACTAACTCCAGAGATTACCAGATGGTGAAAGGTAAATGTAAGGATCTAACTAACAAGAACCAAGACCACTCACCATCATCAGAACCCAGCACTCCCACTTCGCCCAGTACAGGGCACCCCAACACACATGAAAAGCTAGACCCAGATTTAAAAGCATATCTCATGATGATGGTAGAAGACATCAAGAAGGACTTTAATAACTCACTTAAAGGAATACAGGAGAACACTGCTAAAGAGTTACAAGTCCTTAAAGAAAAACAGGAAAACACAACCAAACAGTTAGAAGTCCTTACAGAAAAACAGGAAAACACATCCAAACAGTTCATTCATGGAAATGAACAAAACCATACTAGACCTAAAAACGGAAGTAGACACAATAAAGAAAACTCAAAGTGAAGCAACGCTAGAGATAGAAACCCTAGGAAAGAAATCTGGAACCATAGATGCAAGCATCAGAAACAGAATACAAGGGATGGAAGAGAGAATCTCAGATGCAGAAGATTCCATAGAGAACATGGGCACAACAATCAAAGAAAATGGAAAATGCAAACAGATCCTAACTAAAAACATCCAGGAAATCCAGGACACAATGAGAAGACAAAAACCTATGGATAATAGGAGTGGATGAGAATGAAGATTTTCAACTCAAAGGACCAGCAAATATCTTCAACAAAATTATAGAAGAAAAGTTCACAAATCTAAAGAAAGAGATGCCCATGAACATACAAGAAGCCTACAGAAATCCAAATAGACTGGACTAGAAAAGAAAGTCCTCCCGACACATAATAATCAGGACAACAAATGCACTAAATAAAGATAGAATACTAAAAGCAGTAAGGGAAAAAGGTCAAGTAACTTATAAAGGCAAGCCTATCAGAATTACACCAGATTTTTCACCAGAGACTATGAAAGCCAGAAGAGCCTGGACAGATGTTATACAGACACTAAGAGAACACAAATTCCAGCCAAGGCTACTATACCCAGCCAAATAGATGGAGAAACCAAAGTATTCCACGACAAAACCAAATTCACACATTACCTTTCCACGAATTCAGCCCTTCAAAGGATAATAACAGAAAAAAACCAATACAAGGACAGGAACCACGCCCTAGAAAAAACAAGAAGGTAATCCCTCAACAAACCTAAAAGAAGACAGCCACAAGAACAGAATGCCAACTTAAACAACAAAAATAACAGGAACCAACAATTACTTTTCCTTAATATCTCTTAATACCAATGGACTCAACTCCCCAATAAAAAGACATAGACTAACAAACTGACTACACAAACAAGACCCAACATTTTGCTGCTTACAGGAAACTCATCTCAGAGAAAAAGATAGACACTACCTCAGAATGAAAGGCTGGAAAACAATTTTCCAAGCAAATGATATGAAGAAACAAGCTGGAGTAGCCATACTAATATCTGATAAGATTGACTTCCAGCCCAAAGTCATCAAAAAAGACAAAGAGGGGCACTTCATTCACATCAAAGGTAAAATCCTCCAAGAGGAACTATCAATTCTGAATATCTAAGTTCCAAATACAAGGGCAGCTACATTCATTAAAGAAACCTTAGTAAAGCTCAAAGCACACATTGTACCTCACACAATAATAGTGGGAGACTTCAACACACCACTTTCACCATGGACAGATAATGGAAACAGAAACTAAACAGGGACACAGTGCAACTAACAGAAGTTATGAAACAAATGGATATGACAGATATCTACAGAACATTTTATCCTAAAACAAAAGAATATACCTTCTTCTCAGCACCTCACAGTACCTTCTCCAAAATTGACCACATAATAGGACACAAAACAGGCCTAAACAGATACAAAAATATTGAAATTGTCCCATGCATCCTATCAGATCACCATGGACTAAGGCTGATCTTCAATAACAAAATAAATAATAGAAAGCCAACGTTCACATGGAAACTGAACAACACTCTTCTCAATGATACCTTTGTCAAGGAAGGAATAAAAAAAAAATTAAGGACTTTTTAGAGTTCAATGAAAATGAAGCCACAACATACCCAAACTTACGGGACACAATGAAAGCATTTCTAAGAGGAAAACTCATATTTCTGAGTGCCTCCAAAAAGGAACTAGACATATAACACATTAGCAGCTTGACAACACAGCTAAAAGCTCTAGAAAAAAAGGAAGCAAATTCACCCAAGAGGAGTAGACGGCAGGAAATAATCAAACTCAGGGGCGAAATCAACCAAGTGGAAACAAGAAGAACTATTCAAAGAATCAACCAATCTAGGAGCTGGTTCTTTGAGAAAATCAACAAGATCGACAAACCCTTAGGCAGACTCACTGGAGGGCACAGGAAAAGCATTCTAATTAACAAAATGAGAAATGAAAAGGGAGACATAACAACAGATCCTGAAGAAATCCAAAACACCATCAGATCCTTCTACAAAAGGATATACTCAACAAAACTGGAGAACCTGGATGAAATGGAGAAGTTTCTAGACAGATAACAGGTACCAAGGTTGAATCAAGATCAGGTTAATGATCTAAACAGCCCTATATCCCCCAAAGAAATAGAAGCACTCATTAATAGTCTCCCAACCAAAAAAAAGCCCAGGACCAGATGGGTTTAGTGCAGAGTTCTATCAGACCTTCAAAGAAGATCTAATCCCAGTTCTTCACAAACTATTCCACAAAATAGAAACAGAAGGTACTCTACCCAACTCATTCTATGAAGCCACAATTACTCTGATACCTAAACCACACAAAGACCTCACAAAGATAGAGAAATTCAGACCAATATCCCTTATGAATATTGATGCAAAAATCCTCAATAAAGTTCTTGCTAACCGAATCCAAGAACACATCAAAACAATCATCCATCCTGACCAAGTAGGTTTCATCCCAGGGATGCAGGGATGGTTCAATATACGGAAATCCATCAACGTAATCCAGTATATAAACAAACTCAAAGACAAAAAACACATGATCATCTCGTTAGATACTGAGAAAGCATTTGACAAAATCCAACAGCCATTCATGATAAAAGTCTTGGAAAGATCAGGAATTCAAGGCCCATGCCTAAACATGATAAAAGCAATCTACAGTAAACCAGTAGCCAGCATCAAAGTAAATGGAGAGAAGCTTGAAGCAATCCCACTAAAATCAGGAACTAGACAAGGCTGTCCACTCTCTCCCTACCTATTCAACATTGTACTTGAAGTCCTAACCAGAGCAATTAGACAACAAAAGGAGATCAAGGGGATACAAATTGGAAAGGAAGAAGTCAAAATATCAATTTTTGCAGATGATATGATAGTATATATACGTGACCCTAAAAATTCCACCAGAGAACTCTTAAGCCTGATAAACAGCTTCAGTGAAATATCTGGATATAAAATTAACTCAAACAAGTCAATGGCCTTTTTGTACACAAAGGATAAATAGGCTGAGAAAGAAATTAGGGAAACAACACCCTTCTCAATAGCCAGAAATAATATGAAATACCTAGGCGTGACTCTACAAGGAAGTGAAAGTTCTGTATGACAAGAACTTCATGTCTCTGATGAAAGAAATTAAAAAAGATCTCAGAAGATGGAAAGATCTCCTATGCTCAAGGATTGGCAGTATCAATATAGTAAAAATGGCTATCTTGCCAAAAGCAATCTACAGATTCAATGCAATTCTCATCAAAATTCCAACTCAATTCTTCAACGAATTAGAAAGGGCAATCGGCAGATTCATCTGGAATAACAAAAAAACCTAGGATAGCAAAAACTCTTCTCAAGGATAAAAGAACCTCTGGAGGAATCACCATGCCCAACCTAAAGCTATACTACAGAGCAATTCTGATAAAAACAGCATGGTACTGGTATAGTGACAGACAAGTAGACCAATGGAACAGAATTGAAGACCCAGAGATGAATCCACACACCTATGGTCACTTGATCTTTGACAAGGGAGCTAAAACCATCCAGTAGAAAAAAGACAGCACTTTCAACAAATGGTGCTGACACAACTGGCTGTTATCATGTAGAAGATTGCGAATTGATCCATTACTATCTCCTTGTACTAAGGTCAAATCTAAGTGGATTATGGAACTCCACATAAAACCAGAGACACTGAAACTTATAGAGGAGAAAGTAGGGAAAAGCCTCGAAGATATGGGTACAGGGGAAAAAATCCTGAATAGAACATCAATGGCTTGTGCTGTAAGATCAAGAATCGATAAATGGGACCTCATAAAATCGCAAAGCTTCTGCAAGGCAAAAACACCGTCAATAAGACAAAAAGACCACCAACAGATTGGGAAAGGATCTTTACCTATCCCAAATAGGATAGGGGACTAATATCCAATATATATAAAGAACTCAAGAAGGTGGACTCCAGAAAATCAAATAACCCCATTAAAAAATGGGGCTCAGAACTGAACAAAGAATTCTCACCGGAGGAATATCGATTGGCAGAGAAGCACCTGAAAAAATGTCCAACATCCTTAATCATCAGAGAAATGCAAATCAAAACAACCCTGAGATTCCACCTCACACCAGTCAGAGTGGCTAAGATGAAAAATTCAGGTGACAGCAGATGCTGGCGAGGATGTGGAGAAAGAGGAACACTCCTCCATTGTTGGTGGGATTGCAAGCTTGTACAACCACTCTGGAAATCAGTCTGGCAGTTCCTCAGAAAATTGGACATAGTACTACCAGAGGATCCAGCAATACCTCTCCTGGGCATATATCGAGAAGATGTCCCAACTGGTAAGAAGCACACATGCTCCACTATGTTCATAGCAGCCTTATTTATAATAGCCAGAAGCTGGAAAGAACCCAGATGCCCCTCAACAGAGGAATGGATACAGAAAATGTGGTACATTTACACAATGGAGTACTACTCAGCTATTAAAAAAATGAATTTATGAAATTCCTAGGCAAATGGATGGACCTGGAGGGCATCATCCTGAGTGAGGTAACCCAATCACAAAGGAACTCGCACACTATGTACTCACTGATAAGTGGATATTAGCCCAGAAACTTAGGATACCCAACATATAAGATACAATTTGCTAAACGCATGAAATTCAAGAAGAACGAAGACCAAAGTGTGGACACTTTGCCCCTTCTTAGAAATGGGAACAAAACACCCATGGAAGGAGTTACAGAGACAAAATTAGTAAGTGTGACAAAAGGATGGACCATCTAGTGATTGCCATATGCAGGGATCCATCCCATAATCAGCTTCCAAATGCTGGCACCTTTGCCTACACTAGCAAGATTTTTCTGAAAGGACCCAGATATAGCTGTCTCTTATGAGACTATGCCAGGGCCTAGCAAACACAGAAGTGGATGCTCATAGTCAGCTATTGAATGGATCACATGGCACCCAATGGAGGAGCTAGAGAAAGCACCCAAGGAACTAAAGGGAACTGCAATTCTATAGGTTGAAAAACAATATAAACTAACCAGTACCCTGGAGCTCTTATCTCTAGCTGCATATGTATCAAACGATGGCCTAATAGACCATCACTTGAAAGAGAAGCCCATTGGACTTGCAAATTTTATATGCCCCAGTACAGGGGAACGCCAGGGCAAAAAAGGGGGAGTGGGTGGGTAGGGGAGTGGGGAGAGGTATGGGGGCTTTTGGTATAGCATTGAAAATGTAAACGAGAGCCGGAGGACAGTGATCTGCCGTGCAGGGAGCACCATCTTGGATCCGGGACTCTGCTGAACTTGGTCTGCAGAGGTGAGAGTGAGGACCACAGAGGCAGACAGCTTCTGGAACAGGCGGGAGCCACAGAGCCGCTGAGGCAGCACCCTTTTGGGGCCGCAGACATCCGGCACCCTCCCAGCAGGAGGACAGTGATCTGCCCTGCAGGGAGTGCCATCTTGGCTCCGGGACTCCACTGAACTTAGTCTGTAGAGGTGAGAGTGAGGACCACAGAGGCAGACAGCTTCTGGGACAGGCGGGAGCCACAGAGTCGCTGAGGCAGCACCCTTTTGGGGCTGCAGACATCCAGCACCCTCCCCACTGGAGGACAGTGATCTGCCCTGCAGGGAGCGCCATCTTGGATCCGGGGCTCCGCCGAACTTAGTCTACAGAGGTGAGAGTGAGGAACACAGAGGCAGACAGCTTCTGGGACAGGCAGGAGCCACAGAGCTGCTGAGGCAGCACCCTTTTGGGGCTGCAGACATCCGGCACCCTCCCAGCTGGAAGACTGTATTCTGCCCTGCACAGGAGCCCTCTGCCTCAGGAGCAGGGAGCACATCTTGGATCCAGGACTCCTCTGAACTTAGGAACGTAGTCTGCACAGCTGAGAGTGTGCACCACAGAAGCTGACAGCTTCTGTGACCTGCCAAAGCAACACAGCATCTGGGAAAGGTCCTGTTTTCGGCCTTCTTCTTCGGCCAGGAGAAGGTTCAAACGCCAGATATCTATACACCTTCCCTTTAAGAGGAAAGCTTGTCAGCAGGGAGTGCTCTAACCACTGAAACTCGGAGGAGAGAGCCTGTCTCCCAGGTCTGCTGACAGACGATACTCAGAATCACCAGAAGAACAACCTCTGAACAGAGACAACTATAACAACTCCAGAGATTACCAGATGGCGAGAGGTAAACGTAAGAATCTTACTAACAGAAACCAAGACCACTCACCATCATCAGGACCCAGCACTCCCACTTCGCCCAGTCCAGGGCACCCCAACACACCTGAAAAGCTAGACCTGGATTTAAAAGCATATCTCATGATGATGATAGAGGACATCAAGAAGGACTTTAAAGAACTACAGGAGAACATGGCTAAAGAGTTACAAGTCCTTAAAGAAAAACAGGAAAACACAACCAAACTGGTAGAAGTCCTTAAAGAGAAACAGGAAAACACATCCAATCAGATGATGGAAATGAACAAAACCATACTAGACCTAAGAAGGGAAATAGACACAATAAAGAAAACCCAAAATGAAGCAACACTGGAGATAGAAAACCTAGGAAAGAAATCTGGGACCATAGATGCGAGCATCAGAAACAGAATACAAGAGATGGAAGAGAGAATCTAAGGTGCAGAAGATTCCATAGAGAACATCGGCACAACAATCAAGGAAAATGGAAAATGCAAAAAGATCCTAACTCAAAACATCCAGGAAATACAGGACACAATGAGAAGACCAAACCTACGGATAATAGGAGTGGATGAGAATGAAGATTTTCAACTCAAAGGACCAGTACACATCTTCAACAAAATTATAGAAGAAAATTTCCCAAACCTAAAGAAAGAGATGCCCATGAACATACAAGAAGCCTACAGAACTCCAAATAGGCTGGACCAGAAAAGAAATACCTCCCGACACATAATAATCAGAACAACAAATGCTCTAAATAAAGATAGAATACTAAAAGCTGTAAGAGAAAAAGGCCAAGTAACATATAAAGGCAAGCCTATCAGAATTACACCAGATTTTTCACCAGAGACTATGAAAGCCAGAAGATCCTGGACGAATGTTATACAGACACTAAAAGAACACAAATTCCAGCCCAGGCTACTATACCCAGCCAAACTCTCAATTAACATAGATGGAGAAACCAAAGTATTCCACTACAAAACCAAATTCACACATTATCTCACCACGAATCCAGCCCTTCAAAGGATAATAACAGGAAAAAACCAATACAAGGACAGGAACCACGCCCTAGAAACAACAAGAAGGTAATCCCTCAACAAACCTAAAAGAAGACAGCCACAAGAACAGAATGCCAACTTTAACAACAAAAATAACAGGAAACAACAATTACTTTTCCTTAATATCTCTTAATATCAATGGTCTCAACTCCCCGATAAAAAGACATAGACTAACAAACTGGCTACACAAACAAGACCCAACATTTTGCTGCTTACAGGAAACTCATCTCTGAGAAAAAGATAGACACTACCTCAGAATGAAAGGCTGGAAAACAATTTTCCAAGCAAATGGTATGAAGAAACAAGCTGGAGTAGCCATTCTAATATCTGATAAGATTGACTTCCAACACAAAGTCATCAAAAAAGACAGGGAGGGGCACTTCATACTCATCAAAGGTAAAATCCTCCAAGAGGAACTATCAATCCTGAATATCTATGCTCCAAATACAAAGGCAGCCTCATTCATTAAAGAAACTTTAGTAAATCTCAAAGCACACATTGCACCTCATACAATAATAGTGGGAGACTTCAACACACCACTTTCACCAATGGACAGATCATGGAAACAGAAACTAAACAGGGACACAGTGAAACTAACAGAAGTTATGGATCAAATGGATCTGTCAGATATCTACAGAACATTTTACCCTAAAACAAAAGGATATACCTTCTTCTCAGCACCTCATGGAACCTTCTCCAAAATTGACCACGTAATTGGGCACAAAACAGGACTCAACAGATACAAAAATATTGAAATTGTCCCATGCATCCTATCAGATCACCATGGACTAAGGCTGATCTTCAATAACAAAATAAATAATAGAAAGCCAACCTTCACGTGGAAACTGAACAACACTCTTCTCAATGATACCTTGGTCAAGGAAGGAATAAAGAAAGAAATTAAGGACTTTTTAGAGTTCAATGAAAATGAAGCCACAACATACCCAAACTTATGGGACGCAATGAAAGCATTTCTAAGAGGAAAACTCATAGCTCTGAGTGCCTCCAAAAGGAAACTAGAAAGAGCACACATTAGCAGCTTGACAACACACCTAAAAGCACTAGAACAAAAGGAAGCAAATTCACCCAAAAGGAGTAGACAGCAGGAAATAATCAAACACAGGGGCGAAATCAATCAAGTGGAAACAAGAAGAACTATTCAAAGAATCAAACAATCAAGGAGCTGGTTCTTTGAGAAAATCAACAAGATAGATAAACCCTTAGCCAGACTCACTAGAGGGCACAGGGAAAGCATT
Organism: Mus caroli; assembly: GCF_978045245.1. Lineage (NCBI taxonomy): Eukaryota > Metazoa > Chordata > Mammalia > Rodentia > Muridae > Mus > Mus caroli. Next base: position 168,435,684 of record NW_028227257.1, read on the forward strand.
CTAATTAACAAAATCAGAAATGAAAAAGGAGACATAACAACAGATCCTGAAGACATCCAAAACACCATCAGATCCTTTTACCAAAGGCTATACTCAACAAAACTGGAGAACCTGGATGAAATGGAGAAGGTCCTAGACAGGTACCAGGTACCAAAGTTGAACCAAGATCAGGTTAATGATCTAAACAGCCCTATATCCCCCAAAGAAATAGAAGCACTCATTAATAGTCTCCCAACCAAAAAAGCACAGGACCAGATGGGTTTAGTGCAGAGTTCTATCAGACCTTCAAAGAAGATCTAATCCCAGTTCTTCACAAAGTATTCCACAAAATAGAAACAGAAGGTACTCTACCCAACTCATTCTATGAAGCCACAATTACTCTGATACCTAAACCACAAAAAGACCCAACAAAGATAGAAAACTTCAGACCAATATCCCTTATGAATATTGATGCAAAAATCCTCAATAAAGTTCTTGCTAACCGAATCCAAGAACACATCAAAACAATCATCCATCCTGACCAAGTAGGTTTCATCCCAGGGATGCAGGGATGGTTCAATATACGGAAATCCATCAACATAATCCAGTATATAAACAAACTCAAAGACAAAAAACACATGGTCATCTCATTAGATGCGGAAAAAGCATTTGACAAGATCCAACACCCATTCATGATAAAAGTCTTGGAAAGATCAGGAATTCAAGGCCCATACCTAAACATGATAAAAGCAATCTACAGCAAACCAGTAGCCAACATCAAAGTAAATGGTGAGAAGCTTGAAGCAATCCCTCTAAAATCAGGGACTAGACAAGGCTGTCCACTTTCTCCATACCTATTCAACATAGTACTTGAAGTCCTAGCCAGAGCCATTCGACAACAAAAGGAGATCAAAGGGATACAAATTGGAAAAGATGAAGTCAAAATATCACTTTTTGCAGATGATATGATAGTATATATAAGTGACCCTAAAAATTCCACCAGAGAACTCCTAAGCCTGATAAACAGCTTCGGTGAAGTAGCTGGATATAAAATTAACTCAAACAAATCAATGGCCTTTCTCTACACAAAGAATAAACAGGCTGAGAAAGAAATTAGGGAAACAACACCCTTCTCAATAGTCACAAATAATATAAAATATCTTGGCGTGACTCTAACTAAGGAAGTGAAAGATCTGTATAATAAACACTTCAAGTCTCTGAAGAAAGAAATTCTAGAAGATCTCAGAAGATGGAAAGATCTCCCATGCTCATGGATTGGCAGGATCAACATTTTAAAAATGGCTATCTTGCCAAAAGCAATCTACAGATTCGATGCAATCCCCATCAAAATTCCAACTCAATTGATAGCAAAAACTCTTCTCAAGGATAAAAGAACCTCTGGTGGAATCACCATGCCGGACCTAAAGCTTTACTACAGAGCAATTGTGATAAAAACGGCGTGGTAGTGGTATAGTGACAGACAAATAGACCAATGGAATAGAATTGAAGACCCAGATATGAATCCACACACCTACGGTCACTTGATCTTCGACAAGGGAGCTAAAACCATCCAGTGGAAGAAAGACAACATTTTCAACAAATGGTGCTGGCACAACTGGTTGTTTTCATGTAGAAGAATGCCAATCAATCCATTCCTATCTCCTTGTACTAAGGTCAAGTCTAAGTGGATCAAGGAACTTCACATAAAACCAGAGACACTGAAACTTATAGAGGAGAAAGTGGGGAAAAGCCTTGAAGATATGGGCACAGGGGAAAAATTCTTGAATAGAACAAAAATGGCTTGTGCTGTAAGATCGAGAATTGACAAGTGGGACCTCATGAAACTGCAAAGCTTCTGCAAGGCAAAAGACACCATCAATAAGACAAAAAAAACCACCAAGAGATTGGGAAAGGATCTTCACCTATCCTAAATCAGATAGGGGACTAATATCCAATATATATAAGGAACTCAAGAAGGTGGACTCCAGAAAGTCAAATAACCCCATTAAAAAATGGGGCTCAGAACTGAACAAAGAATTCTCACCTGAAGAATACCAAATGGCAGAGAAGCACCTGAAAAAATGTTCAACATCCTTAATCATCAGGGAAATGCAAATCAAAACAACCCTGAGATTCCACCTCACACAAGTCAGAATGGCTAAGATCAAAAATTCAGGTGTCAGTAGATGCTGGCGAGAATGTGGAGAAAGAGGAACACTCCTCCATTGTTGGTGGGATTGCAAGCTTTTACAACCACTCTAGAAATCAGTCTGGAGGTTCCTCAGAAAATTGGACATAGTACTACCGGAGGATCCAGCAATACCTCTCCTGGGCATATATCCAGAAGATGTCCCAACCGGTAAGAAGGACACATGCTCCACTATGTTCATAGCAGCCCTATTTATAATAGCCAGAAGCTGGAAAGAACCCAGATGTCCCTCAACAGAGGAATGGATACAGAAATTATGGTACATCTACACAATGGAGTACTACTCAGCTATTAAAAAGAATGAATTTATGAAATTCCTAGCCAAATGGATGGACCTGGAGAGCATCATCTTGAGTGAGGTAACACAATCACAAAGGAACTCACACAATATGTATTCACTGATAAGTGGATATTAGCCCAAAACTTAGGATATCCAATATATAAGATACAATTTGCTAAAAGCATGAAACTCAAGAAGAATGAAGACCAAAATGTGGACACTGTGCCCCTTCTTAGAATTGGGAACAAAACACCCATGGAAGGAGTTACAAAGACAAAGCTTGGAGTTGTGATGAAAGGGTGGACCATCTAGAGACTGCCGTATCCAGGGATCCATCCCATAATCAGCCTCTAAACGTGGACACCATTGCATACACTAGCAAGATTTTGCTGAAAGGACCCAAAGATAGCTGTCTCTTGTGAGACTATGCAGGGGCCTAGCAAACACAGGAGTGGATGCTCACAGTCAGCTATTGGATGTATCACAGGGCTCCCAATGGAGAAGCTAGAGAAAATACCCAAGGAGCTAAAGGGATCTGCAACCCTATAGTTGGAACAACATTATGAACTAACCAGTACCCCGGAGCTCTTGTCTCTAATTGCATATGTATGGAAAGATGGCCTAGTCGGCCATCACTAGAATGAGAGGCCCATTGGACTTGCAAACTTTATATGCCCCAATATAGGGGAATGCCAGGGCCAAAAGAATGGGAATGGGTGGGTAGGGAAGTGGGGGGCGCTATGGGGGACTTTTGGGATAGCATTGGAAATGTAATTGAGGAAAATATGTAATAAAAAAAAAAAGAAATGTAAACGAGGGAGTTAGGGAAGCAGAAACCGGCCTGAGTAGGGCCACAGGCCTCATCCAGCCAGACCAGCATTGGGGTAGCTAGAGCGCAGGGTTGGCTGACACCCGCCAGCTATCCACAACCACCGCCACAGAATTTTAATACTGCTGGTGAGTGGAACACAGCTTCTGCTCCAGTCCAATCACGCGGGACCTGAGACTGCTCTGGTTGGGGAGGCAGAAATCCGGCCTCAGTAGGGCCACAAGCCTCTTACGGTCAGAAAAGCACCAGGGTAGCTAGGGCGCAGGGTCGGCTGACTCTCACCAGCTACCCACAACACCCGCCACAGGATCTTAAGACTTCTGGTGAGTGGAACACAGCTTCTGCTCCAATCCAATTGCGCGCGGGACCTGAGACTGCATTAGTTAGGGAAGCAGAAACCGGCCTGAGTAGGGCCACAGGCCTCATCCAGCCGGACCAGCACCGGGGTAGCTAGAGCACAGGGTCGGCTGACACCCGCCAGCTACCCACGACCCCCGCCACAGGATTTGAGACTGCTGGTGAGTGGAACACAGCTTCTGCTCCAATCTTTAAACAGTGACAACGACAACAACTAACCCCAGAGATTACCAGATGGCGAAAGGTAAACGTAATAATCTTACTAACAGAAACCAAGACCACTCACCATCATCAGAACCCAGCACTCCCACTACGCCCAGTCCAGGGCACTCCAACACACCGGAAAAGCTAGACACGGATCTAAAAGCATATCTCCTGATGATGGTAGAGGACTTCAAGAAGGACTTTAATAACACACTTAAAGAAATACAGGAGAACACTGCTAAACAGGTAGAAGACATTAAAGAGGAAGCACAAGAATCCCTTAAAGAATTGCAGGAGAACACTGCTAAAGAGTTACAAATCCTTAAAGAAAAACAGGATAACATAATCAATCAGGTAGAAGTCCTTAATAAAAACAGGAAAACACATCCAAACAGATGATGGAAATGAACAAAAACATACTAGACCTAAAAAGGGAAGTAGACACAATAAAGAAAACCAAAAATGAGGCAACACTGGAGACATAAACCCTAGGAAAGAAATCTGGAACCATAGATACCAGCATCAACAACAGAATACAAGAGATGGAAGAGAGAATCTCAGGTGCAGAAGATTCCATAGAGAACATCGGCACAACAATCAAGGAAAATGTAAAATGAAAAAAGATCCTAACTCAAAACATCCAAGAAATACAGGACACAATGAGAAGACCAAACCTATGAATAATAGGAGTGGATGAGAATGAAGATTTTCAACTCAAAGGACCAGCAAACATCTTCAACAAAATTATAGAAGAAAACTTCCCAAATCTAAAGAAAGAGATGCCCATGAACATACAAGAAGCCTACAGAACTCCAAATAGACTGGACCAGAAAAGAAATACCTCCCGACACATAATAATCAGAACAACAAATGCTCTAAATAAAGATAGAATACTAAAAGCAGTAAGAGAAAAAGGCCAAGTAACATATAAAGGCAAGCCTATCAGAATTACACAGGATTTCTCACCAGAGACTATGAAAGCCAGAAGATCCTGGATGGATGTTATAAAGACACTAAAAGAACACAAATTCCAGCCCAGGCTACTATACCCAGCCAAACTCTCAATTAACATAGATGGAGAAACCAAAGTATTCCACAACAAAACCAAATTCACACATTATCTCTCCACGAATCCAGCCCTTCAAAGGATAATAACAGAAAAAAAACCAATACAAGGACAGGAACCATGCCCTAGAAACAACAAGAAGGTAATCCCTCAACAAACCTAAAAGAAGACAGCCACAAGAACAGAATGCCAACTTTAAAAACAAAAATAACAGGAAACAACAATTACTTTTCCTTAATATCTCTTAATATCAATGGTCTCAACTCCCCGATAAAAAGACATAGACTAACAAAACTGGCTACACAAACAAGACCCAACATTTTGCTGCTTACAGGAAACTCATCTCAGAGAAAAAGATAGACACTACCTCAGAATGAAAGGCTGGAAAACAATTTTCCAAGCAAATGGTATGAAGAAACAAGCTGGAGTAGCCATTCTAATATCTGATAAGATTGACTTCCAACCCAAAGTCATTAAAAAAGACAGGGAGGGACACTTCATACTCATCAAAGGTAAAATCCTCCAAGAGGAACTATCAATCCTGAATATCTATGCTCCAAATACAAAGGCAGCCACATTCATTAAAGAAACTTTAGTAAATCTCAAAGCACACATTGCACCTCATACAATAATAGTGGGAGACTTCAACACACCACTTTCACCAATGGACAGATCATGGAAACAGAAACTAAACAGGGACACAGTGAAACTAACAGAAGTTATGGATCAAATGGATCTGTCAGATATCTACAGAACATTCTATCCTAAAACAAAAGGATATACCGTCTTCTCAGCACCTCATGGTACCTTCTCCAAAACTGACCACATAATTGGTCACAAAACAGGCCTCAACAGATACAAAAATATTGAAATTGTCCCATGCATCCTATCAGATCACCATCGACTATGGCTGATCTTCAATAACAAAATAAATAATAGAAAGCCAACCTTCACGTGGAAACTGAACAACACTCTTCTCAATGATACCTTGGTCAAGAAAGAAATAAAGAAAGAAATTAAGAACTTTTTAGAGTTCAATGAAAATGAAACCACAACATACCCAAACTTATGGGACGCAATGAAAGCATTTCTAAGAGGAAAACTCATAGCTCTGAGTGCCTCCAAAAGGAAACTAGAGAGAGCACACATTAGCAGCTTGACAACATACCTAAAAGCACTAGAACAAAAGGAAGCAAATTCACCCAAGAGGAGGAAATGGCAGGAAATAATCAAACACAGGGGTGAAATCAACCAAGTGGAAACAAGAAAAACTACTCAAAGAATCAACCAATCAAGGAGCTGGTTCTTTGAGAAAATCAACAAGATAGATAAACCCTTAGCCAGACTCACTAGAGGGCACAGGGAAAGCATTCTAATTAACAAAATCAGAAATGAAAAAGGAGACATAACAACAGATCCCGAACACATGCAAAACACCATCAGATCCTTCTACCAAAGGCTATACTCAACAAAATTGGAGAACCTGGATGAAATGGAGTAGTTCCCAGACAGATACCAGGTACCAAAGTTGAATCAAGATCAGGTTAATGATCTAAACAGCCCTATATCCCCCAAAGAAATAGAAGCAGTCATTAATAGTCTCCCAACTAAAAAAAGCCCAGGACCAGATGGGTTTATTGCAGAGTTCTATCAGACCTTCAAAGAAGATCTAATCCCAGTTCTTCACAAAGTATTCCACAAAATAGAAACAGAAGGTACTCTACCCAACTCATTCTATGAAGCCACAATTACTCTGATACCTAAACCACAAAAAGACCCAACAAAGATAGAAAACTTCAGACCAATATCCCTTATGAATATTGATGCAAAAATCCTCAATAAAGTTCTTGCTAACCGAATCCAAGAACACATCAAAACAATCATCCATCCTGACCAAGTAGGTTTCATCCCAGGGATGCAGGGATGGTTCAATATACGGAAATCCATCAACGTAATCCAGTATATAAACAAACTCAAAGACAAAAACCACATGGTCATCTCGTTAGATGCGGAAAAAGCATTTGACAAGATCCAACATCCATTCATGATAAAAGTCTTGGAAAGATCAGGAATTCAAGGCCCATACCTAAACATGATAAAAGCAATCTACAGCAAACCAGTAGCCAACATCAAAGTAAATGGTGAGAAGCTTGAAGCAATCCCTCTAAAATCAGGGACTAGACAAGGCTGTCCACTTTCTCCATACCTATTCAACATTGTACTTGAAGTCCTAGCCAGAGCCATTCGACAACAAAAGGAGATCAAAGGGATACAAATTGGAAAAGATGAAGTCAAACTATCACTTTTTGCAGATGATATGATAGTATATATAAGTGACCCTAAAAATTCCACCAGAGAACTCCTAAACCTGATAAACAGCTTCGGTGAAGTAGCTGGATATAAAATTAACTCAAACAAATCAATGGCCTTTATCTACACAAAGAATAAACAGGCCGAGAAAGAAATTAGGGAAACAACACCCTTCTCAATAGTCACAAATAATATAAAATATCTTGGCGTGACTCTAACTAAGGAAGTGAAAGATCTGTATAATAAAAACTTCAAGTCTCTGAAGAAAGAAATTCTAGAAGATCTCAGAAGATGGAAAGATCTCCCATGCTCATGGATTGGCAGGATCAACATTGTAAAAATGGATATCTTGCCAAAAGCAATCTACAGATTCAATGCAATCCCCATCAAAATTCCAAGTCAATTCTTCAACGTATTAGAAAGTGCAATCTGCAAATTCATCTGGAATAACAAAAAACCTAGGATAGCAAAAACTCTTCTCAAGGATAAAAGAACCTCTGGTGGAATCACCATGCCGGACCTAAAGCTTTACTACAGAGCAATTGTGATAAAAACTGCATGGTACTGGTATAGTGACAGACAAATAGACCAATGGAATAGAATTTAAGACCCAGAAATGAACCCACACACCTACGGTCACTTGATCTTCGACAAGGGAGCTAAAACCATCCAGTGGAAGAAAGACAGCATTTTCAACAAATGGTGCTGGCACAACTGGTTGTTAACATGTAGAAGAATTCGAATCGATCCATTCCTATCTCCTTGTACTAGGGTCAAGTCTAAGTGGATCAAGGAACTTCACATAAAACCAGAGACACTGAAACTTATAGAGGAGAAAGTGGGGAAAAGCCTTGAAGATATGGGCACAGGGGAAAAATTCCTGAATAGAACAGTAATGGCTTGTGCTGTAAGATCGAGAATTGACAAGTGGGACCTCATGAAACTGCAAAGCTTCTGCAAGGCTAAAGACACCATCAATAAGACAAAAAAACCACCAACATATTGGGAAAGGATCTTCACCTATCCTAAATCAGATAAGGGACTAATATCCAATATATATAAAGAACTCAAGAAGGTGGACTCCAGAAAGTCAAATAACCCCATTAAAAAATGGGGCTCAGAACTGAACAAAGAATTCTCACCTGAGGAATACCGAATGACAGAGAAGCACCTGTTCATAGCAGCCCTATTTATAATAGCCAGGAGCTGGAAAGAACCCAGATGTCCCTCAACAGAGGAATGGATACAGAAATTATGGTACATTTACACAATGGAGTACTACTCAGCTATTAAAAAGAATGAATTTATGAAATTCCTAGCCAAATGGATTGACCTGGAGGGCATCATCTTGAGTGAAGTAACACAATCACAAAAGAACTCACACAATATGTATTCACTGATAAGTGGATATTAGCCCAAAACTTAGGATACCCAAGATATAAGATACAATTTGCTAAACGCATGAAACTCAAGAAGAATGAAGACCAAAGTGTGGACACTGTGCCCCTTCTTAGAATTGGGAACAAAACACCCAGGGAAGGAGTTACAGAGACAAAGTTCATAGCTGTGATGAAAGGATGGACCATTTAGAGACTGCCGTATCCAGGGATCCTTCCCATAAGCAGCTTCTAAACGCTGACACCATTGCATACACTAGCAAGATTTTGCTGAAAGGACCCAAAGATAGCTGTCTCTTGTGAGACTATGCAGGGGCCTAGCAAACACAGGAGTGGATGCTCACAGTCAGCTATTGGATGTATCACAGGGCTCCCAATCGAGAAGCTAGAGAAAGTACCCAAGGAGCTAAAGGGATCTGCAACCCTATTGTTGGAACAACATGATGTACTAACCAGAACCCAGGAGCTCTTGTCTCTAGCTGCATATGTATCGAAAGATGGCCTAGTCGGCCATCAATGGAAAGAGAGGCCCATTGGACTTGCAAACTTTATATGCCCCAATATAGGGGAATGCCAGGGCCAAAAGAATGGGAATGGGTGGGTAGGGAAGTGGGGGGCGCTATGGGGGACTTTTGGGATAGCATTGGAAATGTAATTGCGGAAAATATGTAATAAAAATATTAAAAATTTAAAAAAAAAAGAAAATTTAATTGATGTTGTGGTATATAGTGGAAAATTAATATATTTGGTTAGGTTCGATATTGAAATAAAGATCGGGGATAGAAGTAGAATGAAGATTAATAAGATTGAGGTTGTGAAAATATTGATTACTTTTATTTGGATTTCCACCAAGGTTTTTGGTTCCTAAGACCAATGGATTACTATTATCCTATAAAAGTAAGAAAGCCAGGTGTGAGTGGGTTGGGGAGCAGGGCTGGGGGTGGGGAGGGTATAGGAGACTTTTGGAGAGGAAATTAGGAAAGGGGATAACATTTGAAATGTAAATGAAGAAAATATCTAATTAAAATAAATAAATAAAAAAAGAAAATGTAAACGAGGAAAATACCTAATAAAAAATGGAAAAAAAAAAAACAGAATAGCACCATCAGATACTAATTACATGAATGAACCTTCCAGGCTCACAGCACAGAACAACATGAGAGTACTATGGCTCTCTACAGGGTCTCCATAAATGGTTCTGGAATTGGCCATAAATTGTGCAGGAGTCAAGCATAAATGCATGTAATGTAAAAGTACAGAAATGCTATAACACACTACAAACAACAAATAAATAAATAAAATCAGTAAGAATAGGAAAATTAGTGGATTCACAAATAAATGGAAACTACACAATATTCTTTTCAGTGACCAATATATCAAAGATAAGTTCTCAGAGAAAATTGGAAAATACTTTCAGATGAATGAAACTGAAGATACAACTTGCCCAAAATTATAGATGTAGCTGAAACTGTTGTCAGAGAGAATGGAGAGAATTTTATAGCTATAAATTAATATAATAAAAGTAAATGTAATTAAATAGTAACTGAAATTTCCATTTAAAGCACTACAAAAAAATCAAACTAATCTCATAAGCACAGAAAATAAAATGAATAAAGTATCTCTAAAATAAATAATATCTTACCACTTGCCACGATATAGATGGACCAGGTGAACAGCATGCCAAGGAAATAAGCAAAAACTAGTACACAAAATGTGATTTAGTTTACATGTGAAGTAGAAACTAATAAATTCTCTCCCACACCTCTCCCTCCCTCCCTCTCTGTCTCTCTCTCTCTCTCTCTCTGTCTCTGTCTCTGTCTCTGTCTCTGTCTCTATCTCTCTCTCTCTCTGTCTCTCTCTCTCTCCCTCTTTGTCTCTCTCTGTCTCTCTGTCTCTGTCTCTGTCTCTGTCTCTGTCTCTCTCTCTCTCTCTCCCTCTCTGTCTCTCTCTGTCTCTCTCTGATAGGTAAATGTGATAACACAATTTAAAAGAAGAGAGTGGAGAATGGCAGAGGAAGAACTATGTCTCATCTCCAAACTCACATGTACAAGAGAGCACATATGCACACATAGCTACACACAAGTGCATATACTATACACACAAAGAAAAAGGGGAAGAAATAATCACAAGAAGCCACTGGAAATGAAGTTTAAAACTTTGGGCAGCAGTCAGAAGAGGAAGAGCATTTGTCTCTGTCTGACCTCTGGGTCACTGTGCTTCTCTCCATTGGTGATCTCACATGACAAACACCTTTAAAAGTACCAGCTTCTTCCCACATAAAAGCCATGGCCTTTGGACTACCTACCTCCCAGAGCTGGTATAAAAGTCAGAAATTTTTACTTATACCAAAATGTACCCACAATATCTTCAAACTCAATCAACTGTTACATATACATACATATGATGTATATATCAAATATGTATATATCTCATATAGAGAGAGGGGAGAGCTCAGGAAAAGTTAGCCAGGCAGACAGACAGACAGACAGACAATATGATAGAATGGAAAACTAAAATCAACCCAAAGTACCTTTGCATGCATAATTTTGTTATATAAAGTTTACATGCTTAATATACATTCGTTTTCACTGTGTGGTGCTCTAAACACCAGCTTATTTCAAGAAAATGCATCTTTTTTCTTTCCCCTTCCTTTGTGTCTTCTTATTTGTTGATATCAACATTCTCCCCATAAATAATCTACACTAAAAGTCAACACTATGCACATTTTTCTCTGTATTCCCACAGTCCTGTGTAGTCGTGTGAAGTTCCATACTGGAGATTACCTTGGTTTTTAAGGAATGAAGTCATGCTGTATTCCTCTACCTCTTGACTTTCATGTTGTAGTGCCTTGTGGAAAGCTAGCATGTTGATCAAACAAGGAATTCCATTACCAGAGAGATTGTGTTAATTACTATCTAATTTTGTGATTAAAAACACAAGAAGTAAATGGTTTATTCTGGTTTACTCTTTCGAAGGGATGAGAGTCCACCATGACAGGGATGGTAAGACAATGGTGCCAAGACAAAGATGCTAACTGATCATATTTTATCTATACAAAGGAAGAAGAAAATGCAAAAAGGGGGTCAAGGTGATAAACTTCCAAAGCCTGCCCAGTACCATACTTCTTCCAACAAGTCTGCACCTCCTAAAGATCCTGTAACCTCGTTGAAGCAACACCACAAAGAGGGGATCCAGTGTTCAGATACATGAGCCTGGGGGCACATTTCATTTAAACTACAACAGAAGCTGAGAACAAATAAATTAATACATAAATAAATACATAAATAAAGAGTTCAACACCCACTTGTGCTATAGAGGAAGACCCCATCTCAAAGCTACAACAAATATCTTATGGAAATTCCTTCATGTCACGTGATAATGTGTTTGATCCATTATTTCACAGCTGTGACCCTAACTCCCAGGCTATAACTCAGCTGTCTCTTCTCAGTCATTACCCTACTCCTGGATTCTCATCTTGTTTTTATGTTTGGACTGCTATAAAAATATATTGCAATAAGCAACTTCAATTCTTTGAAATATGTGGCCTCTGAATGTTTTTGTTTCTGAGCTTTAGATTCCCAGGTGTGAGATGAAAGCTAATGGAAGCTTCCATAAGTGCTGGAAAGCTTTCCCCTTGGATTGTACACATGCTTGTTCCACATTTGCTACAATATGATTGCTTTTTAATTATTATTCTACCCAGGCATATATTATCTTCTGAGTTGATTTGGTCCAGACATCATAAATTTTGAAAGAAAGCTTCCAGACTTGTTCATTGAAACTGAAGGAAATTACTTAAAATTTAGATACCATTATAAACGCTTGATTTCTTCCTTCTCTCTTAGCTTTTCTTTCCCTCTATGGATCCCATTCTGAGACTGGCTGTACACTTCTGGTCACAAATGGCTGCCAGCATCTCGTCATGCTGTGTTCTTTCAGCTTTACTTGTAAGGAGGAAAAGGCTCTGCATTTTCTCTTGCGTGTTCAGCAACAATTCTGATATACATTGCTGCTTGGTCAAGTATTGAAAGATTTTTAACATAACACTGTATGGTTGGGAAAATGAGATGCCATAATTAGCTTGGGAATGGGTCTCATGTTCTATTCCACATCCAGTGGTGGAGTCTCAATGAGACTACCACATAGAGAGAGCAGCTCACCCCAAATATCTTGCCAGAAAAACAAGGTATCAACAAGTATCTCTGTATCATTGTTAATATGTACAGTGCTGTGGTGCCTCATTCACACTGCTGTAAATTATAGTCTTCACCTCTAAACAGCTTAAAATGTACAGTGCTGTGTTGCCCTATTCACAAACTGCTGTAAATGATGGACCTCACCTCTTGACAGCTTAAAATGTCAAAACGATGTACAATTGCAAATGTGCACTTCTCATGAAGACTTAACTAAAATGCACCCTATCTTCAATAATCATGTCGTTGTATGCTATTACTCCAGTATTATTATATGGAACCTCTACTATTATAATTATATTTTACTATATTGAAGGCCTATGAGAGATAAGAAGCTATTGGTTTTGAGGTTGGGGTATGGCTCAATCAGTGAAGCACTTACCTTGAAAACAATCATCTGAGGTTGATCCTTAGAATCCAAATAAAAGTGTAGGATGTGCCCCTGTGTGTTTGTAGGTCTAGTGCTAGGGAGACAAAGAAAAAAGGATCCCTGGGGATCACTAGGCAGCAAAACTGGTGAGCTTCAGATAAAAGACCCCTGCCTTCAAGGAGGCAATCAGCCCTCCTGAGGATGATAGCCTGTGATCTCTGTCTTCCATGCCTACACACATGCGCACACGCACACACAACGTGCTTTTAAATATGTTTTAGATTAAAACATGTTTAACAATCTTTCCTTATTATTATTTCTTTCTCATTTCTTCTTTTTTTGGATATCTTTATCTTTCTACTTCAGGTCTCTTGATCTTGGAACCATTCACCTAAAGTAAGCTAAGCCTGAGTGGGAATCTAGGGGCCCTCGTATTAGGACAGTACACTAACTTTAGTGTAAAGCTGCTCAATCAGGCTGTCTGCTCTGATCTCAGCTGTGCATATGTAGTTAACAGTTTATATTTATTAAACAGATGAAATTATTTACAGTGCATAGACTTTAAACTCACTTTCTGATTTTTAACTCTGACAAAGGTATTTGAGGTTACTGGCTAACTAAACTCTAGATGGGTGGGGTTTTAATGTGTATGAATACTATTCTCCAAATGGTTCCACCCAAATTCTTTACAGGGCAGTTACTAGTCAAGATTGTTCATCCTTGTACTACTCAGCTATTGAAACAATGACTTCATGAAATTCTTAGGCAAATGGATGGAACTAAAAAATGTCATCCTGAGTGAGGTAACCTAATCACAAAAGAACATGCATGGTTTGCACTCACTGATAAGTGGATATTAGCCCAGAAGTTCTGAATACCCAAGATACAATTCACAGATCACATGAAGCTCAAGAAGGAAGACCAAATGTGGATGCTTTGGTACCTCTTAGAAGGGGTAACAAAATACTCACCGGAGCAAATATCTAGACAGTGTGGAGCAGAGACTGATGGAAAGGCCATCCAGAGACTGCCCCACTTGGGCATCTACCCCATAAATAGATATATAGTCACCAAACCCAGACACTATTGTGGATTCCAAGAAGTGCATGTTGACAGGAGCCTGATATAGCTGTCTTCTGAGAGGCTCTGCTACAGAGGCGGGTGCTCACAACTAACCATGGGACTGAGTACAGGGTCCCCATAGAAGCAAGAGGGTTTCCAGGGGGAAACCAAGAAAGGGGATAGAAATGTAAGTGAAGAAAATATCTAATATATGTATACACACACACATATATATATATAAAAATTGCTCATCCTTTTCCACTCTTCATCCTTCAGCCCTGTAAGAACACAGCAAGAAAGCTCACACCCAATGTTTAAGATCACACCTCACAGCTTCAGTAACTGTGAAAGAGAAAAGTATAAGTTCTCTATAAATTACTTAACCTCATATATTTTGTTATAGCAGTAAAAGGAAAAGTACTGAGATGGTAAGATAAATGAGATTTTTAAATCTCATACAAACATGTATACAAATGTGAACATACATAGACACATGCAAAAACTTCAATAGAATAATTCAATAATGACTTAATTTTTTAATTTCTTATTTATTTGTTTATCATTTTATTTGTTTACATTTAAAATGTTATCCCTCTTAGGGTACTCCCTTCCATGAACTTTCCATCCCATCCCCTTTCCCTTTGCCCCCAAGAAGGTGTTCCCACAACTACCCACCCACCCACTCCTGCCTCACCCTTCTAGCATCCCCCTTCTCTGGGGCATCAAGCCTTCATAGGACCAAGCGCCTTCCCCCACTGATGCCAGATAAGAGTAGTCCTCTGCGACACATGTAGTGGGAACCATGGATTGGCCCTTGTATATTCTTTGGTTGGTAGTTTAGTCCCTGGGAGCTCTAAGGGTTTTGGTTAGTTAATACTGTTGTTTTTCCTATGGGATTGCAATCCCTTTCAGCTCCTTCAGCCCTTCCCCTAACTCTTCTATTGGGGTCCCCAGGCTCAGTCCAATGGTTGGCTGTGAGTATCTGCATCATAAGTGCTGACAGAGCCTCTCAGAGAACAGACATGCCAGACTCATGTATGCAAACACCTCTTGGCATTAGCAATAGCATTGGGGTTTGGTATCTGTGGATGGGATGGATCCCAAGGTAGAGCGATCTCTGCATGGCCTTTCCTTCAGCCTCTGCCCCATTGTTGTCCCTGCATTTTCTTTAGACAGGGACAATTCTGGGTTAAAAATTTTAGATGCGTGGGTAGTCCCATTCTTCCACTGTGGTCATGTCTATCTACTGGAGGTGGTCTCTTCAGGTTCTATCTCCCTGCTGTTGGGTATTTTGACTAATGTCATCCCCGTTGATTCCTGGGAGCCTCTAGTATCCATGACATCTAGGATTTTCTGGTGGTTCCCCAAGTTCCCTACCCCCATTGCTACTTGTTTTTATTCATTCCCCTGGCCTCTGGACTTCTCTCCTGTCTCTTCACATACCTAGTCCTGGCCCCCTGTTTTTCTCCCTCTCCTTTCTCCCACCCAGGTCCCTCCCTTCCTCTGCCTCCCATGTTTATTTTTTTTTTTTCACTTCTAAGTGGGTTTAAAGCATCCACATTTTTGGCCTTTCTTCCTGTTACACTTCAAATGGACTGTGAGTTATATCATGGGTATCTGAACGTTTAGGCTAATATCCAATTATTAGCGAGTACATACCATGCATGTCCTTTTGGGTCTTGGTTACCTCACTCTGGATGATATTTTCTACTTCCATCCACTTGCCTACAAAGCTTGTGAAGTCATTATTTTTAATAGTTGAATAGTATTCCAATGTACCACATTTTCTGTATCCATTCTTCTATTGAGGGACATTTGAGTTCTTTCCAGCTTCTGGCTACTATAAATAAGGCTGCTATGAACATAGTGAAGCACATGTCCTTGTAATAGGTTGGAGCAGCTTTCAGATAAATGCCCAAGAGTGGTATAGCTGGGTCTTCAGGTAGAACTATTTCCAGTTTTCTGAGGAACCACCAGACTGATTTCCAAAGTGGTTGTACCAGCTTGCAATCCGACCAGCAATGAAAGAGTGTTCCACTTTATCCACATCATCACTAGCATCTGCTGTAACCTGAGTTTTTATCTTAGCCATTCTGACTAGTGTGAGGAGAAATCTCAGGTTCATTTTGATTTGGATTTCCCTGGTTCCTAAGGCTGTTAACATTTCTTTATGTGCTTCTTGGCCATTTGATATTCCTCAGTTGAGAATTCTTTGTTTAGTTCTGTATCCCATTTTTAATAGGATTATTTGGTTCTCTGGAGTCTAACTTCTTGAGTTCTTTGTATGTACTGGATATTAGCCTACTATCAGATGCAGGATTAGTAAAGATCTTTTCCCAACCTGTTTATTGCTGTTTTGTCCTATTGACAGTGTCCTTTGCCTTACAGAAGCTTTTCAATTTTATGAGGTCCCATTTGTCAATTGTTGATCTTAGAGCATAAGCCTTCGGTGTTCTGTTCAGGAATTTTTCCCTTGAACTGATTAGTTTAAGGCTCTTTCCAAATTTCTCTTCTCTTAGATTTCTCTTCTCTAATCTTTCTCAAGATTAAGTTTATCTGGTTTTATGTAGAGGTTCTTGACACACTTGGACTAGATCTTTGTACAAGGAGATAAGAATGGATCAATTTTCATTCTACATGCTGACCTCCAGTTGAACAAGCACCATTTGTTGAAAATGCTGGCTTTTTTTCCACTGTATGGTTTTGTCTTCTTTGTTAAAGATCAAGTGACCATAGGTGTTTGGGTTTATTTCTGGGTCTTTAATTCTATTTCTTTGACCTACCTACCTGTCTCTGTACCAATACCTTGTGGGTTTTTTTATCTCTATTGCTCTGTAGTACAGCTTGAGGTTGGGGATGGTGATTCTCCAGAAGTTTTTTAATTGTTGAGAGTAGTTTTTGCTATCCTTGGATTTTTGATATCCAGATGAAGCTGAGAATTGTTCTTTCTATCTTGTGAAGTATTGAGTTGGAATTTTGATGGGGATTTCATTGAGTCTGTAGATTGCTTTTGATAAGATGGCCATTTTTTACTGTTACTTTTACCAATCCTTGAGCATGAGAACCTTCCATCTTCTGAGGTCTTTCATTTCTTTCTTCTATACTTGAAGTTCTTGTCATACAGATCTTTCACTTGCTTGGTTAAAGTTATGCCAAGATACTTTATATTATTTGTGACTGTTGTTAAGGGTGTTGTTTCCTTAACTCCTTTCTCAGCCCATTTGTCCTTTGTGTAGAAAAAGGCTACAGATTTGTTTGAGTTAATTTTTTATCCAGCCACTTTGCTGAAGTTGTTTATCAGCTGTAGGAGTTCTCTGGTAGAATTTTTGGGGTTGCTTCTATATGCTATCATATCATCTGCAAATAGTGATACCTTCTTCCTTTCTGATTTGTATCCCTTTGACCTTCTTTTTTGTCTAATTCCTTTAGCTGGAACTTTGTTTATATAGTGGGTTATGTTGGTAGATTTCCATATATTGAACCATTCATGCATACCTGGGATGAAGCCTACTTGATCATGGTGAATGATAATTTTGATGTGTTCTTGGATTCAGTGTGTGAGAACTTTATTGAATATTTTGCATCAATATTCATAAGGTAAATTGGTCTGAAGTTGTCTTTCTTTGTTGAGTCTTTCTGTGGCTTCAATATCAGCATAACTGTGGATTCAGAGAATAAGTTTGGTAGAATTCCTTCTGTTTCTGTTTTGTGAAATAGTTTGAGAAATATTGGTATTTGGTCTTCTTTGAAGGTCTGATAGAATTCTGCAATAAAACCATGTGGCCCTGGACTTCTTTTTCCCTTAGGGGTTATGGGAATCTTTAGATAGTTTATATGATCCTAATTTAACTCTCGTACCTGGTATCTGTCTATAAAACCATCCATTTCATCTAGTTTTTCCAGTTTAGGATCTGATGATTTTTTGAATGTCCTCAGTTTCTGTTGTTATGTCTCCCTTTTCACTTCTGATTTTGTTAATTTGGATACTGTCTCTGTGCCCTTTCATTAGTTTGACTAGGGGTTTATATATCTTGTTGATTTTCTCAAAGAATCAGCTTTTAGTTTTGTTGATTCTTTGCATAGTTTTCTTTGTTTCTAATTTTCATTTTATTCTAGAAAGTCTTTCGTTTCTTTCTTTATTTCTTCCCTAACCAAGTTATCACTGAATAGAGAGTTATTCAGTTTCCATGAATATGTATACTTTCTCTTGTTTTTGTTGTTATTGAAGACCAGCCTTTGTCCATGGTGTTCTGATAGGATGCATGGGATTATCTCAAATTTCTTGTATCTGTTGAGTCTTGGTTTGTGTCTGATTATTTGGTCAGTTTTGGAGAAGGTACCATGAGGTTCTGAGAAGAAGATATATATACATACATACATACACACACACACACACACACACACACACATATATATATATATATATATATATATACATATATATGTATAGTTTTAGTGTGAAATATTCTGTAGACATCTGTTAAATTCATTTGGTGCATAACCTCTGTTAGTTTCACTGTGTCTCTAGTTTTTGTTTCCATGATTTGTCCATTGGTGAGACTGGGGTGCTGGAGACTCCCACTATTATTGTGTAAGGATCAATGTGTGTTTTGAACTTTAGTAATGTTTCTTTTATAAATATGGGTGTCTTTGCATTTGGGGCACAGATGTTCAGAATTGAAAGTTCATCTTGATAGATGTTTCCTTTGATGAATATGAAATGTCCTTCCCCATCTTTTTTGATAACTTTTGGTTAAAAAGCTATTTTATTGGATATTGGGGTGGCTATTCCAGCTTGTTTCTTGGGACCATTTGTTTGGATTTTTTTCCAGCCTTTTACACTGAGGTAGTGTCTATCTTTGTCACTGATGTTTGTTTCCTGTATGTAACACAATGTTGAGTCTTGTTTATGTATCCAGTCTGTTAGTCTATGTCTTTATTGGGGAATTGAATCCATTGATGTTGAGAGACATTAAAGACCAATGATTTTTGGTTCCTGATATATTTCTTGTTAGTGGTGTTATCTTGTTTGTGTGGTTCTCTTATTTTGAGGTTGTTGTGAGATGATTAATTTCTTGTTTTTTTTTTCTTGTGTGTAGTTTCCCCCTTTTTTTGGCGTTTTATTTATATTATCCACTGTAGGGTTGGATTAGTGGAAAGATATTGTCTAAATTTGTTTTTGTCATGGAATATCTTTGTTTCTCCATATATGGTGACTGAAAATTTTGCTGGGTGTAATAGCCTGGAATGGCATTTGTGTTCTTTTAGTAACTGTATGGCATCTATCCAAAATCTCCTGGCTTACAGAGTCTCTGTTAAGAAATCTGCTGTAAGACACAGTTTGGAGCTGAGACAAAAGGATGGACCATCTAGAGACTGCCATATCCAGGGATCCATCCCATAATCAACCTCCAAACGCTGACACCATTGCATACACTAGCAAGATTTTGCTGAAAGGACACAGATATAGCTGTCTCTTGTGAGACTATGCCGGGGCCTAGCAAACACAGAAGTGGATGCCCACAGTCAGCTATTGGATGGATCACAGGGCCCCCAATGGAGGAACTAGAGAAAGTAACCAAGGAGCTAAAGGGATCTGCAACCCTATAGGTGGAACAACAATATGAACTACCCAGTACCCCCGGAGCTCGTGTCTCTAGCTGCATATGTATCAGAAGATGGCCTAGTTGGACATCAGTGGAAAGAGAGGCCCATTGGTCATGCAAACTTTATATGCCTCAGTACAGGGGAACGCCAGGGCCAAGAAATGGGAATGGGTGGGTGGGAGAGTGGGTGGGGGAGCGGGTGGGGGACTTTTGGAATAGCATTGGAAATGTAAATGAAATAAATACCTAATTTTAAAAAAATGCCTTACAAGCTATGGAGGCATTTATCAATTGAGGCTCCTTCCTATTCAGTGACTTTAACATGTGTCAAGTTGATATGAAACTAGTGTAACTTATTAACTCGAGTTCAGTATTCAGTGTATAGCATGATTCTTTTATTTTCTGTATGAGATTGACATCTGGATCCATTATTTGCTGTTAAAAATATGGCTTCAAAGATCACTGTACTTTTGTGGACTCATGTGATAACATCCCTGGGATAGGACCTGGAATTGAATCTTATGGAACTTGTTGGACAGCAAAACCATACCAGGAAGTTTGGTAAGGTAGAGCAGGTTGAGACCCAGAGACTTGGTGGGCACATACTTGTAGACCTGACTCCATGCTCCCTCCTGATTCCTGGCCTGGTACACGTGCTATACTTCTCAAAGAAAGAAACATGTCCTAAGATCACCTAGACCAACACAGAGTTCTTCATTCTAATGGCCCCAAGGGCTTAGCCAATAAGCTTCCTTTCTCAGACATTTCTCCCTGCAAAAGGTATTTAATCATGGGTCAGACACTGAGAAAGTGTTATGCATCTGTTTGCTACCATGAACAATCAATAAACTGTTTATAACCATGAAAAAAAAAGAAAGAAATCTGCTGTAATTCTGGTAGGTCTGCCTTTATACCTTACTTGGCCTTGATCATGTTCACTGGCTGTAGGGGTATTTAAAAAGTGCTGATATTTGAAACATTCAGTTAGTATCAGTGGCTACTCGTCAATTTTTCTTCTGATTATACTCTGAGTAACAGTGTTCTCAGTGCCTAGAACAGTGCCTGGTGCCTGTTGTCTGGCTAGTGAAATGCAGAAAGGTAGAGCCAACTGTAGAAAGTACACAGTGACTTTTGTATATGTTTATGGAACTACACATGCAAATTTATGCTGTTCAAAGTGCCAATGCCAAACATTTGCAGGAATAAGAATCACTAGGTATAAAATGCATGGGCTATATGTCTTAGGTCTGTAACAAAGTCATCATAAATCCTGAAAATTCCTCCAAGGAGCCCTGATTTAAAATCATACTTTTGTTTCTATTTAACAGACTTCATTTTCTGACCAAAAAAATTCTTCTATCAATATTTTGCATAGAGATAGCTTAATTTAAAAAAAGAGGCAACTAAGAGGGGCAGGGACTGTTTAATGGTGAATGAAAGGAATAGGAGACCTATTTCATTTTCCAGCTCTGATTGGAGAGTGCTTCAGACTTTAAATAACATTACTTCAAAAATCTCTGGGGATTTCTTCCCTGATCATGCCGACCCTGTATGTCTTTGGGGTGCCTCCTGCCACATTTTATACAGTGTTTTTTCTTCTCCCTGTAGCCATACTTCCCTTGCTCTCAAAAGTGCCTCATTTTTATGAAAAGTAGAAAAGTCAAAGGAAAGGCAAATCAAGATTTGACTGAAATGTTAAGGGCCCAAGCTTCACCTCCCTTTTGAATCATCTTATTAATACCCATGTCATGACTGGTCGAGAGAAAGGTTTGGTGCCATGCTCCTCAATCAGTGTTCCTTCGTTCACTTTCATTAGGGGCCATGTTTCCCTGACAAAGGATAACAAATGGACACTGTTGGTCCCTAATGTGCTCTTGACTACAGATTCTGCACCATTTCTCTGTGAGGCAATTGCAATTATTTGTCATTTTAATATGACTTGGCAGGGAGGTCTGAACAACACGGTTATTATTCATCAATATGTATATCTTGTACTTATATTAATATTAGAACATCGTTATTACTCTTCTCACATTGCATGAGCAAGATAAAATTACACCATGCAGAAAATGCACTAAATGCTTGTCAGCTGGACTCATAGCAAAACAAAGGTAATTTAAGAGCTTGTACCATTTATATGGTAAATACTAGCATTCATTATTATGAAGCAGGAAAAGCTCTTACCTTTGCACTACTGGAAAAAGTGCCAATATGTTTCCAATATTAATTGGAAATAATCTAGCTAGTAGTGAAACTCCCACCTTCTAAAGTGTTTGTATACATCCTTTTATATCCTAGAATATTCATATGTCTATATTTAGTCATGTGCACACAAGTGTAACTTAGGTTTTAGAGTTATAATTCTTACCTCTTTGGTTTTGTATCCTTTGGGGGTAGGTATTGAAACCTTTGAGGCTGAGGAATTAGATTTATAAATGAGTAGTAATAGTTTGCCAGCCAACTCTGTCCCCATAGATGTGAATATTATACCATAATCATGATGAATCCAGCAAAACCTCTATCCAATTCTGGGTACTTTAAATTGTTCTGAAGTTGTTTTCAATTCTCTTGCCTATTACCAAGCTAGACTTATATAAAAATCAAAGGCATTGAAAATAAATATGCAGATAATAAATTGTTAAAAGGTCACTACCTGCTATGTAAGTAGAAAGCAAGGGAAGATTATTACAGCCTGATTCTCATGGTTCAGGCAGAACACATATTCTTCACTAAGAGCTAGAGGACATGCATAGAGTCAACTTTCATGCTTCTCACATAAACAAGACCTGTATCATCAGCTTTCCAAGTAAAAATAAACTTTTAATTCTCAATAATTATTTACCTGAGAAAAAGCCAAATATATATTTTTTTAAAATATCCACAATGTACAAGAGAATGTAATGAGTTGGTTTCAGTTCCTAAGACCTAGGAAGGTATGGTATCAGGTACCTGACAGAAAGCAAATCCCATGGTTATTCCTGTTTGTTGTTGGGTAGAATGGGAAGGAAAGAAAGAGAAGGAAACCTTCAGACCTTGAGCCAGCAGTGACAGAACAACTTAGGCCAAAGGGAATAGATGCCCCACCAGGACACTAGAGAAATCTGAGCACCAATAGCAATCTCCTCTCAAACAGCAGGCAAATGTGGGAAGGAAATGTAACGTCCCCTTCCTCTGGGAAAGCCAAGGACCTTTCCACATTCTTCTGCCTCAAAAAAAAAAATCTCAACTACATGAGCAAGATAAAATTACACTTGCTCACACAGGACCACACACGCGAAACAATGAATATAGACAAGTCGGCAGAGTGCAGAGAGCAGAACATCATGGCAAGACCGGCAAGCCTGTGTACAGAGCTGTGGGCTGCCCTGTTACTGCCTCACCAGCCATTTTCTTATTCATTCGTAGGAAAATGACTGCAGTTACACAGTGAGAAGGGTCGTCACGGTTAAACCCGAAAAATGACATTTATTGTGGTTGCTGTTATTATTAAGATTTTCCTCACATATCCAGGGGCTGGAAATGATTGGGGGAAAGACTTGGAATGGAAATAGCCCGGGTGCAACTCACCCTTCTCCCTCACACACAGGGGAACCAAGAGTGCTTGTCTTCACTGGACTCTTTCTTCTGGTTTTGGACAGAGTACTTGCCTCTTGAAGCTTATTTTTCTTGATCTAGGAACACTTTCTCCCTGGAAATCATAACTATAAGCTCTTATATATAAATTGCATAGTAAAGTCCCTACTGAGAGTATTTAAAAAATGAATATAGGACTGAAAATTGTTTTAATCAGCCTGCTTTTGTGTTGGGTTAAAATGTGCAACAAACAGCAGACTAGATAGTGTGTAAGGAGACTGAGAGGCCCACACCTCTAGTCTTGGCTATGTCACATGTTGAAACAATGAACACAAATGACTTTTCAATACAATTTTCTTACCTGTAGCACATGAAAGTAAAACATACAGCTCATGTCTCATGACAAGAACTTTAATCTTCCCAGATAGTTTCTGTAGAAGTAATGGAAGTTCCAAAAAGAGAGAGAAACCTTGATCTTGATGCCAGGAATGTGAAAACAAAAACTGAGAACTGACTCATAGATTTCAGAGCAACTTGGTCCAAATTAGTGAGAGCTTTTCCAATGCTTAAATAAAGCCCCTCCTCATTAGGAAAAATCAGAACACTGTGAGGAAAGAGTTTCTCCAGGGAAACTCTAAAAGGACTTAAAGCCCACTAGATTCAGACAAGGTCCATCTGGCTATGATGGTAACCCTGGGACACAAGCCTTATAACCAGGAATTATCTAGGTAGTGCAGGACCTTAGTGTATGTAAATAGAAGGTGCAGGATTCATACCCACCAGGGAAGGAACATGCCAAGTGGCGTCTCACTTCAGAGTGGCATTATAGATAACATTTGTGCTCAAACTTTTAAAAGAATATATATGTGTGTGTGTGTGTATATACATATATTACATATATAATATGTATACATATATTATATAATATATTTTAAAAGAATATTATGTATACATAGTTTTGCTGGCTACAAATTTTAGAGAAATATGTGTTCACATATACTTATAAATACAGATGACAATGAAGATATACAAATAATATAGAGGATAAAGTAGGAATAGATAATAAGATACTCAGCATTCAATAAGTTAGTTCCTTATAACAAAAGCCAAAATCTACTAGATGCTTAAGAAAGAAAAAGCAGTTTTCTGAATGGTGTCTGAGAACTCACAGGATTCAAGGAATGTCTGATGGACCTGGTAAAGATAGACAGGTAGGAGCAGGTCATGGCTGAAGGTCTCAGAAACCAGCACCAGCAGTCCTACCCAGAGCCTGCCCAAGAAATCCAGAGAAGCTACAGTATTGGTCTTCGACTCTGGAGTGAGCAGCCCAGGACTCAAACCCCAAGAGAGCACTTGACCTAAAGAGAGAACGTGTCTCCTCCTGGCTGCATCCAGGGATCCTGGGCAGAACGCATGTGAACCTCTTGGAAGCAGCAGCAGGCAGAAGATGTGGAAATGAATCCTCATGGGAAGGTTGTCATGGTGAAAACATTTCTCAAAAGAAAGTCCAGATACTAAGAATGGAAAGAGCCCCTGAGAACCCATGAAAAGACAAGCCTCTGTAACAATTCCTCAGTCCTACCAAAACATGGGGAAGTTAGGACACAGAGATGGAGATGGATAGCCATCCTGGTTATTTTTTGTCAGTTTGACACAAGAATTATTTAGAAAAGGAGCCTCAGTTGAGAAAAAGACCCCACCAGATTGGCCTGTTGGCAAGTCTGCAGAACATTTTCTTGATTAATGATTGAGGTAAGAAGGCCCAGCCCACTGTGGGTGGTGCCATTCCCTGGGCAGGTAGTCTTGGCTCTACAAAAATAGGCTGAGCAAGCCTGAGAGAGTAAGCAGCACATATGGGGGTCAGAAGACAACTTTCAGGAGTACAGTATTTCCTTCCAGTTTATCAGGCTTCCAAGTGCTTTTACCAATGGAGCCATTTGCTGGCCCAGTGAATATTTCTTTAGGGGTGGGGGTGATCTTAAGGATTCCAGGCTTCTTCAGAGAGGAGATAAAACATGGTCTCTGCCTCAGTTGCTCTATCGAGGTTCCTGCCTTGAGTTCTTGCTCTGACCTCTCTCACTAATTAGCAGTGACTTGACATGTAAGCAAAATAAACCCTTTCTTTCTCAAGTGGATTTTGGTCATGGTATTTATCATAGAAAAAAAAAGCAAATGAAGACAATGATACAGCTGCATCTATAGTCAAACTATAGGATATTAGCGGGTGTTTACATATATTCACAGACACCCAAGGTAAGATCAGGCATTGGTACCTATTGGTAATCATACAAGGCTGGGGCCCAGAAGAAATTCCAAAGCTGGGTGTGATCGTACACACCTTAACCCAAGCACTCAGGAGGCAGAGGCGGAGGCGCGGAGAGGCGGAGAGGCGGAGAGGCGGAGAGGCGGAGAGGCGGAGAGGCGGAGAGGCGGAGAGGCGGAGAGGCGGAGAGGCGGAGAGGCGGAGAGGCGGAGAGGCGGAGAGGCAGAGGCAGGTTAATCTCTGTGAGTTCAAAACTAGTCTGGTCTAATAGTGAACCTCAGGATAGTCAGAGCTACAAAGAGAGTAGCTCCTGTCTCAAAAAGAAAACATGAAGAAAAGAAAAAAAGAAACAAGAAAGAAAGAGGGGGGGAAGAGGGAGAGAGGGAAGGAGGGAGGGAGGGAGAGAGGGAGGGAGGAAGGAAGGAAGGAAGGAAGGAAGGAAGGAAGGAAGGAAGGAAGGAAGGAAGGAAGGAAGGAAGGAAGGAAGGAAGGAAGGAAGGTTGGCAGGCAGGCAGACATTCCAAAAGCAAGACAACAGGACAAGCAAACTGTTTCCTGTTTAATGAAATCCTCAAGGTATTTTTAAATGAGCTCTGCTTGTATATTCATTCAGCCAATATGTTGAAAGTCAGTAAATTATGTAGTACAGTATACAAAATAACCCAGTAAAATAGCATGCAAGAGGTAGACTCAAAATATACATATACACAAATGTAGGCATTCTACCATTGGATTTACCACTGGGATGAGAAAGGATTTTGAAGCCATTAAAAAAAAATGTACTTTTTCTTTCTCCCATTTGGACTCTGACCTTTTATATAAGTATGTCTAATGGTTTTTGTAAAATTTTGTTTCTTAAAAATACTTACAGTTTTTTTCAGTAATTACTCTTTTTAAAAAATTATTGTAAAGAAATAAATTGAGTTATAGGAAAATATATACAAAAATCCTGAGAGGCCAAATGTTTGGGTTCAGACTCCATTTTATAAAACCTGAACTAAGTTTAAACTCAAGTAAACTAACAGGCCGGAACCGAGCTTCCGTTTTCAGGTTACCTCTCAAGAAAACCTGAGTCTAGCTCCAGTTTCTAGGCTACCCACAACAAAACTTACATCTCCAGAGTTATGCTTCCCCACAAAAATCCAGCATTTAATACCAGTTTCCAGGTTAATTCCCGACAAATCTGCACCTCCAGGTTGCAAGCCTGCCCCCTGCCTAACAATCCCCAGTTAAGAGGAAAGCAGAAGTTAGGTTTATGGTTTGGCTCCCAGCACCAGCCGACTATGCCAAAAGCCACAGTAGCCCCCCCCCCCCCCCAATTAGATGCCAGGCTAGAAACACTCACCCCTCACTTGCCACTTTTTATAAAACCTTGTCCTGATGGGTGTTCGAACCACCAGAACCATCCTGCAGGTCAGCAATGAATTAAGCACAAGGTAGCTCAAATAAAGACCCTGATGTGATTGCATCAGATTTGGCTCCTGACTGGTGTTTTGGAGTACACAAACGTTTCAGCAACTTTTTGGCACAACAATATCAGCGATGTTTGTCCCATTATTGCTGATAAAATACAGGATTTAGATAATTTAAATATAAATTACCTATAAAATTTAATAGGTAAAATTGTCCCAAAAGATTGTAGCTACAAAAACATTTCAAATTGCTTCTTACATATATACTTTCAAATATAAAAATGCTTTTTGAAGAAACATACAGCAACATAGATGTACAGATGTTTCCGCAAGAAGCTGCAGCATGTTTACTCAGTGACAAGATTATGGGTGATTTTAATTTTATCCTTTTTACCATTTCACATTACCCAGATTTTTTACAAGGAATGTAGTACTTTGTCAAAGGGAAAAAAAAAAAAAAGAAAGAAAGAAAGAAGGAGTCACTTAATGGCTTACTGAAATATTAACTAGAAGATTATATTTTAATGTGTAGAACTTAAAACTTTTATTTTTACTACTCAATACTGAATAAAATTATTATTTTATTCTTAAATTTATTTGAAGGCTTAAATCTCTAATAAAGAAACCTTCATCCTTCTTGTTGTTATTTTATACATTGACATTTAATATTTTAAACATGCTCTGTATTTTAAAAAAATCTAAGAAATCATGGAACCTCTGGAAAATACAGCAAGGATGGTTATTTTCTAATAGTTATTTTCCTCATTTACATTTCCAATGCTATCCCAAAAGTTCCCCAAACCCTCCCCCCCACTCCCCAACCCACCCATTCCCACTTTTTGGCCCTGGTGTTCCCTGTACTGGGGCATATAAAGTTTGCAAGTCCAATGGACCTCTCTTTCCAGTGATGGCCAACTAGGCCATCTTCTGATACATATGCAGCTAGAGTCAAGAGCTCCGGGGTACTGCTTAGTTCATATTGTTGTTCCACCTATAGGGTTGCAGATCCCTTTAGCTCCTTAGGTACTTTCTCTAGCTCCTCCATTGGGGGCCCTGTGATCAAGGATGGTTATTTTTAAGCAAACAATAATAGCACAATCTGGATTTAAAACAAATTAGGCCAGTTACAGAGTCTTTTTCCTGTGTCAAGTCAAAAATACAGATGAATTCAAAGAGCTATAAAGTGTATGTCAGTCTGTTGGTTTTAAATGTGAAAGACATACTGGATTGGAATTCAAGTCGTAGATCCTGTTCCCTTTATTTAGTGATGTTTTGCAAGGTAAAAAATAAACGTAAGGCCAATGTACTTCGAGAATGAACATTAAAATCATAAAAATGTAATTGACAAAATTGAGAAAGGTTTTAGAACTCATATATCTGAATAGAAACTCAAAAGAGCCCACCACAAATTCTCACTGCACACCCACTGAGTAAGAGCCCACCATGGGCGCTCACTGTGCATCCAACTGAGTCAGACCCCACTATGGGGTCTCACTGTGTGTCCAACTGAGAAAGACCCCACTATGGGGTCTCACTGTGTGTCCAACTGAGTGGCTAAAATAACAATTTTTAAGATAATAAGAAACCTCCAAACTGGTTTTTATAAGGTCTCTACTAGTTTACACTTCTATGAAATAATGAGACCTGTTACTTTATAGTGCTCCTTCCCAGTGGGACAGAGGGTACTGAAATTATAATGAGTGTTGAACAGAACAACTTATAAAAGGGTCAGAACTGAAACAAACTCCTGATGGGGTCTCAGAGTGGTGCATTCAACTTGACAAACAGTCCAAGATTTTGTTAAAATACTTCTCATAAAGATATTTTTATGTCTCAGTAATTTGACTTCTGTAAATAAACCCAACACACATGAGAATTGCACACACAAAAACTGTTAGGAATGCTCAGAGTAGTGAAATCCCTAAAACCCAAAATGTCCATCAGTTGATGAATGGATGAATTAAATGTGGTATATCCAGACAATGGAATAACCACAAGCAATAGTAAGGAAACAAAGTATTGATACAAGATATAGCCTGGATGCTCTCACCTGAATGTATGCACATGATTACTCTGGTTGCATCTGGTGGCCATTGTCTCTAATCCTAGCACTCAGAAGGCAAAGGCAAAATAGTCACCTGGCAAGTCAAGACTAGTACATGTCTGAAAATGCTAAAATCAAATTAATAAAAAACAAAAAGTCTTGTACTAAGTAAAAGAAGCTGATTAAAGGGCACATCTACTATCTGATTGCATGCTTGGGTGTACTTAAACAGGTAAGTCTACAGACACAGAACATAGGGTGTAACTTTCTGGAGTTGTCTAGAGAGAATAGCATTTCAATTCAGTTAGAAGGAGAGGATTTAGTACATAGTGCTGATGAAATCTTCATTTGACCATTTTACACATCAGGAATCCTATATACCTGTATCAAAATGCAAGCTTATTAAATACCTAAGGATTAAATTATAAAGACAATATGTAGAAGAAAGTGATAGTACATTTTTGTAGAGAAAATCATCTTTGCAAAAAGAAGAGACAGAACTTAAAATCCATAGAGAAAAAATATTAAAACAATATATCGTGTAAAATTTCAAATGGCAAATACAGCATCAGCCCCATTCAAAGACAACTCAGTGACAGACTAAGAGTAGCAACCTTCGTATATAATTAGCGTCAATCAAGAAAGCACTGATATAAGTCTAGGTAATGTGGGGGCTGAAGCAGGAGGATCACAGACCTTCCTGTGATACAGTGTGAGCTCCAAGTAAACCTGGAAAACTCAGTAAGACATGAAAGAAATAAGCAAACAAACAACAAAGTGCCAGAGTGCCCAGAATGCTCACCCGGCCGGTGAGAGATGCTGAGTTCAACTTATAGAACTGAAAAAATAGAATGGCAACCTAGTAGAAAATTAAAGAAGAAAACGAGACATTCATAGAAAAGGAAATACAAATAGAAATATAAAAGTAACAGATATAAACTTATAAACATGAGAAGGGCAGATGGAAGCTGACAGATTTAATCAGAATAACAAGCGTCAAACCTCGAGGATGAAGCAGTGATTTAAAGCATCCATAACTTCTGCAAGGTCTGTTCCAGCCCTGAAAATCCAAAGATTATATCAAGGTTATTCCCAATATTAATGCTGTCTCTTTGAGAATGTTTGAGACAAACAACAGACATAAATCTTTAACCTCACAATAATGTTAAACCCATTCTACATTGGTTGTAGCTGCAAATAAGTCAATTGCATAGATCAGTGCTGGGATTTAAAATCTGAACAAGGTGCAGTGCCTGCAGAGGCCAGAAGAGGGCAAACCAGGCTCCTAGAGCTGGACATACAGGAGGTTGTGAACTACCAAGCATGGATGCTAGAAACTGAACTAAATATGCAGCTAGAGACACGAGTTCTGGGGAGGGCGGGGGGGGGGGGGGGGGATATGTACTGGTTAGTTCATATTGTTGTTCCACCTATAGGGTTGCAGATCCCCCCAGCTCCCTGGGTACTTCCTCCAGCTCCTCCACTGGGGGCCCTGTGATACATCCAATAGCTGACTGTGAGCATCCACTTCTGTGTTTGATAGGCCCCGGCATAGTCTCACAAGAGACAGCTATATCAGGGTCCTTTCAGCAAAATCTTGCTAGTGTATGCAATGGTGTCAATGATGGCCTAGTCGGCCATCAGTGGAAAGAGAGTCCCACGGGTCGTGCAGACTTTATATGCCTCAGTACAGGGGAATGCCAGGGCCAAGAGGTGGGAGTGGGTGGGTGTGGGAGTGGGTGTGGGAGGGTGTGGGGGACTTTTGAGATACCATTGGAATGTAAATGAAATAAATACCCATAAATAAATAAATAAATAAATAAATAAATAAATGAAACTGACCTTCAGTACTGTATAAGAGTAATACACACTCTTATCCACTGAGCCATCACCTCTTCAGTCCCAGTCGGAGACTTTGTTACTGGTTTAATGTACAAGCTCTAACCAAAGAAACTTCTAAGAGGAAAATAATCTGTTTTGATGAAGTTACTTTTTATTAAATTTATTTACGTGGAGGTTGGGGTGTACGAGTCCTACCACATGACACATATGTAGACTTCAGAGGACAATCTATGTGAGTCGCTTCTTCCTTTCACCATGTGGGTCCTGGGGATTGAAATCAAGTTGTCATCTTAGTGGCAAATACCCTTACCCATCTGAGCCATCTCGTCGACCTTAATAAAAATATCCCCTATCATTCTTAAGGCATCTGGAATTGGATGGGAAATTCCGTATTGAATTAGGCAATGGTACTCAGACCTATGCTGGGAATAAGCTTAGTAATTTCCAGTGGAAGAAGAGATCATTACTTAACCTGACCTAAGGGCAAACTCATATAAATTCAGTATCACTTGAGAGAAATTTAAAACATCACATGAGATGCATTCTAGATACATATTAAACAATGCTGATGGTGTATCTTCATTGTTTATGTGGAATTGTCAAAGAGATAAGAAAACAAGAAGCTCTGTTAAAATACTTAATGTAGGAGCATAATACAAATTAAACTAGGATTACACAGTTACTGACAAATGCATCACACTTAGAATTAAAATCTTATGTTTTCTTAATGTTAGATTATTTTTCTGCATCTAGAATATTGATGAGGATGGTTAATGAGATAGTTCATTGGATCATTGATATAATGTTTGCTTAGCATATACAAAGAAGTGGGCTTAGTTCCCAGAACCAAAAGTTAATTAATAAAATACTAGTGAAGGAATATCAGGCAGGATATGACGTAGATAGCCCCAGAGGAACACTGCCAGAAGTATTCACATATGCACACGTGCACACATATGCACATCCACACAGATCATTTCATGCAGTGCTACCTAGTCAAACCTCCTAACTGAAGCTCTTTAGGTTTCTTTTGTGTTCCTAAGATAATGCTCAGGGTTCCAAACACAAAAACAAATACCAAGCATGCTCTGGTATTTGTAGAGAATTTAGCTACACTTCAGGTACCTTACAGAATCAGACACCTTTCTTCAATTTCTCTGAAGAAATAAAATCATGATTCCATCTCAGACCAAGAAAATAATTTCGCACTTGTACAAAGTAAAGGCTGGAACAGTATATTCAACTGAGTGATGTTAGGAAAAACATTAGCTAAAGATGCTTAATAATAGAAATATGTACTGTACTGGCTGGTTTTTGGTGTCAACTTGACACAGGCTGGAGTTATCACAGAGAAAGGAGCTTCAGTTGAGGAGATGCCTCCATGAGATCCAGCTGTAAGGCATTTTCTCAATTAGTGATCAAGGGGGAAAGGCCCCTTGTGGGTGGGACCATCTCTAGGCTGGTACTCTTGGGTTCTGTAAGAAAGCAGGCTGAGCAAGCCAGGGGAAGAAAGCCAGTAAAGAACATCCCTCCATGGCCTCTGCATCAGCTCCTGCTTCCTGACCTCTTTGAGTTCCAGTCCTGACTTCCTTTGGTGATGAACAGTAATGTGGAAGAGTAAGCCGAATAAACCCTTTCCTCCCCAAGTGCTTCTTGGTCATGATGTTTGTGCAGGAATAGAAACCCTGACTAAGACATGTACCATGGAAGAAAAATCAGTAATCAGTTTGAGCAGCTTAAATCTTTAATCATGATGAGGACAGGGGAGTGGGTAACAAACTTGCTGGATTTGAATCTACAGCAATCATGTGAAAGCCAGGTGGGCATGACTGCCAAGCTGTATTCCCATAGCTCAGGAGGTAAAGACAGGGTATTCCCAAGGCAAGCATCCTCCCTGTCTCAATATTAGACAGGGAGAAAAGTAATCAAGGAAAATATTGACCTCTGGCATATATATACATATATTCAAACACAAGAGCACTCATACCCTAGTGTGTGCACTACACACATAAATACGCAAACAAATTTAGCCGCCATATATTTGTCTTTTAACTACAGGGAGAGCAACTTCTTGAGGACATTCACTGTTAAATATCATAAAAGAACTGGATGTGGTTCACAGGGATGGTGTTTCAGAGCTCTTCATTTAGAGCAAGGACAGAGAGAGTGACAAAGAAACTTTTCATTTTCATTTTATTTATTTTATTTAACTTTTTTTAAAGTTCAATGCCATAAAAGAAATTTATCACCTGAGTGTCCTTTGCTCCTTTTTAATGAAGCACAATATAAATCTTATTTTAGCTGTACAGAAATTGTTCGATATCCTGTGGAAGGTCGTTAAAGCCTAATTAGCTTTTAGGCTATTTCTTATAGCACAGAGTAAAGAAAGAGCATTTTGTTTATTTAAACATGCATTGAGTTTCCTAAAATTTCAAAATCAAATATATATACAATGAATCATACATATGTCATTTATTTATGAAAAAATTATAAAAATTAAGTTGACATATATGAAAGTTCAGTACATAAAATTACTCTATTTACAGAAAAATGGTGTCAGGTTAGCTCCATTAGAACACAATTAATTTTCTTTTCAATCATAGAAAGTACAGCCTGTAAAATAGAGAAACATCAGAACATGAAAACACAATTCACAGAAATAGACAACTGCCCCAAGGCAGGCACTGTACATTAGCATCATGTACTATTTTTTTTAAAAAAAATTGTGTGGGCAGAGAAATTTTTTCCACTTAAATTAGCAAGGATAGCCCATCCTGCACCTCTCTTCCCCACCTGCTGAGTCCTCTAGGGCACCCCTAGCTACCCTGAGCGGCTTGCTATCTCCGCTGGACACCCATTCTCCCACCACCTCTCAGCCCACCTTTATCAGACCTGATGATCCAGAACCGTACAGCCCAACGATACCTATCAGAAGTCTACCACATCAGGATCATCAAGCAAGCGCAAGCTCCATCCCAATACCTACTACAAGAGAAACATCCAGGGACTAAAGGCATCTAGATGGCTAAAGGCCCTGAAAAGAACGCAATCAACAAAAGCTAGGACAATATGACATCCTCAGAGCACAGCTACCCTACCACAACAAGCCCTGGATATCCTAATACAACTGAAGCACAAAAAAATGACCTCAAATCTAATCTAATAAAGATGATAGAGGCTATTAAAGAGGAAATTAATAAATCCCTTGAGAAAATACAGGAAAATACAATTAAACAAGTAAAGGAAATACATAAAACTATTTAAGACCTGAAAATGGAAATAAAAGCAGTAAGGAAAACACAAACTGAGGGAATCCTGGAGACGGAAAACCTAGGGAAGAAAATAGGAACAAAAGAATACAGAGAAGGAAGAGAAGATCTCAGGCATAGAAGATATAATAGAAGAAATTGATATATCAGTCAAAGAAATTGATAAGTCTAAAAAATTCTTGACACAAAACACCCAGGAAATCTGGGCAACCATGAAAGGACCTAAACTAAGAATAATAGGAAGGGGCTGGAGAGATGACTTAGCAGTTAAGAGAAATAACTGCTCCTCCAGAGGTCCCGAGTTCAATCCCCAGCAACCACATAGTGGTTCACAACCATCTCTAATGGGATCTGATGCCCTCTTCTGGTATGTCTGATGACAGCTACAGTATACTCACATAAATAAATAAAC
This sequence comes from Mus caroli, assembly GCF_978045245.1. Classification (NCBI taxonomy): domain Eukaryota; kingdom Metazoa; phylum Chordata; class Mammalia; order Rodentia; family Muridae; genus Mus; species Mus caroli. Next base: position 168,470,361 of record NW_028227257.1, read on the forward strand.
CTTTAAAAGAAGAAGAAAGAGGAGAGGGAGAAGAAGGAGAAAAGGAGGAGGAGAAGGAGGGGGAGGAGTAATTGAAGAAGATAAAGAGTCCTGGATCCAAGGACCAGAAAATATTTTCAATAGAATTATAAAAGAAAACTTTCCCGACCTAAAGAAAGAGATGCCTAAAAATGTAGAAGAAACATATAGAACACTAGTTAGAATGGACAGAAAAAGAAAACACATAATATCAAAACTCAAAATTTACAGAGCAAAGAAAGAATATTAAAGCAAGACAAAAAGACCAAGTAACATACAAAGGCAGCCCTTTCAGAATTATACCTGACTTCTCAACAGAGAGTCTAAAAGCTATAAGGGCCTGGACAGAAATCTTGCAACCAGTAATAAACCACATAGGCCAACCTAGACTATTATATCCAGCAAAACTCTCAATCACTATAGATGGAGAAAACAAGATATTTCAAGACACATCCATGTTTAAACAATATCTATCCACAAATCTAGCCTTACAGGAAATACTAGAAAGAAAGTTCCAACCTAAAAAGGATAACTACATCCTAGAAAATATAGGAAATAAGTACCAGAGGAAAAAAAACAAGGGAAAGACACAAATACACACACACACACACACACATGTAAATGCCCACAGGCATGCACACATGCACACACACACCACTAACATCAAAATAACAATCACTGGTCATTAATATCTCTCAACATCAGAGAACTCAATTCCAACATAAAAAGACACAGGCTAACAGAATGGATGCAAAACAGGATCCATCTTTCTGCTGCATACAAGGAACATAGACATTAAGTTAAAGAACTGGAAAAATTCTCCAAGCAAATAGACCCAAGAACAAGCTGAAGTACACATTCTAATATGTAACAAAATAGACTTTCAATCAAAATTAATCAAGAGACAGAGAAGAATACTTGATACACATCAAATGGTAAACCTACCAAGATGATATCTCAATTCTGAACATTTATGTCCAAACACAAGGGCACCCACATTTGTAAAAGAAAAAATTGCTAATGTTTAAATTGCACATTGAATTCCACACATCAATAATGGGAGACTTTATCACCCTGCTTTCATCAAGTGACAGGTCATGCAGACAAAAACTAAACAGAGAAATAATGAAACTAGCAGAGATTATGAATCAAATGGACCTAAAAGACATCTACAAAATATTTCATCCAAACACAAAAGAATATAGCTTCTTCCTAGCACCTCACCCATCCTTCTCCAAAATTGACCATATAGTAGTTCACAAAGCAAGCTTCAATAGATGCAAGAAAATTCAAATAATGCCTAGTACATTATCAGACTACTATAGATTAAAGCTGGACTTCAACAACAAGAAAAGCCTGAACAGTTTTAAAGACTTAACAACTCTTTACTCAATGATTTCTGAGTCAGGAATGAAATTAAAGACATTGTAGAATTCAATGAAAGTGAAGGCACAGCATACCCAAATGTATAGGACACAATGAAAACAGTACTAAGAGGAAAGTTCATAGTACTAAGTGCCTCCATAAAGAAGTTAGAAAGTTCTCATACAAGCAATTTAAAAGTACTCTTGAAAGCTTTAGAAAAATAAAAGGAAAAGACAAAGGGAACATACCAAAAAGGATTAGGAGGCAGGAAATAACCAAAATCAGGGCTAAAAACAATCAAATAGAAACAAAGAAAACAATACTAAGAATCAACAAAACCAAAAAGCTTATTCTTTGAGAAAAATCAACAAGATAGACAAACCCTTAGAGCCAAACTAACCAGAAGACAAATAGAGAGTATCCAAATAAACAAAAGCAGAAATGAAAAGAGAGATATAATGTAGACACTGAGGAAATTCAAAGAATCATTAGGTCTTACTTCAAAAGCCTGTACTTCACAAAATTGAAAGACCTTAATGAAATGGATGATTTTCTAGACAGATACTGCTTACCAAAGTTAAATCAAGAGCAGGTAAACTATTTAAACATCCCTATAATTCCTAAGGAAATAGAAGCAGTCATTAAAAGTTTTCAAATCACCCTGCACCCAAAAAAGTCCAGGGCCAGATGGTTTTAGTGCAGTATTCTAACAGTCTTTCAAAGAAGAGCTAACACAAATACTCCTCAAACTGGAACAGAAGGAACACTGCCAAACTCATTCTATGAGAGCCACAGTCACCCTGACACCTAAAGTACACAAAGACTCAACAAAGGAAGAGAATTCAGACCAATTTCTCTTATAAACATTGGTGCAAAAATGTTCAAGAAAATACTAGCAAACTGAATCCAGGAACACATCAAAGATATCATTCACCATAATCAAGTAGGCTTCATCACAAGGATGTAGGAATGGTTCAATATATGAAAATCTATCAATGGAATCCACCATATACACAAAACAAACTGAAAGAAAAAAACATCATCTCACTAGATGCTGAAAAGGCCTTTGACAAATCCTTCATGCCTAGATCTTAAAAGTATTAGAGAGATCAGGAATAAAAGGTACATACCTAAACATAATAAAAGCAATATACAGTAAGCCAATAACCAACATCAAACTAAATGGAAAGAAACTTAAAGCATTTTCACTAAAATAAAACCAAAGTGGACACAACAAAGCTGTCCACTCTGCCCCTATCTCTTCAACATATTACTTGAAGCTCTAGCTAGATCAATAAGACAACCAAAGTAGATCAAGGGGATACAAATTGGAAAGGAAGACATCAAAGGATTGATGTTCACAAATGATATGATAGTATACGTAAGTGACCCAAAAATTCTACCAGAGAACTCCTACAGCTGATAAACACCTTCAGCAAAGTGGCTAGATACAAGATTAACTCAAAGAAATCAGTAGCCTTTCTTCCTACAAACAACAAATGGGCCAAAAAAGAAATTACGGAAACAATACCCTTTATAATATCACAACTAATATAAAATATCTTGGTGTAACTCTTACCAAGCAAGTGAAAGACATGTATGAAAAGAATTTCAAGTCACTGAAGAAAGAAATTGAGGAAGATATCAGAAGATAGAAAGTAATTCTCAACTTCATGTAGAAAAGAAAAGAAAACAAAACAAAACAAAACAAAACAAAACAAAACAAAACAAAACAGCAGGATAATTAAAACAATCCTGAACAGTAAGAGAACTTCTGGAAGTTTCACCATCCCTGACCTCAAGCTCTACTACTCAGCAATAAATAATAAGAAAAACTGCACTCTATTGGTTTAGGAACAGACAGGTTGCTCAGTGAAATCAATTTGAAGATCCTGAAATAAATCCACACACCTACAGACACTTGATTTTTGACAAAGAAGTTAAAAGCATACAATGGAAAAAAAGAAAGCATCTTCAGCTAACTATATGTCTTCACCTAGAAGGATACAAATAGATCCATATCTATCACCCTGCACAAAATTCAAGTTCAAGTAGATCAAAGATCTCAACATAAAACCAGATACACTGAATCTAATAGAAGAAAAAGTGAGGGGTAGTCCTGAATTTGTTGGTATAGGAGACACTTTCTGAACAGTATACCAGTGGCTAAGGCTCTAAGATCAATCATTAATAAATGGGACCTCATGAAATTGAAAATCTTGTGTAAGGCAAAGGACATAGTTAATAGAACAAAACATCAGTTTACAGATTGGGGAAGGGTCTTCCCCAACCCTACATCTGACAGAGGGCTAATTCTCAAAATTTATAAAGAACTCAAAAAGTTAGACACCAATAACACAATTTAAAAATGGAGTACAGAGCGAAACAGAATTCTCAACAGAGAAATCTCAAGAAGTCCTTAAAGAAATGTTCAAAGTCCCTAGTCATCAGGGATATGTAAATCAAAATGACCTGTCAGAATGGCTCAAATAAAAAAGGCAAGTGACAGTAAACTCTGGTCATGATGTAGAGCAGGAAGATCACTCTTGTGTACAACCACTTTGGAAATCAATTTGGTTGTTTCTCAGAAAACTTAGAATTGTTCTTCCTCCAGACCGTCCATACCACTCCTGGACATACACCCAAAAGATGACCTGCTATTCCCCGGGACACTTGCTCAACTATGTTCATAGCAACTTTCTTTTAAATAGTCAGAAACTAGAAATAGCCTAGATGTCCCTCAACTGAAGAATGAGTAAAGAAAATGTGGTACATCTACACAATGGAATACTACTCAGCTATTACAAAGTCATTATGAGTTCCATAGGCAAATGGATGGAACGTGAGAATATCATCCTGAGAAAGCTAACCCAGTCCCCAAAAGGCATGCATACTATGCATTCACTTAAAAGTGGATATTAGCCATAAAACATAGGATACCCATGCTTCACTCTACAGATCCAAAGAAGCTAAACAAGAAGGAAGTCACAAGAGAGGATGATTCAATTTCACTTTCTAGGGGAATAAAATGGTCTTAGGAGGCAGATGGAGGGAGGGAACTGGGTGGAAGAAGGAATGAGGAGAGGAATGGGGGGGTTCAGAATCAGGTGTGAGGAGAGACAGGAGAAATAGCCGTATGGCCATGAGAATTAAGGGAATTCTGCAGATCTATATGGGGGTGGAGGGTGCATCTTGAGGATGTGCCAGAGACCTGGGATAGGGGAGGCTCCCAAAAATCAATAGGGGTGACCTTAGCTGAGAATCAAAGCACTGTGGATATGGAAACTAGAGAGGCTACCTCCTATATCCATGCAGGAACCCAGTGGAGCATTAGGAACACCAACCTACCCACGAAATTTTCACCCCAAAATTTATTCTGACTACAAGAAATGCAGGGGTGGGGGATGGAGCAGAGATTAGGGAAATGGCCAAGCAATAACTGGCCCAACTAGAGACCCATCCATGAACAAGTACCAATTCCTAACACTTTTAATGGTATTTTGTTTTGCTTATAGACAGGAGCTTTGCATGGCTGTCCTCTGAGAGGCTCTACACAGCAGCTGACTCAGAGGGTTACAGAGACCTTCAGCCAACCATGGAGGAACCTGGAGCTTGGGAAACTCTTATGGAAGAATTGGGTGAAAGATTGAGGGCCCTGAATGGGATAGGAACTCCACAGAAAGACCAACAGAGTCAACTAGCCTGAACTCTTGGGGGCTCTCAGAGACTGAACCACCAACCAAAGAGCATACATAGGGTGAACCTATACACACACAGACACACACACACACACACACACCACATATGTAACAGGTGTACGACTCAGTCTTCCTGTGGGTCCCAAGCAACTGGTGTGTGGGCTGTTCCTAAAGCTGTTTCTTTTCTATGGAATACATTGTTCTAGCCAGGCTGCCTCATCTGGCCTCAGGAGGAGAGGAGGTCCCTAGTCCTGCAGAGACTTGATGTACCAGGCTGGAGGATACCCAGTGGGCCCTCCACTTTCTCAGAGGAGAACGGAGTAGGGATGAGGTGAGGGACTCAAGGAGGGGGAATGGAAGATGGGGTAGGGAACAGGATGTAAATTGAATAAATAAATTTTTAAAAAAGAGATCAGAAAAAGAACTTAAAATAATAAATTAATTTATTAACAAGGACAAAATTATAATACTCATTGCTGGCAAGCAAGTGCAGAATTCAAGACTTCCATGATCAATGGGTTGTTTGATCTTATTATATTGGCTCATCAAACCTTTACCTACTTGGGAGCTTCCAACTATAGAATGTTCAGATGAAGGGAATCCTCTGTCTACTTACATACTGGTCACATATTTGTACTAAAACGCTGAAATGCTCCCTGCTACCTTTCACAGAAAAACACCATTGTCTTTATCTATAATCACCTTATTGTGGAGAGCTTTCTTCTCCTAAATGTATCTCCATGCCCATTGGCCAGACACTCTCTTTTCTTCCCTCTAACCTTCTCAACATCTCAGCACCCTTCCATGGCCTCTGCCTCAGCTCCTGCCTCCAAGTGTAGCCCTGTTTGTGTCTCTGTCCTGTCTTTCCTCCAATGATGGACTGTGATCTGGAAATGGGAGCCAACTCAACCCTTTCCTCCTCAACTTGCTTTTTGATCCTGGTGCTTCACAGTAGCAATAAAAATCCCTCACTAATACAGGAAGGATGCCTGGGTGGACGCTTGAAGAGACAGAGGAAAATAAAAGGATTGGTAGATGATCGGTGTATGCACAAATAAGTGGTTGGATGGGAGATTTATAAATAGCTGAATAATCACACAGGTTTCTCTACACTCATCACCCTTATTCAAAGTTAATATCATCTAATTGTGGAATCACAGATGAGGACTAGTTCTGATTTTAAAAGGCAACACTAGAAGTCAGGGTTAAAATATTAACATTAACTTTAATGTAAAAGTATTCTAACAGTCCCTTTATTGGAAAGTGAATATAAAGATAACATTTAAAAAATAAAATCAGTAATAGCTGTTCTTTCCTTTTTCACACTAAAAACTTGTGTGGTTATAAAATACAAATAATTTCAACATATAGAATTTTATTTATTTAGATAGGATTCACATCCTATTTATATATTAATAAATTATTAATTTATAGCTCAGTTCACAATGTACTTAAACATAATAAGGCAGGTTTCAAGTATTCTGATGATTTTTTTTATATATTAAAGGAATTTAAAGTTTTCTCTAGAAGACACAGTCAACAGCCTCTAAAAATAAACCATAAAAATGCACTCAACCTTTGGATACCCATGGGAATACTTTATTTGACCTTGGAAAAAATATAGGCAATGTAGCTTTCAAGATGATTTATTAGGGGTTATTGTTACAGTGTTCAATATTGTTCAGTACTGAACTAGTCTACCGATTACCACTCTCCACACAGCGTCACTTCTATCATGTGCTTTTATTTACCTCCTGAGGCAAAAACATCTTAATTGGCTTAGAGAAGCTTGAACTCTCTTTTATCAATGACAGATTTCATCAAAATGAAGTTATCCCAGGAGCTGTAGTTCCAGAACAGAAAAAAAAAAAAATGGCATGATCTACTTGGGGTTTCTAAGATTTAAGACTTAGAAACCAACAGCATAAAAGGCAAATAAATCTCAGAAGGCTGAGACTTGTATCTGCATATATACACATTCACCACCTTAAAAGTCCCAAGAGTGAATGTGCAGACACACACGTCCTCAGTCTGTGTTTACACACTGTATCTGTATGAATATGCACTTGTCTACTAGTTGAGTGGGTTGTTGGCTCCAGGAGCCCTGTGATAACCGATCTATAGAAGCTCATGTTCCTTCAGAGTGTAGTATGGAATGGGGAGATGACTCGCTCTTAACTGTCTGCTTGCAGACAACCAGAATTCAACTCCAAAATCCAACATCAGGAAGCTCACAACCTCCAACTCTGGCTCCAGGAGAATATTGTGCCCACTTCTGGCCTTCGTGGGTACTGCACTCACATGGTCTAACCCCACACCACTGTACCTCACGCAAAAGGAAAATAAATGTTAAAAACATTGTAGTATTTTCATATAACCTAAACACATCTCTGCATACATTTTTAATATCTTGAAGCACATAAAATACCTGTACAATGTAAATAACCTGCAAGTGGTAAATACCAAATGTTCTAAGAATAATGACAAGAAGGAACTAACTATATAAGTTCACTACAGAAAAATTTAAAAAATATTTTCAATTCACATTCGTTAAACTTCCACTTATGCCATCAACACAGAAGGCCAATTATATACTCATATTCTGCAAGTGCATATGGATGTTACAGAACCCAAATATAATTTTGAGGAAATGTTAATGTGTATGAAGTCAGTCAGAAAGTCTATAAAATGTGTAGCATACATAAGATACATATTTCAATCCTAATTTTGTGAAAGTAAGCAACCTTGCTTTATTCTTGTTTTATGTTGGTCATAGGTTCCTTGCCAAATTATCGACACATTACATTTATGAAACATTGCAGTCAGTTTTGAAATGATTTGTAGCTATGGCAAATCTTGTTAACTTCAAAAACTTAGACTAATAGTGCATTATTTATATGGGACTATTTCTTTAAGTATTCATTTTACAGTGTTATATTGTTTATGAATAAAACACATGAAATAATTTTTGTCACAGAAATTGTACTCCTGAATATGTTTTATCTTTACACGTATCACTATTTCAAAACTAGAAGCTAACAGTGAAATTGTTTTTCTCAAAAAGCCAAACATCTCTTGTCATATAAACCAAATATTTACCATAGATAGACACCCTCTCTGTAAGTTTCATCCTGTTGCAAATCGACAGAGCTCTCCTGAATTTTAATGAGATTGGCCATATATAAATTAGGTAGGCACATATAGAAGGTAAAGTGAATTGTTTAAAGGAAATTGTAGCTGTTCTCTTCCAATAAATTCTCAGCCTAGGATCAGTGTGACATCTTTCATAGACTTAAATTGTGGGCAACACTTCATTGCTCTTTCCAATACGGACTTGTTTTTGTTTTAATCTCCCTTTTATATCAAACTGAGCAACAGCTCCCAAGAACCACAGATGTTGACCTTCATGTGTCCCCCCCACCCCGGGAAGGCTGAGGCTATTTCAACGCAGGAGCTTCATTCTGAAGACAAAAGGCATCTCACTTGCTCTAGTCTTGTTACAAACAACACTGCATTTTTTCAGTGAGTTATAAAAGGAGATCGTTCTCTTTCTAAACTGCAGTTACATAGAAAGGTAAGGTCACATCTGCAATACAATGCGAAGGGTACAGGCAAGGGACCCACATGATAGTTTCTGAGTACATTCATATATCCATTGTATACACCTAGTGCTGCAATGCTTACCCAGTGCTTACCTGTGTGCCTAGGCATCGTGAAACATACACACATTTCTGCTCCTAAGGCACGTGGTTTCACAAGATCAACCTGTGAAATCAGAACATGCTCCTTGAAATCCTACACCTCATAGTCACAACCAGGGCACCAGCAGGCTTCTTCCTTTGCTCCATCACACACCATCAAACCCAGGACCATGCACACGCTAGGGAAGCTCTTTGAAACTGAGGCTACATCCCCAACACTTAGGGTCAGCAAACTTTCTATAAAAGGCTACAAATTAAATGTTTTAGACCTCATAGAAAATTAAGCTCCTGCCAAAGGTACCTATTTTACTTCTGTGCAAAAGTAACCTTAGACAATCCTTCATGAAAGGATATTTCTGTTTCATTGAAATTTTATTTATAAAAACAGGCAGCAGGTTTAAAATGAGCTGAGAAGATAGTTGACTGTTGTCAGATTTATTTTTGAATGTTTTTTTTCATTAGATTGAGAATATTATTGGGAAAGATTTGTTTGATTAAATTATGTTATGTGTGGCTAGATGACTCAAAAGGTAAAGGTGCCTGCAGGCAAGCCAGACAATCTGAGTTTGATGCCTGGGACCCCAGGTGGCTTTTCAATCTCCTGATGGAGGCATAATGGTTTTGTGCACTGTGTAAAGTTTACCCTCATGTTACTCAAATGCTGACTTCTCTGCCCTAATATCTTGTTTCTATCTGGAAATGACATTTGTAGTGCTTATGCCAAGAATCTCCTGTCTCAAGTTTGTGTAAACAATTTTTACCACGTATTCTCTTGTCAATAAATACTAATCACCCAATAGCTGGGCAGAATAGAGAACAGGACAGGTCTGCAGGCAAGAGGGACCAGAAAAGGAGAAAGGGGGAGAGGGGGAGAGGATAATCAGATCAGCTGGGAGGATGAGGAAGGGGTCTGGAGACAGAACACAGAAACACACCTGAAGTCCAACAAGCCAGAACAATAACAATGACATATAATGGGATGGTGCTGGGAGGTAGCCAGAGTAGCATAGGAGGTTTAGATGGATCTTTTAACTGCTCCGCTATTGAGATGCAGTTTTCAGTCCTTGCTTTCTCTGTGCGATTACTAAGGACTAGCATAAGGTAAAGAAGTACAGCCGCCAGATGAATTCACTGTTTACATTGATATTAAAGATAATTCTCCTATACACAAGGTCTCATTTGTTGAATAACCTTATTTCCCGAGCTACTGGAGTCCAATTCAGAAATGCTTTACCTATGCCTGTATCCTGATGTGTTTTCACTTCTTTTTATCTAAAATTTTCAGTTTTTAGTCTTACATTAAGGCTTTTGCTCCTCTTGGAGATGGGGTTTGTGCAAGGTGAGCTATAAAGATATGGCTTCATTCTTCAACATTTGAATATTCCGGAGGGATGTGTGTGTGTGTGTGTGTGTGTGTGTGTGTGTGTGTGTGTCCACCTATTCCTTGAGAACTTACTACATGTGTGAAAAGTATCTTGATCACATCTACACTACACTCCTCCTGGATATCCACTTTTACCAGGACCACATATTAAAGAAGCTGTTGTTTCCCCAGTGAATATTTTCATCGTCTTTGTGAAACCCCCAACTGCTAAAGCTGCATAGGTTTATGTCTTGCTTTTCTGTTCCTATTCATCGATCTGCATGGCTAGTTTTGTGAATGTGGCATGCTTTTTCTACTACTGTATCTTTGTAGTATAACTTGAAATCAGGTATGCTGATAACTCCAAGATTGCTTTTTTTGTTTAGGGCTGACTATCTAAGATTTTGTGCACTTCTAACATTTTTTTTTTTTTTGAGACAGGGTTTCTCTGTATAGCCTGGCTGTCCTGGAACTCACTTTGTAGACCAGGCTGGCCTCGAACTCAGAAATCCACCTGCCTCTGCCTCCCAAGTGCTAGGATTAAAGGCGTGTGCCACCACTGCCCGGCTGTTTCTAACAAATTATAAATATTGTTTCTTTGTCTCTGTGGAATAATATTAGAACTTGGGCAGGGATTGCACTAAACTGCAGACTGCTTTTAGTAATATGACCATTTTCTAAAAGTTGATTCTATCAATCCAAGAACATGAGAGGTCCTTCCATCTGTCAGTGTTTTAATTATTTCTCTCTTGAGAGTTTTAACATTTTCTTTATAGAGCCCACTTGCTTTCTTGTCAAAGTTTATTCCAAAAGTTTTTAAAGTAATTCTGAATGCTATTGTTTTGATGCCTTCTTCTGCAACATGCTTTTTATTGATATATAGGAGGACTAGAGAGTTTTCTAAGCTAATTTTATACCCTGCTACTTTGTTGAAAGGGTTTAGTGAATGTTTTTAAGAATAATATAATGAATGTATAGCAAAATATAGAATCACTTTAAAAATCCATGGATCCATGACAATAATTTTAAAAAGTGAAATACCATCAGCAACACCTTAAATGCCAAATTACCAACCCATTTTCATGGAGACCAGAGGAAAACTGAATACACGTGTCTCTTCCTTTCCATGGGAACTGCCTTTCACAGTAACTAAGTGATGCCAGTTTATGATGGAATGCTATTAGCTAATCCGAATGACAGGAAAAATTAATTAGAAGGGAATCATTATTCTGTAATATCTAATGAAATTAGATATTCAGGCAACACAAATTGGTTTTAGGGCCACGGCATGAGTGGCTGATTGGGAATTGGATATGTGATACCAAAGGACACCACATGAATCATCCTGTGCTTGTAAATGGAGACGTTAATGTACAATGAGGGAAGAGGTCCATCTGGAACACTCTGGCCAGTACTGTAGTGCTTCCAGTGATCCTAGAACAAATGGGATATTTCCTGATATTATGCAGTGTAACACTCATCTATATTTTCAAGAAGCCTACTACAGTACTTAGCATCATTAAGACTTTAGGACCACACTTTGGTCTTCGTTCTTCTTGAGTTTCATGCGTTTAACAAATTGTATCTTATATCTTGGGTATCCTAAGTTTTGGGGCTAATATCCACTTATCAGTGAGTACATATTGTGTGAGTTCCTTTGTGAATATGTTACCTCACTCAGGATGATGCCCTCCAGATCCATCCATTTGCCTAGGAATTTCATAAATTCATTCCTTTTAATAGCTGAGTAGTACTCCATTGTGTAAATGTACCACATTTTCTGTATCCATTCCTCTGTTGAGGGGCATCTGGGTTCTTTCCAGCTTCTGGCTATTATAAATAGGGCTGCTATGAACATAGTGGAGCATGTGTCCTTCTTACCGGTTGGAACATCTTCTGGATATATGCCCAGGAGAGGTATTGCTGGATCCTCTGTGTGCCCCTTCTTGGAATTGGGAACAAAACACCCATGGAAAGAGTTACAGAGATAAAGTTTGGAGCTGTGAAGAAAGGATGGACCATCTAAAGACTGCCATATCCAGGGATCCATCCCATAATCAGCTTCCAAACGCTGACACCATTGCATACACTAGCAAGAATTTGCTGAAAGGACCCAGATATAGCTGTCTCTTGTGAGACAATGCCGGGGCCTAGCAAACACAGAAGTGGATGCTCACAGTCAGCTATTGGATGGATCACAGGGCCCCCAATGGAGGAGCTAGAGAAAATACCCAAGGAGCTAAAGGGAACTGCAACCCCATAGGTGGATCATTATTATGAACTAACCAGTACCCCAGAGCTCTTGACTCTAGCTGCATTTGTATCAAAAGATGGCCTAGTCGTCCATCACTGGAAAGAGAGGCCCATTGGACTTGCCAACTTTATATGCCCCAGTACAGGGGAATGCCAGGGCCAAGGGGTGGGGGTGGGTGGGTGGGGGACTGGGGGGGGGGGTGTATTGGGGACTTTTTGGATAGCATTGGAAATGTAATTGAGGAAAATACCTAATTAAAAAAAAAAGACTTTAGGACCAAGTTTCAGGGCACAGAAAATACTAAATAATACCATGAGAAAGAAATAGGAAAATATCTATATCTAAGGAAGTTGAATATTCATCAAAACCATTACCTAAGTCTTTGTGTTTGAAGTGACTTTCAATCAAACCAGAGTTTTGTGAGAGATGATAACCAGCTGAACCATTTAATTTTGGGTTCAATAATGCTTGTGGTAGCCAACTACATGTATAGGACATGTGGTGAACAAGTGAGAGAAATTTAACTATCAATTGGCCACTAGATAGCACTTAATAATATAAATTTCATTAAGTATGCTTCTGGCAGACTTTTAAAATAACCTTGGGAGTCACAGAGCTGGTCAGTATGGTGGCAGTTTCTCACCAGCTTTTCCATAGAAGATGTCTCTGATTGAAGTCACCTAACAGGTTTAAAAAGCTGTGCAGCAAGCATTTTTCTCTCACTCCCTTGTAGTAGAAATATGCTGTTTGCTAAGTCTCCCGCTCCACCAAGGGAAAGTAGCGATTTGCTATCTTCCAGGTCTGGAAAGGAAGACTTTTTCCATCCTTGTAGTTAGATGAAGAGTTAACTCTCCTCAACCAGCATCTCCACATCAGTATCTATGGAGATTCACAAAGTTCCCAATATCCCAGTCAACTGCAGCTCAAAGGAGCCCATGAGTCAGGAAATCTCACTACAATACCCTTTATGCCCACCTAAATCATTATGTTTCCTTTCAAATCCTTACACAGACTTTGTGTCTACAACACCTAGGACAGATTGCCAAACAAATCTTCTCTGTTGACCCAACTATTTGTCCTTGAATCATTGACTTGGAGTGGCCCAGCAGTAAGCCTAGGATCATGGTTACAGGATCAATAATCTCTTTAAAATTCTTTATAATTAGGAAATTTTTAAAATTACCATGTTTTAAAATTGCAACTACCCCAGATCTACTATGCTCCTAAAAAAAATTCCATTCTTGAGTGCATGTTGTATTATTTTCTCCAAGGCAGTTTCACTGACTGAGAAGACTTGAATTGGTTTTTGGTATGTTGTTGCTTGCTTTCCCATCTCTCAACTCCAGAATAGGATTTTGTTTGTTGTATTCACAAATGTCTTCTTAGAGCCTTGATCACATGTATGGTGCCTAACAGGTGCTTCATAAAATGTTAATTTTAAAAATATATAAATATACTTATACTAAATCACATTTCATATTGTATTCATACAAATTTCTGCATGGAAAATCTGCTTTTTTTAGTTAGACATATGGCTTCCTGTAGAAATGTGTTGACAAAAATTGGGAATGGGATGCTTTTCATTTTCCATATGAATGCAGCTTCCACAGCGTAGTGTCAGTTAACAAAGAGGGAAAGCGGATGGAGACGTAAGGGATTCTAACTCACTGTGATTTAAAATCATATGTGAGCATTCTGCTGTGCACAGCTGGAAGACATCCCTGTGAAGTTCAGAGAGCTGAGTCTTACAGCACCTGTTTCTGAGCTATAACCTGTTTACACTTTTCATAATAAGATGAAACCCGATGTTTTCAGAAAGCCAGTGCATGAATGTTCTAAACATATCCTGTTGGAATTAAATCTTCAGTCCTAAAAATAAAGCTTGCTGTGTTCCGATGAAAGAAAATTAAAACATTTTATTTTAAAAACTGTGACACTGGTAATCATGATCCAAAGGAGCTGTACCAATGTGACTAGGAACATCTTCTCCATCTACAGGAGGCATATATTATATTACGATCAGATTTAAACTTAGAGTCTACAGAGACTCTGGCTCAAGAAGTACTCATAGAAGAATTTTTTCATATATAGAGACTGTATCCCCTAATAATGCACCAAATGCTTAGCATTTTATTAGTTGGCTTTACTAATTCTATCTTTAGTAATAAAGGCCATCCAAAGAATCCCCAGAGGTGATTGCCTAACGGCTGTGTATCTTTTGGATCCTTTAATATTTCTTTTCATGCGTGTTGGTGGGGGAGAGGGTGTGTGTGTGTGTGTGTGTGTGTGTGTGTGTGTGTGAGTCCCTGCACTCACATGTTAGTTCAAGAGACAAATGCCTTGATGTGTGTATAGAGGTCAGAGGACAACTATATGTAGTTTGTTCTTTCTGTCTAACTTTACATGGGATTCAGGGATCAAATTCAATTCAGTAGATTTGACAAATACTCTTACCCATTGAGACATACTGCCAATCAAGTACTTTTCATGCTATTTAAACCATAGGAAACGAAGGACAAGTATCAGGTACAAGAACATGGTAGTTGTTCTATGGACAAGTTACCAATTTTCTGTAACCAGAATTCTTCCCTATTCAGGTTTAACTTGTTGTTATTAAGCTTAGTTGTCTAAGAAATATGGTTTCACATTCGAGGGCAAACCTACCTATTAACAAAAGGAAAAAAAGTCTGTCTTGAACAGTGGCTGCATCTAATCAATGGATATACAGAGAACCAGTGAGGTGGTTCAAGGGTTAAGGTGCTTGCCATTAAAGCCAATGCCATGAGTTTGATCGCCAGGACTCACATGGTAGAATGAGAGAGCAGATTTCTCAATTTTTTTTCTGAAATCCATACCCACAAGTGCACATGCAAACACAAAACACGCATGCACACACAATATACACACAGAGAAAAAAAATAAACAAATAAAACATATAGCAAAATTTTACTAGCCATTGCACTTTAAAGTATAAGACGTTTGAAAAGAATATGGTCTTTTTCCTTCAGAGCTATGGAAATTTTTGTGTTGGATATTTCCCTATAACCACAATATACCACTACAGAAGTTCCGGGAGAGGAGCAAAATATATTGCAGTTTTATGTTGAATATTAATATTTATTATTATTAACCCTAATGAATAATAACATTAATGTGTTTTAAGGGGCACAAGGCAATCTGTTTAATGACCCATTAAATTTTACATTGTACCTGGAAACTGATATAGGGCAAACAAAGGTGTTTACTGAAATTAAAGTTACTAAACAAAAGTAATAAAGCATGATTTGAAAGACTTACCATTCCATTCATTCTTATCAATGTAGTTTTGATCAGGTTTAGACACTGTTAGGGTATAGAAAGATGGATGGCCAGTGGTTAGAAGCACATGCTGATCTTCTAAGAGACTGGGTTGTGTTCCCAGCATCCAAATCATGTGATTCACAACCACCTGTAACTTCAGCTCTGAGAGATTGGATGCCCTCTTCTTGTTACCTCCTTCCAGCCTAGCAAGGCTGGCTGAGACCATCTGCTGTGCTGCTTCTCATATCTCTCCTTTGATATGCCACTACCTGCCACCTGCCTGAGGCTGGACCTGCTTGCTAAGATCTTCTGGAGTTAGCACCGAACTGTGATCGTCTCGAGTTCCTACTAAAAGGCTGATCTGACAACTTCAAAGGAACTTTGTGTGACTGGGAATGGACCTCCCCTCTTCTTTATAAAGGGTGTTTTCCTACATTAAAGTTGAGTCTTGATCAGAATTTAGTCTTGACTCCATTTCTCTCCTTACCTGCCTAGATTCCCTCTTTTCTTCCAGATTCCAAGATGCCTTCCAGGCTCAAACCCGGACATGAGAGTGGCAGGCCAACATCTTCTGACATCTATTAGCACCTACACATACACATCATTCATACAGGGATGCACACACACACACACACACACACCAAGACAGATTTTCAAAAGAACTGGACACTTTTGGAAAACTTAGAGGAAATATGTAAATGCAAAAAGAGAAATTGAAACAATTAAAACACCAGAACCAAAGAGGATTTTTCCTAGAAATACAAGGAGACTAAAGTTTAATGTATTATTTTTCAATTATATGAGTTTTTACCCGTTTAGCAAGAAAAGATATTTTCTTGATTTAAAAAAAGAACATAACAAGTCAATACCAAAGTCTATGAGTTTTCCCTATGTTTTCTACACAAACAACAGCAACTATATTTTAAATTTATCATGAGAATTTGATAAATTATTACTTAGAAGGTACTTCTAATAGTGATTGATAAACAAAATTATTTTAATTTTTTTATACTTGAAAATGTTATAAATAAATAAGTAAATAAGTAAATAGAAACATTCTTTGGAATTTAGTTCAAACAAGCTAATAACCAGATTTATTCTGTGGGTCACAATTTACATCCTTCCAGTCTAGAACTCTGTTACAAACAAAAAATAATTTCTATTAAAATTAAGACAGGGTTCTAAGAAGACTGAAGAGCAAGAAGCCTTTCAAACTGTCTCGTCCATTAGAGGACAAATGCAGGGGCTGTTCTCCCTGAAGAAACCATTCTGAATCTCCGGAAGGCACTGAAGGAGGCAACTTTTGGCAACTGTCTTGGACAGAAAGCTGTGGTTAGTTTTCTTCATGTCAACACTCGGCTCAATAGTGACTACCCCGACCCTAGGACCAGGAAAGGCACCTCTGCTTGTGTTCCTAGAGAAACCTGTATACAGCTTATGGCCACAAACACAACGCTATTAACAAATACACAGAGCATGTGATTGTGACATCAATTACTGCTATTGACGACAAAACAGACAGATGGGCAGGCAGCCTCTGTGGTTAGAGCTCCAAAGACATTGCAAACCCCTTGTCTGTCTACTGATGAGTATTGGCTCCCGTCTCCCACCTTAACTGTTTTCTTCTTTTGCAGAAGCTATATATTAAACACAAGGGCTGTCCATTGCAACAATATCTAAGGGGAAAATTAGAAAGTGACTACGTGTGCCCATGCAAAGAGGATCAATCGATTTCACACAAGATCACATATTATTTCAAAGCTGCCAAGAACAGGACAGCTGCCATTCCACATAAAAATTAATTTGAGATGAATCATAGAAATAAAATATGAAACTAAAAAGTCCTGTTTTATATTTTATATGTTTATATAATACATATTTATATTTATAAAACAATATATTTACAGCAAATGACAGGGAAGATTTTTAAAACATTAAAAGTATTAATGAAAAAAAAATAACTTTAGCACAACTAAAATTTAAAATACCTATTCATTAAAAGGTATTAAGAAACTAAAAACTTATGAAACTCTGCATTTAAAAACCGAGTAGAGACTCCTTTTGCTGGAAAACATATTCATAGTGCATATACCTGAAAAAATAATAACCAAGAATTACTAAGGGACTCCAATAAATCAACTAGAAAAAATATGATCCATTTAGGTTTAAATGGAACAAAAGATTTGATGAATTCATAATGATGTCAATAATACCAATAGTCAATAAGCAAAGAAAAGTTTCTAAGAACCACTAACAATGAGTGAAAGGAATATTAAAGAAAATAAGATCCCCATTCTTAGCCTTAAAATATTGAAGCTTCTAAGAAACAGCCAGAACTGAACCATCAATGCCCTATGGTTTTAAGAAAAGAAAAGAAATACACAATTTTCATGAGCAGGAGCATATCTCAGTTGGCAACGTGCTTGCTTGCCTGGAAGCACGAAGTTCACAGCACTGTGATCTGTAATCCCAGGACAGGGGAGGCAGAGGCTGGTGGACCCTTGGAACCCTAAGACCAAGTGGCTTAGCCTTCTTGGTAAGCTCTAGGTTAGTGAGAGACTTTATCCGGGGATGGAGGCGGGGGTGGGTGTGCAGGGGTAATTGGCTTCTGAGAAACAACAACCAAAGTTGCCTTCTGCTCTCCATAAGTGTGGCACCAGTAACCACATACACCCAAACATGCACACACATCCATACATATGCCTGATGAAAATTCAAAGCAAACACTTGTGTACTGTTACAGAAATGTAAGACAGAAATTTCACATAAAGTTAAAGCTACTTGCTACATTTCAACAATTTTATTCTTAGATATTTAGTCACAAAAATAACTGTAGTGATATAAGCCCTAAAAGCCCAGATCCAGGAGCAACAGTATGAGGAAACATATTATGGTATGTTAATATTAGAGATCACTATTCAACATTGTAAAGAAATTACCACAAGGATGAAACTCAAACAATTATGATTAAAGAGCAGACGCTTGTCGTGCCTTTTATGTTGGTACTGTAAGTGCTGCATCAACTTTGAGAGATCAGAACAGTGCTTGCTTTCCAGGCTCAGGAAACAGTCTCAGTTTTCATCTAGGCTAGCTCAAATTTTTCCTGTGGTAAGAGAACAGACTGGGTAATTTATAAACAATAGAATTTTGTTTCTTGCCCATCTGGAGGCAACAGCAAATTCAGTGTTTGATGGAAAATGTCTCTTTCTGCCTTCAAATGAAGAAACCAACACTGTGTTCACACTATTAGCCAATGTGCTCCCTTCCACAGTTTAAAGGGCTGTTTATCCCACTCAGCATGATGTAATCACTTCCCAGGGACCTGCCTCCTAATAACCCCAGTAGTAGAGTTTGGGGATCAATGAATTTCAGAGACATGTTCACATCACAGCAAAATCTGAAACTAAGCCAAAAATATTATCAATTTTCCATGTTGACACATTCCCTTTCTTCTTCCTCTGTCCTGGGTAGATCTCCTCTCCTTTGACCTTCATCTCAGGGTTTGCAAAGATATCTTATTGATTTACAGTACGGTGGTCCACATACTGGACTCAGATTTTCTACGCAGGTTATTTGATAGAGAAGAGACATGGTTTACGATCCTTAAAGACCTTCTCAACAATGCAAGGCCTCACCTTCCCTCAGTGATCAAGACATTCTTTTCCTGGAGTTCTGTAACCTAGATATCACAGGTGCCCTGAGCTTCTTCCGTGATAGAAATTTGCTTGCAAATTTTCTCACTCATCTTTGCTCCTCCCTCCCCTCCCTCCCTCCCCTCCTCCTCCTCCTGCTTGATTTTAAGCACACTTCTCCTTGGAAAGAACAGTGACTCCATAACCATCATAGGAGAACTGAATAACCAGCTGGACAAAGGGAGAAGGAGAGAGAACAGACAGACACACTGGGGAGTGAGCTGTACAACAAAAGGGAGGATAGATCATCTTACTAGGGAGAAGGGAATTGCTTTTGGGAATGTTTGTGTCAGGGCTGAGGGTGAGCTTTGGATCCTGCTTAAAAGGCCAGTCTACCTTGAGAGCATTTCAGTCTCTGAAACTTGTCTGAGATGATCACTGGTGGTAGATCCCAGGGCAGAGCCCACCCAGAGTGCATTGAGGGACTGGAGAGATGGCCAAGTGGAATCGCTTATCACACAAGTGAGCAGAGTGTGATCCCTGGAACCCACGGGAAAAAAGCCTGGTATTCTGTGATAGATGCCTGCAATCCACACCCTCCTGCAGGGAGATGGGAGGTGGAGACAGAAATCCTGGGAGCTAGATGGTCAGTCCAGTAATAAGGCAGGCATGATTAGCAATCTAGAAAGAAAGAAATAAGACAGTCTTAGAACTTGATTTGCGCTAGAGACTGGCCAGTTATAGCATTCAGACCCAACTCTATTACTGAGGAGTCTGTCTCAGTGATCCATCCTTTTGCTTGAACTAAAGCTTTACTGTAGATGCTACAATGCCTCTGTTAGTATTCTTCTATCTCTTAGTTATCACAATACCTAATATTGTCTAGAGGATCAATAAATAGTTATTGGACAAATATATTCATTAATCTTTCTGATTTAGGTGAAAAACTAAACATATTTTGGTGTTAAACAGAAATATACTGACCATAAATATGCTACATAGTCACATAAGTCTATGAATTAAGTGATATTCGATTTAAAGATAACAATAGTTAATGGAGCATTATAACATGCTACTCACTGTTCTAAGAATATACAGACTTTGGAAGCTCTATTGGCCCTTACCTTAAAGTTATTTGTAATTGCCCCTCCCACAAATAAGAGCAGTGCACCAAAGACAGACACAGTGGTTTCCTTGGCTACTGTGACTACTCAGGGTAAAGAACCAGGATTCAGACATGTGAAGTCAGGGCCTAGTGAGATGGCTCAGAAGTGGAAGATACCTTCCAGAAAGCTTGATGACCTGACTGAACCCTGGAACCCACATCGTGGAAGGAAAGAATTAACTGCACAATATAGACTTATATTTTTCAAAGCCTACTTTGAATAAAGGTAAGCAAATCCTTTAACCTCCCTTCTAGACTACTACATAGCAGATGTAGTGGGAAGGGAAGATCAGTAGGGCAAAGGGGATGTGGACCTGTTTAGAAATAGTTCTTTGGGGCAAATTTAATCTGCGTTGTTGGGGTATCAGCAGGTCATTTCACATGAATCAGCAGCAACAGCTCAATCCACTCACAAACATCATTCACTAGTCAGCAACGGCAGGTAGATCCAGAAGAAACTGTGAGGCTTTGACAATAACCCAGGTTGGCAGAAGTGGCAAGAACCCACTGGAACATCACCAGAAGTTCTTTGGTGTACTTTTCTCTATGAAGTTATGACAAATGATGATCAGCAAAGAGTAGCAAGGCAAACCATGCCACACAGCATTGTCTACTGTCTGTTGGGTTATACACTTTAAACATCACATGTTCTCTCCAGCACCTGATCTAACCAAATATCACATGCCCCTTTTTCCAGGCCTGTTTCTAGAAAAACATCATGTGTCTGTTCCCAGAAAAAATATCCTCCCAAGTGTCTGCTTCAGCAAAAACATCCTCTCATAAGGCAGTTTACAGAAAAACATCATATGACACAACTGAGTCTCCAAAGAAGCCAGAAATTTCCACTTCAACACAATGCAGAAGGTTCAAACTCCAGAGCCCACACTTTTGACCTTCACCTCTGAGAAATTGTAGGAAATTGTGGATGATGTCTTTAATGTTTTTTCTCAGAAATGTTTCATTGGAACATAGTTCATTTTCTGAAACACAACTAGCTTGTGTGCTCCCTTAATTAAATCTTACCCTCTTTTTAAAAGTTTCATCTTTTAATTTTTAAATTGGTTTTCATTGCTACTTAGAACATTTAGTCTTTTGCTTGCTGTTTAACCATATAAAAGTTGATATTTTAAGTAAAGTGTATTGATGCTAATAAGTGGTTTGGTTTGGTTCGGTTTGGTTTGGTTGCTGTTATTATTTTTGTTGTTTTCTTTTTATCTGTGTTGCTTTGCTTTTTAGTGGAATCTATTCAGTCCTATGTAGGCATATTTTTTGGCTACTTTATTAGGTTCTTATACCTACCATCTTTCTCTATCCAAATCCCTTCCAACCCCTTAACACTAGGCAGGCAAGAAAGAAGGTTAGAGGGAGAAAGGGACATAGAACTCTTTAGACTACTCTTGCTGATTAGAGTCTTCTTGTTCCTTGGGGAAGATGTCAGATCTCCAACTAGAAATCAGCAATCCAGCAATAGCAAAAGCAGTAAATTCAGCAGCAGAGAACAGCAGCAGAGACCACTATCACCAGCAGTAGCAGCAGCGGTAGCCACAGGGACCACTAACAACAGGTATCAGTGAAAAAGTGTAACATAAAAACAAAAAAGACTAGGCCTTTAGTTAGGCCCAGGCTTGAGAATGTGACCTTTGTGACTCAGTGCTCCAAGGCATGCTAATCATAAAACAGATAGCGACATTCCTCCACCCACCTGCTTCCTGGGTTCAGAGAGTGTTTGTTCAAAAAGAGGTCATCTGGACCTCTTTGGTTGCTGGAACCCGCTATGCAAATGTGCTTTTGTTAGAGGCTCATAGAAACTGTCTTGAGAAATAACCACACAATTATCATGTATTTCTCCTTGTGTCTTGTGACTTCCTCATGACTCTTAACTGGTATTTTTGGTATTTTCCAACAACACCCTCCCCAACCCCTTGAGTTGTGTTTTTTTTTTTTTTTCATTTAAATACCCCCTTTCCCAGCTACTCAGTGCTCACAGTTCTCTAACCCTCCATGGTGTACAACTGTGGGCCCCAAAGTGCACCTGGAATAAAAGTCCTCTTGTGATTTGCATCAAGACCTTTTCTCATGAGTGATTTGCGGTGTCGCCTCTCCTGAATCAGAACGTGAGGGAGTCCTCACGTTGTGGGACTTTTACCAGCATCAGCAGAGACCAGCAGCAGTGGGGAGCAGCAGCAAGGGAAACAACAGCTGCCTCAGGCCCTCTCCAGCTCTAACATTTATACCCTTTCAAGAGTCCCCAGAATTCCAAATACAAACTCTCTGCAGCTGACAAAAAAAAAAATCACACCCCTCCTAGAGCACTAGACAAATCATAGTTAGTGGCTGTGGACAATGTAAAGCAACCCCATATCCTGCAACTGAGATTAAAACAAAAACATAATCATATAACTGGATTTTTCCCTTATATCATTTTTTATTAGATATTTTCTTTATATACATTTCAAATGCTATCCCAAAAGTTTTCTCTATACCCTCCCCACGCCCTGCTCCCCTACCCTTCCACTCCCACTTCTTGGCCCTGGCATTCCCCTGTACTGGGGCATATAAAGTTTGCAATACCAAGGGGCCTCTCTTCCCAGTGAGACTACATATGCAGCTAGAGATACAAGCTGTAGGGGTACTAGTTAGTTCATATTGTTGTTCCACCTATAGGGTTGCACACCCCTTCAGCTCCTTGTGTGCTATCTCTAGCTTCTCCATTGGGGGCCCTGTGTTCCATCTTATAGATGACTATGAGCATCCACTTCTGTATTTGCCAGGCACTGGCATAGCCTCATATGAGACAGCTATACCAGGGTCCCTTCAGCAAAATCTTGCTGGCATATGCAATATAACTGGATTTTTTAAGACACCAAAATTCTCACCATAGTCCCATCTGTGACAAAATTTAACCCAACTGTTACACAAACTACTGAAATGACAATATGCCTTTTCACTGAAAGTTTTCCATTTCTTCACATAAAACACATTAGCTGGCCATACAATTATTTGTCATACAACTTCATATATTCCAGTTTAATATTCTATACTATGAAAAGATGTGAATGTTGCTTGGGATAACATAATCATTGAGTTCGATCATTTTTGTGAATGGTTTACTTCTTTTTAAAAAATCCTTTATGTGTGTGAGGTGTTTGCTTGCATATATATGCACTGTGTGTAACCCTTGTGCACTCAGAGGCCAGCAAAGAGTGCTCATTACCCGGCCCAGTATTGTGGATGCTGGGAATAGAACCCTGGTGCCCTGAAAGGGCAGCCAGTGCTCTTAATTGTTGATCCATCTCTCTAGCTCCAGGTCAAATGATTTTTTAAGCTATTAATTTCAGTCAAGAGCCCACTGACTAGACCTTTCTGTTTGATGACCATTGTATCTTTGTCAGAAAACAAAGCAATGCTTTCTATTCTATACACACATTTTTTTTTATGGCATCCATTTGCTACGCCAGTGTGCCAATTTTAGGAATCAAAGGTATACTTCATATCTGTGGTGTGATAAAAATCAATGTATATAAAATCTTCTGTTCTCAATTTATTTAGAAATCAATCTTTTCTTTAGCCAGATATATGAAAATTGTTATCTACTTAAGTTGAATATAGATGATAAGGAGAATTTCCATAGAACTAAAAACATGATTTACTCAAATTTAAATTGAAGGTGGTAGACTTAAGATGATACAGTATTTGAAAAACATGCACATTGCAGACAAGCCACAGTGAACTCAGTTGAAGCATTCTCTTCACATTATTTTAAAAAGAAAAGAAAGAAAAAGACTGATACCTGATACAAGAAGATTTTTATTGCATTGAGAAATGCATTCCCTTATGAGATGAAATATTTCTTTAATGCAAATGTGATTCTGGACTCTCATATGAAGGCAGACCTGGGGTCAAAGACAGTGCCATGTAGGATACCCAATTCACTTCCAATTGAGCTAATATTGTGCACTAAAAAGCTCCCATGGGTCTTCTATATCTTGCCATTGCATATGTATTCTGAAGACTAGTTTTGCTTTCATTTCAGTTAAAAATAAATACAAGAAAAGTACAGCTACAATGGGTATTTCTTTGCTGGCCTGAGGCTCTATTCCAGCAGCATGAACATCTCACAGAATACCTTCCCTTCCTTACAATGGCCAGCCTCCTCAATTCCCTTCCAGACCACTATACAGTCTGTATTTTGCCTCCGGGAGGTGGGGGAAGGTCAAAAGATAAGGACCACAGAAAAGGTTCTACTGCTTCCCATGAAGTTTGCTCTTGCCCAGTGGAAGACAGAAGAGTGACACTGGATTGCCTCAAGATTGTCACACTCTTCCATTGAGATGACAGTTTTCAAAGCATGTTTTCTCCATCCAGTTCCCAGCACAGTATCATCTCCACTCTTCTCATTACCTCTGGGGTGACTACGTTCCCTCTTTTCTTCCTATTTTTCTTCTTCTCCTTCCCCTTCCCCTCTTCTTCTTTGTCTACATTCCCTCTTTTCTTCTTCCTCTTCTTCCTCTTCTTCCTCTTCTTCCTCTTCTTCTTCTTCTTCTTCTTCTTCTTCTTCTTCTTCTTCTTCTTCTTCTTCTTCTTCTTCTTCCCCTCCTCCTCTTCTTCCTTCTCTTCTTCCTCCTCCTCCTCCTCCCCCTTCTCCTCTTCCTTCTTCCCTGCCTCCCTCCCTTCCCTCCTTCCAACTAGGAATGTCTATATTCCATGGCACCATCTTTTATATGCTCCCTTCATGAAATACTCACACCAACACATGGATTAATGCACCATCAGAACTGGTTTAAAGCTAGAATATTCTCCGACTTGTCATAATTTAGGTGGAAAGAGTGAATTTCTGGAAGATATGCTAACATATAAAGTAAAACAAATATAAAGATGTCAAAAGACTGTCTTAGTGATGACACCTGTAACCCCAGAACTGTAGAAATGAGGCAGGAGGGTGGCAAGTTCAATGTCTCCCTCAGCTCCATATTGACTCTACCTCCTAAAAATTAAAGCATCATGAACTGTTTATCTTAAATAAAAATAAGAAGTATCTTTTGTTTAGTTGGAGGTAGAGTATTTTAAATTATTAAAATCACTTTAGGTGCTGCAAGCCAGAAGGGCTTCATCTTCACCTGAGAATTTATTACCACTCAGCCATCTGTGACCAACAGTCCCTACAGAATTGTTTCAAATTTATTCTTCTAAGTTAAGTCTAAGAAAGAAGAAATCTGGCACCTTTTCATCAGGTGAACAGCTGGGTTCATTTTGAACAGGTAAAACCTAAATACCTGATATTTTAAATATTTAATGACCACCAGGAATAATGTCGAAATACATTATCCTATTGTAACAAAGTACAAAGAACATGGAAAGTAGTTGGAAGGACTAAGGTCTACAAAATTACACATGTTTAAGGAGGGAAAAAGCAGCCATGATGGGATATGTTCAATTTGGGATCAGAAGTTCCAATTTTTGTTTATATTGAAATTTGATTCATTTAAAATTATTTTGTTGAAAGTGTACATTTTAAAATGTGTCAGATAGATAATATACATGAAATATGATTAAGAAATTGGTAGAATGAACCTCATACTCTGAAAGCAAAATATATCTATTTAAAAAATTGTGGTAATTAACTTCCTCAGCCCATCACTAAGAGAGGAGGAACAATCAGTAGGACCATGTTGAATCTGTCATTGATAGCAGTTCTGGCGTCTGTGAAATGCCTCATGGAAGGCTGCTTCCCTACAGAAGGCTGCTTCCCTGCAGACCATTCGCTGTTTCACTGGATCCACCTAGGGGACTGGTGGAGACAGACATGTACATTGTAACCTCTAAATTTTCTATCTACCTCGACTCTTACTTGGAAATACATGAAGGAGCAAAGTCTGTTTTGCCAGGGCATGGGACATAATAAGTTTTGGCCTCCTTCACAGAGGACTATGGGCCATGAGACCATTTGCAGAAGAGGGCATGGTGTGGTAGAAGAGACAGGACTGGAAATATTTTCTAGATTGGGTGACTCAGTCATCTATGAAGTACCATCAACATTATGTATTTTATACTTTCAAAATTCTTATCTAATTTGTAAAAATAACAGTACAGACTGGTATAAATTGTATGTCTTTGTCAAAAGTGAGGTTCAGATTGTTTGTAGATTGTAGTCACCTACAATTTTATATGTGTGTTGCACATTGTGGGCTGTTGTTTTTTTTATTTGTATCTATTTATTTTAATTAAAAATTAATGTGGGAGGAACACATATGACTATGGTGCCCACAGAGGCAAAGAAGGAGCATCAGCTCCCCGAGATTTGAAGCTGCATGAAGTTTTGAGCCGTATCAAGTGTTCTGAAAACAAATCCAGGTCCTGGGGAATAGCAGCAAACCCTCTTAACTACTGTACCCCGTAGCTCTTTAAATCTGATTATATTGGTATATTTTTGTCTCTTTCTTACTACCAGTGTCATATCATGATGAGTATGATGGAACTTGGCCATGAATCTGTGTGACCTAAGACTTCCTTCTGCCAAAGGAGGGCTTGGGGAATAGTGTACTGATCATAGGTTGACAGGGGAAATTATTATGATAGCTATATTTTTTTCTAGATAAATAAATTAAGAAGCTTAAGAAATTTGTGGAGAAACCTAAGGATATTGCTTACTGACTGTGGTGGCTTAATAAGAATGCCCCCCATAAGCATGTTAGCATACTTTTGTTGCAGTAAATCTCTCCAACCAAAATATGGTCGGGCAACAAAAACACAACACAGTTAATATGATCACATGCTGTGTGCCTAGATTGGGCAGATCTACCTCTACACTACCATGTTCCACAGCTTATGAGACCCCTTAGAACCCCTTAGAACTTGCAGTTTCTCCAGGCCATGTGCTTCTGCTCTGCTTTTCTCCTTCTTCCTCCTCCTCTGCATCCTCTCCCTCTTCCATTTTCTCTTTCTTCTCTCCCTGTCTTCCTCTCCACCTTCCCTTTTATCTGCCCAATCATCAGCTCTTCTTTATTTTACAAATTAGGGTGGGAAGCAGGTTTACAGGAAATCACCTAAATGCTGACTCATTCCTTGGTCTCAACCACTCACAGAATGGAATTAACATCAAATATAACTAGCCCCAGGACTATCCACACCATACTTCCTCCAAGTTGATGAACTGTTTGGAAAGGATAAGGAGATGTGGTCTTATTGGACTAGGTGTGTCCTTGTTGTAAGAGGTATATCTCTGTAGGTAGTGGGCTTTGAGGTTTCAACAACCCACACAAATAGAGTTTCTGCCTCTCTGTCTCTCTGCCTCCATCTCTCTGCCTATTGTTTTCAAATCAGGATATAAAGCTCTTAGCTACTTCTGCCTACATGCTGCCCCACTCCCTTCCATGATGAAATTGACTAACCCTCTGAAACTGTAAACACAGCCACAATTAATTTTTTTCTTTTTTTTCTTCCTTTTTTCTTTTCTTTTCTTTTTTTCTTTTCTTTCTCTCTCTCTCTCTCTGTCTTTCTTCCTTCCTTCCTTTCTTCCTTCCTTCCTTTCTTTCTTTCTTTCTTTCTTTCTTTCTTTCTTTCTTTCTCTCTTTCTTTCTCTCTCTCTTTCTTTCTTTCTTTCTTTCTTTCTTTCTTTCTTTCTTTCTTTCTTTCTTTCGAGTTGTCTTGGTCTTGTCTCTTCACAGGAATAAAACAGTACCTAAGACAGTGATAGAACACTTGCCTTGCAATCTCAATCCCTGATCATGCATATAAAAACCATGGAGTTCTACTGTGCTCTGATAGTAACTTCACTTACAGACATTACATTTAAAATTAAGTACATGGGACATATTTATTTATACAGGGCAGTACTTGGGCAATATTTTCATCTTCTTTTCCCTTGTGTCAGAATAAACTCATTCTTAACAATGAATAGTATTGGTAGGATCCTTTTATAATTTTGTCTTAATTTCATGTGTGAAACATTTTTTTATATGAAACATCTTCTATAACCACACTTTTTTTTTTTTCTTGTAGAAGATCCGTAATCATTTTGCAAGAGAAGTTTCTTAACCCGCATAATACTTCTTAACAACTCTGGGAGATATTTTAAGGCACTTAAATATCTTTTGATGTTCCCTCCAATTTTTATATTTAAATCCTTAAATTTCTACTTAGTACAGAATGCATTCTTTCTTACAGGAATTCTCTCTTTTAGAATGAATAAAAATTCACTATCAATACATTAAGGAAATATAAGTGACAATGATTCAAAAGAAACTATTGCATTCAAAAATAGTCCCATGTCACAGTCTGACCCTTTGATTTATTGAGCAACCAAAATGAACTGACACAACATTCTATGATCATGAATATGAAAACCACAAGATTCTGCAGTCAGTGTGTTTAAAGTTAGTTATCAGGTTTACCAAACAAAGATGCAAATGTCCAGTTAAATATGAAGTCTAACAAATGTGCACATAAGCATGTCCTAACTATCTCAAGGCATATTACAATACTAAAAAAAAGAACTATTTGGAAGCCTGTATTCCATCTAGAAGTTCCAGATGAAGTATTTTATAGAATGTTGAAATTTATTTATTTTTCTAATGGATATAAGGCAACAGTAGCATTGAGCAATGAATTTAAGCATGCTGTATAGAAGGGCAGAATACCCGGAAGTCACAAACAAACAAGGATGATATTGTTCAGATAGATGCTGGTCATAGCTGGTCTCAGAGGGAGAGAAGGCATAGGCAAAGGGAGAGGTCAGAAAAGGGCTCCAAATAACCTGCAATGGAATGTATTGTGCCGGAAAAGCAGCACACGTAAAGCTTATGATCAAGCATAGCATGGACCATTTATTAATCCTCAAGTTTAATTTGTGAAAGAAAAATACACAAAAGTACACTTTCCATGAACTAATTACAAGTCCAAGTGTATGATGGTAACTGTGTTAGATGAATGAGATGTTATTTCTGATAGAAGAACTATTTATAGTAAGAGTTATTTCTCCCTCTACTGGTGATAAGAAGGAAATGCCTCTAGTGATAGGAAGGACAGGTGGTAAAGACATAACATTTCATTTTTAAAACATTCGTTATTATTCATTTTTTCTGGAAATACAGTGTTTTAACCTGAAAAAGCACTCATTCTTATAAACACCACAATCAAGAAATTAGTGAACGAAAATATACAATAAATTGGGGATACATTTAAAGCTGTTACATGCTACCTGTCAAGTTGCCTAAACGAAGCTCATTAGAGTCCTGGATTTTCTCCCCAAGGTTGTATATTCCCTCCTGCATAATCTAACTGAATTTCCCCATGGAGAAAATGCAAACTCGGTTATTGAGCACATTTTCTAACTACCTAGGATAGAGCTATGTACACATAAATAAGATTCATCCTGTGAGATTGAAAAAAATAAATGTTTCTAATCTCAAACCTGGAAAAGATAAGCATCGCAAGAAAGGCTTAGCGATCTTCACTAGCAGCAGTTACCTCAGAGTGGCTGTTATCAAACCCATTTGGGGAGCACTTCTCTAATGCAAGCGCTCCTTAATAAATTAAAGCTTCTTAGCTGCCAACTTATTGCTGAGCAGTTGATTGACTCCTAAGTACCCTCAATTCATTAGCACCACCTGTTTGACAAATGGAAATTGTTCCCTATTGTCTATTAGAGCAACTCTAAATCCTCTGTTATTCTCCTCGCCAGCTGGGCATTCTCTCAGCTCGCATCCCTACACAGGGCCCTGATTTCAGAAATGTCTCCCTCTCTTTGGCTCCTTCTTCTTGCATAATATATATTTTATCTTTTCCAAGACCTGCCTCAAGTTTCAGCGCCTACCATATTAACTTCTCTGGCTGGCCATGATATTTCTTGCTATGTCCTATGTGTTCTTTGTAGTTTGGGCTTGCTCCTATATGCTCTATAATACTTGCTTGACTCTTCTTAACGTATAGACTGATTATGTGTGCACATAACTTGGAGGGCTTACCATTGGCCACCCTTCTAAGCATACTGGTTCACTGTTAGCTCAACAGGTATGGATAAGACAGGTTGAAAAGTAGAAAGAAGACCAAAGAAGGTCCACAGAAATCAGTGACGACTTCACAATTCCCAAAATTTCCCTTATGTATCCACTTCCTGATGCCATCCCTACAGTGTGTCCTATAAAGAGATCATCATTCCTTTCTGATCAAGAAACTATATAAAATATTCATAGCAACACACAACATGCATACCCTTAGAAAAGTATCTTCTTGGTCTTGCCTTTTGATTGATGTGTAGCATAACCCTTACCTGGTGACAGCATAGTTGTTTGCATAGCCTACTCCATGGTCAGCTCTCCACACATCATAAGGTCTTGGCTGTCACCTAGAATCCATACATATTCTGACCTTCCATATAACCCCTGGACTCTCACACATCTTTGTACAGTCAGCTTATTGATGAGTACTTATTCACTATCATCATAAATAGCCACTTTCAGTGTGTCTGATATGCCTAGTTCAAAGCTTTTAAAATGCAATAGGCTCAGCATATAACTATATTGTATTTAGGTTATCAAGATGCTGGTATATAATCCCTTCCCAAACATATCATCACATGTCTTATGAATGTTTTCTTAGAAATTTGGATGTTTCCAAATTCAAAATAGTTACATTTCTAGCCTTATGATTGACTAGTCAACCTAATAATAGCAGCATAAAACATTAGAAAAGATAAATAAATGTTAGCAAAAATTCTTTAGAATGCAACAAATTATATTCTTTGTACATACAGAAGAGAAAAAAATCAAATAGTCTTTAAAAATTCAAACTTTGGAACATATTTAACCAAGAACCAAGCAGAATATTAATTTAAAATACATATACTCCCCCACCCCCGCAACTTTAAAGCATTCTGGCTTTAAAACTATCATGTTCATTTCTTGACATATATTTATTTCTGTCACTATGTCTTTGCTATTTATTATAAGATACACTAAGATCTTAATGTCAGCCTGAACCCAACACAAAGAATGATACAGTAACAAATTGTGATCTGATTTGAAATGACTTTTCTAATCTGGTTAACAAGCACTGGCTTGACTTAGGAGCAACTATAAATTAAATAGACAAGTAACTTACCAAAAGGAGAGAAAGTCAAGTTCATTTAACATAATTGGAGATGAACTGTAGAAGCCACCCACTGTTGTAAAGCAGGTTGTTACAAACAGCAGCTTTAGACACTGTTTTGTCATATATTTGGTAGATCAGAAGTCTGGCGGACAGGTTGAGGGCTTTCAATCACCAAAGACTAAAATCAAGGTGTGAGCATCTCACACCTTGTTATTTGGTGGATCAGAAGGATCCATGCTGAAGCCTGTGCAGGTTAGTGGAAAGCCCCATTCCAGAAGTTAGCAGATCTTTGCTGGTTTTCAGGAGACAGTCTTGACTCTGATCGTATCCTCACTATACAGGAAACAGCAGAAGAGCACCCATTCCTACTCCTTCCGTTTCTCTTTTCTGACTCTTTATCACTAGCTAAACGTAGCTTACAAGATGCTCCTTCTAACTGCAGGCTTTATCACCCACGTACAAGTTCCAGAAGTAATGACTCTGAAACTGGATTATTTGTGAATAAATGCTTAAGCCAAAAGGTTTTTTTTTTTTTTTTTTCAGCTCCCTGACTAGCTTGTAACTCGACCCCTTTACTCTATGGGATGAATGCCATAAGGCTGGTTACCGCTTCTGAGTTTCATGCATCCCTTTCCTCAGAGCTTGGGATGAATCTTTCCCACCTGATTTTATCCCAGAATTCCTTCTCTGTATAGAAACTTCCACCTCCTTATTCCCTGCCTAAGCTAATAGGCCAACAGCATTTTATTGGTAGGCGATACATTGCACAAAAGATTCTCTCTACAGCTCCTATACAAGATAATACCCAGGCAGGAAATTTTTCTTAGTCAGTATAACATAATCTATACATATCTCTCTATCAATAAAGTGGGAAAGACATTTAACTCTCTGCAGAGACTTCCCCATACCACAAGAGAAGCAGGTGGCACAAGGTGAAAGTGAGCTCTTTCATAGAATTGTTCATGTTGCGCATGTCAAACGGATGACTCAGTTGATGGTTGTGGTTTATTTAAAAGCCCAAGCATCTATTTATTAAATAAATCTTGGGCACTCAGGTAACTTACTAATAACTCTTACTGTGGTGACTGGTATAATACAGATGTGCTGTGGTGACTGGTATAATACAGATGTGCTGTGGTGACTGGTATAATACAGATGTGTAAGCACAATAGTGGCATAAAGCGGGGAGAAATAGCTTTGAGTCTAAACGTGGGAGCTATGTGAGCAGAAACGGGAGACAGTGAGATCCAAATGGCAGTGGTCTTGCATGTCATGCTGGGCTTTTACTTTATTCTGTAATTGATAAGACATATTTATTATTCAGTAAAAGGAAGACACAAGATTTCTATAAACATCAGAAAGCTAGATTTAGCATTGTCAGTAGTAATAAACAGTGGTGCAATGGTACCCACAACATCTGCAGGCTGTTATTGGCCCTGCATTGGGAGGTGAGAATTTAATAAACGTAGTGGCTAAGCATGTTAACACAATTTTACCATCCCATAGGCACCAGAAAATCTGAGTCAGCCTGGCATCTCTCCCATCAGTCCTCTGTGACAACTTTCTAATTTGTTATAATCCACTATGTCACACTTCCAAAATCCTGAGAGTTTCCCACTCACCCTCTGCCAGACTTTTCAACTCCTCACAAAAAAAAAAAAAAAAAAAAAAAAAAATTCCTTTATAGACCAGAACTGAAGCTTTGCACACATAAAAAAAAAAAAAAAACCCTGCACCTTTTATGCTTGCTGTTGCTTCCTGAGAAAAGGTTACAGGAATTGCAAGTAAATTTTAATGAGTGAGCCTCTAAGTTCTCAGAACTGATTTCTGTGGGGAAGTATTTGAGATTCTGTAGAAAGTGCATGGTTGACGTGAATTATCATGTAGATGTACACCATTCAACATGCGTAGACCTCTTGCTTTAAAGAGGAGCTTAGAATCATTTTTAAATGTCAGTGTTGGATCTGCGCTAACTACAAACGCTAAGCATTTATAATACTCAGTCTCTCTCTCTTAGTAATGGCTCATCACAAAGCTACTCCTTATCAAGGGAATATATTGCTTTAAAATGTAAACACATGGATTTTGTAAATTATTTCCCGATTAAGGTGAGGAGATCAAGTGACTGTTTCCATTCCTTTCATATGTTGTATATCTTTCCTGTTCTTTCTGTGCCCAGACCTGTGAGTGACTCAGGAGATTCTATCTGAAGCTTATCTCAACTAATCTCACAGAATGGAGTCTTCTGTTAAAATCCATGAGAGAAGGAAAAGAAGACATGTGAGCTTTCACTGTTCCTGGTTGCTGAGAGGACAGGCCAATCGTATATAGGATGGAACAATGATCAATATATGGTTAATAACTTAAATGCACAGTTTCATCCTTCTAAATACTACTACCAAATAAAGGGAAATTTAGACCTATCAATTAATTCATGAAACATTTGAATTTCTCCAAAAGAATTTTATTTTGAGTACCTACTATGTGCATCAACTGTAGTGGATCTCAGGGATAAGATGGTAAGAAAGGCAACTTATAGATTCCATTTGAACCACAGAGTGTGTTAGGAACCCACACTGTCTCCAATCTTCAAATACAAGACCAATCCAAATGTGGGAACTTTGGTAATCTTTCCAACGTATAATGACATCTTACGGTGAGTAATCAAATTTACTTTTGTCTCTTTTGAGTCCATTTGCTCTTTTCCCTTTTTATTCAAATTCTTTTAAGGTGGTTGTGTGTTTCTGAAACCATTGTTGTTCCAACAGTATTTACTATATTTGCATTCCAACTCTATGGACTCTAAAGCCTTCAAGATAAAGACTGTTCCTGCAGCTTTTAGTACACAAATGACACTTGTGAATGGGCGCTTGTCAACCTGAAACATTTCTGTCAATTACATTGAACTGTTCTTAAGTGCTAAGGCATGGTGATGATCCCAAGGACATGATGTGGGGGAGAGGCAAGGTACTTAAGTCCTTTGCTGAGTCTTGCACACCAGTTCCTATGATCTTGTAGAGTCATGCTCTGCTAAAATATTATAAAATGGATTTCCCACAATTTAAGGGCTGGCTTACTTGTTCCAAGAATGCCTCTCTATCAGTTGGCATTCACAAATGCCAAGCCAATGTCTCCGCAATAAAATCTCATGTTCAGTTTTGCAAGTTGAAAAGTTGACTCCTCCTTATCTTAAAAATACAATATTTAGATCATTTTGATCAACATGCATAAGAATATTGTAAGACTAAATTTCATTACAACAGCTAAGAAATTAGATATGTTGAAAAATTAGGTTAATTAATAAATAAAATGCTTTCTGGAGCTCTAAAGAATTAAATAATAGTCCTCAAAATAAAAAAAAATCAATTAATTTAGTCTACCAACAAAGTTAAAATTTATTCACCTGACATTGGCAAAAGTTCTATTACAAGGCAAGCAGCTTTTACTTTTCCTATCAAGAGCAATGTGAGCTGGCCTGTGAATATTTTCCTTGGTTATATGACCTATCTTTCATTTCACACATAAAATTTGGATATACTGAAAGTATCCTTTGTATATATATATTATGGATTCCAGTTTTGTGTTTTTATGAGATTCCCAAGTGTAGGAATATGTGTGTCTCTCCGTGTCTCTGTATCTATATGTGCTTCTTGTGCTTTTCTTTGGCTCTTTTTCCTTCTGTTTCTATTGTCCTATTCTAGTTTGTTTGTTTGTTTTATCTTATCTTGTTATTTTTTTATTATTCTTCAGATGCCTATTTGTTTACAAACAAGAGAAAGGAAGGGTGTGGATTCTAATGGGAGGAGAGTTGTGGAGACTCTCAGAAGAGTTTGAAGAGAGAAAACTGTCATCGGAATATATTATATTAAAATCTATTTTTAATAATAAAAGGAAAATAACACACAATTACCATGGTCAACCATACTATATCATTATAATATGTCATAGTTCCCATTACATCAAAAAGCTTGTTAACAATGTTCTATTTTTAATTTATTCCTTTATTTTTAATTATTATTTGTAATTTAGAAGGAAACCTACAGAGCACTCTGAAACAAAAACTTGATTCACAGATACCTAGGGGGCTGATGATTTCCACTTGGAAAAGAAGGTGAAATATATACATATATATATATATATATATATATATATATATATATATATCCTCAAACTCTGACAGAATGGCTTCATGATAGTCAGCTAGTGTCAAGAGTAGAAATATTAGGACTGGGAAATAGCTCTATAGTTAAAGCACTTGTGTGTAAATGCAGGGACAGAAGGAGTTTAGATCTCCAAAACCTATATAAAGGCCAAGCAAACATGGCATCTTGCTTGTAATTCCAGCTTCAGAAGGCAGAGACACAGGATTCCCAGAGCAAGCTGTCTAGTGAGGCCAGGCTAACCACATCAGGAAGCTTCCCTTTGACTGAGAGCCCCTGTCTCCATGAACACAGTTGGAAGAATGATTGAGGATGATTCCCCATATCAACCTCCAGCCTCCAATTACATGTTCACCCACTCACATACATACAAAACATCATACATGCTCATGCACACCCAAGCGATATGCATATGGGGCGTGGGAATAAAGTAAAAAAAAATCATGCATCTTAGTAGCCATTGTTTGACGACTTGAGGAAGAGTGGAGAGGAACTGTTACTAGCTAAAACAAAGGGAAAGAAACAAAGGAACTCAGCTGTCAAGGATAAAGAAAAGTAGTTTTCCTTGGACCACAGCAAGTCCATCAATGTTTCCCATATCAGTTAGTATATATAAAGTCTAAATATAATAAACACAGCCTTCAACAACATGTGTGTAAGCCCTTCATTACTGTGACAAGTAACAGAATCATCCACCTTAAAGAAAAATATATTACCTTGGCTCAAAGTTATGGAGGTGTTAGTCTATGATCACTTGGCTTCTTTGTTTTTGGTCTGTGGCTAAACAGCACACTACAGCAAGAACTTCTCAGGGAAAACCATTTACCTTGTGGCTAGCAGGTAAAAGAGAGAGAGATTGAAATCCCACTGTTCCCAATAGCCAGAATACTGCCCACTAGGCTCAGATTCTGAAAGTTCAGCCTCCCTCCCAAAAGCACTAAGCTAAAAACTAAGCCTTGGACAAATGTGCCTTTTGGGGGTGATCATAAAGAGTCCACAAAAGCTTGTGTTTCAGTGCTCTTTGCTACGCTAGTACTGTGTATCCTATATGTAGTCCGTGTTTATATACATATGCATCTGTGTTTATATGTACTTGTGTATACAGGTATAGATATATATGTGTAGACAAGCTTATATGTATGTATAGTGCAAAGTGCATCATAGTTCGTTTTATAATAACACAGTACATTTTGTTACCTTCTTATTCAACTCCCACTGATAACTTCAAAATTTTGTGCAATTATAAAAATACTTCCTGGTTGAAATAAATTTCATGGGCTGGAGAGACAGTTCAATAGTTACAAGCACATAGTACTCTTGTGGAGAACCCAAGTTCAATTCCCAGGAGCAACATTGGATGGCTCATAACCACCTGTTAATTCCTGCTGCAGAAGATAATTAAATGCCTCTAGTACCTGCACATTTGTGAATATATTCCCCTACCCCCAAAAATCCCCACACACATAACCAAATTTTTAACTGAAAGAAAAAGGAAGGAAGGAAGGAAGGAAGGAAGGAAGGAAGGAAGGAAGGAAGGAAGGAAGGGGGGAAAGAAAGGAAAGGAAAGGAAAGGAAAGGAAAGGAGAGGAGAGGAGAGGAGAGGAGAGGAGAGGAGAGGAGAGGAGAGGAGAGGAGAGGAGAGGAGAGGAGAGGAGAGGAGAGGAGAGGAGAGGAGAGGAGAGGAGAGGAGAGGAGAGGAGAGGAGAGGAGAGGAGAGGAGAGGAAAGGAAAGGAAAGGAAAGGAAAGGAAAGGAAAGGAAAGGAAAGGAAAGGAAAGGAAAGGAAAGGAAAGGAAAGGAAAGGAAAGGAAAGGAAGAGGAGGGAGGGAGAGAGGGAGAGAGGGGGGGGGGGGAGAGAACAATTCCCTTTATTAGTGACACCAGGCTTTTCTGTAATTGGAAACAATAATGAGGCTTGGCTATGTGACAGTTACAGGCCTTTCTGTTCTAGCTTTCCATGTAAACCACAGCACCAATTTTGTTCTGTGTATCATGTGGTTTTTTTATGCTCTTCTAACATAATTATTTATAAACCACGACTGTATGTAAAGTGATTTGCTAAGACATCATAGAAATGGAGTTGTTGCTTAGAGGCTTTACTCTACTTAGGATGAAATAATAATATATTATCAGTATTAATGAGAATGATTTGCACAAGAAAAGTATATGTTTATTCTCTATGCCATGTATAGTTTTGCTCAACATACATACACAGCTATTCAAATATAGGATAAATAATTTCTGGTGTTGAAATGTACAGTAGTGTACCAATAGATACTCATTATGTGCACTGTCCCTCAACTCCTTCCAAAAGGACAGAAGAAAGGATTTTGAGTGTTTTTTCCGCAAGGATTTTTTTGAATTTTGTCAGATGGACATACTCATTCTAATGAATTCTTGTATTGAAATAACATACAGACTGAGAAAGCAAAGTGGGTATGGAATTTCACAACATGAGCCACTTCATTTTTTTTTTTCAGACAAACTAATAATGTTAATCATGAAGAGAAAAAAACACATGACACCAAGAAATATGTATAATTTGTGTCATTTAAGAAATAAATAATTAATATGAAATATTTTTAAAACTTGATGTGAAGACAAAAGCTAGAAAAAACAAATGAGAAAAGCATCGTCAATTTTAAAGCGCTCCCTCACTGTACCTTCTGCTGAGAAGCAACATTAAGATACTGTTTTGTATCTTTTCCCCTTTGTTTTACATATGTGTGAGCGAGTCAGACATTGCTGAGACAAATGCAACATCTGTCTGCCCGTCTGCAGCATGTCTCGGTGCTTACTTTACTGATGATATTGTAGGAAATGGGGAGCGAGGACAAAAATACCTTGAATGGTTCGTATAGGAAGGATCAGTAAAAGAGAATAAAATAGATCAGGGGTATGGGATAGAAAGGGGAAGCCATACAGCAGTGTAGCTAATCTTGATAAAGGTGTCGGCTGACAATTTACACATCGAAGATCATCTGGGGGACTGTGGCCTGTGGCATGATGAAGTTTGTTGCGGGAGGGTCCAGCCTATTAGGGG
The DNA here is from genome assembly GCF_978045245.1 of Mus caroli. NCBI lineage: Eukaryota > Metazoa > Chordata > Mammalia > Rodentia > Muridae > Mus > Mus caroli. Next base: position 168,509,147 of record NW_028227257.1, read on the forward strand.
TAGCACCAGCTCTAGGCACTTGGACCAGGGCTGTATAACATGGCAAGCTGAGATGTGTAAGAGGCATGAGCCTGAGAGTGAACCAGCAAGCAGCCTTTTCTATTCCTTCTATCTCCAGGTTTGTGCCTTGGTTTCCTGCCCTGATTTCCCTTCATGATGGACTGTGACCAGGAAGTGTAAGCCAAATAGACCCTTTCCTCCTTTCCCAAGTTGCATTTGGTCAATGTTTTATTACAGTAACAGAATGGGACTAGGTTAGAGAGAAAATAAGGCTATGGGGGGAAAAGAGAGACAGAGACCGAGAGACATACAGAGACAGAGAAAGAAGAAAATATTCTGTAAGTTTTCAGCAGAGTGACACATATGCCTTCAATCCCAGCACTTGGAGGCTAAGAAATGAGGATTGTAAGTTCAAGGTCAGGCATGTGCACAGTCTTTGTTTAACCTGATACAAGATCAGAAGAGGGGCCCTTGGTTGAGGAAATGCCTTTGCCAGATTGACCTATATGCAAGCATGTGGGGGCATTTTCTTGGTTAATTAATGATTGATGTGGCGAGGCCCATGCCTAGTCAGGTGGTGTAAGAAATTAGTCTGAACAAGCCAGTGGAGAGGAAGGCAGTAAGCAGCATTCCTCTGCTCTGCGCACACTCAGTTCCTGACTCCAAGTTTCTGTCTGGAGTTCTTGCCTTGGAAAGATGATGAACTGTAACCTGGAAACCAAATAAACTTTCATTCCAAGCCACTGTTGGTCATGGTTTTTTATCACAGCCATCAAAAGAAAATTAGGACACCAGGTGAGTGAAGGGTATGTTCCCAGACCACTCTGAACTTACATGGTCCCACCCCACCTAACACCCCCAAATAAAATGTGAAGGAAACTTATTACAAATTAGCATTCCAATGCCACTCTTCACTTGAAGGACAACTACCAGTCTGTCCAACTGTGTATTATGTGTCTACATGTGTATAAGACCTGTGTCTTGCCGTGCTCATTCTTCTTTTATTGGTAACAGCATAAACTCCCCAAATCTACTAGGTATCTAGCAATCACATTTGCAATGGCAAAACTCTATTCCTGTGAACAGGCATATATTTGTTTATCCTTGTTTATCCAGGAATTTAGAACTCTAATTTATAGAATGCCAAGTTGTTTCTAGATATAGCTTGCTGGAATATGGTGGTGGTCGAGGCTGACAGCAGCTGGAGTCCTGGTGTCAGCATAAACCATCACATGGATCTTGGAATGAAATAGAGAAAGAGATGAAAGATGAAAAGTGTTGATAATTCTTGTAGACAAAGCATTTGGTCTTTATGGTTTTTGTTCTTTTTCATGTGGTGTTGTAATTGAGGTATTCTTGATTTTTATAACAAATTCCGTTGGTTGGTTGTTTTTTTGTTTTTTGTTTTTCTTGATTTCGCTAGTTCAGTTTGCCTCATCATTTACAAGCACACTCACAGTCTCTCTCTCCCTCCTTCTCCCTCCCTCCCTCTCTCTCTCTCTCTCTCTCTCTCTCTCTCACACACACACACACACACACACGTACATGAATGGGAAGCTATCATGCACATCTTTAGTAAACTGCATTTTGTCATTCTGTAATATATCAGAAATATTTTATATTAATAAATTAATCCTATATCACCTACATTAATTATTCTAATAATGTATTCTACATTGATAAATGCTCCGTAATTTATTTAAAGAACCCTCCATTCTTGTGTTCTTCCTGCTCTCATAAACAATCTTTGCACATATCTGCATGCTTATTTGTAATTTTTCCTCAGGATAAATTTATAGCATCCCATATGCTGGATCAGAGAGTATGTACATTTTTAAAGGCTTTTGAGATGTGTTGCCAATTTACCCCTCACATATGCAACAAATTATCAGAAATAGCCACATATATTTAATAGCCCAGGAGAAGTTCAGATAAGTATCTTGCTTTAAGGATCAGTATTTTAGGCACTAGAGAAGGACAATATCTATTCACAAGTGAGTTACTTCAATTCTTTTGTATTTGTAATTACCCATCCCTATTCTGACTTATTTTTGTGAGGACACAGTTTTCATCATTATTGTAAATGTTATTCTAAATATAAAAATGTCACTTTCTTGCCTTGCTTAGGTGTTGCGCATACACTCCTGGTGTGTTATTTGTTCGACAGTTTTTAGTAGGCTGATGTAGTGAAATTTGTTTTCATTTTTTATGTTGTTATAATGGAGCAATCTTTACTTCTACATGTATGCCTCTGGTCAGAGATTTAGAAATTCTTCTTGGCTGAGGAATAGGTCATTCCATAAAGTAATTGTTGTTTAAACTTGAGGACCCAAGGTTTATACAAAAAAAAAAAAAAAAAAACACTTAAAAAGCCAAATATCATAGTCTGCTCTACAGTTCCAGTGCTGGGGGATGCAGAGATGGAAGGCACCCAAATCAGCAGGTACCTGGTTTTAATGAGAGATTCTGCCTCAAAAAAAAAAAAAAAAAAAAAAGTGAATGGACTCTGAGAGGCAACACCTGTTTGACAACTAGCCTTGCCCCCCCACACACACACACATACACAATTGCTCCCATTAGTTCCAAGAGTATACAGTCAGTCATTCAATGAATATTCTTGTCTATTCAGGAAAATATTGTTGGGTATTTGGACCAGATTGCTTATAACAATAAAGTGACTATTCTGTCTGAGGTTACTTAATGTAGAATGAAAGGTTGAATTTTTCCTTAGTATGTTTCCCAATAGCTTGACCTACAGCATGGCTCTACCCAGAAGTGGTGGGAGCTTTAAGAAGAGGGCCCTAGCAGAAAACTTTGGGCTATGGGGTTTGCCCCCAAGCAAAGAATGGAAGCACATCACTGTGTCCCTGCTTTCTTCTCATTCCTAAGGCAAATGGGTTTGCTCTTCCTCACAGTCTTCTGATGTGCTGTATCACTCCAGGCCGCAAAGCAGCAGGGCCATTCTATTATAGCCTCAAGAACGATGAGCTCAACCCATTCTTTGTCTTTTCAAGCTGACTAATATAGTCTTGCTCAACTGCCTTTCAGCATATCTACAGCTCTATTATTTTATTCTTGAACTCACTGATGAGATGAATTATATTAATTGATTTTCTGATATTACATTATTGTCAAAATTCGGTGATAAATCTAATATTTATTATCATTTTAAAGCACTAAGATCTATATTAATAAATGATATCATGCTTCAGTTTGCACTGTTTTATATGATTGTTTTTTAGGGTTTTCGGGGTTAGATATTCCAGCTACAAGAAAAATTCACACATAGAATTTCCTACACCTAATACATGAGTGGAGTTCTGATATACTAGTTATCCGCTCTCTGGTGATAGAAACCACCCCTCTTCTGTTCTTAGCCTTGTGGGTTTTATGGTGGGGAGTGTTCTTTTCATTTAAAAAACTGTTTTACTTTTTCATACTGGAAAATTTTTAACATACAAAAAAGGTGAAAGATTCTAAACTAAACACCCTGATCCCTTATTTAGTTGAAACTTCAAGAATGACCGTTCTTTTACCCCTTTTATTGAAAACTGATTCTTTTCTTACATAATATATCCTGATTATTCCCTCCTTCCACTCTTCCCAGTTCTTCCCCACCTCTCCTGCCACCCAGTTCTACCCCCTTTCTGCCACTCATTAGAAAAGAATAGGCTTCTAAGAGACAACAATAAAACATAACCATGGGCCGGGCGTGGTGGCGCACGCCTTTAATCCCAGCACTTGGGAGGCAGAGGCAGGCGGATTTCTGAGTTCGAGGCCAGCCTGGGCTACAGAGTGAGTTCCAGGACAGCCACGACTACACAGAGAAACACTGTCTCGAAAAACCAAAAAAAAAAAAAAAAAAAAAAAAAAAAAAAAAAAAAAAAAAAACATAACCAAATAAAATATAATAAGATAAAACAAAAACCATCACATCAAACTTGGACAAGACAAGTGAACCAAAGGAAAAGATCCCCAACAGAAGGGATAAGAATCAGAGACCCACTCATCCATATACTCTGGAATCCCATAAAAACACTAAACTGAGTTTTATAATATACACACAGAGGACCTGGTTCAGACCCTTGAAGGCCTGTTCATATAAGTTTACACACACCTTGAAAATTTGATTTAGAAGGCCTTGTTCTCTTGGTGTCCTCTGTCTTCTCTGGCTCTTACACTCTTCTGTGACCTCTTCCATGGGGTTCCCTGCAGGGGATATTCTGCAGGGAGGGAGGTATCATTTAATCACCACTTCTTTTTTTTTTTTAAAGAATTTCACAGAATATAAACATGCAATTATAACTACAAATATCACCCTATTTGACTTTACCCTAGGTCCCTTGGCTATTTAGTTGCTGGTTCTTGATCACTCAAGCAGTGTTGGATATGGGTTTCATCTCAAGGAGTAGGCCTTAAGTTAAATCAGATGTTGTCTGGTTACTTGCACAGTCATTGTGCCACCATTGCCCTAGTATATTTTGCAGGCAGGACTGTAAATGTAATTTTTATTTGCCAGATATAATTGTGATCTCAGAGGCTTACTGATGGATAAGCTCACCCTTTCTTGTTCTTTCTGAACTCTGGCTGGCTTGTTCAACTCAGCTGTTCTGGTACAAAACTCCTCTATAAGCTGACTGATTCAAACTAGCTTCTTTTGACCTCTCACTGAATTGCTATGCTTGGCTTCAAAATAACTCTTGCAATTTGTTCTAATCTTCTGGCTCCTTCTAAATCTCTGACCTGTTTTGTCTTTACCTGTTCCTAGCTTGTTTTCCCTTAACCTGCCTCTGAACCGAACTCAACTGACCTACCAGAACTGAAAGAAACCACATGAACTTCACAGACTCAACTCACCTGAACTCCACTGAACTGAATTCACTGAACTGCCCTCCAATCCTGGCTTACTCTGTGTTGCTCTTAAGTAGCTTCTTTTCTTTTCTGTTCGCATGAGAGTTGGGTGTATCCTATCTCTGACTCATTCTGTCAAATCTTTCTCTGATTCATCACTTTATCTGACTCTCCATTAGATGTCACTTTCCAACATGACTGTTTCCTTCTACAAACTAACTTTACCTTCATAATTTGGGGTTAAAGGTGTGAATGAAGGGCATGCCTGTATTCAAGCCAGAGAGATTAAAAGTGTGTGATTCCAGTTAGATCACATAGACCTAGAATGTCTTTGAGTGTGTTGCCTTGCCAGAGAAGCCATGTTTTTAGATTAAAATTCCACTACACAGGACAGCATTATAGATCAAATGTGTGTGGTACTTTTTACAATCTAGTTTTCAATTTATCATCTCTCTTTTAACTGACCTGTTTTAGGGAAAATTAAATAGCAAGTATGTCACTTAATTGTGGATTATAGGAAACATCTCTAAATATTGCAGTAAGATGCAAGTGTGATATTTATGCTTAAAGAGTTCCTTCAAGAAGAGCACCTTACCTGATACAGAGTTTATGGCCACATCACCATCCGGACAGCACTCGTTCATGCCATACTGATGTAGATACATCAGTCTGTGCTTAGAACACTTGTCGGAAATTCTCATATATCTTAGTCAAACACATCTGAGATCACTCCTCCAACACACTTTTCTCATTTCTCTATTGGTCACCAGTCTGTGAGAGTTCTTACTACATGCTCAATATGTTCCTTCAAGTCAGATCATCTTTTCTATTCACAACTTTTTAGTTCACTGCTTTCCATTTCCTCTCCATAACTTTCCTTATAATAATTATATGAGTTTATTAGGACTTGAATGTTCTTTTTAGTTGGCTTCTGCTTGCAACTTCTTGTTTGGTTAGAAACACCAAAGCCAATATTTCCCAATGTTAGTGTTTATAGCTTATCTTAGAAGTTATAGAATTAAGTGTTTTAATCAGTCAGTTTTTATTTATAATATTATTAGTCTCTATGTTGTGCCTTATTTAGTTAAAAATGTGTCTTATACAGTCTGGGAAGATGGTTTTGTCAGTTGAATGCTTGACATGTAAACATGAGAGTCTAAATTCATTTTCTTGTACCTGTTTTTTGTTTGTTTGTTTGTTTGTTTGTTTGTTTGTTTTTTAAATAAAATCAATGCATTGGGGCATGAACCTGCATTCTGAGTTATGGGAAGGTAGGGATAGGAGATTCACACTACAACCCGACTCCTATCAGTATTAGTTAGCTCTAGGTTCACTGCAAGACCCTGCCTCAAAAACAAGGTGGAAAGTAATCGAGAAAGATTCCTCAAGTCATTCTTGAGACCCAAAGCACATGTGCACTCATGCATTCACATACATGCAAACACACACACACACACACACACACACAGAGAGAGAGAGAGAGAGAGAGAGAGAGAGAGAGAGAGAGACTATTAATTAGTCAGAGTTAGTCAGTAGTCAGTTAGTTAGCAATTTTAAAATCAAAGGTGGAGTGTGAGAGAGCTGCTATGTCCCATACAGCCTTACAGGCAAGCAGACAGTTAGTAAAGTTGATAGGAAAACTGAACAATTGTTACAACCTTTCTCTTGTGTGTGTAAAAACCTTTCTTCAAAAAGAAAAATCTAAAATTATGCTTTTATAAAGTTCAAAAACCCCTTGATTGTAAAAGTCCTGAAAGGGGACTGGAGAGATGGTTCAGTGTTTAAGAGAATTGTTTGTTCTTCCAGAGGTCCCGAGTTTTATTCCCAGCAACCACATGGTAGTTCATAACCATCTATAGTAGTGAGATCTGATGCCCTCTTCTGGCCTGCAGACATACATGAAGGCAGAACACTGTGTACATAATAAGTAAATAAATCTTAAAATAAATAAATATAAAAGTTCTGAAAAATAAAAGAGAAGGAATACTCCTCAACAGAGATTATTTATTATACAAACTTATGCCAACATATAAAACTATCGTGTTCTTATAGTATTGGTTGTTTCAAACCTGTACTTCACGTGCTGTGTCAGGACAATAATTGGCCTCTCAAAATCTACTCTGCCATCATTATTTAGACAACATGGTTGAATCAGTTGGCCTAGGCTCCAGGTAATAAGAACTAAAGTTAGGTAACTAAACTAAATTACCCAAATTATAATTAAAAACAAAAACTTCTTGACAGCTTGAGGAGGTGATGTTCTCTCTCCAAAGGATATAAAGGAGAAAGTGTCCATGATTATGTGATAAGAAACAGCTCCTGAAGCATATGCATTATCTACCAGGTCTAAGAGTGGTAGAATAGAGCTCAAGGCCTGGTGGCTACTGTGTATACCCTCAGCACTCAGGAGGCCCCAGGAAGGAGGATTGCCAGGATGTCAAGGCCTTGGCTACACTATGAGTTCCAAGCCATTCTCAGAATCTGTGTAAAACCCTGTATTAAAACATATACTTCTGAGGTTGCAGGGATGGCCCGTGGTTAAGAGCTCTTGATATTTTTGTTTATAATACAGATTTAGTTTCCAACACCCATACAGGAGCTCCCAGTCATTGATAACTACAGTTCTAGGGGGATCTAATGGCCTTGCTAGCCTCTAAGGGCAATAGGCTCCTATGTGATATAGATACATACACTCAGGGAAACATTCATATGGAATAAATAAACAAATGAAAATAGATCCTTAAAATATATTGCATCCCCCAAAAGAGAAAAAGGAACTCTCTCTTTTCTTTTTTGATGACATTTTGAGTCACTGGATTCACCTATTCTAATGGTGAATATTATCTGGACTTTTGTCTTATAAAGCCTATTCTTATATGTTTAAGCCACATCACTTTGATGGTTTCCTATGACTTGTAAATGAAATCACTGATGCAGTCAATTGTTCATCAATTTTTAAATTTCCAAATAAAAATTACAATAATACATAATGATGAATAATTCATTATGATTGTATTGTCTGAAATGAGCCAATAAGAAATCACTTCTGTACCTTTGCAGATCTTTTTTAAAAATCTTATTGAAAATGAATTTTCATATGTATATTCCAAACATGGTTCCTCACCCCCATCTTCCCCGTATTCTCCACACCTCCCCTCTCATCCAACTCCAAACCTTTTCTCTGACTCTTGTTTTCTTTTCTTTTCTTTCTTTTTTTTTTTTTTTTTTTTTTTTGAGTCAGTCCTCTGTCTCTTTAGGAAGCTCACTAGTCAATTACCTTCATTTTCATTCTTTATTCTTTGTCTATGTGTCTAACACTCTATTCAATTGCTCGAATCCTTCGTCTGCATTCTAGAATGATGGTTTCCATTGGCCATTCCAATGCTAGATTTATTTCTACATATCTTTCTCACCTCTGTTGCATATGTTTCATCTTGTAATATGTTTAACTTATTAGTGACCCTCTCCCTACTTCCTCTCTTTTGTGACATGCCCTCTCCTTATTTTTTCATACCAGTTGAAGATTTACCTACTATTTCCTATTTTTATGACTTTTCTCCTAAATGAAGGGATGTGGACAAGGCTCTGAGATTTATTTCCTCGATTATTTTCCAGTGCAACTGAATTGTCATCTTGCAGATCCACAACCCCTTCTATGACCTTAAGCCATAGCAAGTGAAGCTATTGCCTTTTATCTTTTATGTAAGTTACATGAACTTCAGTTATGGAATGTAACACATGTATTTAATATCTATAACCACTTTTCTCAATTGATTTGTGTAAAAAAATAAAAACAAACAAACAAACAACAACAACAAAAGACCACACTTGCTGAAGCACAGCTTTCCTGTTTCACATAGGATGGCTAGCCATGAAGCTTTCAGGATCAACCTGCCTCAGGTGCTCACTGCAGGGGTTACAGGCTCATGCAGCCATGTCTGTCATTCTATATAAGTCCTGGGGTTTCTAACTCAGATCCCCATGCATTCAGATTGAGTAGTCTTACTCAGTGAGCCATCTCTCCAGCCCTGGATGGATGAGTGGATGAGAATACAGTCTATCACCCCAAACAAGTTGGATTAGAAACTGATATTCAGAGTACAGTGGCACATAAGAATGTTAACAAAAGACATCTGGAATTTTCTTTCATTCTCTTTATGTCAAGCAAAAGCATATTTCTCATTCCTGATATGTCAATTCAATTAGAAAAAAAATTCCAGATATGAAAGTCAAAGATACTCTGCTCCTGTATGTCACAACAATGAAGACAGAGAAGTATTGTGGTACAGTTCATAGAGAGCAATACATAATCTTCAATGTCACTGCCATAATAAAAATGACATTTGAACTATTCCATCTATTGCTTCTTTCTCTAAATTCCTTCCCCCACTCTGCCAGGAAGTAAGCATGGCTAGTGGCAGTTGAAGTTCAATCTGCCCATACACATTGTGTAACAAGAGAGCACACGACTTGCAGAGACTTTTTAGTGGGTGTTCTAATGTTTCCTTTGAGTGTAACTTCTGAAAACTCAATTGTGAAACAAGAACTTTCAAAGAGCTCAGTAACAAGAAAATTTGAAAATAAGTCCTAACTTAGTAAAGTTAAAGAGAGTGACTTTAAGATTATCACACACTTTATTAGTAAAATGTGTCCAATGTGTTGACTACATTATGTAATGTATACCCCATAGCTCAGGTTTCTGATCCTCCATATATCTTATTCATCTGTTTTGCGACTGAATTTTCTATATGCTTAGACTGAATTTTCTATATGCTTACCTGTTCGTCTAATGGATCCAAATTGCTTCTAAAATTAGTTTGGATCATGTCTTGATATTGCTACTGTTGACATTTCTGGGCTTGCTAAAGAAATACATTGTTTTCAATTGCTGTTTTTCAGATAACCCAAATCAACAACACAGGACTAATTAGTTTAGAAGATCTAATGGTTTCTGAAATCCCCAAGAATCATCACAAGATACCTCAAGCAATCTCTCTATGACTTGTGCCAGCTCCTTCTTAGTCTTCTGTGCTCACACTGTGCCTTTGAAAACCCTCCTTAAACAAACTTCATTTCCTGTTTCTGTAGGGAGGGAGGGTAGAGGTCTGAGCAGGATAGGGCTTCTGTACTTTTCTCTGTGCTCTCTTTATGGCCAGGAAGATGGGGTAAACAGCCCCAAGCATATATCTTACAGCGACATGAAAGCCATCTCTACAGTGTTGTTCCTGGGAACACTTGACTACAAAGAATTATCTGGCAGAGTTAAGACCAATATTACATTTAATAGCATTTGAAAAAGAAGAAATGTAAGTATGAACTGGATAAATCTTTGTTTTCTCAGAATGGAAAAAAAAAACCTAGAGTTTTTTTTTTTTTAATTTCTAGCACACAGCAATATTTTAAAAATCATAAGAGGAAAAAAATAAGATTTATTATAACCGAAAAATATTAAAGCAAATATCAGAATATTTAGCAGCCTACTAAAATCTTGTTTTTGTTTGTTTTGTTTTGGGGCTATTAATTTCTCTTTAGACAAAAGAACATTCATGTCCTACAGTTTCTACAATTTTGTACTGGAAGGATACAATTATTTTATAATGTAATTTGAGCACATACATTTTCAAACTCCTAAATCAAATCTTGTTACAAAGCAAAGGCAGTAACCAAATACTCTTTAAGGATGAGGTGCTTACAGAGCCAACTGATGCTTTTATTTTTCAGTAAATTCAAATTATAATCCAATGGCACCACCTGTTGTTGGGATGGCAGAATTGACCCAGATGACAAGATTACATACTGAAAACCAAATCCAGAAGGCGAGCATAGGCCTTTGCTTGCTGGGACATGACATAATGAGACAGTTACATAGTGATTGATTTACTTGGACACTGCTCTGACCATGGCCTTCAGTAGAAATGTGCAGGATGTCTTAAGGACCCATCATTGTATGAGCATAAGAGAATATATGATTAGGACTAGTTTCCCCTTATGTATTTAAGTGTAAGCCATAGAAGATAATTATTGCTAACACTAATAGTGTGTGTGTGTCTGTGGGGAGAGAGAGAGAGAGAGAGAGAGAGAGAGAGGCACAGATAGAAGCCAGAGGCTAATATCAGGACTTGTCCTTCACCGTGTTCTATCTTATCTCTTTTTTTTTATTGGCTATTTTCTTTATTTACACTTCAAATATTTTCCCCTTTCCAGATCTCCCCTTCAGAAACCCAGTATCCCATCTCCCTTCCCCCCTTGCCTCTATGAGGGTGCTCCCCCACTCACCCACTCACTCCCACCTTCCCGTCCTGGCATTCCCCTACACTGGGGCATCGAACACCCTCAGGCCCAAGGGCCGCTCCTCCCAGTGATGTCCAACAAGGCCATCCTCTGCCATATATGTGGCCAGAGCCATGGGTACCTTCATGTGTACTCCTTGGTTAGTGGTTTAGACCCTGGGAGCTCTGGTTGGTTGATATTGTTGTTCTTCCTATGGGTTTGCAAACACCTTCAACTCCTTCAGTCCTTTCTCTCACTCCTCCATCAGGAGCCCCATGCTCAGTCCAATGGCTGGCTGTGAGCATCTACTTCTGTATTTGTCAGGCTCAGGCAAAGCCTCTCAGGAGACAACCATATCAGACTTCTGTCAGCAAGCACTTCCCAGCACCCACAATAGTGTCCAGGTTTGGTGACTGTATATGGATGGATCCCCAGGTGGGGTAGTCTCTGGATGGCCCTGCAGTCTCTGCTTCACACTTTGTCTCCATATTTTTTCCTGTGAGTATTTTATTTCCCATTCTAGAAAGCATCCACACTTTCTTTCTTTCTTTCTTTCTTTCTTTCTTTCTTTCTTTCTTTCTTTCTTTCTTTTTCTTTATTAGATATTTTCTTTATTTACATTTCAAATGCTATCCCAAAAGTTCCCTATACCCTCCACTCGCCCTGCTCCCCTACCCACCCACTCCCACTTCTTGGCCCTGGCATTCCCCTGTACTGGGGCATGTAAAGTTTGCTAGACCAAGGAGCCTCTCTTCCCAGTGATGGCTGACTAGGCCATCTTCTGCTAGATATGCAGTTAGAGACACAAGCTCTGGGGGCATCCACACTTTCTTCTTGGGCTTCACATAGTCTGTGAATTGAATTTTGGGTATTCTGAACTGTTGGGCTAATATCCACTTATCAATAAGTGCATACTGTGTGTGTTCTTTTGTGACTGAGTTACCTCATTCAGGACGATATTTTCAAGTTCCATACATTGGCCTGTGAATTTCATGAAGTCATTGTTTTTAATAGCTGAGTAGTATTTCATTGTGTAAATGTACCACATTTTCTGTATTTATTCCTCTGTTGAGGGGCATCTGGGTTGTTTCCAGCTTCTGGCTATTATAAATAGAGCTGCTATGAACATTGTTCCCTTCCCCTAGTCTTGAGTGGGCTAATCACACAGTAATTGTTTACCACAGTCAGTCTTCAGCCAGCCTAGCTGGAAGTCTGCTCTCTTGCCACATCAGCAACTCCCTGCAGAAGCAGACTGCTCACTGAGCTTACTTTGCCACTCAATCCAGCTGAAACAAGCAACAGAACCCAGCCTGGGTAAAGGGTGGGCCTTTGGGTTTTCCCTCTATATATTCAGAGCTAAAAAAAATTAGACATTGAACCTTAATCAGAAATCTTTGTCTTGGCTCGTTATTTCTCTCACCTGCCTGTCTTATTTTATTTCCAGTTCTCCTTCCAGGTATACCCAGTTCTCAGTGGCTGCTGGACAGCTACAGATATAGTGGAGCATGTGTCCTTATTACATGTTGGAGCATCTTCTGGGTATATGCCCAAGAGTGGTATAGCTGGGTCCTCAGGTAGTTCTATGTCCAATTTACTGAAGAACTTCTAGACTGATTTCCAGAGTCATTGTACCAGATTGCAATTTCACCAGCAGTGGAGGAGTGCTCCTCTTTCTCCATATCCTTGCCAGCATCTGCTATCACCTGAGGTTTTGATCTTAGCTATTCGGACTGGTGTGAGGTGGAATCTCAGGGGGTTTTTTGATTTGCATTTCCCTGATGACTAAGGATGTTGAACATTTCTTTAGGTGCTTCTTGGTCATTAGAGTTTCCTCAGTTGAGAATTCTCTGTTTAGCTCTGTTCCCCATTTTTAGTAGAGTGATTTGATTCTCTGGTGTGGAAAGCCTTCAGGGGTACCACTTGGCAGGAGTCTGACATTGGTTAAGGACAAAGAAGTGGGCTTCAGACAGGAATCTGACATTAGGGCAAGATAAGGAATCAGCAAGAATCTAACTTTAGGCTGTGATAGGGAAGTAGGATAAGACAGCAATTATAGTCTTAGGGTGGAGCTAGGCCTCAGGCAAGACTTTTGGTCTTGGACGTAAGTGGGCTCAAGTATTTTGGTCATTATGATAAGCCCTTTTTATCGTGGGAGTAATCATGGGACATCGCATGCTGCTTTGTTAGTTCCTTATTGTACTGCTTGCCCAAAATACTTGTATGTAATTAAAATGGTATAAAAAAATGGGTTGGAAAATAAAATTTTTTCTTCAGTCTCAGAATTGACTGGGGTCACACTACAATGTTGTTTAACTGTCTTTTTTCTTTTTAATCCTCACTCCCATGCTGGAGAACCTGTTGATTGACTGCGCAGGCTTGGTCACTCTGGAGTCTAACTTCTTGAGTTCTTTGTATATATTGGAATTAGCCTTCTATCTGATTTAGGATTGGTAAAGATCTTTTCCCAATCTGTTGGTTGGCATTTTGTCCTATTGACAGTGTTCTTTGCCTTACAGAAAATTTGCAATTTTATGAGGTCCCATTGTCAATAATTGTTCTTAAAGCATTAGCCATTTGTGTTCTGTTCAGAAAAATTTCCCCTGTGCAATGTGTTCCAGGCTTTTCCCCACTTTCTCTTTTAGATTCAGTGTATCTGGTTTTATGTGGAGGTCCTTCATCCACTTGGACTTGAGCTTTGTACACGGAGATAAGAATGGAACAATTTGCATTCTTCTACATGATAACTGCCAGTTGAAATTGCACCATTTGTTGAAAATGCTGTTTTTTCCACTGGATGGTTTTAGCTCTTTTATTAAAGATCAAGTGACCATAGGTGTGTGGGTTCATTTCTGGATCTTCAGTTCTATTCCATTGATCTACCTGTCTGTCACTGTACCAGTACCATACAGTTTTTATTTCTATTGCTCTGTAGTACAGCTTGCAGTCAGGGGTGGTTATTCCCCCAGAAGTTCTTTTATTTTTGAGATTTAGTTTTTGCTATCCTGGTTTTTTGTTATTCCAATGAATTTGAGAATTGCTGTTTCTAACTCTATGAAGAATGGAGTTGGAATTTTGATGGAGATTACATTGAATCTGTAGATTGCTTTCAGTAAGATAGCCATATTTTTCTATATTGATCCTGCCAATCCACAAGCATGGGAGATCTTTCCATGTTTGGAGGTCTTCTTCGAGTTCTTTCTTCAGAGACTTGAAGTTCTTGTCATATAAATCTTTCACTTATGTAGTTAGAGTCACACCAAGATATTTTATATTGTTTGTGATTATTATGAAGGGTGTCAATTCCCTAATTTCTTTCTCAGCCCATTTATACTTTGAGTAGAGGGAGGCTACTCATTTGTTTGAATTAATTTTATATCCAGCCACTTTGTTGAAGTTGTTTATCAGGAGTAGGGGCTCTCTGTTGGAATTTTTGGGATCACTTAAGTATACTATCATATCATCTGCAAATAGTGGTATATTTGACTTCTTCCTTTCCAAATTGTATTCCTTTGACTTCCTTTTGTTGTCTAATTGTTCTAGCTAGAACTTCAAGTACTATATTGAATAGATAGGGAGAGAGTGGACAGCTTTGTCTAATGTCTGATTTTAGTGGGACCACTTCAAGTTTCTTTCCATTTAGTTTGATGTTGGCTACTGGTTTTCTGTATATTGCTTTTACTATGTCTAGATATGGGCCTTGAATTCCTGACCCTTCTAAGACTTTTAACATGAAGGGATGCTAAATTTTGTCAAATGCTTTTTCAGCATCTAATGAAATGATCATTTGGATATTTTTTTCTCTGAGTTTGTTTATATCGTGGATTACATTGATGGATTTCCATATACTGAACCATTCCTACATCCCTGGGATGAAACCTACTTGATCCTGGTGAATGATCATTTTGATATATTCTTGGATTCAGTTTGTGAGAATTTTATTGAGCATTTTTGCATCATTATTTGTAAGGGAAATTGGTCTGATGTTTTCTTTCTTTGTTGGGTTTTTGTGTGTTTATGAGATAAAGTTTAGTAAGCTCTGGGATCCATCTGTGTCCCTCTGTACCCCACTGTGCTAGGGTTGTAGGCATCTGGGTTCTGGGGATTCTGACTCAGGTTCTCTTATTTTTGTGGCAGGCACTTTAGTGACTAACCTATCTCCTCAACATCAACATTGATTTTTTTATATACAACATAAATCAGATTGCATTGAACAAAGTTCTGCAGATTATGAGTTTGGAACCATTTATTTGTTTACTACTAGAAATACGATGGACTGAATAAATAACCAGTAAATACATTTAAAATTAATTTTTACAAAATGATGAATACATACTTACATTCATTTACCTAAAGAATGTCCTCACAAGTGAAGTCATTGAAGGATTTCAGAAGAAGGGCAATAAGGCCTGGTGATAGGTCAGTCGGAAAGTGCTTGGTACTAAAGCACAAGGACCCAAGTTTGACGCCAGCTGGGTGTTTTAACATAGTCTTATGATTCCAGCACTGAGGAGTCCTGTATATTTTTGGCTAGCCTAGTTAAGTTGGTGACCCTAGATTCCAGTGAGAGACCCTGTCTCAGAAAACAGCTGCAGGATTCCATGTGTGTCTATACACACAGACAGAAACACACACAACAACAGACACACAGTGCAGAGAGAGAAAGAGAGAGAGAGAGAGAGACAGAGAGAGAGAGACAGAGAGAGAGAGAGAGAGAGAGAGAGAGAGAGAGAGAGGAGAGAGAGAGAAGAGAGGAGAGAGAGAAAAGACACACTTAAAAACAAATGAATTTTTGAATTTTCCTCAGCCTTCCTTGGAACTTACAGGATGTTGCCAATTAAAACTGAACTACTTTAGACCATAAAGCTATGACTGAACCCTGAAGAAAGTTTCACTGAAGATGAGTCTAGGTCTAAAAATATTTATAAAGCTAACAGGGATGAATCTTTATCAAGAGTAAGTCAGGAAACATTATAAATTCTCAGTCACGGTCAAAACACAACCAGATCAAATTTGTATCATTTAAAAATTTATTGAGGTTTGAAATTCTGTGAGTTTGTCAGAAGTTGGAATAAGGAAGGGGGCAGAGGCTTAAAGGAAGACAATAAAAACAACAGGGAGAGAGATAGAAAGTATGAATGGAATTGATAAATGGGAGATGGAATGAGTAAACATGATAAACTGTCATATATATATATATATATATATATATATATATACATATATATGTGTGTGTGTGTGTGTGTGTGTGTATGGAGTGTAAATTGTATGCCTGAGGGAAAATATTAAAATTGAAATGTCCAATTTTCCCCAGATTGACCAAAAACATGAATCATTGAAAATGCAAAACTGTCCTGTCCTTCCTTCTTCCTTCCCTTTCCTTCCTTCCTTTTTTCCTTCCTTCCTTTTTTCCTTCCTTCCTTCCTTCCTTCCTTCCTTCCTTCCTTCCTTCCTTTTCCCTCCTCCCCTCCCCTCCCCCCTCCTCTCCGCCTCCCCTTCCTTCCTTCCTTCCTTCCTTCCTTCCTTCCTTCCTTCCTTCCTTCCTTCCTTCCTTCCTTCCTCCCCCTCCCTTCCTGCTGCCTCATTGAAGGCCTCAAACAAGGCTGGCCAACACAAATCCTCCCCCACATTGCCCATTCCACAGTGTCTGCCAGAGTGGTCTAAAGTGAGCCACAATAACATATTTCCAACCTAAAATCATGAAAGAGTAGCAGCAGCAGCCTTTGTGTCTCACTACTGCTGGCTTAAGATGACACTAGTGTGAGCCAGGCCTACACCCAGCTGTCCTGGCTCCAATCTTGCTTAAAGCTTCTCTTTGTAACGCTGCAGAGTGTGGTGTGGAAGAGAGGGGCCAAGTTTGGAGGGTGTTCATCCTCTGGCAAACATGGCATGCTTTGAACAAAGCCCATGGTGGTGGCCATGACCCCCACTAAACCAGAAAGTTAATGACCACACACCTCTTCCTCCTCTGTTTTTTCTGGCAGTAGTCCAACATCAACTTTAAGCCAAGAAAATTTTCACAGTCTTGTGTTAGCTTTTCACTGCATCAACAAGTATGTGAAAAATCAACCTAAAAAGAGAATCTGTTTTAGCTGACTGTTTAAGAGAGGGGAAGGGAGGAACAGAGGGAAGGAGTGGAGTAGGGAGGGAAGGAGTAGAGAGGGAGGGTATTGGGAAGGAGGGAGGGTATGGGGTCCTACAGTCTTTTTCAGGAATACAGTGTCCCAATGACCTAGAAGTGTCCAATAAAGTCTGTTTCCTAAAGGTTCCAATCTGTCCTGAAAGCACCATACAAATCTAACATGTTGGCTACTGGGACATTTAAGGTTGGAAAACCAACATTAGTTTCTATGTGTACTGTTGTTGACTTAGCTCAAAGCTTGAAGAACATTTATCTTCTGGCTGTCCAAGTCCATCCAGACTCAGAGATTGTGCCCTGTCAAAGTCGGTTTTCCTCCTCCAGACTATGGAAGGCTGTGTTATCATGCAGCTTAGTTCTATGTGTATTTACTGAATCCTTAACCTGTCCACAGAAGATAAGGTGTGAGGGACTTATAGAGAGACAGTTTCCAGGAAAAAAAATAAAAACATGAGAAGTCACCAGGGAGGAAGATCCGAAACACCAACGGCTAATAAACTACAGAAATACAGAGGAGAGAAGCTGGAGATGTGGCTTAGTGGTTAGGAGCATGCACTGCCTTTGCAGAAGACCAATTTGATTTGGAGCACCTACATGCTGACAGGTGGCTGACAACCAATTCTTGGACTCCTTCTCCTCCTTGTCTTCCTCATCCTACCTCCTTCTCTCCTCCTCCTCCTTCTCACCCCTTCCTCCTTCTTTGTCTTCTTAGTCTTCATCTTCTTCCCTTTTGCCTTTTTCTCTATCATCTTGCCTTACTGAGTAGAAACTCTTTTACAATGTTAAATCTAAGTGATTTTATGGGCATCCCCATTTGGTTGGTGGTCAAAAGGGAGACATGGGATGTGGTAGTGTGCATCTTTAATTCCAGAAGCTACAGAGCAGAAGAAGCAGAGGCAGGCAGATTTCTGAGTTCGAGGCCAGCCTGGTTTACAAAGTGAGTTCCAGGACAGCCAGGGCTATACAAAGAAACCTTGTCTGAAAAAAAAAAAAAAAGAAAAAAAAAGAAAGAAAGAAAAGAAAAGAAAAAATATAATTTAAAATTAAAAATTTTCCAAGTTTCTCATTAAGTGTGACTTTGCCAATGGTGTTTTATAAAAAAATAGATGCTGGTGATAGAAGCTACAACTCATCGCTTATATTCTTGTCCCTGATCCAGGCAGTCTATCATCTATCCCAGGCTCCCGTAAGTTATTGATAGTTAAGTTGACAACTGTCCTTTTGTACAAAGAGTTGCCATTGAACAAGTCACAGCTGAATGCTTTAGACATCTCAGTTTATTATTGATCATCCCTACTTTTTAATGGCTGGTAGCAAGGTAACGCATCATGGTGGGAAAGAGGCAACCAGTTGATAGAAGCTAAAATGTATAACAGAGACCATCTGCTTCATCAGGTCCAAGGAGATGTTGGCAGAGAGAATATGATGAGCTCATCCTTGGTGTTTAGCATTCTAAGACAAAGTATGAGATTTAAAAATTCTCCTTGGTAGCACCTAGTAAAAAAAATGAGAAAAAACTTTAAATTTATTTCTTGCAATAAAAACAGGACCATATGAAACAGAAAGTCAGCCAGAAATTAATTTTCAGGCTAGAAAACTATCAGAAAAGTGAATTCTCAGTGCCTGGGTCAGACACTGCTCCACTAGTCAAGTGTTCTTCCTATTTACATGACCTTGTGGTACGGCATTTGGACTCTAGCAAAGCAAAATGGCCAAACTGCCAGGCAGAAGTGGCCATATCTTGATAATCCTTTTTAAAGGAAATCTATTCTTCCTATTGATTCTTCAGTATTGCACTGGTCATACCATTCAGTGTTGTTATGGGAATAACTGTCAAAAGGCACAAATCATTAACTTCCAACCTGAAGGCTGAATAGCACATGACCTTTAATTATTCAAATTCCTAATGTTGACAGATGTGTTAGTCTGCTGCCCAAGTATCTCAAGCATCTCATATTATTATTATTATTATTAATGTGTCAGCTTTAATTCAATTTCAAAAACAGATACAAACATGGGCAAGTATCTTCAAAGGCCATTTCTCACATACTCTTGTCTGGACCTCCACCAGGTTGGTAGAGTATACTTCTCATCATCTGACCTTAAATTAAAAGCATCCCAGAACAGCTGAGATGGAGAACCAGCAGGAAAAGCTAGAAGAATGTGAATTTTAAAAGTATCTGCTCACTTTGTTGATTCTGCTGTAACAAAATTCCTAAAGCTGAGTGGCTTACAAACAACAGAAATTTATTGCTTCTGGCTTTAGTAACAAAGAACAAAATCAAGACACTGGAAGTGTGGTGCAATTATTAAGAACTGTTTCTGATTTATACGTGACATAGTCGTGTGTGCTTGGGTGAAAAAGATGATCAAGTTCCTAGGCCCTCTTTCACAAGGATACTCATGAGGAGATGGCCCACCCTCATCACTAAAACTCCTCCTCCAAGCTCCAGCTTCTAATATCATTAGTATGTGAGGAGAGAATGCTGTCAGATAAATTCAGAGTAGGGAACAAATGAGCATTAAAGTCACTGAACTACAAGAGAAGCAGGTGACAAGCCAAGAGATTCAGGAAGTCTTTTGAGGTTGGAAAAGTAAAGGAAATTAATTTGTCTTTTAAAAATATAACACCTTAACTTTTTAGAAATTATAATATATTGTTGAGAGCTATTAAGACAACACTATTGTCCTGATCTCTGAATTGGGCCTCCCCCCCCCCCCCGAGAAGAAAAGGGGGTCAAAAGCGGGCCACCTACGAGAACAACCACAGATTGTTCCAGCCCTAAGTCAGCGCCGGATGTCCTGACCTCAAGATGTACCCTGATACCGCCAAGTTCCTGCTTCCCGTGTAGTAGCCAAAAGAAAAATTTCCACTGCCCCATCCCTCCTGCTGAGAATTACTTCCCCTTTTGCTTGTGCATTTAAACCTTGAGCCTTGCTAATACAGTGGGACCTTGATGCTACTCACACTGCTTCCGTGTGTCGTGCATTGCACAAGGTTCTCGTCTCTCTCTACCCCCTCCCCAATTTGGTTATTAGGAGAAGGTCCCCTTGAGACCCTCGAATAACTGGACCTGCTGGACGGGTCAATATATTTATATTATTTCCTTCCCTTTTCTATCTTCAATACTGCTCATGTACAACCCCCTTGCTTTCTTAGATTCATGAACTTTTTCTTTAATTGTGGGAACATACATAAGTGTATATACATATCCATACATATATATGCATATATACATACACAGTCCTCAAAACATAAATACAGCCTGCTGAGTCCACATCATGTTATTTCTATGTATATTATCTCAAGGCTGACCATTGGGGTTGTACAACCATTGCAGGGCTTTTCCCTGGGAAGGACTATTTCTCCTGCTGTCTGCATCCCTTCCTGTTTTTTATCTTGGGTTCAGGCCTTGTGAGCTTTCATTGTCTTCATTTCTTCCTGTCAGGTAGCATTTTAAAATACAAATGTGGTCTTCTCATACCACAGATCAAAACTCTTCTCAAACTCTTATCTTTTAAAATAAAGTTTATATTAACAGACAAGCACTGTTATCATGTCCATTGGCATCACTCTTGCTCAGGGCGTGTTTATGCAGGGGATCATGGGGCAGCACAAGTGGGGATGGCGGTGAGGAATGCTAAGGAGGGAATCAGAGGGTCAGAGTGGTTGAAGGGGAGAATGGAATAAATATGGGGCTTTAGCTAGGGAGTGGGGAAGGAGATGAGTCAGGAAGGAGGAGGGTAAAATAACAAAAGGATGCCTGAAAACATCATATGGCATCACTATCTTCCTAAAATTGCGCGCGCACGTGTGTGTGTGTGTGTGTGTGTGTGTGTGTGTGTGTGTGTGTGTGTGTGCAGACATAATAGTTTAGCTGAAATTCGCACATTTGGGCTGGCAGTGCTTCCCCAGAGAGGCCCAGAATAACTAATGAAGCCCCTACCACCAGGCCGGGGAGCCTTTCTACTCAGTCTGTCTTCAATCCTGAAGAAAGCATCATGCAGCTGCTGCTGCACTTGGTATCCTGGCCAGACCTCAATTTCTCTTCACTCTCTGCAGTAAGAGGATCATAACTTCATGCACTGCTCATAGCTCTCCTGGCTGAAGTTCAGGACAGAGAGGCCCCTAGTGAAGGCCAGCTTTTACACTGTGTGGCTTCAGTAAATACTGGATTTTAGAAGTCAGTGACTCAGTCTGTCAGCCCTGCTTCCACACAGGGAGCCAGGCAGGCCTGCCACTTTCATCCACATTAATGTATAAGCTCTGCTCCTGTTCACAGAGATGCTGATCGTACATTTAGATAGATAGAATTGTGTCTCAACTTGTTAATTAGTCTACCAAGTTCATATATTTTGCTTCCAAACACCTGCAGAACGTACTGCTACCGAAACTTAGCACTGATATTGGCATAATTCAAACCCTAAGCTTTTCTCCTGGACCATTGCAGCCATTTCCAAACTGGTTTAGCCACTTCCGGACCAGTATAGCCACTTCCGGACTCTTCCTTCAGTGTCTGCGCTTCTCCTTGCCAGGCAGCATTATAGAATACAAATATGATCTTCTCTATGGTTGCCCAAAACTTGTCTCAGGCTCCTGTTACTTTTAAAATAAAGTTTGCGTTAACAACCAAACAGTATTAAACAAAAAGATTAAGGGAATAGGCTCTGAAACCAAACCTCCTATCTTAAACCAATAGATCCTGAACTTATACCCTGTTTTTATTTTTATTTTTTTCTTTTCTTTTCTTTCATGATGCAGAACAAAGTATTTATCCTTTCAAGAAATCTAGTAATTTACATCACAGGGAATGAGAGTTATTCACTGTAACACATATAAAGGCATAACACAAGGTAATAACTATTAATAGCTGCTTTTCTTATTTAAGACTCTGTACCATTTTTGTTTTTATAATTGTTATTATTATTATTATGCTTTTAAATTGTAACCCCTGTAATGATCAGCTACTGATGATCTAATGAAATATTTCTGACTAGATGGCTTATGTAGATGTCATTTTTTTTTCCTTTTTACAGTTCTGGAAGCTAGATTTCTAACATCAAATATCTCTACAGATTGGTTTAGAGCAGTGGTTCTCAACCTTCCTAATGCTGCGAACTTTAATACAGTTCCTTATGTTGTGGTGACCTTAAACCACAAAATTATTCATAGCTATAATTTTGATACTGTTATGAATTGTAGTGTGGGCTGGAGAGATTGCTCGATGGTTAAGTGCACTGACTGCTCTTCCAAAGGCCCTGAGTTCAAATCCCAGCAACCACATGGTGGTTCATAACCATCTGTAATGTGATCTGATGCCCTCTTCTGGTGCGTCTGAAATATAAATAAATAAAATAAGTTAAAAAAAATGAATTGTAGTGTAAAACCTGTGTTTTCTGATAGTCTTAGGCAACCTCTGTTAAGGGAATTGCAGCCCATAGGTTGAATGAGACTTCCCTGATGGATCACTGGTGGTTGACTGCATCGTGTAGTTACAAGGCTTTGTCTCTGTGGATGGAGAGAGAGAAAGAGAGAGAGAGAGAGAGAGAGAGAGAGAGAGAGAAGGAAAGAGAATAAATAAATGAATATATGTATTCTGGAGTGTACTTATAGAAAATAGGATGCTGGCCCTGTTAATTAAGGCCCAATCCTATGACTTCACTGGACCAGAATTATCAGTGAAAGCTCCCATCCCCCAGTGCTTTTGTGTCTAGGTTTTAAACATGAAGTTCAGAAGGAGGCAGTTCAGCTCCTGGCTTGTGCCTTTCTAGTTACAGAAAACTCAAAATATACATATCTAACTTCTCCATTTAAAAAATATTATTGTATATATGATGTGTGTGAAGGTGGCTGTGCCACAACATATATGCAGAGTCAGTTCTCTTCTTTAAAGACCTGAGGATTGAGCTAAATTCATCATGGTTGCAGGCAGGATTGGTATTGCTCAGTCATGACAGCAGTCCTTTCCCATTCTTTTTGTTGTTGTTGTTGTTTGTTTGTTTGTTTTTGTTTTTCGAGAAAGGGTTTCTCTGTGTAGCCCTGGCTGTCCTGGCACTCACTTTGTTGACCAGGCTGGCCTCGAACTCAGAAATCTGCCTGCATCTGCCTCCCGAGTGCTGGGATTAAAGGCGTGCGCCACCACGCCCCGCCCCCTTTCCCATTCTTAAGTCTTGAGTTTTTCTAGTTTCCTCTGGTTGAGACAGATGAAGAACTAATTTTCTTTTTTATTCCTTTTCTACCACATAGTCACGTTGCTAGAAAATGCTGGTGTAATGACACCATACCTGAATGTGACCATGAAGGATTTGAAAGGGTCTCATGGACTCAGTTTGTAAATCCAGCTGGTCAGAGGTTAGAACTATGCAAAATAACATTCATTAACTTTGTTAAGATTTCTGGTTTTACCAGAAAGGAGAGAGTATATGAGTAAACTTTATCAATGAATAGAGGATGAGACCTGTATAGGATTTTTAATTGTATTGCAGGGTAGGTTTTTGGAGGTTTTCTAAAATTTATTTTAGTGTAATGAAAATACACTAACTTGGGCTGGAGACATGGCTCAGCAGGTAAGAGCACTGGCTGCTCTTGCAGAGGTCCTGAGTTCAATTCCCAGCAACCACATGGTGACTCACAACCATCTGTAATGGGGATTCGATGCCCTCTTCTGGTGTGCCTGAAGACACTGTCAGTGTACTCACATACATGAAATAAATAAATAAATCTTTTTTAAAAATGAAAGAAAGAAAAAGAAAATACACTAACTTAGGACATAAGGACTCCTGCTGAAGATTTTCTTTCTTCTCACGGTTGTTTGTAGACAGATAGAAAGCCAAGATGTGATTCTTTCATTTGAAAAGGAACTTGTAAGAAAGACAAGGAAAGCAATTTAACAAGGTTAGGGATTTATAATGAATAATTCCCTTGTTGTGAGATAGTACATGTTATTTAAAAAATATTGAATAAAAAAATCTGAATAAATAATAATTCATACTTCCATTGTAAAAGAAGCTCACAATTTAGATGTTATAATTAAAAAATAAGCAAGCCAATAAATAATTTAACATTAATTATATATTACTTGACAAAATATGTGCTGCTAGTTAAAAGTGTAAAACATAAAAAATAATAAATGCACTACAAAAGAAGTGACAAGGACATTAATCAGTGTCTGTTTGAGGTCTGCCCCTGAAGTATAGATTAAAATTCAGAAAAAAAAAATCACAGATCAAGATAGTTTCCTTTTCTCAAATCACACTTTTTCCATTGAAACTGCTAGAGAAAAAAAAAAAAAGGCAGTACTTTACAAGATGTGTGTGCAGGGGGTGGGGGGTATGTGTGTTAAACAGAGCTATACCACACAGGGTGATAATGCTGTCTGAGTCATAGGCCACCTAATAAAAACCCCAAAGTCAAGCAAGGGAAACCTTTCGCTGTTGGTCACGGGAGTCTGAGAGACTCCCCAAACTATATCAGCCCCTGTCACTGCTCTGGCTTTGCCTCCTGAAGGTAAGGCCATGCTGCTGAAAACACCACATACCACATGTCTCAGAGGCCGACTGAGAGGAACTGAACTGACCTGACCTGGACGCCTTCTCCCTGAGCAGTAGCTCTCATGGTATAAGAAGGTGCTACGGAAAGGAAGAAAGCAACCCATAGTCCTATAAACCAGAACATACCCCAATATGGCCATTTGTGGCACTTTTATTTTGAGGGTAAACAACAGCAGAAGTATTAGACATAAGGTTTCCTCAATAAGAGGGAATTTATGCCTGGTACTGTAAACATAACCGCCCATCCATGGTTGGAGAGGTCATAAACTGTAGAAGAGAACCTGTAACCACCATTTTCTATTTTAAATATTTATTCTTATACCCTCAAATAAGTGTAGCTCTTACTGCTCACCAAAGAGGCTTCTTTTTGAGACATATGAAAATTATTACACAGCCCCACAACTGATCAAAATACAGAGAATAAGTGATCATAGAGTGCCCAGCTACAATAGATACACATGCAATCAGAGCCTATGTTCTTTGGACTCATGGAAAATCACAGAGGGGGCAGAAAGGTAAGAGCTAGAAGATCAAGCTGTCTAATGCAGGATGGTGTTAGATACACACAGCAGGGAAGCTGTACCCATGAAACCACAGCTGAATGGCTGCCTACAAAAAAAAATCTGGATAGTGACAACATTAGGTGACAGGACTTGTAACCTTCCCCCAGCCTGAAGCAGGCTGAGGCAGACCTTGACTTTGCTGCCACTAGGGAGATTACCTAGGGTGGAGCCTTCATCCCTAGATCACTCTATTGTTCAGCCACTGTTGTTCCTCTTCAAGATACTGCTACCTGCTGGGAGGCCGCAGAGCTGTATGAGAGACTACACCCTATCCTACACCTTCAGTTGGGCTCCAGGAATGGCGGGAATGGGCCTCCCCTCCCCCCTTTATAAGCGCATTTGCCATTAAACATTTGAGCTTTGATCTGGAAACTTGACTTAGCTCCATTTTTCTCTCGTCCGCCTAGTTTCCCTCTCTTTCAGTTCTGGCCTGCCACTCAGGTGTACCCTGTCCATGTGAGCCGTCAGGTGTACCCTGTCCATGTGAGCCGCTGGCCGGCTCGCAACAGGGACTGGGGAAGTTTCCCAAGGTCCACTCCTTACATGTATACCTATAATCCAACCAATGTTTGCTGAGAGAAGGGGAATCATCTTCCTCCAGGAATGAGCTCGCCAACTCCAAGTAGTCAGCTCTACACACATGTGAATATGCACAACACTAAATAGACTCATTAGGGGCTGTGTATAACAAGAAAAAAGAAAAAGTCACAAATGCAAGAGGAATCCAAGAGGCCATGGGGGGGGGTGGCTTGAGAGAGGGAGTGGAAAAAAGATTTAAATATAGTATGGTGATTTGTCTGAGAATGGCTCATACAGGGTCCTGCATTTGAAAATTTATACTCACATGGTTAAAATACTTGGAAGGCTTACGAGATATGGCCTTGTTGGAGGAAGTGTGTTACAGAAGGAAGGCTCTGAAGGTTTAGAAGTCACATGTTGTTCACAGTGTTCTCTCTGATTCTGCCTACACTGTGAGATGTGATCTCTCAGGTGTCCCTGCTGCCATTATTTTACTCAACCATCAGGGGCTTTAACCCTCTGGAACTTTCAGCCCAAGTAAACACATTCCTCTATAAAGTTGCCTTAGTCGTGGTGCTTTATCACAGCAATAGAAAAGCAGCTAAGACATAGTATTCGTTATGAAATTAAATATGTATATATATTTAAATTGAACAAAAGCATGCTTTTGAAATACAGCCTTTTCTCTCTGTATTAGTAGACATCGGACCAGCTATGTAAGAACTATGGTTAGACTATTGGGAAAAACAGATATGATATTGAATTATTGAATGAATATATACATATAGATACACACACACACACACACACACATATATATATATATATATTTTTTTTTTTTTTCCTGCCCTCCGGCCTCTGGTGAAGCCCAAGATCGTCAAAAAGAAGACCAAGTTCATCAGGCACCAGCAAGACTGTTTTGTTAAAAATAAGCAAAACTGGCAGAAACCAGAGGCATCGACAACAGGGTGAGAAGAAGATTCAAGGGCCAGATCCTGAGGCTCAACATTTGCTACCGGAGCAACAAGAAAACCAAGCACGTGCTGCCTAGCGGCTTCCGGAAGTTTCTGGTCCACAATGTCAAGGAACTGGAAGTGCGGCTGTGTAACAGATCTTACTGTGTTGAGGTTGTTCGCAGTGTGTCCTCTAAGAACCGAGGAGCCATCGTAGAAAAGAGCAGCACAGCTGGCCATCAGAGTCACCAATCCTAACGCCAGGCTACACAGTGGAGAAAAATGAAGAGATGGCTTGTGTGCATGTTTTGTGTTAAAATAAAATCACAAAAACTGCCAAAAAAAAAATTACACCTTCCCTTTGAGATATGTATGTCTTAAGAGTTGGCAAAGCTGGAATGTTGGTTTGTCACAGGAAGTAAATTTTTGTCCTAACTTTCAGTATATATGTTTCACTCCTTTGATTAATACTTATTTTATTATAATATTTTATGCATCTGCATTTTAGGGAAAAATTAAATAACTCTCTGCAATTGTAAGGATACCATGGTCATAGAGAGTTACAGATGAAGTACTGTGAAATTTCACAAGTTATTGCTGGTTTAGACTGTAATGACTGAAGAAAGCTTTATGTAAAATAACATGCATATTCTATCTTATAAAATAGCTAAGATTCACTGTATAAAATTCGGTTAAAGAAAACTCTAGGACCAATAAAATAGCACATTGTAGATTAACACATAAAACAGATTAATGAGTTCATCCTCAGGAATGAAAGACCCCATTACCTCAAGTTCTCCTCTTACACTACATGTGTGCCATGCTATGCATAAACCCATATGTGCAAGTGTGTTTACACACACACACACACACAGACACACACTCACATAAATAAATGAATGTAATTTTTTTTGGTTTGTTTTGTTTTGTTTTTCGAGACAGGGTTTCTCTGTACTGTATAGCCCTGGCTGCCCTGGAACTCACTTTGTAGACCAGGCTGGCCTTGAACTCAGAAATCCTCCTGCTTCTGCCTCCTGAGTGCTGGGATTAAAGGTGTGTGCCACTTCGCCCAGCATGAATGTAATTTTTAAAAGAGTAATATAAAGGGAATACAAGAGACATGAGGAAGGCCGTGGTCACAACAGGTCTGTTTAGCAATCCCCTGGTACTACAGGGAAGAATGCTTTAAAAGACTATACAATAGGAAACCCTTGTTTTCAAACTGGGTGATTTAAAATAAGAGTTCATTTATCTTAACTAGTTAACATGGAACAAGATATTAAGATATCTGTATTTTGAAATCAGCAAACTATGTGTCTTGAAAAAATACTATATTAAATAGCAAAGTGCCTAAAATGTGAGTCATTGGTATTGCACCAAATTGCCACAAAATATCTTAATGAATAAAATATCCCTTGTTTTGTGAATATATTCCATATGCTAGAAAGGACCTGGATCCTTTGTACACATTTTTTTTTTTTTATTTTATACCTCACAATATGTGTAATGGTGATAAGTGTATGGCAACTACTAATTTAGGGAACAACAATCAAAGGTGGAGTGAAGCTAACTTGATATTCAGCATGAAGAGTCTGGGGTTTTCATGACTCAGAGCCCGACTTCCAAATAACTATGAAATACTGCATTCCAGAAACAGATAAGCAAACAAACACCCCAATGCCCACAAACTTTTAAAATGCACATTTGCCCTTTCCATTCCTAATTGTCAAAGCCAACCAATGAAAATTCTTTTTTAAATGCCACAAATAGTTTTCACACTAAGTATAATGGAATGTTAATCCTTGAATAAAACCTGGGTGTTTAATCCCAAGTACTGCCAACATAGGGGCCTTAAAATTTACGATATGAAATTTGTGCTATTTATCAATTGGTTGGTTTAGGTCAGCTTAGCCCCAGTTAGCTTTGTAATGTGTTATACCTGTAGAGGTATTTTAAATACACAAATGCATTTACAGGAGTAACTAGGTAATGACTTGGTTGGATTTTTTTTTTTTTTTCAAGACTTATCAAGGGACTGAGGAAGGCAACTTCCAACTCAAGGGTATAACCCATCCTCTTATAATTCTAGCTTGCATAATATTCTAGATTTCAAGGACCGGGTAACAGCGAGAGTCTCAAAGCCTGCTACAAAAGTAGAGCAGAAATCAATTTTTTTAAAAAAGCTAAGAAAAAAAGTAGAGCAGAGTCCAGGAGAGGAGGACTCAGACCCATGGTTGGCAGTGCAAATGTCAATAGTCCAACTATCCCCAAACTGGACAGCTCCCAAAAGAAGCCAAAGTCTCCTAGCGTTTGAGAAGCTCTCTCCACTTCTGCTTCCGGGGAAGAGAAATTTTTCCCCAGCCCTCCGCGGGGGCGGGGCTAAAGGAAGCCGGAAGTCAGGCCGCTTCCGGCAGGGGAAACTCCTAGCTGCCGCTTCGCCCGGCTTGACAGGCGGTCTGTGCCGGCAGTGCGCTGCCCTCACCCCTCTCGACCTCCCGTTCGCGGTCGACCGCCGCCGTCCCGCTGCCCTTTTCTCGAGCCTCCCCTTCCCTATGTTCCGGGACCGGAGTCCGAGAAGCAAAGACCCACTTCTTGTCCAGTTCCCATCATGTCCGAAGTGACCAAAGAGCTGCTGGAGCTGGTGTGGGGCACCAAGAGCAGTCCCGGACTGTCGGACACCATCTTCTGCCGCTGGACGCAAGGTACCAAGGCAGGGCTTCGTTCCAGCCGCTCAGCTTGGGCTCCGGGAGTCGCGCCAGGACGCCTCTTTCGGTCCCATTACCCCCGCG
The DNA here is from genome assembly GCF_978045245.1 of Mus caroli. Classification (NCBI taxonomy): domain Eukaryota; kingdom Metazoa; phylum Chordata; class Mammalia; order Rodentia; family Muridae; genus Mus; species Mus caroli. The sequence goes on from NW_028227257.1 coordinate 168,538,779, forward strand.
CCACCACCTCGCCCGGACCCTATCACCTCGGGTACCTGGCGCTTGGCCCCAATGCCCATTCTTCACCAGTACCCATGCTTGGTCCCAGTAACCACGCTATAGGCACTCGGGGCACCCGCGTTCTGTCCCAGTAGCCCGGTTGGTCTTGCACCTCAGCATCAGCCCCTCCGGTCCCCTCACTCCTTCCCTGTGCTCGTGCTTAGTATCCCGGCTTCAGTCCCTCTAGTATCCGCACTCTTTCCCCGTACCAGCCCTTGGTCCCAGTACCCCAGCTGCGGCTGCTCGGCTTCCCGCACTCGCTTTCTTTCCCTGTACTGGCGCTTGGTACTAGTACAACTCTAATCTTCGGGTACTCGCACTCTTTCCTACAGAGTTTGATCCCAGTACCCCTGCTCTGACCACTTTCGGGACTCTGCGCTCAGTTCTAGATCCCGCACTTGGTTCCAATAACCCGGCTCAGACACCTCGGGTACTCTGTGTTAGGTTCTATTGCCATTGCTCTGGCCTGTTGGATACCCAGAGCTAGTACCCCTGCTCCAATTAGTGGTTCTCAGCCATCCTAATGTTGCGACCCTTTTATACAGCTCCTCATGTTGTGGTAACCCCTAATTATAAAAGTATTTTGTATAAAAGTACTTCATAACTGTAATTTTGCTACGGTTACGACTAGTAATATAAATATCTAATATGCGACTCCCAGAGGGGTCGCGACCCACAGGTTGAGAAACACTGCTCTGAATGGCTTTTGATGAGGGAGAGTTTGAGTGAGAGAGTGTTTACCAAAGAATGCAAGTGCCTCTGCCACTGGGCTAACCTGCTGCAGGAGTGAAGGGGGAGGGGCCCTGGGACTGCAATGTGTGACACAAAGAGGGTGCCACTGTGAAGATCTTTACACCTCCAGCCTTCGAGAGAGCTTTAAGTTATCATCAGTGTTTGGAATGTTTTTTGGATGGGTGGTGGGAGGGTGGAGATCTAGGTGACTAATACGGGAAAGCAGTTTCATGTTGTAATTAATGTAGTTAGGTGTGGTGCTCTGAATGGAAGCACAGTGTTGCTTGCTGCAAAATTGTTCCCTTGACCTCAAGTATCCCTGATTTTGTGACGGTAACTGATATTGTTGGTTACATTCTTTAAAGGAATACGGATCACAGCCCTTCCTCTGCTAGTCTAATGATGCTCAGAGCTACTCTTAGAGGGCAGTGATAAATGTTGCTGTCATAGTCATTTGGGATTATGGGAGTAGTCATAGGGCACAGACTTCCCGCATTAGTAAAGTGGCTTGATTTTGTGGTCGATAACTGCATTGAATTGACAGCTGTAATCTCAGTCTTCGGAAAATAAGATGCAGGTATAAAATGGTTTGTAGAGCAAAGTTACACTCAGAGAGTTTGCATTTGTGAAGTTACATTTGTAAAGCTACTATGTTGCTTTGCTTTGCTTGTTAAAATAAGCCAACAAAATAACACATAGTTGTTCGTTTTTCATTGACGGACAGTGTCAGTTAACTCTTTGGAAATTCACTTCAGCTAAAGAAGTATGCATTTTGGGTTATTTCTGAGCAATTCTTATTTAAATATTTATTTGCTTTAATTTTTTACTTAAAATCATATGTATATGAATGGTTTGCTTCTTTGTATACATGTGCACCACGTGCATACCTTGTGCCTACAGAGGCCAAAAGAGGGCATTGGAGTTCCTGGAACTGAAGTTATGCATGGTTGTGAGCCTGCATATGGATGTTGGGAATAGAACCAGGGTCCAATTCACAAGCAGTCAGTGCTTTTAGCCACTGTGCCATTTCTCCAGATCTCCAATTTTGTTTAAAATCAATAAGCCCTTTAATAAAAGGCTTGAATTGACGTTATTTTTGCTTTTTAAATAAGGTCTTACCATGTAGCTTTGTCTGGCCTTGATCTCACAGAGATCTACCTGCTTTGACCTCCTGGGTGCTGGGATAAAAGACAGTGTCATGTCTTGCAGCTCCAAACTGACTTTTTTTAGTTTGACAATTTGTTTTTTGTTTCCGTTTTCTCCTGGTTTGCCTACCTTGTGAAAATGAGTTTTCACTTTTTCAGTTCATTGGCAGCACTTGCTCTTTTCCTGTAAAACACACTGGTGTCCTGAGTCCTGGCCGCCAAAGCCTGGGCTGGCAGAGCAGACATCAAGCACCTGCAGTGGTTATTAGGTGAAGGGACAGAAAGTCCTGGAAACACTTGAGTCCCTGGAGGGAGCCATGCAGGTATCTGAAGAAAGTGTTCCATATGCAGGGCCTCCCCCCTGTAAAACTCTTGGTGCCTAATGTTCCCTGGACTGTTGGTTCAGTGTGGCTGCGGGGAGGGGGCGCAGTGGGAAGGGGAAGGGAATAAACATTCTAAAAGTTGGCCCACATTCTGAATGAAATAAGAATTTCACTGAAAGGTTTAGAGCAAAGGAGACAGAGGTTCTGGATTTAGGTTGATTTGGTTGCTGTGGTTGAGTTGTGGTTTGAGTTGCAGTGGTGAGATGGTAATTAAGATCAGATGGTCCCTGCTGTAGCCCAGGAGGAAAGGTGGAGCAGATCTGGATATTAGCATTGGAGATAGTAGAAAGTGGTCATGTTGACCATGTCCCAACAGAACCCAAACTTACAGTGTCTTCTGTCTGACAGAAGTAGTATTGCTCATACATTTGACGTACTAAGAGTTCAATTTTCAGTGCTGACTGTGTAACTTGGTGTTCGGTAAACTCCCTGCAAAGGGTCAGGGGCTTTACTCTTTCTAGGTTTTCCTCTGGTGATGCACAAAAGCTGTCCTGCTTCTTAAAACATCTTTTAAGAAGCCTTTTGAGGACAGTGCTTTCCTGGCCTTAACTTAGCTCTTCGCAGGAGCTCAGAAAGCACACTGTCCCTTCCTCCAAACTTCTTGTTTCATTGTTTCACCTGAAGCTGTGCTGGAAAAGAGGTACTGTCCAGAACAGCTTAACGTGGGAATATTGGTTTGTTTTTTTTTTTTTTTGTGATAAGGCAGGGCCATCTTTTTTTTTTTTTTTTTTTTTTTTTTTTTTTTTTTTGGTTTTTCGAGACAGGGTTTCTCTTTATAGCTCTGGCTGTCCTGGAGCTCACTTTGTAGACCAGGCTGGCCTCGAACTCAGAAATCCGCCTGCCTCTGCCTCCCGAGTGCTGGGATTAAAGGCGTGCGCCACCACGCCCGGCAAGGCAGGGCCATCTTGATTAAAATTAGATTTGGGGGTGGGTTTTCAGGAATAAGAGACAGTCCTTATTATATAATATGAAAAATAAAATTTTTATGTAATTGAAAAATTGAGGGATCATTTAAAATATATAAAATGGCCAGCAAGATAGATCAGTAAGGAAAGGTACTTGTTGCCAAGCCTGACCCTGAGTTTAACCCTCAGTACTTCTAGGCTTGAAAGAGAAAGATAACTTCTGCAAGCTGTCCTCTCACAGAGGTACACCACACACACACACGTGCGCACACACACACACACTTTTCATTACTAGATCATTTGGGTCAAAGTTTGAACTTAGGTTTTCCTTTCATTTAGCATAACTAAATTGTAATTCACCTAACAAGTGATTTTTTAAAAGCCACAATGTGCAAGCACAGGAGAGGATTAATTATTTGGTACTTTAAATATGTAATATAGTCTCGTTAATTCAAAGATTTTAAATGTCTGTCATATGATGTTATGCTGTCCAGGGTTTACAATCTTCAAAGACAACAGAGGGTAAATGTGTCTAGTCTAACACTATTAGCTAAGGAAAATGGGGCCCCATTCAGATGCTTGACTTAACCCAGACCCTGTGGCTTATAGTAATCGAAGCAAGTCTGTGCTGTTGGTTTTACACCGGCTGCTGAGACTTTAGAGCCCTTAGTTGCCCTGTCGGTTGGAGGGAGGTGTGTGTACAGTGGAGGCTGGAGGGAGGTGTGTGTATAGTGTTGGTTGGAGGGAGGTGTGTGTAGTGTTGGTTGGAGGGAGGTGTGTACAGTGGAGGCTCGAGAGTAAAAAGGTTCACGGGCCACATTTAAATTAGCTGTTATAGAATGTGGTACTGAGGACAGAGTCACTGTCTTCATTGTGTCACAATATGTTACAGATGTTACAAAACTCTCTGTCAAATCAGTTATTAGGTGAGTAACTTTAGATTTAATCAGAAATTGTTGTTTTTGTAATAAACAAATTTCTTTTAAATCTAGGAAATAATGTGAGTGAAAAAACATTTGACAAGAAAAGTAGCCTTACATTAACAAAATCATGTTCAAGGGCACAAATAAAACAACTCACTATCGTGTGATTGTAACTGTAAGCACCTTCCATGGATCCTGATAGATGCATTATAATAGACTTTTTACTAATGTTTTTACTTCTTCTTTGAATATTAGTGGACTCCTTAGGGAAGGCTAGGATTCACTTCTAATTTGATGTTTTTTACATGAACTGAAAGTCTGTAGAACCTCAGTCCTCCTCTGCACTAACATGCAGTACTGGGACTCCTCTCTCACTCTTCTTGGACAAACAGTGAAAGTCTCTTGGCTTTAACTCTGCTACCCAAGTGCTGAAAAGGCCCAGTGCAGCTTAGCAGAAGAGAAGGTGTGGGACAGGAGGATTCAGATGGTGTGGCCCAGATTCTTGGCTTTGCTTCTCAGTCCTAGGTCGGACCTGACATTTGATTGTCTTAATGTGATAACCAGCACTTTTAGTTGTCACTTTTCATGTTTTCCTATCCGTCTTATCTACATCCAGCTCCCCATTTCCTGTTCTCAGGAGCTCCAGGGAGTTGTGGATAAACCTGTCTTGCATCAGCAGACAGTAGTTAACACCTTAGCTGAGTGTCCCCGCTTCCACTCATCATCCCTGTGATCATGGTCTATCTCCGCTCCTGGCAGCCTCTCTTCTCTGCCCCTTTTCTCCTTCCTTCCCAGTCTCTCCTGAGATCTATCCTCAATTCCCACCTCTCTTTCTACCTCCCAATCACAGGCTCTAGTCTTTTTAGCCAATTGATTTTAATTAGGGAGCTAGGTTCATATAACAAAGGCATAGGAATTTGCTCAACTTGGGGCAACCAGATCTTGCGGTACAGAATTTATCATTTGATGCATTACAGCACCAGAACAATCCCCAACAAGCTGTCCTTCTACATCTCAGAATCAGCATCCAGACAGGACCTCAGTTCTCCCTTCTTCATTCCCCTGATTCCAGCCAGTAGCTTTGCTTTTCTTTGTTTTAGAAATTTTCTAAGATTTATATCTGTGAAGTCACCAGCTTTCAAGTTTTCTGAGCTCAGGATCCCATTACACCCTTCAAAATTAATGAACTTAACATGAAGGTAGATAATGTCTTGATAGTGTTGTGAAAACAACTTTAACTTTAGGTGGGTCCCTTGCACTATCTCTAGTACTGTAAGTCTGTAGAGATTGGGAGGGCACAGCTGACAACCTCTATCTGGTTGGGAGTCACTCCTGCTGTGCTGCACTGTCTCAGACCTTGTAAGATAAGGTCTCCAATTTCCTTTTCCCATATCAGTCGCTGCATCAGCCCTCATTTATCTCTTTCTATTTGTCTGTCTATCTGTCTATCATCTATTCACTCACTTTGTTTTGATTTTTTTGTTTGTTTTGAGATAGGGGTGTCACTATGTAGCCCTAGCTGCCTGGAACTCTACATAGACCCAGGTTAGCCTCAAACTCTGATTTCACCTGGCTCTGCCTGCTCAGTGCTGGGATTAAAAGCATATGCCTCTCTCTCTCTCTCTCTCTCTCTCTCTCTCTCTCTCTCTCTCATACACACACACACACACACACACACACACATCCTTAATGACATCCTTAGTCATTAAGCATCAAAATAATTCTCCATCCTGCCATCCTCTTTTCTTCTCTGAAACTTGTACAAGAATTAGCTTGCTTCTGCTGTTTCTCCTCTCATTTAAAGTCTGGCTGTTCTCTAGCTCTGAGTTTCTTTTGCAGTACTGGTGGTACGCTTGATCCAGCACTTATGTCTTAGCACATGCCACAGCTGACTACCCTTGTACCTAATTGATCTTTTCTAGAACCTCTGCTACTATGTCCCTGTCTTGCCTGTCTCTCAACGCTGTATCCTGCCTTGCTGACCTAGCCTCTGCTCACTTTTTAATGTTCTTAGCTTCATCGTCTTTGCAGTGCATGCTGGCATTCACTGTGCTGACCTGTTCCACGTGATTGCAGTTGCTGTCTGTAGTCCCAAAGCTTGTCCTGAGGTCCAGGATCCCCGCTTCTACATGGTAGAGATGGCTCCTTTACATATTTGAAACTGATGTATTTTACTTCGTGGAAACCAACACCCCCAATTCTCTTCCCTCTCAGAACCTGAACAGACATTAACAAGCAGTGGGTATACAGCATATGGTGGAAACAGCCACGGATACCTGTGTAATAAACTAACATAAGTATAGATTAGGATAAATGCTGGTCCTGTGAGGCATGGGAGAGTACTTACGGTCTTCCAGGAAGTCTCTCTAAGGAGCTCACATCTCACTTGAATCCTGAAGACTATGAAGACCAGAGTGGAAGCATTTCATCGAGAGAGAAGAGCAGCATTAATATGGACTTCTTAGCCGATCAAAGTAAAGGTAAAATGGAGGTCCATTGAATTGGCGATCTTACCATGTCTTTAGATCAGAAAAGGGAGTTAAGGTTCTATTTTACTTGCACTGAGAGTCTATAGAAATATTTTCAGCAGGTTGTGACCAAATCTGTTTTCCATTTCTGCAGTACTCTCCATGCAGTACAGATGACTAGAAGGGGTTAGAAGATGAGCAGCTGGGCAGTGTGGCAGGAAGCCTTTATCAGTACTGCAGGGGACAGGGTAGGCTGTCTGAACTATAAGTTGATGAGATACAGGACACATTTGAGATATGTTTTGGAGCCCTGAGCCAAAAGGAAGGAAGAAGCCTAAAAGATGAGTCAGAGTTTCTTCAGAAAGGGCAAGCGTGTGTTTTAGGCAGAAGGAGAATTATGTACAAAGGCCTCGTGGGACATACCTGTGATCCCAGCACTTGAGAGGTGGAGACAGGAATGTCTGAAGACCTGGAAGAATCTCACCAGTGGGACTGAAGTCACTGTGCAGGGCCACACGAGAACTTCAGATTCGGTGTCTGGTCTGAATTTGGGGATTTCTTGGTTACAGTCAGTAATGGAAATTGTGGGAGTAGACAAAATTATTAGAGGTAAGTAAAGTTCTGCATACTACCAGAAGGAACATACAGAGAGGAAAAAGCCTAATCCCAAGGCCACGGCCTGGGGAATGTGGTGTCTAAGAGGAGCTGCAGTGAGATGGATGATAAACTGGCTAACATGCAACAAAAGACCAGCATGCAGGAGGCCAGTGAGCATGGGGAGAGTGAGCTGCTGCAGCCAGGGATTGATAGTGAACTCATCTGTGGAGACTGCACTGAGAGAGCTGGGCTGTAGCATCGAGATGGCTGGGATAGGGCTGAGAGGCCAGGAGACAGTGTGTGGGTGGACTTCTTAGTGGAATCACTGATTTTTTTAAAAACTATGTGAAACAGTTAAATGCTGGAAGAAAGGGTAAAGAAGAGACCTGGGAGGAAGCTCTGGATCTCCAGCCTTTTGTTTTTCTTTGTTTTTTGTCTGTAGAAACTTCAGAGGCAACTCTTGTTTCCTCTATATCAAGCATGCTCCATTTACATGTAGTGATCAAGCTTTAATTTCATTTTATAAATACCATTTGAAAATAGCTCTTCCTCTCCCTAGGAAAGTAGCTTTGATTAGGCCAGTTACATCTCTACTGTGCTCTTAGAAGAGTCTTCCTATTTTCATCCTTTACAAAGAAGCAAACGTTATAGTTGTGCAAGAACCAGAGCGTCCTCAGGCTCACACAGGCCTATGTAGCATGTGCCTCCTCTTTTCCCTTTTGCCTGTTCACACTTCTTTCTGCCTCTGACCAGCCCTTCAGCTGCATTAAATTTCCCTTTGATTCACCAGCGTTTCCTGCTCTTCTAGCCCTGTTCCCTTCAGTACTGATGCTCGGCTTGCTTGAACATTATTTGCCTACCCTTGTTTCCCAGCCAGATGCCCTGCCATAATCGGCCTCCAGGTCATCTGGTAATGTTTGACTTAGGCAGACACTGTTCCTTTTTGCACCCAGGAGACCCTCTATTCTTCTGTCACATTAACTTATTCTTTTAGTATTACCTATCTACATGTCTCTTCAACTCGATGATCAGCTCCTGCAGACCAGGGACTTTAGCAGTCTTGTATAATATTCTGAGTTGCACATATAAGATCTGGTATTTATGAAATATAAGCAAACCCAGTGTGTTGTCTGGGTTACTGAATTTAACCATTACTGAAATTCAGTAGAGCCCTAGTATAGTGGAACTGAAAGTGAACATATTAAAAATAAGACAACTGCGGCTCAGGGAGATAGTGTGATTATTCCCCCCATTGCCACCCCCCCCCCGCCCCCCGTGGTTTCTAGTGGATTTTCCTGCCTTCTGTCCCAAGGCCGCCTGCATCCCTGTAGCTGCTATCAGTTAATGATGATTAGGAGTATTTAAACTAAGATAGAGCCAGCCTGTGAACACTTACTATCTATCATGCCATTTAGTTCTTAAATTACAGAATGTGACTCAAGTATTGAAATGAAGTAGATAACTAGGCAAGTATTCTAGCTACCACCTAGCCCACTGCTCCCTTACAGTGAGTACTCTCGGTAATTATCCTTAATGGGGAATGGAGGGGGACTGAAGTGAACAGCAACAAAAACACTGGTGTTTGGATTTCTAGTTTTCCTTCAAGCATATGAAAGTACGGAAAAGTGAGATTTAAGATGCTGGAGGTGTGGCTTAGGGCTGACTCTGTGTTGGCATGCATGAGCTAATTTTATTCGTTAGACCAAGAATTAAATAAAAGTCAGACTTATTGTCCTTTCCATTAAAGTCTACTTTACCTTTCCTGGGTGTGAAATTGTGTGTGTGTATGTGTGTGTGTGTGTACCTTTCCTGGGTGTGAAATTGTGTGTGTGTATGTGTGTGTGTGTGTGTGTGTGTGAGAGAGAGAGAGAGAGAGAGAGAGAGAGAGAGAGAGAGAGAGAGAGGGAGGGAGGGAGGCGGGGGCTGGGAGAGAGACAGAGACAGACAGAGAGTCCTCTTGGTCTTTTGAAAGACCAAGCATTGCCTCCAGTAACTGTAGATATTTTCTGTTGTGAAACATGAGCTCAAAGCAAAGTATATGAACAATTCTTTATAGATGCTACTGGAACTATTTTTAATCCTTGCTACTTGCTTTTATTTTTAGGGTTTGTGTTTAGTGAATCAGAGGGATCTGCATTAGAGCAGTTTGAAGGTGGTCCCTGTGCTGTTATTGCACCTGTTCAGGTAACATAGACTACTTTACCAACTCCTTAGATAAGGGACATGTTCAAAAGTTTAGCTCTTGTCTCTGTTTTCTGATGTCTGTACTCTACAGAACAACCAGATATGACCTTCTAACAACTTTTACACATAGAGTTCTAACTATCCAAAATAAAGATAAGTTCTTTCTTTTAGAGCATGAGTGAGTCCTTACAATAGTAGCATTTTCAAGGGAAAGTAAGAGGTACACCCTGATTTTTAGAAGATTTGGAATTAGAGATAAGATCTGTTGTGTAATATAATGAGCCTTTGATCCTATAAGATCTATACATTTAAAGGGTATAATCATAACAATTAGGCCTTTATCATTTATTCCATCTACAAAGATGTCTCTAGAAAGTTACAGATGAATGCATGCTTTCATGGCCTAAATTTTATATATTATTTTGAGCTAAAGATTGGCCTTTCTAAGTAAGTTGCAACCAACTACAAACACAGTTTAAAGAATTTTTTTTTCTTTGTACAAAAGAGTTTTGTTTTCAGAATGGACTTGTTTTGAATCTGAATGTTTTTGAATTTAAGAACTGACTAGTACCATAAACTGTTAAATTGCTAGAACCAACAGCTTCTGGTTTACAGTTAGAAGTGTGATTATCAGTGTCACCTCAAAGCTGTTCATACTTTAAAATGTTTATTTAATTAGAAATGATGCAGATTATCCACTGGGTATGAAGGATACATTTCTAAACTCTTGGTTATGTAATACATTAGTTCCCAACACTATCTTTCATATGCTAACATCACTCAGTTAAAAGGAAGAGGTTCTTTTGCCTTCTCAGGAATGGACAGATGGCTCAGTGGCTTAGAACACTTGTTGCTCTTGCAAAGGACCCAGACACATATGATGTACATACAAAAATGCAGGCAAAACATTCATACACATAAAATAAATCTAAAAAATTAAAAAAAAGAAAAGCAGTCTGAGTTATTCCAAAATACACCTCTATAGATCATCTTGTTTTTATTTCTTCAAAGAATAAAACTAATTATTTTCATATTGGTAAAATTATTATTGCATCAAAGTCGTTAAGTGTATAAAGTAGAAATTTAAATATAATAATTATAGAATATTTAAATATCCTGTGTGATTACATATATTTATATGAAAATATAGTACTACTAATTATTATTATATCTATTTTCCTGAATCCACTGAGGCAGCTTTCCTGTACCAATAGGAATCTTGTCTGAATCTGAAGACCCTTGCTCTGTCATGTGTATTACATTTAGAAATAGTCTCTGTGGTCAGTAATAGTGCTGTAGAATTGGAGGTCTGTGAACATAGTTAAACAGAAGATAGATCACAGGCATTTAAAAATCAGTGTGTATCAAAAATAAACAAGGGATAACTTTAACATTAAAATTTTGACTACATGTTACAGACCTTTAACACAGTGGGTTTGCTTTGAGAAATATGCCAATATTTTCAATCAATAAACTTACATTATGCACACACACATGTGTGTGTATAAATATATATATATATAATATAATATGTGTGTGTGCGTTTCTGCTTAAGCATCAAAATTAAATCATTAAAGTAATGAGAGAATTTAGTAAGTCAAAATATTAACAGTAACATTTCGAACTATTAAGTTTAGACTATGACACTTCTAGAATATGTACATAGGAATAGCATTAAACAGATAATTCATTTATTAAATAAGAATTTACCAAGATTTATTAATACTGTGATAAAGGAACTCTAATCAGTGATGAAATAAATTGAAATTTTATAAATACTACCAATATGACAGGCAGATTGAGGGGCAAATGATTTTAGGTCATCTTCTATCATGTGCCAAATATATCCTTAGGAAACCAAAACATTAATGTACCAGTGCTCTAAGAAAAAGAATTACTTTAAGCTCAGAAAAAAATTTCAATAAATATTATTATTAAGTGATATTGCCTATGTTTAACAGTGAATTAGTACAAACTGGATAAGATACACTTCATCCCCACAGGTCAAATGGGCATCACCAAGTAGTTTTTAACAGGTACACTGATGCTAGACAAGAAAAGAATAAAGACATTTGCTGAGTGCGGGCCAGTAAAAATCAAGCAACAGCTTGATGCTTTTTCCTTTTTATTTTTTCTTAACTCTCTAGATAAAAACTTGTCAAGACATATGTTGGTGGGGTAGTACTGGCACTCTTGAATATTGTTGTCTAGTTCAGACTTAACTGAGATTCTGTAAAGGTGTTGTAGAATATGGTCAGAGTTATAATATATAGATTCTTAATGAATAATGTACTTCTGAGAAACCTTCTTTAAAAATAACCCTTCATATAGAAAAAGTTTTCTTCATGAAGAAATTCATTTATAGTAGCAAAAGCTACAACCAACTCAATGTATTTTAACAAAGTTTAAATGTGGACATAACAGGTAAATCTTGGAACTTCATAGAAGTATTGATTATGGCTGTTGATTTCTGAGAAAACTAGAAAATATACTGCTTACTGTATGCATTATAATTCCTTCTTGTAAAAGCAGTTATGAAGGGATGATGAAGGTGACGTTCTATGCCGACAGCAGTAGAGTTAGTGGTAGGATAAACACCCTGCTTTACCTTCAAAGTCTGTTCTGTAAGTAGTTACACAGAGTAGTTCATTTATGTTGATTGCTGATCATAGCGGAGGCTTAGTTATAGTGTTTGTTTTATGTCTATTTAAGTACTGTTGGGGTGGTCACATTCTTTAAATTGGTGGCCTGTTGGGTGCCAGGCAGTATGCTGAGTGCCTGGCATACATTTTCTCATATAATCCTTATGGAAATCTTTCAGAGTTTGTCCTAGCACTTTTGATTGACTAGGAAATCAAGACTCAAGCTTAGGTCCTTCTGACTAAAAGCAATCTCCATGCTGCTTTCTAATAGCATATAAAGAGTTTTATAATACCCCTATTTCTTAGACTTGCCCTACAGAGATTCATAGTCAATATTGGAGCCCAGGAATCCACATTTAAACAAGTCAGCTGACTGTGCCTTAAGGAGGCACTGTCCTGTATCCTGCAGCTTTCTATGACATACCCAGTAGAAGACTAGAGATCAGTTCGTTTTTCTTTCAAACCATATAATTTGATGACTCATTTCATGAAGTTAGGAGTTCTTGTGAGAAAGTGATTACTCTAATAGTGAGATTCTTACTTTCCTTCCTCTCCCTACCCCCCATCTCTCTCTTTCCCCCATCTCTCCCTTTCCCCCATCTCTCCCTCTCCTCCCTCTCCCTCTCCCTCAGCCTCATCCTCTGCCTCTGCCTCTGCTTCTCCCTCTCCCTCTGCCTCTCCCTCTCCCTCTCCCCCTCCCCCTCCCCCTGCCCCTGCCTCTCCCTCTCCCCCCCTCCCCCTGCCCCTCCCCCTCCCCCTCCCCCTGCCCCTGCCCCTGCCCCTGCCCCTGCCCCTGCCCCTGCCCCTGCCCCTTCCCCTGCCCCTGCCCCTGCCCCTGCCCCTGCCCCTGCCCCTCCCTCCGCCTCCCCCTCTCCCTCCACCTCCCCCTCCCCCTCCCCCTCCCTCTCCCTCTCCCTCTCCCTCCCCCCTCTCCTGTCTTTCCATAGTACTGGGCATCTAGCACATAATCTCACCATGGTAGGCAAGTGTTGTACTACTGAGTTTCATCCACAGTGCTTTTGTCTTTTAGCTTAAGACAGGGCCCTGCTAAATTTCTGCAGATGGCCAGTAGTGGTATTCTCTGTATAACAGATCAGAGCTATAGGAAAGAATGGACCATTGTTGTATTTAGATGCCTCCTATCCTAGAAATCCAAGAGAAATGTAGAGGTATTTCTGTAAACCTTCACTATGTGAACAGATTGCTAGGTTTCTATAAATTCCATTTACCTATCTACTGTGGGAATTGATTCTCTACTTACTAGAATGTATGTGTCTGAGATGGGTAATCTGTAAATCTGGGGCAAGATTTATAGTAGTATGTTGTAAGTAAATATCTTTGTACCCTGTCTTTTGACTGTGGGGAAAGATGGTGTTAAGTGTTTGTAGTTTGAAGTAAGAGAGCCGCGTGAGCTGTGACTGCCATGCATTCTAACTGTCGCTTTAATTGTGTAAAGGCATTTCTTTTGAAGAAGCTTCTGTTTTCCTCCGAGAAGCCGTCCTGGCGGGATTGCTCAGGTATGCTAGCTGCCTTCCAAGTCTCTCCTCCGTCCTCTCTTAAACCTCATCTAAGTCACGTGCATTGTTAGTAATTCATTTCTTTAAAAGTCTGTCTTCATGGGCAACAATTGATGGAATATTATTTCTCAGATGTTTCAAAAAGTTTGATAAAACAGACTTTGTTTTAAAATGTTCTTTTTCAGATTTTTCTTAATAAGGGGCAGAAGACAGAGTGTTATAGTAATAAGGCCTCTTGCTTAAATGGCTGTTTCTCTTAACCTTTACATGATAATATATCCATAATTAATACCTCTATGCTCTGGGGTTTGTGTGACAGGGTCTCGCTATGTAACAAGGCTAGCCTGGCACTCACTGTGTAGGCCAGGCTAGCCTCAGCCTTGCGATCCTTCTACTTTAACTGCTTGTTGCTAGGATTGCCTTCTTGCACCACCATGCCTGTGTGTTGCTGGTGGCTTCCTACCCCATCCCTCCTGTTTTCCTTTTTGCCTTATTGAGCTCTGATGAAGAGCTCAGCATTCTTGTTTTACTCTTTTATCTTTTATTATAATGCATTATTAAATGGGAACACTGAAAGTCATTATATTGCAGGACAAACTATCAGAGTCTCTGCAGCTTGAGTAATACTGATACCGGATGCCACCTGATGACAAACATTTGCATTCCACTTGGCAGTTTACAAAGACCTTCCCTCAGTTGCAGAATTCCTTGTGAGCCTCACAGTCACTTCTAGAAGAAGGCAGGAGATTACAGTGCCAGCTTTGTGTGTAAGAACATAATAGCTTTCGTTCTAACCCATGACCATAGAATCTCCTCAAGATTCTGAACTGAAGAGTTAATGGAATTCTGGTCATATATTTAGTATGAATATGAAATTCACAAGTTCAGTAAAGAAACTGAGAGAGAGTCAATTATCACCATGACTTTTAATTGCTGAAAACATTTCTTCCTCAAAAATACAGTCTCTTTGACAAATTTGAAAAACATTATCATAAGGTCATGAAGGCTGTGATGTGAAGTGACTGGAACCATTACTGACTGTAACATGTGATATAGGATGTGTTACACTAGTTTCATTTGAAAGTGTGAGTGTGATAGTGCACTGGAGAGCGGACACTGCTTGAAAGAGGGAGGGGCTGCCCAGGTTCTGGAGGAAATGGCCTTGTTTGTGCCTTTGAAAAGAGCGTACCAGTGCTCGGCATACTGTGGAGTGGTGTAAGGCTCCTGCTTTATGCAGCATAGAGGTGGTTGCTTCTGCTACATTAATGGCCTGTGGTTGGTGTGCTGATGGTGTCTTGTCGCCTTGCTCTTATTCCTGTAAGCTGATCAGGCAGAATTCAGCAGCTCGGGAGAACAGGTCCCCGGGGCCCTGTTGTTCCTTCCTTTGGGTTCTGCAGGAGAGGGAGCTGAGTGCTGAGGTGCTGAAGACAGAGACAATGATTTCTCATGGTGTTAAGGTCTGCACTTTTCAGTCTTCTTCTAACTGATGCCAGGATTTAAGGTGATAACATTTTAATCTTTAGGCACATTGTTCTTCTAAAGAGTAATTTACAGTCTTCTGGTTATATGGATTTTCCTTATTCTCAGAAAACACTTGATTTTCATTATTAAGCCGAGGCATTCTTATGTTTCTCATGACTCGATTTTCTTTTCCAGACAAACCATTGTAACTTATACTTTGGTTATTTTTAGAGGAAGAGCAGAAGGAGCTCCTTTGTCATACCTTGTGTGATATTTTAGAGAGTGCTTATGACAGCTCTGGATCATACTGCTTGGTTTCATGGTTGAGAGGAAGGACACCCGAGGAAGCGGCTAGGATTTCTGGGAGTCCTGCACAGTCTAGTTGCCAAGTGGAACATTCTTGTAAGATACGTTTTTATTTCATGAAGTAATTTCTTGTTCTTTTGTTTTAATAAATCTATTGAAAACTTTGAAGAAAAAATATTTTATGTTTTGATAACACTTTCTCTAAGTTAATATTTTCTATCTTCTTTTCCATTATTTTATTTAGTGTAAGACAGTGCATTTTTACAAAAGGAGTTACATCTGTCTCTTAAGCATTTTAAAAATAATTATAGCTAACTTCTGCTTGATGAAATCTTTTAGTATTACAACTTTGATTTTAAAAGTCTGGGGAAAATGCATCTGCATGCAGTAGCTCAGGTGCACAGTGTTCTTTAGATGGGAGGAGCTTTCTACACCACTAATGCTTAAATATCCTCAGCTCCTTTTTAGAACAACAATGGAAATATTTTCTTAATTAAACACTGTTATTTTGTTCCTGATCCTTTTGAACATTGTTATATATTTGGACTAAAGTAGTTTTAGTTTCATTTTAGTTATGTTTTAAGTTCTCCACATCTTGACTGCAGTTTCTTTATTTTAAATAATACATATAATACCTACTCTCGTTCATAAAAATTATACACTTGAACATTGTTAAAAGTGGCCTAAACACTGTCAAAATGAACGAGTAAATTAGCGACTTCTGGTGGTAGGGAAAATAGAAGGAATTGCTCTTTGGTTTGCTTTGGAGGACTAATCTTGCTAGTTAGGTGAGTTTGGGGAATTGTTAGTTCCCAAGTGTACTTTATTCCATATATACTGGATCATACTCACTACCTTCTATATCAAATTGATTCTGTAAAAGACAGATACCAGGCATTAGGAAGTAAATATTGATTGTGTGTGTTGTGTATCACTATCCATATAGAACTGTCTACTGACAGTGTTGCCTCCCCTGAGCTGAAATGTCTGTGTTCACTGTCCATTTTTTCCCCTTCCTCTACAATTAGAACAGCTTGTGCTTGGCAAATTTTAATAACACATTTGCAAGAAATAATTTTAAAAATTTAAACAGTTATGTAGTGTTTCTTTTCAGACCTTTAAAATATTGCCTTTCAAAAAGAATTCATTTTGGAATTGATAATGACATTTAAAGACAAATGGAAACTATTCAAAAGAATGATAATAAAGCATCATTTAGACTCATTTCTAAACGTTTGTAACTTGTACTGTGTGGCTTGTAAGCATGTTATTAACTCCTTTTGGGATACTAAATATTGAGAAAGGGACACTTAAACCATTCAAAGTGTTTACACTCATTTAGCATTTTACATTAGTGTTATATTTAGCATTACCTCAGCACGTGCATACCATATGCTTACTCTGGAGTGGTGGTGCATTTCCGTGCTAACATGTTGGTAAGCTCTAGGAGGAAGGGCGTCATAGCACACTGTTAGCTATGTGGGCATGATAGAGTGAGCCCTCCTCCAAAACAAAATGATGTAGGATTTTCTAGTTTACTTAGTGCCTGATTTTAAAAATAAACATGACATAAAACCCTACTTGAAATATGTTTTTAACTTCATATACAGTTAAAGACATTTTATTAACTGAGGATCTAGGAATTTATCTTAGATACTAACAGTTGAACTGAACTTACATTGAAATATTTATTCCATAGAACAATCTGTTTTACCTGTCTTTCTTTATTCCCAGCTGTGGTTCTCCTCTTGTCTTTATTTCCCACCATCTCTGACTGTTAAGCCATATATATATATATATATATATATATATATATATATTTTTTTTTTTTTTGCTTGTCTCTTGAAAGTATTCTCTTTATGTCAGCTTTACAGTGAAGCATAAGCAGTTTATAAAACAATATAACTTGGATGAGGTTAGATAGAATTATTCTATCCTCAACATTTAACTGTGAAACCTTTCCCCTCTCATTGTTATCTCATGTGTACAGCATTATCTCCATTGGCTTTTGTGGTGGAAATATTTTTTGCTTGTTAGTAATGCACACTTGTTTGCAGTAGTGAATTCTTGGGTTCAATTTCAGTTTGTTTCCCACATAAACCAAAAGATAAATTAAACACTTTGGACTTCTTAAGATTTTAGAAAGTCATTTGAAACATTGAAAAGTTAAAATCAGGCTTTATAAAGCTAATATAATGTGATATTTTAAATTGTAAAGAAAAGTTTTAATTCTGATTTCATAATCATGTTTTAATCACTAGTGAAAATGTGTGACTTTCTATAATTTGCTTCATGAAATTGTTCATTGCAAGAAGGTAGTCATTTTGATTAGCCATTTTTAAAGACATTATCTTCTGGAAGCCAAGACCGAGTCTACATTTCAGTGCTGGTTAGAGCTTGGTGCTCTTAGGATTCCTCTGTGGATCTCAGCTCCCTCTTTTACAAGTGAAGAGGATGATGCCATGACCACTAACTAACTGAGGGTGGCCTGTGCTCTCAAGAGTGCCCAGCACTCAGTAAGGCCTTAGTAAATGAACAGTTGCTGATTGCATGAACGAATGAGGAGACAAACTTAAATCTGTCCTTGAACCTGTGGTTTCAGTGCTATGCCTAGTCTATGCATTTAATTAATGAGCCCTAAGCCTAAGGATTTTATATTGAGAAAGATTAGCCCTGATAGTTACTGCTATCTGTAAACTAGGGCATTATTTTACATTCAGGACACATGACAATGTGTGACAGAAGGCTGTAGTCCCTCCTATTTTGCATGTTCTCCTAGCTGTGACTGAATTGTACAGAGATGTTCGTTACTTAGTAACCGTTCTGTGTTCTCAGTACTGTATCCATTTTAGTTATAACCATAGTAACTAAGATGATGAACTATAAATTCATGTTGTTATAAAGTTCAGAGTAAACTGAGACTTATAAGGGAATAAGAAATAGGGAATGTTTTGATTGCTTGAAAGTATTTACAGCCTGCTGTGTGTATCTTGTGTCATTTATTTGCCATGTGTAGTGCTGAAAAGTGTCTTTTATGTATAGCTGCCTTGGCTGTCGAAGAGCTTGGCTTTGAGCGATTTCATGCATTAATTCAGTAAGTAACATTGAAACATTTAAAATACTTACGTTGTGGACACATTGCCATTTTAAGTATGTTCATACTGTGGAAAGATCCCTGGATATACATAGCACTTCTTAACTTAGACATGAGTTTAAAATACGTTGTTTGAGCACTATTTGATTTCAAATTTAAAAATAATATCTACATGATGTATGATTCTAAGTCCTAAAGTAACTATCTAAGTATATTTTTAAAAACACTAAATCAAATATGTCTTCATCATTATCAGTTGAAAAAATCATTTTATCATGTTTTTCTGTTCTGAATGAATGTAAATCCATTTGTAGTGAGGTAAATATTAGGATCATTTTTCTGCCAAAATATGCTTCCTGTAATTTTCATTAAAAGCATCCATACTTCATCAGAACACTCAAAGTTTTTATTATAAAGTCAAAGGGAGGATGCTATGTTGACAGAATTATAGGTGGCGTTTGAAATTTAACATTAATTTCTTTTAGAAGAAGCCCCAAATGCATGCTGTAGTTTTATCCTTCAGATGTTTGTTGAAGAGCTTGCATGCTTTAATCATCGTTTCTGGTTGTTGAGCACCTCTCTGAAGAGGGCCAGTCTGTGGTCTAAGTAACTGCATAGATGGAAGGACTGGGGGCAGCTACGACACCCAGGACAACTGGAGGCTCCTCACAGTGCTCAGACTGTCTCAGGAGACTGGGTTATGTATGGTAGGAGCTGTCAACAGTAGTTTTTGTTTTCCATGGCTAAATTTTAGTTTTTAGAACTTGAAGATGCTTAGTAAAAATCTCTTGTTTGTATATAGTAATGTGTAAGAATTTGAAACACTTTTCCATTTGTGAATGGAGTAATCGGGTTATTAATACTTAATTCTTCTTCCCCCCCAGAAAAAGATCATTCAGAACTGTATCAGAATTAAAAGATGCTGTCTTGGACCAGTATTCAATGTGGGGAAACAAATTTGGAGTCTTGCTTTTTCTCTATTCTGTATTACTGACAAAGGTTTGTTTAAGACGATTTACTTTCTTAGCTCAGTGCTGTTTTCCTGTTTGCTGTTAGAACCTGTGTGGCCTATGTTTATACTTCAGGGTAAGAATCTTGTGGCTTGTAAGGACTTTGTTCCTGCCTCTACTCATTCTTTAACCACTTCCACACTCTCCTCCCCTCTGCCCTTACAGACTACAGAGGGACTGATAATGTTCTAATCATAATGTTGTCAGGTCTTCTTGATTTTGGTTTCTTTGATCTTAGCAATATCTCTGGCATTTAACCTTTTAGCCCCTGTAGAGACTCTTTCTGACCCCTACTTTTAATGGACTTATTTGTTAATTATTATGCTAGTTTCTCATACAGTGTCTCATATTTTAATCATTTTGTTTTCTTCTTTATGTGTTCTCTCACTTGTTTTCTCCTTCTGAAATTTAGAATTCCAGAAGAGTCTTTTCCTGGGTCCTGTGTAATTGTTCTTATTTTTCTTCTATGGGTAGCTATTTCTTTCGGCTCACCTCTCTGCATCTAACTCCACATGCATACCTCTGGTCCTGTCGTCTTTGCAAATGTAAATTTCAATTGCTTGTGGCCTTGCAATTACACTTGGAATATCTCCTGATTATACCTTGTCTGAAATCAGCATATTTTTTCTTAGGCTTTTTGAGCATTGACTCTGTATGATAGGTCTGTGACATCCTTTTTTTTTTTTTTTTTTAAATGTTTTTCTATTTTTCATTATAAAAATGGCATATTAATAATTCTATTATGGTCATGATTTGGGGTGTTAGTTTTTAGATTTATTTTATTTATTATATGCAAAAGAGTTTTTGAAAAAAAATAGAAGCTATGACTTAAGTTTTTTGACAGGACTCAAGAGCAAACTCTGGGTAGTAAGGACCATTTGGTGTATGTAGGGCCTTTATAGATGAGAAGAGTTTTACAAACAGTAGGAGAAGCAAGTCTAAAGAAGAAAGGGATTGGGGTATAACACAGGTTTGGGGCTCTAAATACTTCAAGCCTACTGCAGTGGGTATACCTAGAGACAACTGTGAAAGGTGACATTCACACCTTTTATATAAGAGGTCTCTTGTGAATTGTGCAAAAAATACTTAAGGTTTCATATCATCAGAATTGGAACACAATACAATGTTTAATATGGAAATGACAAGATCTTATTGTGTGGCTAGAAGATGCCTGAATTGGAATGAGAGTTTGTGATGAAGAGATTTGGTAAGTGGAAACCTAGAGTCAAGGATACTGAAGTAGTATTGTAGTAGAAGTTGAAATAAAACAGGATGGTGACCACAGAATGGAAGGGAAAAGGGAAAGTATTTAGAATCAAGAATAAATAATAAGAAAAATCAGCCAAATACTTGAATGAGGTCAGGTGGTAGGGGCTAAGGTATTGCACCCTCATGAACTGTTCATTCTCGACCAATGTTTATGCCTCAAATTCTAATGTTCCCCTTATCTCTGACCTTTGACCTTTGACCTGTATCCCAGCCATTTGTCAGATGTTCCCTGGGATTCCTTTGACCCTTTGCTCTCTAAAGTGATTCCCCCTTCTGCCCACCAACTGTGCCTTTTTCCCACAGTGCATTTTGACATTGTCATAGCCTGCTTTGTTTTGTTCTGTAGGATGACAAGTCAAGATCCCCTAGCTCTCTGTTTTCCCCTGTGGTACTTAGTCTTTTAACACTTTGATTGCTGGTTGTCTGTTCCACTCTTAGCTTTGGCCTCTTGTATAGCAGTCAGTCGTTCAAATTAAGTGAACATTGCTGTGGATGTCACTTCCCCGCTCTCCCTGTGCTTCTCCAGCCTCCCTTCTGTGAGACTGAAAAAGCATCAGGAGGTAGTGGTTAAGAAATGAGAAACTGCCTGTTCTCATAACTGATACTTTATTTTGTTACTGTATATTTGAGTTACCAATTTGGGGAAGAAGTATAGTCATATGTAAACTTTCCATTTTCTTCTTCTTATACCTCTCATGTATTTAACTGTATACCTCTGTCTAAACTCAAAAATCTATGGCTTTATTATAAAGTTTTCTTTTTTCATGACCTAAACTAAATTTAGTTTTCTCAGTAGGTATATTAGATTTCAATTTAATTTAACTTTATCCTGAAGTTAAATAAATACTAACATTGGTATTAAATGAGTTCCTCTTCTCTCTTGAAAATTGTTATCTCTGTCCCATTAACCAACACTAGACATAATACCTGAGTCCTTAGTGTCCTTCATAGAGCCCATGAATGAAAATGGAAAGTAATCTCTGGGGAGCTACTTCTTACCATCTCAAATACAAGTTTTCGTAATTTCAACAGTGTTTTATTAACATATACTCCAAACTGGTCATCTTTTGTATTAAATGAAGTTAATAAAATTTTGGTTTCTTTAGGGCATTGAAAACATAAAGAATTCAATTGAAGATGCAAATGAGCCTTTGATAGACCCTGTGTACGGGCATGGCAGGTAATGTCTATAGTCTGCTGTGTCTTACTAAATCTAGGCATTAGGTGCAGGAGGCTCTCTGATGAATGTCCTGGGAGCAGACATCTATGATCTTGACTGACCCTGCGCCACATGTACTGCACTGTTTTAGTCAGTGCTTGCTGTGTGTGTGGCCAGTGATGACATCCAATTTCAGGTTGTTTACACACGACTTTTATGATGACAAGTATCTTGTTTACATTACTAATGGCAATATATGTTAACAAAGTGTTGTTTATATCCATTTATGGCCTTTTAAAAAAGTCTAAATTTACCCACATTAACTTAGAAATAAATATTTTCTTACCTATCTGGGTTAGTTTCTTCTAGAGTTGAAACAATTCTTATCTAGTTTTTTCTTCTTTTGCTTATATTGCCCAAATCAATAGAATAGAAAAATTCATCTCTTCTCACACAAGTCCTTCCTTTTGCATGTGTCTACCTTAGCTGTTAAGAATCGTTTACCTTCCATCAAAGATTGTGTGTGAAATATAATTGTAATGGTCTGCATCTGTTGCAAAGAGAAGTGTCTTTGGTGAGGGGTGAGAATTGCATTTAAATGTTGTTAAGGGTTATGCTGATTTATCAAAGTGGCTTTTGTAGATTCTTCTCCAAGACCCATGACTTCACTAGCCAGGTAGGAAGGTTTCCAATGCCAGTTGATTCTTTAGGACCAAGTCCTAGAATTATGCTCATGCAAGTAACAGTATGTAAACTGAGCAGTTTCTATTTATTCAAGAGTATGTATGGATGTGTGTGTGTATGTGTGTATGTATATATATATATATATACACATGTATATGTATATATGTGTGTGTGTGTGTCTATATTTAAGTGTATATAGCAACAAGTAAAGAAAAAGAGGCAATTAATTGAAGAGCAAGGGGGTGCATGGAAAGGGTTGAAGAGAGGAAAGGGAAGAGGGAAAGTAGTATAAGTAATATAATTATAAATTCAAAAGTGATTACATATAAAACTAAATGTAACACTAAGTGAAATGAATTTTTATTCATTTAAATATGGCATCTTAAAGCTGTTAGGCTTCTGAGACCGCAGGGACGAGGATGCAGGTCAGCACTGTAGCTCTCTCACTAAGGCCGGACATGGGAAAGAGAAGCCAAGGGTTCCACTTATTTTGATTTAACATAATTTAATGTAAAAAGTCATTTAAAATTGTAGAAATTACTTGAAGAACTAGCTTTGTGCCTATTTTAACTGATATTTAATTTTCATTGATAGCCAAAGCTTAATTAACCTCCTACTGACGGGGCATGCAGTATCTAATGTATGGGATGGTGATAGAGAGTGCTCAGGAATGCGTAAGTATCTTCTTTGCTGTGTTCTTAAATGATTAATAATTTAGTGACATATGAAAGATTTATCTTTATTTAATGGCTCTACATTATGTGGACGCTAAGGTAAGTGCTTCCTATTACAAGAACCCGTTATGGTTTCTAAGGTGCCATAATACTAAGTGCAGGTTTTTGGAAGCCATCTTAGGTTTCAAATCTATGAGCTTTAGTCGGGCTTGATCCTCAAGGTTTTGGATTTCTCTGGTTTGTTGCTGGGACTGTGGAGCTAACTAAAGAGATGGTAATCTACCTCTCAGTGGGTGTAACATACGGGTACTTATTCAGAGGCAGTACTGCATGTAGTGCTGGAAGTTATGGGAAATTATAAAGTCCATGAATTCCTTATTCTTACAAGATCCTTGCTTTTATTATCACGTTGAATCTACTCGTTACATGCTGGGCAGATGGGATGATTTATTTGTGAGACTGCATCCACTCACCTTCAGTGAGCATTACCTTGTAATGGTGCCTCGTCACAGACATCAAGGGAAGCACACTGGCGAGGACATTCGCTCGCACACACAGCTGTTGTGCGGCTATGAAGGAAAGCTCCTTCATTTGGTACTGGGCAATCTAAACTCATTTGTTCAGTTTTATACCTTTTATAGAGGAAGTTCGATAAGCCTCGTACTAAAATGTCTATCATGGGATATGAAGCTTCACAGTTTTTGTTCAGAGGCAAATTTGGGTTTCTCTGTGTAGCCCTGGCTGTCCTGGAACTCACTCTGTAGACCAGGCTGGCCTTGAACTCAGAAATCCACCTGCCTCTGCCTCCCAAGTGCTGGGATCAAAGGCGTGCGCCACCACCGCCTCGCTCACTGAATATATTTTGTTTGAAGAAAATGTTACTAATACTTTTCATTCCCAAATGAATAATTTTCAACTTTTAATTTAAATTTTCCTCAAATTTTAGAAATTTGTATAGCAAATTCACAGAAAGAATCCAATGTTAGGAAAATTTTGAGTTAAAATTATAGAACTCCAGAATTTACCGAATGCAATACAACCTTTCACTGTGCTGTTTGGAAATTAAAGTCTGACTTCCTACACTAGAGTGCAGTGTAATTGACTTAGTAAGAGCCTGGCTTTGCTGACTGCATATAGATACAGAAGTCCCGAGAGTGCTCTGTCTTGTTCTGCTCTCTGTGTCCATCACATCCTAAGGGCTCTCCATTCAGATGTAGATGTAAAAGCCCATGAGGACTGGCCAGCCAAAGTGCTAGTCTCTTATGTAATGTGGGGTGTCTTAGATTTCACCCTGCTTACCTTCTCCCTCCTCCCAAAGCTGCTGGTCTCTGAGAAATCTGCTGTAATCGGGAGAACTAGAGAAGAAGCTGCAGCTTAAGGCCACCGTCTACCTGGGCTCTAACACTGCTGCTTCCTGCTGCTGCTATGCCCACAACTGTTAAGTCTTTTATTCATTACTAAGTTATCTTGGTCCAGTGTCCTGTGTACCCTACAGTCTCTCTCAGGTTATCCTATTATAAAACCCAGATGGCCTGCACTCCTGCCTCCCTAGGTGCATAGGCTCTTCTCATTTTGAGGGTCTTACCTCAGTTACAGAATTTGTTCATCACTTATATAAGCTTTGGTTCCTGGTATATGCAAATTCATTCATTTCTGATTCTTGAAGTACTGCCATTCAAGGCAAAGACTATGGATGGTTTAAAGTACAATTTAGAGATTGAAACTAAATAATGGCTAGGAGATAGAGTTTTCTTCAGAAAGAGAATTGCCTGAGTGTATTTAAAGTTTCTCTCCAGTCATTTGGAATGTTGACTTGAACTTAATTCTGTGTCCAGATGTTTAAGCATAAAATAAAATCCGTATATATTTTTCAGCATTTGCTGTGTATATTTCTGGTTTATACAAGATGGTAGGAAGTGTGGAACATAAATGACAAGTTATACAGTAGTTTTCAAACAATGAGGCAACTTACTTCTCTTGCTTTAATTTCCTTTTTTTTTTGAAAGTAATGCCTTCTTCAAATGGCTATTGTAACTACTAAGAGTTCTGTCATGTCTGCAAGGACTCATAGGAAGAGCTCAATTCTCTGTCAAATGCACATAGATGATATAATATGTGCTGAAATGAGATGCGTTGAAATAAGAACCATAGACATGCTGAGGAAGAAGGAACCTTTTTCCATAGTGTTTATATTGGCATAAATAGACGCAGGAATTTTAATGTGGACATAGTATTGCAAGAGGGCTTTGGGGGAAACGTTCACATTATGTTTAGACAAGGAGACAGGCAGATGGAGCAGAGTACTGGACATTATTTTCAGACCTTAAAATCATGAATATTCAGGCCCCAGCTGAGAACAGTTAAGGGTAGAATTTTTAGGTATTGGAACATGGCCTTAAGACTTGTGGGTGATTCTGCTGTGTGTGCAGCCCGGGTTGAGAAGCAGTACATTTGTGATGAGCACTGGTAAGGGAATGTGGCAGCATGGGCTTGGATGGAAACATGCAGGCTGCCCAGTGCTGTACCAGTGTAAGCACAGAACGGAGAAATAGCACAGTAGGATCTAGGAGGAGGAAGGATGTTGTCCATGTGTAGCCGTACTGGAGAGGAATCACAATTTGTAAGCTGTGGCACATAGCATAGACAAGGAGAGAGGTACAGTACAGTGATAGACAGGCACAGGAGGGAAAAGATACGGCCTATTTATTTCCTACCTATAAGCAATATACTTTGGATATGTGTTTTTAACACGTATGGTTAAGAAACTAAGACTTGGGGCTGGAGAGATGGCTCAGTGGTTAAGAGCACTGACTGCTCTTCTGAAGGTCCTGAGTTCAAATCCCAGCAACCACATGGTGGCTCACAACCATCCGTAATGAGATCTGATGCCCTCTTCTGGTGCATCTGAAGACAGCCACAGTGTACTTAGATATAATAATAAATAAATCTTAAAAAAAATAAACTAAGACTTGGATGATTATTAATTTGCTCAATGTGAAACATCAGAAAGTAAACTACCAGGATTTCTGACCATGGTAAAGCCTCTGCTTGTTCTGTATAGAACATCTTCTGTGGTACAGTCTACAGGAGGTAGAACTTGTAGGCCTTTTCATTTAGAGGTGAGGGTGAAGTGAGGATAATTAGCAGGATTTTAAACTGCATTTAGTACTGCATTAACACACAAAGCAAAGCAAGCCCTAACGGGTGTGTATATTTTGACAATATGTTTGATCCTTCCAATATGCTGCCATTGTGTACTACATTTCAGTGCTAGATAGCCTACCATTGAAGACTTGGGAAAGGAGACAGTTTTATAGGAGCAACAGGACACAGGAACATGAGCGTGAAGTAGCCTTGGCAGTCGATGTTCCTTTGAAGAAATGATATGCAAGGGAGAAAAAGCAACAGGTTCCATTCAACTGAGGACACTCGTGGAAGTTTGCCAGTGGTCTAAGTGAGTGTAGTAAATGTGCAGAAGTAAAGAGGAGAGATGTGAGTCCGCTGCTCTAAGGAGCAAAGCGTCCATGAGTTTCCATGAGAAGAGGGCAGTGGGAGGGGCCTGGGGCAGATCCCACGTGTAAGGCTCTTAGGTTTGGGGGTTGTTTGTTGTGTCTGTTTTGTTTTATTTACCTAGCAACAATCACTCCTCTGGCAGTGAGGAGAACTTGGATTTTAGGTGTGACCTGGGAATGTTGAGTGGAGTATGGACAAGGCATTGTTCCACCTTTATTTATTGAAGTTGTTTGGTGTTTGAACCATCATGTGTATCTTCTGCCTTGAGCATTTTACCTTGGTGAGCATGTGGGTGGTTTCCAGTTTGACTACTATCAGACAAACCTGTAAGAAACACTGTGTGAGGCAGACCTAGTCAATGTTCCTGCACGATTGACTTGCTAAAGTCGATGTGTTTTAAGGAACTTTTTCTTAGTAATAACCTTATTGAAATCTCTTCTATATACTATGCATGACACTCAGTTGAAATGTAGAATAAATCAAAACTTAAATACCTTTCTAACTTTATAAAGAAATCCTGGTCTCATCAGCTTCCCTTCCATCCACTCCATGCCAACAACTCATATAAATAGAATTATATGGCACCTGGTGTTTGTATCAAATTTCCCTCACTTTGAACAGTGTTTTCCTATACCAGTGCTTTCCTTATGTTGATGAGCAAGTGATATTGCAGGGTGTGGTGAGCCATACATCTTTATCCATCATCAATTGCTGGACATTTGAAATAGCTACCTGACTGTTAGGAGTAATGCTGTCAGGGACACCTATGTGCAAGGTTTTGTGAAAGCATGTGTTTTTAATCCTGGATAATACATTAACTCAGAAGATTTACCATTTTTAGGAATATCTGTTTAACAATTTATGGCAACTTTGTCCCTAAAATATCAATATATCTTTCTGACTGTAGACTTCTGTTTTCTCTGTATCCTGGTGATAACTGAACACTGTCCATCTTTAAAATTTAGTCAGCTTTTGACAAGGGATTACACATTCTAATTGACATTTGTTCTGCTTCCTTATGAACCTGAGCTCACTCCTTGCTCATGTGTAAGCCTGCAGCTGTGCTGTCCTCTGGGAATTGCCTCTGCTCATCATCTGCTGTTGTAGGGGGAGGGCTTGCCTACCACAATTTCTGAGGCTCTGGAAGTCCTTTAGTTCTTTGCAATTCAGGGCGTCTCTCCCAACCTTTTCTTTCTTTCTTTTTTTTTAAATTTTTAATATTTTTTATTACATATTTTCCTCAATTACATTTCCAATGCTATCCCAAAAGTCCCCCATAGCGCCCCCCACTTCCCTACCCACCCATTCCCATTCTTTTGGCCCTGGCATTCCCCTATATTGGGGCATATAAAGTTTGCAAGTCCAATGGGCCTCTCTTTCCAGTGATGGCCGACTAGGCCACCTTTCGATACATATGCAGCTAGAGACAAGAGCTCCGGGGTACTGGTTAGTTCATCATGTTGTTCCAACTATAGGGTTGCAGATCCCTTTAGCTCCTTGGGTACTTTCTCTAGCTTCTCCATTGGGAGCCCTGTGATACATCCAATAGCTGACTGTGAGCATCCACTCCTGTGTTTGCTAGGCCCCTGCATAGTCTCACAAGAGACAGCTATCTTTGGGTCCTTTCAGCAAAATCTTGCTAGTGTATGCAATGGTGTCCGCGTTTAGAAGCTGATTATGGGATGGATCCCTGGATACGGCAGTCTCTAGATGGTCCATCCTTTCATCACAGCTCCAAACTTTGGCTCTGTAACTCCTTCCATGGGTGTTTTGTTCCCAATTCTAAGAAGGGGCACAGTGTCCACATTTTGGTCTTCATTAAGTAAATTTTGTTTAGT
Source organism: Mus caroli (assembly GCF_978045245.1). Classification (NCBI taxonomy): domain Eukaryota; kingdom Metazoa; phylum Chordata; class Mammalia; order Rodentia; family Muridae; genus Mus; species Mus caroli. The sequence continues at coordinate 168,567,322 of NW_028227257.1, forward strand.
GATATCTTTTCTTCCCAAGGGTTTCACTTCTGTAATATTCAATCATTTGAACTTTTTTGTCAGTTAGGATTTGGTTGGTCTTCCCTCATAACGCCCCAGATAAAACTAATACTTTCTAGTATTTTCTTCAAATGTCTAGTATTTTCTTATGTCTTGTCCATTCATCACTTTTATACATTTATTTGATGATTCATTGTAAGCAATAGTTGATGGTCGTTAACTTAAAGATAAGTGGAAAATATGGAAATGTAAACTCTAAGGAATATGATCATTTCTATAATTAAGTAATATAATTTTAAATTATGATTTATCAGAATTAATAAATCAGAAATGCTGGAGTCCTGAAATTGTACTACTTCTACAGCATGTTAGCTAGAGCCAGATTGTTAGGTAAAGTTAGTATCCTAGTTAAATCCACATTTGAGATAATTAGTCATTCTGTAGTGTAAGTGTGCATGTATGTTTAACTTGAACAGGACTGTATATTTCAAACAACATCCAGAATATAAATGTAAATGATATGCTGGTTAGTTTTTATTGTCAGCTTGACACAACCTAGCCTCACCTAGGAAGAGACAACTTTCGTTAACTAAGGAACAGTCCAAATCAGGTTGGCTTACATGATAGTTTAACTGAGGATGACCCTCAGGTTCAGAGATTAGCTTGTCTAGCTACCAGCTGGTGAACTGTTTGAGAGAGAGTAGAAGGATTAGGAGCTGTGGCCTTGTTGGAGTTGGTGTGCCCTTGGAGGAAAATTTCAGTAAAAAGTAATAAGTTTAAGAAGTCTATTGTAAAACATGCTGACTATAGATAATGACTAGTCTCTACTTGAAAATTACCAAGAATAGACTTTAAGTTTTGTCATCTCTCAAAATATGTAAATGAGGCAAAAAGTTTTCAAAAAACTACAATGATCCATTTAAAATATGCTACTAAATTCAGGAAATTAGGCTCCATCTATCTTGGTGATGAAGTCTTCAGATCTGGTCAAGAATCACATGTTTAGGTATCTGCTTTAGATGATATTTCTTTTTTCTTTTTCTCCTGTTTTTTTGAAAAAGATGAATATTTCAGGTCATGTTGTATAGTATATATACAACGTTTATTTTGAATTATAGATAAAATTGTATATTACCTTCTGGTCAAAAAAAAAAAAGTTTTATTTCTTTGCCATCAAACTAAATAGTAACCTGGCAGTGGTGGCTCACGCCTGTAATCCCAGCACTTGGGAGGCAGAGGCAGGTGGATTTCTGAGTTCCAGGCCAGCCTGGTCTACAAAGTGAGTTCCAGGACAGCCAGGGCTACACAGAGAAACCCTGTCTCGAAAAACAAACAAACAAAAAAACAACAACAACAAACAAACAAACAAATAAAAAACCCCAGTAGTTTGAAAATTCAATTGGAGATTTTTATATTCTTCATTTCTCTGTTATGAGATAATATAGGCAATGGCAAGATAGTCATAAAATTGCCAATTTCTTGTAAGCAAAATGTAAAGACTGAGACTTTTAAAGAAAATCCAGTGTAAGTAAGTTCTGTAAATGGTATGAAAATATTGTTTTACAACTTGGTATAAAATTTATTTGATTTAGTTTTACTGACGTGCTTAATCTAAGATGATAATAATATTAAGTTTATATTCTGCTTGAGGGTATGAGAATAATGCATTTTGAAATATTATCATCCAGTGCTAGTCATAGTAGTATTCTCCATGTGGAAGAAGTAGAAGATGAGAAGTTCAAGGGCCATCTTCAGCTACATAGTATTCTGAGGCAGCTCGTAGTAAAAGTAATATCTAAAGCAGATACCTGAGCGTGTGATTCTCGACCAGATCTGAATACTTCATCACTAAGATAGATGGAGGTCTAATTTTCTGTATTTAGTAGCATGATATTTTAAACTAACCATTGTAGATACTTGACTAACCCCATGGAAATCCATGGTGTAATATCTGGCTGTAACACTAGGTGGTAGCAATACATTTTAGACATAAAACTGTGGAACCTGGTTCTCAACATAATGTGCTTCTCTTTAACAGGCAGATTTGCTTTTGCTCAGTTTGGAGAAAGGAAACAGGCTGTTTGCTAACCACAGAATATCATTTCTACCCCATCTGCTATTTGCTGTACTCCTAAACCCTGGTTGCTGCAACCCAAAGACTCAAATGTTTTTTATTTTATAGTATTAATACTCCTAAAGTTTATGGACAATTCCAAAGAGGTTTTACTTGTAGATGGTAGATATACTTGTGATAGTAATGTTTTTCATATTTGAAGTTGTACTTGAGAAAAGCTTTTTAATCTATGTTTATGGTCCTACTTACTTACTTACTACTTGCATTAGCTTTAAGTGTTAGTATATGAAAAGCCTTTCTACCAGCCCAGGTCCACCTGTGTGTGAGGAGGGTCTGTATCAGAACCTTCTGTGCGTCAGCTGCCGTGGTTTACTAAGTAGTAAACTTGACCTTATGTCAATGAGTTTAGCCTTCTGCTGGCGGCCCATTAGTGTTCACCAGACTGGCCTTATCTCCAGTTAGAAGTCCCCGAAGTAGCTCAGTCACAGTTGGCATAAAAGTGAAGTCATGCTCAGCCTTCACACAAATCCAGAACATGTTTCTTCAAGTCTTCCTTTCAGTTAATCACTGTTTATCGTGTTTGCCATGGTTATATGTTTAAGGAACAGAGTGTGGTGTCACACACCTGTGGTTCCAGGTACAGAGGAGCCTAAGGTGGAAGGACCCTTGAAGCCAAGGGTTTGGGGCTGTCCTGTGCAATACTGTAAAACCCCATGTTGAAAAACCAGGAATCTCAGGCAGATTTTCATTCCTTATCTGAGTATGTTAATTTTCATTCTTTCTTATCTTTGGGTTTAAATTTTTCTTCTTGTCTTTTCTGGTCTTAGAATTTTCTACATATACCATCAGATTAAATTCAGATGTTGCCATTCTTCCCTGACATGCAAACATGTTCTGCCACACTCGACTCTGTGTCAGTGTGTGTATGTGTGTATGTACTTATGTAGAGAGCTTGTATCATTTCTCTTTGCCCTTAGTCAGCTCTTTATAAGGCAGAGACTATGTCCTAGTCATCACTGTTTCACAGCCTTAAGCACACTGGCTGCTTTCACTTAGAATAGAAAGGAGTAGCTTGAAATATCCATGTTTTGCCAGACAGTGGTGGTGTACACCTTTAGTCCCAGCACTTGGGAAGAAAGAGACAGATGGATCTCTGAGTTTGAGGCCAGACTGTCCTACAGAGCAAGTTTGAGAACAGCTGGGACTACACAGAAAAACCCTGTGTTGAAAAACAACAAACAAAAATACAAAAAAAAAAAAAAAGGAAGGAAGCGATCGAGAAAAAGGAAGGAAGAAGAAAGAAAAAGAAGCAAAAATTATGTTTTAAGTGCTGTTTAGTTATGGTCACCATTATCCCATAATAAATACTAATACTTATGACTTAACAAGCAAGCTCTTCTTTTTTTTTTTTTTTTTAGAAAATCAGGGTCAGTCAAGTTACCTCTTTTTATGGAGGGGTGGGTGTGGGGGTGTGTGTATGTGGATATATATATATATATATATATCCATGCCCTATACATATATATGTAGACATATATATGGATATATATATACATACTATCTATCTATCTATACATACACATATGTGTGTATGTATATATATATATATATATATATATATGTGTGTGTGTGTGTGTGTGTGTGTGTGTGTCGCACATATACATATATACACACACGTGAATATGAGTGTGTGTGTGTCTTTGGGTTACTGAGTGATTTTTTCTTAACTAAAAAGTTAACATTAAATAGTTTTATAAATAATTTTAATCTACATTTGAACCATTACATTTACCCAGTACAAAGCTACCTGGTATCATTTTATAATAAATAGTGATAACATGATTATTTGATTTAACTTTTTTATTGTTTTATTTACTACATCCCAACCACAGTTTTCTCTCCCTCCCTACCCCTTCAATCTCTCCCCTTCAACTCCCCTCTCCATCAGATCCACGCCCCCATCTACTTTCCCTCAGAAAAGAGCAGGACTCCCAGGGACATCAACCAAACACAGCATAACAAGAACCAGGAACATACTATCATTGATTTGACATCTTAGTAAATACATGCAGAGGTTTAAAGATAGTTTTAGGTGAAAGAAAACATTTGCCATGGTTTGAATATAAATATATTTATGCACATATATATATGCACACACGTGACTCAGACTTACATATACTAATGCAGTGTTAAATTTGGTTTTGTTTATTTTTTTTGCAGAACTTCTCGGTATCCATGAACAAGCAGCTGTAGGATTCTTAACACTAATGGAAGCTTTACGATATTGTAAGGTAAACTGTCTTGAGGGGTTTGAATATGCCCACACTGTGGACAGTATTTTCACTCTGATGGTCATTAACTTCAGCTCCTGGCTGTCACCACTCATCACTGTCTTACTTCCTTGCTGAGCTCCCAACCCGAACTAAGTGTTAAGAAATGAAGGCGGCTAGTTGTACTTGCTTTCCTGGGAAGGGAGTGAGTGACAGAGCAAAGAACAAAATACTATATAAAGTAGAAATATACATGGTTCACTATAAGTATGCTATTAAGCTGGTTCACCTTGAAGCTTCATTGTTGAAATTGAGTTGCCTACCTGTGCAGTCCTCAATGGCTATTAAATATTGTAATATTTTACATGAAGCTCACATCAGTTTTCTCACTTAAAAGATGCCATATTCTTAGACAAAGGATGATGTAGATTTGTGGAATTTTTTTTCCATTTTAGAATGTTTATATCATACAGTGGTTCTGATGACAGTGACAATTTTTAGTAACATTAACAAGTGTCTTGGCTGGGTGGTGGTTGTACACAGCTTTCATCCCAGCAAAAGCAGGTGGATCTCTGAGTTCAAAGCCAGCCTAGTCCACAGAGCGAGTCCCAGGACAGCCAGAGCTGCCCAGAGAAACCCTGTCTTGAAACCTCCCTCCCACAGCCCTCCCTCCTTGCCTCAAAAAAAAAAAAAAAAAAAAAAAAAGCATCTTCTCCTTTGTGAGTGTGGGGAGAGGCACATGTGCATGCACACACATTACATCATTCCTTCTTCATGCCATCTTGTGCCATAAACAGAGATGTAAGAACAGTACAGGATCTCTTCTGACCTTGTAAGTAGTGACTATGCACAACAGTAATACCTTCCTTTTCAGAGATTTTTTAGTTCTATAAATTAATGCTATTCTAAGACAGCCTGGCAATCAGAGACTTAAACTGAGCTTCCTCTTTCCAGTACATACACATGCTCGTCTATCCTGGAGAAGAGTGTGCACCTATGCGCGAGTGCTCGCTCACTCTCTCTCCCTCCCTCTCTCTCTCTCTCTCTCACACACACACACACACACACACCACACGTGGGCGCACACACGCACACGTACATTTTACTTGTCACCAAGTTACAGATTTTTCCATTTACTTTTTTTGTTGCTCTGATAAAATAACCTGACCAAAAAACTAGAGAAGGAAGAATTTATTTTGACTTATAGCTCCAGAGGGTTAGAGTCCATCATGTCAGGGACTACACTCTATGGTGGGAAGAATAGGAAGCAGAGAGAGAGAGAGAGAACAGGAAGTGGGCCAATGGTTATAACCTCTAAAGCTCACTTCCAGTGATTCGATTCCTTCAGCAATGTTCTACCTCCTAAGATTTGATAAACTCCCAGACAGCACCCCTGACTGGGGGCCAGGTGCTCAGATACATGTAGTCAAGGGGGATGGTTCTCTTTTAAACCCCATAGCCATGTTGTGTAAATCTCAGTCAGTATTGTTCCCTCCATTGCCCCGTTCCGGCCACACTGGGGGTCTGCCATTTCCCAGTGTCCCATCTCGTTACATAAATGGCTGACTTTTCCCTTGGGTTGATTTTAAGTTGTGTCAGAAGAAGTATTTCCTGACATTTCCTCAGTTACTCTCCAGATTCGGTTGTGAGCCTAGCCTTTGAGGTCTGAGCCATCTCTGCAGCCTGCCCCAGCTCCTCTTTCACATTATTTGTGAGGAATGACTACTCTATGGTGACTCTTTTAATCTTTTTTTAAATCTCTTCCCCAATGGTATTAGACTTTTATAGGATTATTCTAATGTTCTGATGCAAGGTTGCTTATAAATAAGAAATAAAGAGAGCTGACAATCAAACCACCAATGGCTTTCACTTGGGAACTGGGTACCAGCAAATTGGAGCTGCAGGCACAGATTCTACATGGCAAGAGGGATGGAACTAGCTTGGTTCCCTAGGCTGTCATGATGTGCTAATTTGAATAATTCCAGTGGGCTCTGTGCCATGAGACTGTAACTATGTCTGGTACCTGACATATGGGCAAATAGACTGATCATCAGTATGAGGAGCATGAAGAGAATGAATTGGTATAAATTTTATCAGCTATCCTTAAAGGAGACTGACTAGTTTATAAGCCAGACATCAAACCCAACAGTCAGTGTCTAAAATGCTGTAGGTAACCTCATCAATATGCAAGTTCTCAGTCAACACGTTTCTACGTATCAACAGATAATTAGGGGAATGGCACAAGGGAAATGAATTATGTTTGAATAAATGTTATAAATCTAAACATTTCTCCATTCCCTGATAGTGGAACAGATTGCTTTCTAATAATAAAATTATCATTTAATTTATTTTCAGCATATATATTTAGGTACATAAATGAAGCAATACCTATTTATAACCTTCCTACACACACACATGCACACACATGCACGCACCAATAAAGAATGATGCTTTTAGCGATGTGTTTAAAAATCAGAAAGCATAACTTATATATCATAAAGATCACCATTTTGGATGTATATGGTTCTATGGATGTTGCTATATTTGTAAAGCTGTGCAACCATTGTCCTTACCTAGTTCTGTAAGGCTTTCCTCACATACACACACCCCACTCCCCCAAGAGTAGGTCAAACCAGGCAGCCATTCCTCCTTCCTCACACCAGAAATCACAGTTCAACTTTCTGGCTTTGCGGGTTCCTTCACCTGTGTATTAGTAATTTATTTCTTTCTATGTTGAAATCACTCTTGTTTTATAGTGTATCAATTTGTTTCCACCCATTAACTGATGGATGTTTCAAATTATACATTAAAAAAAAAAACCCAACCCTGTTCCTATTGTAAAACTTTAAATGTAATTTCTGTTCTGAAGAATAGAGTAGCTAGAGTCTTCTCTATTCTCTCTCTCTCTCTCTCTCTCTCTCTCTCTCTCTCTCTCTCTCTCTCTCTTTATCGTTAATTATTTACCTTAGTAGTCTCAGGAAGAAGAACAGATTAGCCTAGTCTAACATGATTTGCAGTTGGCAAAATCTAGTGAAGCAATTGTTCTGATTGCTAAGAATTTAATTTGAGTGTTTTTAATACTTAGCCATCTAACACTTTGAACATAATTTAGAACTATGTATCAGCCTCTCCTTTTCACTTTACGGCCACACCTACCTCCCTTCATTATGGAAATATCTTCATGATTCATATTTAAGACTTCAGAGTGATAATTTCCAATTTTAGCTGTTATAAATACTGCTATTGTGAACATTTGTCCACATATTATTTTTATAGGCATGTTTTTACATTATGGTGTACTCAGGATTAAATTGCCTGGCCACACAGTAATTCTATTCAACTATTAGAGGACTGTCACTTTGATTTCCAAAATAAGGGCAATGTTGTGTACTCTGGTGACTGATTTTATGATCAAATGCACCATTAGTTCAGCTGTTTCTACTATAACATTTTACACCCCCCTTTTGAAACCTCTCCCTTAAGTGAAGCGCACTTGCTTTTTCTAAGAGAGATTAAGCAGTAGCTAGAATGTCCAGTGTGTGACTCCGTCTAGGTGCCCGGACAACTGTTTGTGATTCTAGCTCTGTAGTTGGTGCTTAAGTTTAGCCAGGCCCTGCCTGCCACCATGCACCTCTCTGCACTCTCTCAAGCGAGGTCTCTTGTTGCTCAGCTCCACAGCCACATCGACTAACTGAGCAGCTTCCCTTGCCTCACTCATTTCCTCTCCACTACCCTCAAAGGAGCCTTCCTATTTGGTGGGCTTTCTGTTGCATGTTAGCGCAGCTGACTCATCCCTGCTTTCATAGGGCAAGGGAACTAAGTTTTCTGCCATGAATACAAGAGTTCCTGTTTTCCACCTCATGGTGAGAGTAAATTCCCAAGGGCTGTTGTGCTGCTAAAATAGGGGCTGCTGGCTAAATAGAAAAGGATAATGTGCCCTGAGTGCTGTAGGTAGTTTCTTACAGTTTCCCAGTCTGAGGAGGAAAAGCAAACGAGATTGCTAAGATTCATTGTTTTCAAAGGAAGTGTCCTCATGGAAGTGTAGAATCAGTTGGGGTAAACATGATAGGCTGTGTAAATCTGTCTTATGTGCTCAAAATTAAACTTTTTCTCAGTCACAAATGAAGTGCTTACAAGTTTTTTGGAACAATCTTATATATGGATTTCTTGATCTAAAGTCCTCATTTCCAACTGTGACACATGTGTATGTAAGATCTGCATTGCAGTGTCTGGTTTAAAAATGCAGTATAAGCTTAGGCACAGGTCCTGTCTGCACTTAGCATCTAACCTCTGTGGTAAGAAGTGTTAATGAGACTCCTGTTATTTCTGCACAAATATTTAAGGGACAGCATAAAATCTTTCATTTATTTGTTTTACTTTGCTGAATTTATTCTAGGTTGGTTCTTACTTGAAATCTCCAAAATTCCCTATTTGGATTGTTGGCAGCGAAACTCACCTCACCGTATTTTTTGCCAAGGTATGCTTATAGGGGACTTTTTTTTTTCCACAATGATATTAGGCAAACAAGTAATATTGTGAGTCCATATTTAGTTTGATCTTTGTGCAGATGAAAATCCAGCCAGTAATAAATGGAATGCTTCCCAGAAATCTTATCAGTTCACACTACAGAAAACATTGTTGCTTTGCTCTGGGGTTGGAGTCACCTCAGTGAACTCCTTCCTGACTCCATTACATGTCTTTACCTCTGCCGACTTAAGAGCTCTGGCTTTTGATTTTGTTTAGAAGTTGCTGAGATGTGGAAGAAACCATTTTAGTTTTATTTTAGATTCTTACATAAAATGGTTTCTAAATCTTTCTTTTTAACAAGACGTAATATTTTCCACAGTGGGGTGGTAAAAGCTTTGGCATCAAACACCTTCATTTAAACCCTAGTTTCTTTGCAGCATTTCTTGGGCTCTTTTCCTCTGTGTTTACAGTGGGGCTTTTTAACAGTACCTAGGTCTTAGAAGTGCTGTCAGCCTTAAATCTAAGATATTTAGTGGTGTCTAGCACAAGACAAGTGCTCATTACTCTATGAAAAGTTACCCAATGTCTCTGATGCTGTTAAGAACAAAGTGTCAGAGCTTGGACTGAGGAGGGCAATATAAAAGTGTGTTCTTGAGGTTCTTCACTCCAAGAGACGTTGGTAGTATATGTTTCCCAGTGTAAGTTCCCTTCTGGAAGAATTCTATCAATTTCACGGAACTGGAAATCTCATTTTTGTTTTCTTTTCTTCCTGCGTTTATTGTGTTAGCCAACGTCCGGCTTACAGGGACAGAATAAGGTGCATGTTACTTTTTCTTAGCCTGGAAACTGTATGAAAATACAGGCCGTCATGATGCATTCTTCTGCGTATGAGAGTTGTTGTTCATTTCCCTTTCCAAGTAGGGAGGATAAAATCAAACTTAGAAGCAGAAAACTTATAATTCCGAACAAATATTTCACTATATATTCCTAGAAAAGATAATCAGTTTAAATTTACATGGATGGTGTATTTTTAAAACAATTACTTTATGTCCAACCCTATTCTTTAGCATTAGGAAAACTGATATGAAACTATACAAGTGTATTTGTGGAGGGGGCACTTGAAATTTTTGGGACGTGCTCTTATTATATAGCCAGGGCTGATATTGTACAAGAATCTTCCTGCCTCAATGGAAAATTACATAAATAGTAAATGAAACTATTAACATTCATTTGAGTTCAATTTAAAATATTTTAAAATATAAAGTCTTTGTATACTTTCATTACATAGAAAATGCTAGAAGCTTTGCTGTTCTTATAATTATAAAAGGAACTATTCATTATTTAGTTTGACCTTTTGAGCATTCAGAATTTTCCTATATCAAAATATTTCATTTTGAGCATTCACATTTACCTATGTTTTCGCTGTTGTTTTTTGTAGTTTGTTTTGATTTTTGTCTGTTACTTTGTGATTAATTTATTCACTCTATATGTCTTATGGCCTCAAAGAAACATAAGTTTAATCCACCATCTTTTATTAGAAATAAACTATCATATTACATGAAATTGACCTGTAAGTTCATTTCCACAGACTGCTCTGTGTGCCGTGTTCTTGGTTTTTACTGGATGGAGTTAGGCCCCTTTGTTCTGTGCTCACAGGTTTCAGCAGCCTATAAGGAAGCATTGTTTCTTGTCTGCAAATGGTTGGAGACCTGATGCACTGTACAGAGGCTGCAGCTGTGTTCCTTTATTCTTGTGCTTGGTTATCAGATGATTTCTCAGGATAGTTTATGCCTGGAGTTATGCCAGGTGCTGTGAATGCAGTCTTAAACAAACATAGACATTGTTCCTGCTCTTGCAGAGGTATGTATCTGAATGGAGGAGCCCATGGCTGATTACCGCTTAGAAGTTTCCAAGAGTGATAAGTCTTGACAAAGCTTAGGTCTATAACACGACGAGGATTCTTCTGAGCTTTGGAAAGCTGTGATGTTTCCTAGAGGAATTGATATCTGAAGTGAGCACTGAGGTAGCAGTGGGCTTAAACTAGGGAGGAGAGGAAAGCAGTGGCTACTTAGGAAGTAGTTGGAGCAAACGAACCTCCTCAGAAGGAGAGCCACCTGAAAGAAAAGAGCTGGACACTCAGAAGCAGGGAGGCAGGAGGCAGGGAATACTGGGTCAGGAGTGTTCCATGTTACTCCATAGCCTGAACGGACAGACTCATAGCCACTGCACTTGGCAAGAATTTCAGGGATTCAGTTCAGGGACTGTAAGAAGAACAAGCCTAAATTTGCATTTTGAAAAGGTCATTATGGCTAATTGCAGAAAACAGATGTTTTTTTTTTTCATGTTGAAAAATAACCCAAGTGATCCGTAAAACAGATTTTTATCATTTTTATGGGAAGTGGTATAATTGTTATAATTCAGTCCAGGGTCATTTTTTTATTATCCTTTGATAATTTCATGTATGCATATAATGCATCTTTGTTATTACACTCCCCCATTCCTTCCTCTAACTTCTTCTGAATGGATCCCCTACCGCTCTACCCCATCTCCCAATTTTTTTTAAAATAATTCAGTGAGGCCAGTTTGAGCTGCACATATGTGAGTGGTTGTGGGGCATCCACATGGTCTATCTACTACGGACCACACTACACCCCACCTCCACCCAACAGTCTTCAGCTCTATCTAGTAGCTTCTCAGCTAGGGCTGAACCAATACAGTTGTATTGGGAGTAAGTGCTGGAGCAGGAGTCTCAGTTATTTATAGGAGCAGAAATGACTCAAAAACATCTGCTTCGCCCAAAGCAGGATGTCACCAAGATGGATGACACCCCAACCTGAGTGACAGCTTCTGAAAGTTGGAAACCTGGAGTTTACTGTATAACTTATAGGCAGCTTTTAATTGGGCATGTTGTTGCTGTTTTGTTTCAGGTAACTGTGTTGGTCTCTGCCTCTCCCAGGCAGCTTGTCTGATCCTTCCTTTCCAGGCAGCCCAGCTGGTCTGGAAGTGTCTCTCAGCAGTCTTTGCTGCTTATGTAATCTGGGGAGTAAAGGACCTAGTGCATGTGGTCGGTCAGTTTAGGGACTTTCTGAAGCTTCAGGTTGCTATGGAATCTTAACACTTCTCCCTTTAGAATCTCCTGAATGTTGAGGAGCTTCCCTCTAAAATGGAAACATGATTTCAGAAAATTACTGCAGGGCATCTGAGACCTCTTCTCAGCCATGGAGTCTAGGTTAGATTTACAGTATTAGGCATCCATTTCTTCTCATGGAGCAGGCCTTAAATCTAATAAGGAAGCTGTTGCTTACCCCTATAACATTTGTGCTGCAATTGTACTGTGGGCTTATCTTTTCAAGCTGGTTATCATTGTAGCTCACAGTATTTGCAGTTGCATGCGATTACGAATGGCTTTTCTCTCCCAGAAGCCTACTTAGATTCTTCCAGTAAGCACTATGAGAGCTAGCCATCAGGGAAAACATTGCTTTCTCACTACCTGCTTGAATTCTCCCTGCTCTGTGACCAAAGTATATAGTATGTTCAGCAATGGGCTATCACTATCAAGTTCTGATGAGCTACCTAGAGCACTGCCAATAATCTGTATTGATGGGGTAGGGGAGCTCTGTGACCCTTCTAACAACTGGATGGAAGAAGCTTATAAAATAGGTTTTCATATGGCTTCTAATTATTCCCCTTCCTATAGCCTCCTATGCACTAGCCTTCTGTGGGTCTCCCCACTCTTGTAGATAGTTGACCAAGGCAAAGGAAGCAGGGATATCAAATTGGAAGGTGGGATGGGTGGGGGAGGGGGAGGGGGATTGGAAGCCCCGTGAATATGTATAGTTAATAACCACACCAGGATCAACTATCAGGAGGCAGATCAACTTTACTTAAACTCACAGTTTATAAAGTTTTGGGGGACTGAGAGTAGGAGCATCCAGGATGGGCAAAAGTCATTGGCTAGGGCTTAGGGTACCTGAAATGCCTCATTAGCATGGGGAACTGTTCAGGAATCTCATGTGCTGGCTGAAGAGGTTGTAACAGGAGAAAGGAAATTGACCCTGTGATCTGATTGAGGCTATGTGGCATTCCTTAGGTAGAGGCATATGCAACAGCTTAGAATTGCCCAGACAAGGTCAGAGAAGGAGAAGCCCCGCTAGTGAAGGGAGTCTCCCAGAGGCTATCCAGTCATGGTGGACTTTGACCTTAATTAGCAGAGTTTACCCACATCTCCCCCAGATTTATTTTTTAATGGAGAAATGTCATTAAAGTATTCAACCCCCTATATTGGGGACAGCTTGGTACTGAACTAGAACCCAATTAGCAGTGACTTTTACAATGCTGTTTTAAAAAGTGGACAAGGCAGAGTGTGAACATCAAAATCAAACAAAGCATAAACCAGCAGGGAATTGAGGGGTGGGAGCCAGGAAGACAAGGGTTTACTGAACCAACTTAATTGCTCAGTGGACTGAAATCTTGAGAGCAAGTCTGTACAGAGTTTTTTTGTTTGTTTTGTTTGTTTGTTTGTTTGTTTTTGAGGGTGTAAGCATTGAACTCAAACAATATTTGATTCATTTACATAGACATAACATTTTTTTCTCAGTACTATGCAAGTCCCCCCAAGTTTAGTAGCCATTAGGCCCCAGCGAGATTCAAGGCTGTTAACTGTGGATGTCAGTGCCTGCTTGTCTTGAAAGTCTCCAGTCAGCAAGTGTATCTAGACAAAGACCCCAGGCAAGTTGGAGGAAGATGGCGGGTCAGTCTCAGTCTGGCCTGCAGAGGCACTGCTGCTTTCTTTTCCTGAGAGAGAGAAACCTGTAGAGTGATCATAACAGGGTTGCAGAACCCTGGTGGGGGTTATCTGTACAAGGGGTTATATACTGTTTTCTTTTTTTACACCAAAAGAAGAGAGGGGATAATGAATGCACACATTAAACAGTATACTTTGATTGTCAGCACATCAGGCATCCATTGCTCTAAACGCACTAGCAGTTTAAGGGTGTTAAAGGAATTTTAATCCTGGAAGTGGGAAGTTACATTAGGGAAAACAGAGGGAAGGGCTGGGATTTACTGATCTTATCTTTTTAAGGTGGCTGCGAAGGAAAACTCCATGTTAATTATAGATGTGAAATGAACAGTAACCGATTGTCTGTGAAAAATAAATTGGCGTTAATAGACATTAGTTGAAGATTAAGTAATAGTTGTCATGTAGTTCCTTTGACCTGTGGGAGGTAGATCTAAGGTGATCCTCTGAAGCCTAAAAGAGTTTTTAAGTTTACAAAAAGAGATAAATTGTATTTATGTCCATATTACCATCATTTGTAATCTAAAAACAATTTTGGGATAAAAGTATGAACATTCTTTTAGGTAGTCCTTTTGCTAGGGAAAAACAAACATTTAAACAAAATTTCTTTAGACAAAGAAGCATGAAAATTCTAAGTTTGGGGTGAGCTGCTGTTGTTCCAAGCTATATTATCTCCATCTGCAAAAGCAAAACTCTACCCTTCACTGCTGGGATGCAGGCTTACAGACAGAGACCACTGTAGTCAGCCTGCTCAGAGGGTTTGGCAGTGGATCCAGCTGTGCCAGTGATCTGGCTAGTCCTTCCTGCTCCTGGTCTGGGGAAGAAACTGGCTTTGCCATGGCCAGTTAATTGCTTTGCTGTCATCTTTGGGGCCCTGGCCATAGGCTAGGTCTTACCCTATAAGGGATGGAACAGTACTCCTGGCAGAGTGTTCCCCCACCCTGCCATCCTACTTCCTACTTAAACGCTTCCCCTATCATTCCCCTTTCAAATGCCTTCTAAGGTAATTCTCTACCTTTAAGATCTATTTTCCTCCTATTCTTCCTCTTCTGCCATCTTTTTTTACCTTCGCCAAAGCAGGCCCTTTCTGAAGTGTCTCAGAGTAATAGTGTAGAGTCAGGTAAAATACATGAGTGAGAAATTTGCTTCCTGAGGTAAAATGGCAGGACTTGGAGATGCTTTGAGGTTTTGTAGACAAGATGTAGAAATGTCTAATGAGATATGTGTGTAATGATTAGAGTTGAAGGGACTCAAAGGCATTCGCTTAACAGCTATGCTATTTTAAAATTTTTTATCCAATTTTTTTATCCAACTGAAACCTTGTCTCAACCCCCCCAACCCAACCCACCCCCCAAAAATAAAAAACAAACAAACAAACAAAAACAGAGAACATAGTGGAAGATGGTGATTTCAATTTAGTTGCTGAACTTAGTGCTCACCTTGTTGTATAGGAGATGCCCAGTGACCTAGAACTTAACCTTTCAAGCTGTTGGTATCTCTTTCTGACCTACAAAGAGAAATCATCTTTATAAGATTGTAAGAATATTTTAACAGCTATTGGTTCCATCAGTAAGAAGAATATTACCATTTTTTGATCATATTAGAGGACCATACTGAAAATGTATTACATATTTTATGAAATTTTCTCTGATTTTAAATTTGAACTTTTCACTGTGTTTGTAGATTATCTTTTCTGATAGACTACTGTTTTTTGTTTGGTTATGTTTTTTTTTGGTTTTTCGAGACAGGTTATGTTTTTTTTTTGGTTTTTCGAGACAGGTTATGTTTTTTTTTGGTTTCTCTGTGTAACCCTGGCTGTCCTAGAACTCACTCTGTAGACCAGGCTGGCCTGGAACTCAGAAATCTACCTGGCTCTGCCTCCCAAGTGCTGGGATCAAAGGCGTGTGCCACCACCGACCAGCTACTACTGGTCTTTTTAAAGTTCTAACTAAACATTAGCCTGTGTTAAAAGCAAAGGTGGTATTGCTCTCACTGACACAGTGTCCTAAGGAGTCTGCTAGAGAAACTCATAAAAGCCGCCCTATGCTGATTCTTGTCTTAAGGGAATGTCACAGAATCTCCCTGCAGGAGCCTTATGGGAATGGCAGAGTAGTCAAGCCACAGAGTTCCCACGGGAGCTTCTAATAGGGATGCAGGCAGGCAAGATGCAGTAAGTAAATGGATCCATCCTTTCAAGAAGGAAACTGAACTCCTATTAAGTTGAGTAGAGAATGTTTCATGCTGGCTATCTGAGCTTTGGCAGAACAAAAACTTTATTCTGCCAAAGGGAATATGCCCTGTGGGCATGAGTCTGCAGGAATCCCTCTGTGGTACCTCTGATGGTGTTGAGAATTTGCAAACTTACTGCACAAGAAAAAGAGTCCTTGTGCAGTAGAGTCTTTCAAAGTTGATCCTTAAAGAGTTTAGCACTCAAACTTACTTTGTCTTTTTAAAAATTGTTTCCCTTGAATATCAGAAGATAAAGCTAGTTCTTATTAAATAAGGCCTCACACTGGATGATGATATATGTTCGGTGTTTTCTTTGTGGAAGGAACTGCATCCACATGTCCCTAGTCAGTGAACTTCTCAAAGTCGCACGTGCCTGCAGTCAAACCATGGATTTTGCATGAGACATGCTTGCACACTTAAAGGCTGCAGTGTGACAGGCTCCTGCTGTGTGACAGGCTCAGTGTTTGGGTCGTTGTCCTCTTAGCTTGTTCTCCTCCAACCATGTTTTTCACCTGGGACTCTCTGCCTCTTTTTGTTAGTGGGTTTAGGAATTAATTGCCTGGAATACTTTGTTCTTTGAGAACTTTACATTTGAAAATAAAACTTTAGATATTATTAGATCATCTTATTGCGCATTTTAGCCTAACTGTGGGTTAGTCATTGCTAAACCAACATTTTAAAAAATTGTTAGTAACCTAAACAACTCAAGGCGTTTTGGTTGCAAAAGAACAAGGTCTAATTTCTTGTCAAAGTCATTTCAAGTTTCCTTTTGATGTTGATGTGATATTTGTAGCCTTGATTTTGTCCTATTTTGGAGCTGTAAAATCTCATTTTCATATATTCTCTCTCTCTCTCTCTCTCTCTCTCTCTCTCTCTCTCTCTCTCTCTCTCTCTCCCTCCCTCCCTCCCTCCCTCCCTCCCTCCCTCCCTCTCTCTCCTTTCTCTCTTTACATGTACATTCACACGTGCACGCACACACATTTACACATACTTGTATGCATAGTATCATCTTTGATCTTTCCTATAATAAAGTGCATTTCCTCTCAGGTAAGAGCATATGAATACACATTATCATTTAAACAGAAATTACATAAAAAAGCTTAATTTAATGTAAAGGAGAAACACAGTATACAGTGCAGAGCAGGCTACTCTGTGTGATGATCCGTTTACCACCACAGTGAAGTAAGTGGGAGGGAGATCCTTTCTTTAGGTCTTTTAAAACTTCTCAGTTCTGTTGTAGTGGAAAATAAATGGAATGTTTTATAGTCTTTAATGTTTAGTATTCTGAAGAAAATTCGCCGTTATGTATCTTTAATTATTGGATAAAACTCTTGAGAATTAAAATACTTAATTCCTGAGCGTTCTGTAATAGTTTACTTCAGTATGCTAGTGAAGCTAATCTGTCTTAGATTTTACTATATCTGCTAATGTTTATATTTTATAACAGACACTACAGGAAAAGAATAGATTTAAGAAATTAAAGTATTTATTTTAGATTAAATCATAATTTGTGTGACTTAACATGTTTTCCAAAATAAATATAACAAATAATTTTACCTAAAAATTTTGAAAGTTTGATAAGAAGTCTATACAAATTAGCCATTTTCAATTATTTTGGTCTTAAAAACATGAAGTTTTAACTATAAGCTTTCCTAAGCTTAGCATATTTTAGGCTAATTTATTAATTTAAGATTCTGTTGATGATTTGTATCACCACTAAAGAATGGAACCTTTCTGTTTTTGATGACTTTAGCAGGACTGTGGAGTAGACTGTCAGTGTCCTGCCTGGACTTCAGCATTCCTTGTCCTGTTGTCCTCTCTGCTGTGCTCTGGCTGAGTGCATTATCTGCTGTGGATAACTGTGACCCTCCATCACAGTGGATTGTCTGCTGTGGATAACTGCAGCCTTCCTCTGTCTCAGTGTTCCTGCTTCCAGGAAGCAGGGCCTGCCCCTCTCATCTGTTACAATAGAGAATCAAATGATTGCCTAAAGAAGATAGAGCATCCTGGGCAGAGGGCCTTAAAGCTGTTCTGTTCTGATAAAGCCTGGTTTTCTTTAGCTGGTGGTTGAGTCCACAGCTCTAGCTATTTAATTGAAGGAAAAGACTGTAGTCAATAGAGTTTATTACCGGAAGTAGCTTTTATTTTATATAAATATTACATACTTAATATATGACCATTCCTAAATGTGCTTACTGAAGTCTTGGTCTACAGTTTTGGTCTAAGCCTTGACATCTTTGACAATGTGACTGCCAACTCTTGCTTTGTTTTTAATTCTTACTGAATTGTCTATATAAAATAGGGGAAATTGAAAGAGTATTTTCTAAATTGCTCTAAAGGCAGACCAAATATAGTAGCAGTCTTGATACATTACAAAGTAGGAACCCAGAAGCATTGGGCATGAAGCATCTGGCCGGACTAAAAAGATAGATTGTCACACATGTGGGTTACACATGTACAGTGATGGAGAGAGGACTACTCATTTCTCTTAGTGACGTTCATGATTATAGTGCAGGAGTTTCTTATAGTCCTCAGACATTGTCTCCCATTGCTGTGTGCTTTTACTATGGCACGTAGAGCTTAGAGTTGTGTGGAAGAACAATCTCAGGCTTTTTCTATGCTGATGACTTGGGCTTTGCTCTTACAACAGGAAAGATGCCACATAGCATGGCTACTGTGGAGGTAGCCTGGGGCTTTTGCATGTTTTTTTTAAAAATGAAAACTTAAAAAAAAAAGACTACTACTTACCTAGCTTTAAATGATACTATGTGTTTTGAGAACACTTAATGGTTAACTAAAAAATATTTCTTGATAGTTCCCAAATGATTTTTGGTATAATTAACAAGACCAAGTCAGGATGAAGTAGATTATGAAGTGGCTTTATATTTTACTTAAAATCAAAAGTCAGTTGCATTTCTATTCTCTGGTTTGGAGGGACTCTTAATGGCAATATAAAATGTCTGCAAGTTAAAATAGCATTTTTCTTGCTGCACTGGGTAACCTGCTCCAGGTTCTTTGATTACAACCACAGATTCTTCTTGATGGTGGAGAAAGGTGTGATGAGCAGATTTTAAAGACCTCCTCAGTTACCCTGCTGGAACCTAGCCAGCACGGGCCCGAATTTCAATACACATTAAGAAGAGGTAAAGTTACAACATTGTTAAAAGACTGTGTGCAGGTGAATAATCATGCTGATAGGACACAGAATGCTGCATGAAACAGAGACATGATTCAGATTCCTGACTGTGGCATATTGGGTATGCCCTTTATATCTCAGTTCCTGTTTCTCTGCTATAGAACAGCACTAGTTAACAGGAATGAAGCTGGCTGGTCTTGAAGGCTGTGTGTGTTCTCCAGCAGTCCCTGTTGACCTCTAAATGAGCTAAAGACAGATGACTCATCCTAAGAGCGCCATGGCCAAAGCACTGATTGTGTCAGTGCTTTACAGAGGTCATTTTAGAACAAAATAATTTTGAAGGTAACTCTAACTGAACATATTTGACTTTTGTGTTTAAGATGTTTTCTTCCCAAGAGAATCTGAAA
The DNA here is from genome assembly GCF_978045245.1 of Mus caroli. Taxonomy (NCBI): domain Eukaryota; kingdom Metazoa; phylum Chordata; class Mammalia; order Rodentia; family Muridae; genus Mus; species Mus caroli. Next base: position 168,586,703 of record NW_028227257.1, read on the forward strand.
GCCGGATGTGGTGGCGCACACCTTTAATCCCAGCACATGGGAGGCAGAGGCAGGCGGATCTCTGAGTTCGAGGCCAGCCTGGTCTACAGAGTGAGTTCCAGGACAGCCAGGGCTACACAGAGAAACCCTGTCTCAGAAAACAAAACAAAGCAAAAAAACAAAAACCAAAAAAAAAAACAAAAACAAACAACAACAAAAACCAAGAAAGAGAATTTGAGTTTCAGATGCTTTAACCCTTTGAAGCTCTTTCCTAAATGGTTAGAGATGAAGCAAAGGCAAGTAACTCTGATAATGTGAGTGACTTAGAATTACATCATCAAGGTCTCTTCAGTTAGAACTCAGTGGGGGGTGGGAGATTGGAGGCTGAGTGGTGTGTATTTGAACATCACATTATAAGGTAATTTTGTTAAGATCACTATAATGAAAATGTTGTAAGTACTGTGACATGAAGTGCAAAGTAAGTCTTTCTTTACAGACTAATAGATGAGCCAAAGTGAGAAGAGCTAGTGGAGGAGAAGGAGAAACTGTGGATGTGTGTACTGGAAGACTGGGAATGTGCTAAACGGGAATGAAGTCTGAGAGTTCTTACTGTCTTAGAAGTAGAAACTCTGAAGGAGAGAGTCCTCTTCATACTCACACAATTATTCATGAAAGTTTTAGTTTATATTTCCTTGATGTAAAATAGGAAATTTGAGGATTATGATGCCCTCACTGAAGTATTCTGCTTTAGGATTATAAAACACTCCAAATTAAGAATGAGTTATATTTCTGGTTAAATTTGGTACACAAATACATTGAATATACAACCAAATTTGCCACATGGATCCTGCAGCCATGGCTCTTTGTGCTAGGAACTTTGCTTCTCCCCAGCATCCTGACAGAGCAAGGTGGCCAGCAGAACCAAGAGAACAATGTGCTCTTTTGATCAATTCTCATATCTTGCTGGGTTAGCATGGAACATGCTTTTATCTTTGGATGCTTGGAATTTAGACACAAGGCACCTTTAAGCTCTTTCTTGTGAGTCTGTGTTTGAGACACTTCTACTGCTGGAGATGTTAATGTAACCCTTCTTGTTCCAGTGGAAATGGCAGTGTCTCTTCCCTCAACTTTACAAACAATAGTACATTTCCCAAAGTTCACTTAAGAATAGTAACATAACACTTTGTTTATATTATCGGCCAACTCATTCCCCTAAATGGAGTAATTTGCTTCTGTTCTTACACAGAATACTACTGTAGTTCTTTATTGCAAATTGTAAATGTATAGGTATAAATTTGTGGAAAGTGAAGAAATATTTTAACTCATGAACTCACTATGGAATAATGTAGATCACGTAAGTTAGTGTCCATTACCTCCAACCCTTACGATATTTGGGGAGAACAGTTTTGAGGTGTAGTCACCTACTGTCTATACTTGTCATAGTATGTACTAGAACTGAAAGGGAAAACCTTCCTTCAGTCTGATTCTTTATCCTTGGGTCTCATGTCTCCTCTTAAGCCCCATCTTCTGTAATCAACATTCTGATCTATGCTTCTGAATTCAGTTGTTTTAGAGTTTACATATTAGTGAGAAGAACTACTTACTTACTCTTCTGTGCCTGGCTCAGACTGCAATCGTTTCCTGTTCTGTGGCTGGTAGTGGAAATGACCATAGTTCTTTTTGTTAAGGCTGAGGAGCGTTCCATTGTATGCTGCTTTTGTTAATTCATTCATCTGTTATGAGACATTTGATTTGTTTCTATGACTTTACAGTGCACCTGACTTCAAATCTTTAGGGTTATCCCAAAGTTTTGGGATTGCTGGATTTTACGGTAGTTCTTTCAGAGAATTTCCACACAGTTTTTCAAAATGGCTGGGCTGTTGTACATTATTTCCTAGCCACCATGGCAACAGCTATTTTAACTTTCTTGCTGACATTTGTCTTTTCTGACAGTGACAAGGGAATTTCATATTTTTGCCATAACTTGCATGTCCCAGAGTTCCAATCCTGAGCTTTTTTCATTCGTTTGTTTTCAGTTAATTATGCGGCCTCTTGTGTGTCTTGAGAAATGTCTAGTCATGTACCTCCTCACTTTTTAAATTGGATTTTTGTTTTCTTACTATTAAGTTTGGGCTCCTTATATATTTGAGATAGTAACTCTTTATGACATGGCTTACAAGAATGGGTTTTTAATTTGGCTGTTGCTGGCTTCAGTCCTGAGATTTGGAGTGAGACCCTGGAATCACTGCCATGGCCAGTGTCATTTGGTTTTTCCCTATTGTTTTCTTCTGTAGTTTTATAGTTCTTTTTCTTACATTGAAGTTGTGATCCATTTTGAAATGATGCTCATATCTGATGTGAACTACGAGTCCAATTCCATTGTTTTTGATGTGGAAATCCATTCTTCCTTACAGTGTAAAGACACCTCTCTCTGCCTATTAGTCTATTTTTAATAATTATTACTTTGTATGTATGTGCACACACATGCACACACAGAAGTCAGAGAAAGACTTTCAGGAATTTCCTTCCACTATATGATTAACAGGATTGAATTCAAGTTGTCAGCCTCGGCAGCAAGCACCTTCCTCACTGGGCCATCTCGATGGTGTTATTTAAGCTCAATTGCATGCCAAGATTAATGTCTGGGCTGTGTGTTCTGCACTGCTGGTCAGCATGCCACATGGCTTTATCAGCACCACACTCTTGCTCCAGTTTGTTCTTTGTGCTTGTCTCTGCTTGCCTATTGAAGTCCTTTGCTGGCTCTTTTGTAGAAATTTTAAGATTCTTTTCTCTATTTCTATGAAAAAAATCAGAATTTTAGTAGATACTGCATTGAATCTACAAATCACTCTGGGCAGTATGAACATTTTAACAGTGGTAATTCTTCTGCTCCATGGTTAAGAGACCACAATGAATAATTACATACCAAAAAATAAATAACCTAAGGAAATTAATTTCTTTGACAAGTACAACTATCTAATTATATTTAAAAAGTAATTTAAGAAAATCAGAGGAAGGAGTACTTTCAACTCTGGATCCAGCACTGCACTGACACCTAAAGTAGACAGTGGCTACCCAAGGCAAGTCAGGCAGGATTGGTATACTCCTGTGGTGATCACAGCACACAAGAGGCTTGGGGGGAGGAGAAGCACAGGTTACACGTCAAGAAGACAAATGGCAGGAAAGGAGGGAAGCCAGCATCCTTGATGGTCATAGATACAAAATTCCTCAGCAAATGTGAGCACATGGAATTCAGCACCATATAAAACAGATAGTGTAAATGGAATTTTTAAATGTTATTTAATAACTATTATTATTAAATGACCCAGCAAGCCCTCCCAATAATTGAAGCAGAGTCCTATGGAATTTTTAAAATCAGGTTTAGCACAATTACTGGGTGAGCGTTCCTTAATCTATTTTTCTATACTACACTGTTAATTCTCTAGCTTCATTCTCCAAGTATTTGCCGTTTGAGTCTTGCCTGGGTTATTTCGGCTCCACCAGTCTGTCCTAACTGGGCCTTTCACTGGGCCACGTGTTCCTGGTCCATCACATCTAACGAGGACCTCCTGCTCCCCATCATATTTCTCCTTCTCCCCTTTCCCCTTTTCCCTTTCTCCCTTCTCCCTTTCTCCTCCTCTTCCTCCTCCTCCTCCTCCTCTTCCTCTTTTTAGTGATCCCTACATGCTACTCCCAACCCAGGAACTTAAGTTCCATCTACGTCTATTCTCCACAGTAATTGGCTGTAGCTATTTTTATTTAACCAGTAGTTTTAAATTGGGGAACAAGGTTTATACAACATCATTTGGGGTACATGAGGATCTGCTTGTCAGAGGCAACCAAGTCTTGGGGGCCAATATTTAGCATTTGAGTACAAAGCAGCACCAATCCAACCAAATCATCCACACCCAAGATTGCGTTACTGGCATATGGGGATGTTCCAAGATATACCAATCAATAAATATGACACAGCACACCAAAAGAACGAAGGATACAAGCTTTATGATTATCTTACTAGATGGGGGAGGGCAAAAGCATATGACAGAATTCAGTATGTTTAGATGAGTAAAACTCCAAGATTTTTATAGAAGGCATTCACCTCAGCACAGTAAAGATTTTATGCAAGAAGCCTACAGATTCTCAACAGTGAAATACTGAAAGCTTTTCCTCTGAGCTCTAGAAGAGGACAAAAACTTCTACACTCAGTCCTTATGTTTGCCATAGGGTTGAATGTCCCTCCCAGAGCAGTCAGGAGTAGAAGAAACAAACTCACCCGATGATGGTGGGATCTTCCATAGGAAATGCTACAGCTTGAAAACACTGTTGAAACTATCAAAATGTAGTGAAGAGTGTGTCAGCCTCCATTTATAATAGCTACAAAAACGTACCAAGGAATAACTAAAACAAGGGCTTGAACGATCTACACTCTGAAAACGGCGAGCCACCAGTGACTAAAATTAAAGGAATATATACATGGGAAGATGCCTTTAGTCATGAAAAGGGAAAAGGAAGAGGCTTGGTTTTTAAACAAGAAAAGCCTGAGTTTTTTTTCCTTCCCTTCTATAGTTTTAAGTGATGTTTAGAAATTCTGTGAAATTTTTAAAGTGTATCAAACTCATCTTCTCATCGCTAATTGATACTACAGAAGGGTGGGTGAACAGACAGATAGGAAAAATAAGCATCCATTTGCACACAGTTGAAACCTCTGCTCTCAAGCTGCTGCCGGCCAGCACTGTACATGTAGTCATCCACTGTCTCCCACAGACCTACAGAAGAGAACTGAGGAAGGAGGGAGGGAGGGAGGGAGGGAGAGAGAGAGGGAGGGAGGGTGGATTATGAATAGTTAAAGGGGCTAATGCTTATACTAGAATAAACGTAGAATATAGATAGCTAAGGAATAATACTATCTCCAATGTTAACAGTTGCTCCAAGTCTCTTGAGAGCTGGGAGACAATCCTAGCTTTAGCCCAGAAATACAATGAAGGCTATATTGGTGATGTGAGTTGTTGTTGTTGTTTTTTTTTGTTTTTTGTTTTTTTTTAATTTTTAATATTTTTATTACATATTTTCCTCAATTACATTTCCAATGCTATCCCAAAAGTCCCCCATAGCACCCCCCACTTCCCTACCCACCCATTCCCATTCTTTTGGCCCTGGCATTCCCCTATATTGGGGCATATAAAGTTTGCAAGTCCAATGGGCCTCTCTTTCCAGTGATGGCCGACTAGGCCATCTTTCCATACATATGCAGCTAGAGACAAGAGCTCCGGGGTACTGGTTAGTTCATCATGTTGTTCCAACTATAGGGTTGCAGATCCCTTTAGCTCCTTGGGTACTTTCTCTAGCTTCTCCATTGGGGGCCCTGTGATACATCCAATAGCTGACTGTGAGCATCCACTCCCGTGTTTGCTAGGCCCCGGCATAGTCTCACAAGAGACAGCTATATTTGGGTCCTTTCAGCAAAATCTTGCTAGTGTATGCAATGGTGTCAGCGTTTAGAAGCTGATTATGGGATGGATCCCTGGATATGGCAGTCTCTAAATGGTCCATCCTTTCATCACAGCTACGAACTTTGTCTCTGTAACTCCTTCCCTGGGTGTTTTGTTCCCAATTCTAAGAAGGGGCACAGTGTCCACACTTTGGTCTTCATTCTTCTTGAGTTTCATGCGTTTAGCAAATTGTATCTTATATCTTGGGTATCCTAAGTTTTGGGCTAATATCCACTTATCAGTGAATACATATTGTGTGAGTTCTTTTGTGATTGTGTTACCTCACTCAAGATGATGCCCTCCAGGTCCATCCATTTGGCTAGGAATTTCATAAATTCATTCTTTTTAATAGCTGAGTAGTACTCCATTGTGTAAATGTACCATAATTTCTGTATCCATTCCTCTGTTGAGGGACATCTGGGTTCTTTCCAGCTTCTGGCTATTATAAATAGGGCTGCTATGAACATAGTGGAGCATGTGTCCTTTTTACCGGTTGGGACATCTTCTGGATATATGCCCAGGAGAAGTATTGCTGGATCCTCCGGTAGTACTATGTCCAATTTTCTGAGGAACCGCCAGACTGATTTCCAGAGTGGTTGTACAAGCTTGCAATCCCAACAACAATGGAGGAGTGTTCCTCTTTCTCCACATCCTCGCCAGCATCTGCTGTCACCTGAATTTTTTATCTTAGCCATTCTGACTGGTGTGAGGTAGAATCTCAGGGTTGTTTTGATTTGCATTTCCCTGATGATTAAGGATGTTGAACATTTTTTCAGGTGCTTCTCTGCCATTCTGTATTCCTCAGGTGAGAATTCTTTGTTCAGTTCTGAGCCCCATTTTTTAATGGGGTTATTTGACTTTCTGGAGTCCACCTTCTTGAGTTCTTTATATATATTGGATATTAGTCCCTTATCTGATTAGGATAGGATATTGGTGATGTGAGTTTTAAGAAGCATTGTTCAAGAAACTTGTTATGTTCTTAGTAGAATACTTACCTAGGGTAGATGAAGTCGTGGATTCTATCTCCACATCTTATAACCTGGAGAGAAGTGCATTTATATTATTTCAACACTCACTGGACAGGTGTCAGAAATCAGAAGTTCAAATAATCTTTACCTTCATAATGAGTTTATGGCCAACCTGCTATATGTGAGACTCTGTCCAAAAACAAAACAATGTTTGAAATAAGTAGGCAAACATGATTTACAGCTCTCTAGTGCCTACTAAAATTGCAAATTATTCTTCCTATGATCCAGCAACCCACAGTAGATCTCTCCCACAAATACAATTAAGCCTGCATAAGACTATTCCTTCACATTTCTTTGATGCATTGTTTATGATGGCAAAAGATTAGACAGAGCCCACGAATCCAGCAAGTAGGGAACTGAATCACAAATTCAGAACAGCATTGAAAATTAAACCAAAGACGACAGTGCTTGGCATGTGCAGAATAACACTTGAGTATGTAGGCATGGTCTTTGGGGTGGAAAGCATGAGATAACATCCACAACTGAAACACGTAAAATAGCAAGGCCTTTCACTCTTCTTTGATGGAGTACATAAAAGTACGTAAGTCTGGTGTGATTTCATTGCTTCAGTTCCCAGTCCTGAGTTTCATAAGAACAGTACATGCTCTTCCACCCTGAGGAAGGTGGTCCAGGAGCAGGTAAGACCTCCTCTCACTGGTTCTTTTTGTTCCTTCCTTCATAAATGAGATATGGGTGGGTAAGGCTACAAGTTAGAGTATCTTTCTTTGAAATTTGCCCATAAAACATTTTAAATTTTAACATTTATACCTCAAAGCTGTTGTGTTTTGTTTTCTGTGTTTGATTTGGTTTGAGATGATCTTGCTGTGTAGCCCCGATTGAGGGTTTGAGATGGTGTGAAAGGATGCCTGTTCTCTGATGAGGTGTGTCTCACCGAACACAAATATAATTGAAAGCTCACACAGAGGCTACAACCAGTCATCAACACAGGGCCCTCAATTCTGCTTTCTTGTCATCAGAAGTAGGATGACGCAGAGGCTTAGATATGAGCAATGAGGTTGTATAGAGAAGCAATAGCAACAGAGTGCTGTGAGTCTCTGCTGCAGCTTTGATGAGCAGTGATACCCACTGTGGTGAAGAAACTCAATCTATGAAGGATCTATAACCCTGCTATAATAACTCTTTGGAAGCTAAATTGGACATACAGAACGTGATACATGTGTTACATTGCTCTTTTCTAGTGTGGTAACTGGCATTACAGTCCTATGTATGCACTTTAGTTTTTGCTATTAGAAAAATCTCATAGTTTTGATTCCTTGAAAACTAGAGTGTTATGTCATATATTTTTTGTCATTGGAAATTAGAGGATATTTTAAGCTATGTATTTCTTTACATAGACAGTAGTATATAATACACTTACAGGTCATGGGTTTTCTGAATTTTAAATTTTATATTAATTGCTTTTATAATGTTGGCATGAAAAACTTTTAGCTTTTTGTGGCTTAAGTCTCATTTCCATCCTTGGGAAGTAAAGTTGGGCACTGGAGAGAGTTTGTGATTTCTCTGCCTACTCTCCTATGCTGCATTTATTCTGTCTACAAATGCCCCATGTGAGCATTCACTGTTGATACCACAGCGTTGCATCTGGTTGATAGTATTCATTTGATTTTTAGGATATGGCTTTAGTTGCCCCTGAAGCGCCTTCGGAACAAGCCAGAAGAGTTTTCCAAACCTATGATCCAGAAGGTAAGCATTCGTCAATACATTGTATGGCTCTATGTCTGAAGTATCAATACTTGGGTTGTACTCAAAAGATGAATTGGATTATTAAATGGAAAATAGGTGGTAGTTCTTTAAAAAAAAAAAAAAAAAAAAACCTTAGGAGAAGCAGCAAAAATGGAAATCAAAGAGACCAAGCAGCAAAGCTAGCAGACCATGGCTCCCATCAAATTCTACGGCTGAGTGAATGTGTTTCTTCAGATTCTGACTTTCTACTTATACTACGTGTCAAAGGTCAGGATTCACTTATGTAGTAGTGTTTCTTAGTTCCTGATCTTAATAAACATTGAATGACCAGATCAGGGCCTAGAGAGATGGCTCAGCAGTTAGAGCATTGCGCTGCTCTTTATAGAAGATCCAAATGTGGTTCCTAGTACCCATAGGTAGGCTCAGCTGCAAGTCCTGCTCCAGGGTATCGGATACTTATGGCCTACACACACAGACACACACACACACACACACACACACACACACACACACACACACGTAATTGAACAAAAAAACTTCATGTGAAAGAATATCATCCTGATCATTTACCTTCTGATCTCATATTTACTCTACCAAAGAGAGTTTTGAAAATGGCACATTTATATCATTTATATGTCCATCGAGGAGTTTTGATGGCCTTTTCTTTCTGTACTGAGTTAAAGATTATGCCTTAACCTTGTATCTGCCTCCCTTAAAGTCAACTTATTCTAACATAAGTCATCACATTGAAACCAAAGTTGTTAGGTCAGGGGAGTCCTTTGGAGCTCTGAAAACCTCAGTTGTTCCTGTGTCCTCTGTCTTCAGCAGGAAGCTCTTTACTCTTGACACCCGTCCTTCCCCTTAGCAAGGCTGCTTTCTAAGGGTTCTGCTCTCACTGCCTGGTCATGGAGCAGCATTGTTGATGAGTAACAGAAAAGGCTGAAAATGAAAAGTCATTGCAGTACTAAGCCTAAAGGGTGCTTAGCCGGGAGCATTGATGAGAAAAGACTTCCCTTCACTAAGGTAAATCATTATAGGAAGCGGTATTATTCCAGCGTGAAGAACATGTTTTGCTTGCTTATTTTTTATTTAATATTTTGGTTTATATAGCCTTGCTTTACTAACACATATACAAATTTGGAGATGAAAATATTTTTCCTTAATACTTTTTCCCTCTAGTAGAAGCATGAATTATATTGTTTAAATTATATTACATTCCTCACCATGACAATAGAATAAATGAATGGGCTTGTACTGGCCACCACCAGTAGCACTTTTTCAGGGACACCACATCTTATACCTGCTTTGTTTTATTTTTTTAAGACTTACTTTTATTTTGTATATGTGTATGTGTGTATGCCAAGCATGGGGGTTAGGTAATACCACGTGTATGCAGGTACTCTCTGAGGCAGAGAGGGTGTCAGGTACCCTGAAGCTAGAAATTAAAAGTGGCTTTGAGGCACCCAATGTGAATCCCCGCATTTTCTGCAAAAGCAACAAGTGTTCCTAACTACTGAGCTTTCTCGGCCCCTACATATCCCTTCTTAGAAACATAATGGTGCTAGTATCTGTGTGGAACATTACAACTTAGAAAACGTTTTACCTCCATGAATATATTAAAGCCATGTCATGCTTTAATTTAGTGTTAAACTTTTAATTTAATATTTACTTAACACTAATATTAATTTTAATATCATCTTAATAAACTAGTTTATTATTACTATTATCACTATTAATAATTGATATTATCAACTACTAGTGATTTAATATTAATTTAATAGTAAAGCCACCTGTATGTGGCTGGTGATATGGGTCAGTGAGGAAGTATTTGCTATGCTGGCATAAAGAATTAAATTTAGCTTCCCAAAACCCACATAAAGGTAGCCAGCCATGTTGGTGTGTGCTTGTGATTGCACTGCTGAGGACACGGAGACAGGAAGAGCTCTGAACCTCACAGGCTGGCCAGCTAGCCAAGCTAAATCATCGAGCTATGGGCTCAGTGAGAGACCTGCCTCGATAATAATGTGGAAAGGAAGTGAGGAAAACACCCAACATCCACCTCTCACCTACACACACATAAGTGTACACACACACACACACACACACACACACTTATGAATACACATAGACACCCACAGTGACACACACACAATCTTTGCCATGAATCTACGAGATAGATACTATCACCTTTTTCCCCAGTGTTGTTAAACTAACTTTGTATGTTTAACTTTCAAAGGTACGTATGTATTTTTAAGAACCAAGAATAGCTTCTAGATGTTCTAGACCAAGAAATCTCAACCCCTCCGAGATTACCAATGTCTGTGTTATGACTGAAGTCATAAAGATGCTCAAGCCGCTCTGAACTTGTTGGCATTAGACTACTGCTAAGAATTTGGTATTGACTCTCCATTTGCTTGAGCAATTAGAATAATATGTATTTTAGATTCTTCAAAATTCTAGAAACCTGCTACTTATTTGGATGTCAAACAAAGTTATGAGATCAAAGGTGTATTTTTTAAATTGCTAATTTCTCATTTGGAATATCATCAAAAGTTTAATTTTAGCAATGCCTTATTATACCATTTTAATTACTTGGCAGGGTTTCATGATTAAATCACAGATTAAAAAATGGCAATAATAAACAGCTGCTCAGAACATAGTTGGAACAGTTTATCAGGCAGCATACCCTTATGTACAAACTTTTAAGCACATCCACAGTTTTATCTGCTGATCATTTCATGGAGGAAAGTATTTGGATCTGGGCTTTGCTCTCAGGTAATTGCTATAATAGGAATTTTTCTTGAGTAGCAATGAAGTTAAAAGAATGAAGCTAGACTGACTGAAGTGTCCAGACAAAGGCAGCAGAGGCATTTTCTATTGTGCTTCCTAAGATGCTGAATGTCAGGTCAAGATCTGTGATGGCCAATAAGCAGGGGGACTTTTCCAGATTAGTGTTCCTGTCTGTTGGTGGCCAAATAAAATCTGTTTGACATTTAGAGGCTCTGGGCTTTTAGCTGTGACTTAACTAAGCAAAAATAATTTTTTTTCTATCTTTCCAATTCATCAAAGCAAGCTTATGGGCTTGAATGTCTTTGAAAGTGCTTTCAAACAAATTATTTTATTCTTTAGACCTCAAATTATTTGTAGCTGGACAAGTTGTAGTTACACTAACCCTTCATGTTAAAATCTGTGCACTTTTAATTATCACAAATGATCTGAAGCCGTTAAAGCAAGGTCAGTCTGTCTGGAAAAGGGTGACTTCTGATAGTCCTGACCTGCCTAGGCCTATAAAATGAGGCATCCCAGGTGAGCAGCTGCTTCCTTTATTCTGTAGTTTGTTGTAGGACTTTTAGACACATTTTTTAGAAAATTACCTAACCCTTGAAAAAAAACGTAATGTTGGTTGCTAATGGAAAGTAGAGGCAGTCTCCTGGAATGAGTGATTGTGCCTTGTGCGTGGAAGGGAATAAGCTAGTGACAGTTCAGAATCGCTGTCATTTCTAACTGCCCTCCAGAGCCTTTGCTTGTGTCATTGTACTTTTCACATCAGCAGAGTTGGGGCCACTTTCTACGCTGTTTTGTGTATATACAGCCACCATTTTTGTTGTCAACACTTAACTTCTTCATAATTTTTCAAATGTAAATACAACATTTCCATGTCATGCCTCTAGGTCTCCCATGTGCCTTCTCCTTGCTCTCTCAAATTCTTGTCCTCTTTTTTAATCATATGTTACATATGTATGTGTATGTATTCCTTGATCATAATTACAACCTGCCTAGTCTGTATAATTAGTTATTTGTGTGTATGTGACCTCAGGGCTGACCATTTGTGGATACTGAACTGAAGGGCTCTTCCCCATAGAAAGAAGGCTGTGCTCCCCTTCTCAGCACTTGTTAGTTGCCTGTAGTGCTTTGTCTAGGGTGGAGGACCTAAGATTTCCTCTTTCCATGGTACTGTGTTTATTGTTATCTGTGTTCAGGGCTTGTTTAGACAGACATGCTGTTGAGACTTCATGGATGTAGTTTTCCCTGGCATGTCTAGGAGATGATCTCTCTCAGCAGTTTGTTCCTTTGGCTCATACAGGTTTTCTGTCCCCTCTTGAACAATGTTCCCTGAGCCTTACGTACAGTCGTTGTGTTGCAAATATATGTTTGGGAGCTCTTATGTGTAATATGTCATCAGCAAATAGGGGTAGTTTAATTTCTTTTTCTGCTTAAACTCCTTTAATTTCTCTCTCTTGCCTTATTGCTTCAGATTGTGCTTCAAGTACTATATTGAAAAGGAATGGAGCTAGTGAACAGACTTGTCTTGTTTCTGGTTTCAGTGGGATTGCTGCCAGTTTCTGTCATCTTAGGATAAACTTAGCTATGGGTTTCTCATATATAACTTTTAGTATGTTGAGTGTCTTAGTTAAGGTTTTACTGCTGTGAACAGACACCATGAGCAAAGCAACTCTTTCTTTTTCTTTTTTCTTCTTTGGTTTTTCAAGACAGGGTTTCTCTGCATAGCCCTGGCTGTTCTGGAACTCACTCTGTAGACCAGGCTGGCCTCAAACTCAGAAATCCACCTGTCTCTGCCTCTGCCTTTGCCTCCCAAGTGCTAGGATTAAAGGCGTGCGCCACCACCACCCGACTTACAAAGCAACTCTTATAAGGACAATATTTGATTGGGGCTGGCTTACCTGTTCAGAGGTGCAGTCCATTATCATCCAGGCAGGAGCATGGCAGTGTCCAGGCAGGCATGCTGTATGAGGAGCTGAGAGTTCTACATCTTCATCTGAAGGCTGCTAGCAGAATACTGGCTTCCAGACAGCGAGGATGAGGGTCTTAAAGCCCACCATCCACAGTGACACACTTACTCCAATGAGGCAAAATCTCCTAATAGTGCCACTCCCTGAGCCAAACATATTCAAAGCACCACATTCTACTCCCTGGCCCCCATAGGCTTGTTCAAACACATGAGTCTCTGCATCTCCATGTCTGACAGCAGAGCAGTCTTCAGATCTCTACTCCCTTTTCATCTTTGTTGACTGCAACAAACTTTTTTCTCCTGTGCTCATTCCATTCCCCATTAGTAGCTTTCCTCAGCAGGTATCCCATGGCTCTGGCATCTTTTAAATCTTGGGGTCTCCAAGTGAACTTCAACTTCACAGCTTCTTGTTCCAGTGTCTGGAATCCACACATGATCTTCTGGGCTCCTCCAAAGGGCTTGCATCATTTCTCCAGCTCTGCCCTCTGTAGCACTCTAGGCTCTGGTTGACTCCACTCCAATGCTGCTGCTATTCTTGGTGGTGATCCCATGGTACTGACATTTCTAATACACTGGGGTCTTCAGCTGCAACTAGGCTTTACCAATAGCCTCTCATAAGATCTCTTCATGGCACCAAGCCTCAACTTCTTTGCATAACCCTTTCAATCCTGGTCCATCGTCTGCAACTAAGGCTGTACCTTCCTTCACCAGTGACATTCCCTGGCCTCTCACAGTGTCCCAGCCTCAGCTGCTCTCCACAACCCCTTCGTGCCTTCAAAACCAGTACCACTTAAATGATTCTTACACATTACCAAGTCGAGCTGCACCAGGAGGTACAATCTTGGCAATCTCTGGAACACAGCTTCTTTGTGCTCTCAGAAAACACTTCCCAGATTTCACATCAGTGATGATGGTCTCTTCTTAAACACTGCTAATTTCTTTTCTCCAGCTAACCAGCATCAACTATCCCAGTAATCGCTTCTATTCTTTACTCTACAGCTGGAGTCACATGGCTGAACCTGCATAGTTCTGCTGCTTGCCAGAGCTGGAACATGTCCCCATATTATACTATATTATATTATATTATATTATATTATCACCAGCTTTCTGTTTTCCAACTTTCACTCCCTAAGCTCAGCTGTCCTGGAACTTGCTCTGTAGATTGACCTTGAACTCAGATATCTGCATGCCTATTTTCTAAGTGCTGGGATTAAAGGTGTGGTTTACCACATAGAGGTTTTTTCTATCTAAAACTTGCTGTGTCTCAGGCTGGCCTTGAACTCAGAGATCTGCTTGCCTCTGTCTCCTAGAATTAAAGGCCTGAGCCTAAGCTTTTCATGGCCACTGTTCCTCAAGATCCAGAAAAAAAAAGTCCAAGTGAAAACAATATCCAAATAATAATAATGCCTAACATGATATAACTATTCCTTGTCCAATGGCAAACACACAAACAATAAGCTTGGCTGGGTGGGATTATGCCCTTACTCTGTTTATCTCCTTCAATACGGAATTCAGCTCCATTTCACTTCTTGGTGTCTGTTTATACTTGAACCATACATTTTATACTTTTCCTTTCTAAGTTTGCTATGCTTGTTCAAAATGTTCTTCCTGAAACTTAACCAGAGAACAAAGTCTCTGTTGGGCTTTCTTGAGACTTCCACTGTCAATGCAATTAATATAAATCTCTTTACCTTAGCCTCAGGTACATTCTTCAGACATGGGGCAAAAAGCAGCCATATTCTTCACCAAAATATCTCAAGAACAGTCTCAGCCACTATTAAAATTCTTCTCCTCTGAAACTTTTAGAGCCAGTCTTCCAGAGTTCAAATCACCCTCAGCAACAAAGTCTTCCATATTCCTACTAAGATAGCCCATTAAGCCACACTTAAAGCAGTCCACTTAGTCCAAAGTTCCCAATCCATATTCTTCCAAACAAAGTCATGGTCAGGCCTATCACAGAAATTACCCCAATCCCTGGTACCAACTTCTGTCTTAGTTAGGATTTTACTGCTGTGAGCAGTCACCATGAGCAAAGCAACTCTTATAAGGACAACATTTAACTGGGGCTGGATTACAGGTTCAGAGATTCACCCCACTATCATCAAGGCGGGAGCATGGCAATGTCCAGGAAGAGCTGGTACAGGAAGATGGTACAGGAAGAGCTGAGAGTTCTACATCTTTATCTGAAGACCAGAAGGAGAAGACTGGCTTCCAGGCAGCTAGGCTGAGGGTCTTAAAGCCCATGCCCACAGTGACACACACACCTATTCCAACAAGGCCACACTATCAATAGTGCCACTCCCTGGGCCAAACATATTCAAACCACCATAGCTGAGGTATGTTCCCTCTAGTCCTGCTCTCTCTAGACCTTTATTATGAAAGCATATTAGATTTTTGTCAAACAGTTTTTCTGCATATATTGAGATGATCATATGATTTTTATCATTAATTTCACTTACATGACTTACTACATTTGCTGACTGCTTGTGTTAAACCATCCCTACATGTTCAGCATAAAGCCACTTTGGTTATTGTGGATAATCTTCATGATATATGTCTGCACTTGGTTTGCCAGTATTTTATTAAGGATTTTTGAGTCTGTGTTTTTGGGGTATAATGGCTTATATTTTCCTTTGTGTGGGTCTTTACCTAATTTTGGTTTTCAAGTGGCAATGACTTCACAGATGGAGTATAGGATGTTCTGGCTGTTCCTCCCTCTCTCCCTCCCTCCCTTCTTCACTCTCTCCCTTCCTCCCCTCCCCCCATGCATCCTTTTCTTTTTTTCTGTCTTTTTTATTTGTTTAGTAATTTAACAAGGCTTGGTTGTAGATCTTTGACAGCCTGGTAGAATTATGTTGTGAATCCTTCATCCCTCTGGTTCTACACTGTTTTCAGTCGGAAGGTTTTTTTGTTACTGTTTCTATCTCATAATTTGTTATGGATCTGTTTAGGTTGTTGATCTCCTTTTGGTTTAATTTGGTAGTTTGGATGAATCTACAAATTCTTTTTTCTTTTTTTTTAAAGATTTTCCAATATTAGTATAGTTGTAATACAATATAATGTAGGCTTTTAAAGTATTCCCTTGTGATCTGAATTTCTCTGGTGTTTATTGTAATAATTCCCTATTCACGTCTGATTCTGATAATTTGGATCTGTCTTCCTTCCTTCCTTCCTTCCTTCCTTCCTTCCTTCCTTCCTTCCTTCCTTCTCTTTCTTCCAATGAGTTGAGCCAAGGGTCTGTCTTGTTATCATCTCAGAGAACCAGTTTTTAGATTTGTTTTCTGTTTTTCTATTCCTATAATTTCTACAGATTTTTATTTTCTCTCCTTGTTTACTGGTTCTGAGTTTCATTTGTTCTTGATTTTCAAATTTTTGAGATGCATCATTAAGTTATTTGTTTGTACTCTGCTTTTTTCATTTAGGCATTTGGCGCTAGAAAGTTCACACTTAAAGCTGCCCTTACTATGTCTCAGAGGTTTTGTGTTTTCATGTCGTTTGGGGAGCATTTTTATTCCTACCTTGATTTCTTCTTTGACCCATTTATCATTCGGAAATCAGTTATTTACACCAAGATTTTGTGTAATTATTAGAGATTTGCTTGCTATTTAAGTTTTGTTGCATTATGGCCAATTATTTGAACCTTTCTAAATTTAACATTTATGTTCCAGGTTGGGTTCTATTTTCGAGAAGTGTCTAAGGGCTGCTAAATAGGATATATATTGTTTGATCTTTGGGTGGAGTATTCTGTTAAGACCATTGGATGTATGGTATCATTTACTTCTGATGTTTCTCTGTTTATTTTTTTCAGAAGACTAATCTCTTGGAAAAAGTGGCTTGTAGAAACCACATATTAATGAACTGAATGCTAATCTCTGTCTGCTATGGACGTAGTAGACTAGGACAGAGCACAGGATGTATGGGCCAGGTTGGGCCTGAAGGTTGGATTTTGCTTAGGTAGAATGAAGTCAGATGAACTCCTGGGGCCGGATTGGCACACAGAATGTGAATTCTGGTGTATACCTTGAATATGAAGGCAGATCTGAGGTTGGGAGAGGTATATGGAGCAGACAAACCATCAGATGGAGTTCCTGGCTAGACGCTGGTACAAGATGGATAGAATGTAGCTGGGCAGAGAGATTAGATACAGAGAGGAAGGAGCCTGCAGACTGTAAGCAGGTGGCATGCTCTTATGTTGAGCCTGGAATTTGCAGACAGCACATTTGCCTCCACTACATTTCAGCTTTAGCTTTTTTATGCAGGTGTGTTGGTGATATTTTTGTCATGTTTAGTTGGAATGTTTTTTAACTGAATCTGTAGCTATTAGTTAATGTGAAGCCTATTTCGAGATTTTTTTTCTTAGTTTTACACCATCAGTTATCTAAATAGAACTGGATCACTACATTTAGTAAAATGAAACTGTAACAAACAGAATTTGTGCTGGGTGGTAGTGACTCATGCCTTTAATCCCATAAGTCTGTAGGCAGAGACAAGAATAAGTTTGAGACCAGCTAGGTCTACAGAACATGTTCCAGAACAGCCAAGGATACACAGAGAAACTCTGTTTTAAAAACAAACAAACAAACAAACAAACAAAAGAATTGTAAATAATTCTGTTCACTTGATTTCTTCATAACAATTTAAAAATTTAGCTAATTCCTGAGTAATGTTGTTAAGTGGAAAGAGTTTTTACCCATTTGCCGGTTTGTCAAGCTCCTCTATTAAAAAATAGGTTAACTTTAAAGTTTAATTGGAGTTCATAAGTCAATTTTTTTCCTCCCTTGAAGATAAATCTTTGATTATATGTCTAAGAAAATTCATCTGAGCAAGTACCTAGGAGCAATGAGCTTTACTGCTAAAAAAAAAAAAAAAAAAAAAGAGTTCTTCAACTCTTTGTATTCCTATGAAGTCATCCGCTCCTCCCCAGAACCTGATCAGAAATGTTCGTATTCCAACTTCTCTTTAATATGTTTTCCAGATAATGGATTCATAGCTGACTCCCTTCTAGAAGATGTCATGAAAGCCTTGGACCTTGTTTCAGATCCCGAGTAGTGAGTGCAACTGGAAGTGTTATTTTGATCTATCAAAAAATATTCTATCAAGTTGAAACAGTATATACATTTTTATGCTATATGCTAAACCTATATAACAAAACAATAAAAATTTAGGGAAAAAGACCTAATCCAATTTGAGGACAGAAGTTAATATACCTATATTATACATACTGTTGCTTCTTGACACTATGTTGGGTTGTCTTGGTTTTTAAAATAAGTCTTTCACTATAATTTGATTTTTTTCTATCTAAAAAGACTTTGGTTTTTGAGATTATATATATATATATATATATGTGTGTATATATATATACATATATATATATGTATATATATATATATATATATCAATTGAAAATAGTCACATTGCCTTTGCCTCAGATCACAATCTAATGGCCTTCCTCAGACCCTCTGAATCCTTTGCATGGAGCAGGCAGATGATACCAGAAGATACCAAGGCTATGATAGTCATGCTCTAGCATCTCCTAGAGCAGAGGCCACATGTCACTGAACCTGGCTAGAGACCTCACACAGATGTAACTTTCATAAGACATATTTTAAAAGTTTTACCCCTAAACACATCGCTCAAGTTCCATTTCTAATAAAACAAACAAACAAAAACCCTTGAACTCACTTAGTCCAAACAAGTAGAGGAAAGGGAGAAACAGATAACTGCCCAGCTCTGGGACCTTCCCAGGAAGGGAATCCTTAAACCCTTTTGTCTGGCTCCTGTTCAGTCCTTCTCCAGCTGTCTGTTGGTAAAGAGCTTGAACCACAGACTCCCCTGAGCACTGGTGAAGTACCCTGGGCAAGTTGATCAGCCACAATGCCTCATAACCCCCAAATATGGCTCTCTGCTTGTTACATAGTGGGCTAAGTTTAACTTGGTATTTAGAGTTTGAAATGGCATTGGGGGAAAACCTCTACGTAGACAGACTGTTGATGGTTTCACCCTTTGAACTTCACTCTCTGTTCCCCTGCCTCCTAGAGCTGCTCACTCCCGACACTCTCCACCAGCCTCCATTACACCTGATTGGCAGGAGCTGGACCACAAGGGCAATGACAGTCACTGCAGTTTCCTAGACTCAAGCTTTTATGTCTGTGTCCTTCAAGTTAGATTGTCCACGGATGTTAAGCATCTATCTCATCTAGTTCTTAAAGTAACATTCTGAAAGGCATGCTCTTCTTATCTGATTTACCATTGCCTCTTGGCTTGCTCTAACTCCTGGAGCCTAAAATGGTTTTTTTTTTTTGAGAAGTAAATGCTCTATTTGATTGTTGAATTCAGTACCTAGGAAGCAAAGAGAATCTGTCTTTGGGAGGTTGTACCCTGAGTTTATAAACCTTGGTTTTGAAATTACTTTACCTAATAAGGAACAATATTCTAAAGTCGCCATCATAATTTAAATTTTAAATAGTAACAGATTACTCTGATTTAAAAATAGCTAAATTTTGGCAAATTAAATGTCATTCCTGTGTATTTGTCATTAAAGTTCTAAAAAGAACAGCTCTTAGGATTTTGGCATCCAAAAGTGTAGCACCAGAAATTTAATCATGAAAGAGCAAAATAGTTTTGTGGTGTTTTGTCTTTTTTGGTATTCACTGTTTTTCTCTTTCTTTTTTTCTCCCTATAGTATAAATCTCATGAAGAATAAATTAGATCCAGAAGGACTAGGAATCATATTGTTGGGTCCATTTCTTCAAGAATTTTTTCCTGATCAGGTAACATATTCCACAGAATATATGGACTCATTTGTTCTGTTGAGATGATCATCTGTGGACAAGATTTTTTCCCCTAAAGTGTAGATATGAGACTAAGAAAAAAAATCTATTATATAAAGGCCTTTCCATGCAGAGGTCAGAAAGATAGGAGCCCATATGCTGTGTAGTGCTCAGAAAACACACGTGTCAGTACACTGATATAGTGCCTGGGGTGAGGTGGGTGTCTCAGTGGGTGCCAACACATTGATACAGTTCTCAGAGGGCAACTTTGTATTCTATTACAGTGCTGCAGTGCTCTGATGTGTAAGTACTGGTACAGTGATAGAGTGTGAGTGTGTCAGCACAGTGGTACAACGCACAAAGTGATTCTGCGTGCGTGCGTGCGTGTGTGTGTGTGTGTGTGTGTGTGTGTGTGTGTGTTAGCAGCTTACCCCCCTCATCTCATCGGGTACATGCTGTGTCCTGGTACAGTTGTATAGACCTCAGAGTATGCATGTCAGTAAGTGATACATGTGTGCTATGTGTGTTCGTGGAACCACACACTCCTCTAATTTGGAGGCCTTATGTCACTACAGTGCTACAATTCTCCGAGGCTATCAGTGTACCAGTACATTATTTAGTATTCAGAATTCTGATGGGTGGCAGAGAATGGTATAAGACTAAAAAAGAAGGGTCAAGCCAGATGTGCATATAATAGAAACATCACACTGCTTCCTCTGAGCCCACGCTCACACTCTCAGGGCCTGCCGATTAGCATGCATCTTAGGACACTGCCAAAGAAGGGAAGGGTAGGGGCTTCTAGTAATGAGCCTGAGTTCTAGAAGAAAAGGGTGAACAGAGTGGCTTTGTTTGTAGTGGAGCAGCACTGACTCCTCTAAGGACAAGTCTTCCATTGGGCTTTGATGCTTCAGTTAGCCGGCTCTGTTCTCACACCCTTGGGTTGTGCCTGCGTTGGTGGCAGACTACGCATAGGTCTTTGTCTTTGGTCTACATGAAACTTGTTTTACCACTGAGCTAGTCAACGTAATAATCATGGTCACATCATATCAGCAGTTTAAATTGTTCCAATAGAAAATGCCAATTTTGTGTAACTATGTAGTTATTTAATATTGATGTGCTTGCTAAATTGATATCTTGGGTACAAATCAGACTTGACCAGAGTAATTGGCATTGGTGGCATTTGGTCTTGCTTTAGTAGAGAACATAGGTTCCTGTTGGTTATTATGAATAATGGAAGTGAGTAGTACAGTTCAGAAAGCAATCAATACTCTAATGGCATAGGAAATTGAGCTTTGCAAACTTTGGCAAATAATTTGTGAAAAAAAAAAAAGACAGAACAAACTTTTTTTTTCTAACATTGAAAGGGCACTGTTAGATTAAAATGTTCAGTGTATTCCCATTGGGCTTTCCTGAAAGTCCCTTTTTAGAGTCTAAAATACTTCAGATGTGTCAATGGATGGTCAGTTATAGGATAGTAAAGGTTTGAAGCAATATTTGAAGCTGGGGTTTTTATCCCAAGAAGGCTGATGCCAGGACATTATTGGAAATACTGAATACTATGTTTTAAGTATAAAGCACGTCTGTATGGGGTGGGGTTGAAAACTGCTTGTGCAGTGTCAGACAGTTACAGGTTCCTTCGGCCGCATGTGTGCTGATTACATGATGATGACTAACATTAGTATGACTTGTTAGCTCAAGGAATTGGTAGTTTTATGTTTTGTGAATTTTTTTGCATATACATTTCTTTTTCTTTTTTTCTTTGATAAAATGCTTTATTAGATATTTTCTGTATTTACATTTCAAATGTTATTTCCTTTCCTCATTTCCCCTCTGAAAATCCTCCTATCCCATCCCCCCTCCCCCTGCTCACTAACCCACCCACTCCTGCTTCCCTGTCCTGGCATTCCCCTACACTGGGGAATCGATCCTTCACAGGACCAAGGGCCTCTCTTCCCATTGATGTCTCACAAGGCCTTCCTCTGCAACATATGTGGTTGGAGCCTTGAGTCCCTCCATGTGTACTCTTTGATTGGTGGTTTAGTCCTAGGGAGCTCTAGAGTTACTGGTTAGTTCATATTGTTGTTCCGCTTGTGGGGCTGCAAAGCCCTTCAGCTGCTTGGGTACTTTCTCTAGCTCTTTCACTGGGGGACCCTGTGCTCTGTCCAATGGATGACTGTGATCGTCCACTTCTATATTTGTCAGTTCTTTGAGGATGCACATAATGAATGTGGTCATTTCTGCCCCAGGGACATGTGCCCTTTTGGTTTGATCTAGTAGCCCATTGACTCCATTGAGGGTAACTGCCTTTGTGGCAGTGTTCCTTGAGGTGGTAGAAGAATGTACTAGTTCCCTGCTACTCCACAGGAAATGTCTCCCCCATGGATCTAGTGAATCAGGAGCTGCGGGGACAGAGCACAGCAGTGTTGTAGCACCTGTATGTGACTCTAATGGATTTCCACCTTAGCACATTAGCACAGCTGCCTGCCTCACAGGAGACTTTCCCATTTCTACCTATTTCCATTGTGTGGGAACTAAGACCCCTGTGTCACACTTGCCTTCCCACGTAAGCTACACCACTGGTGTCCTATCTGTACTCAGTGCACGCCAGCACTGTCCCTCACACCACCAGCATCCTTGGCCAGTGTCCTGCCTAACAGATGAGTAGAAGGTCTGCTCAGCAAACATGTTTGGGTAGCGAAGAGTGCATAAAGGAAATGACAGAAACAGGTTAAAATTGCAACGAGGAAAAGAGTTAAGTCAGTCAGCTTTCCTAAGCAAGCTTCAGCTAGCTACAGTGGAAGGGTTTGTGGTGTTAGGAGAGAGAAGCCAGAACAGCAGAAGCAGCTGTCTTCATTAAGCATATCCTGTATGCCTTATAAATGGAGTACAATTATCCTAGCATTTTTGGTAGTGAAGATCAGAAAATGTATAAAAAGGTTTGATGTCATTCAGCTGGTACCTGGCTGACCTGAGAGTCCATCACTTCTCCCTCCCCCCAGAAGGAAAAGTGCTTGCAGCAACTACAGCCTTTGTGGTGTTTCCATATGCCACCTGATTGATTAGTTATTCCCTAGAGAATACAAATAGGACTCAAGGAAGGAAATGTTTAATTTATAAGTTAAAATTGTCAAAATCAAGAACCAAATCACTGTCATCTAAGTAATGACAGTGATCATGAGTACAATTAAGGAAACAGTCACCTAAATGATGAAAGCTTAGATTGTAGCTGGGAAGTGTTAGAAGCGAATGTAAAATGTAAAGGCTTCCACAATAACAACCCAATGATATAAAGTCACTATTCTCAAACTAATTGAGAAAGCTTTGACTTACAGCTTCCAGAGGAGTAAGATAACCAGCTTGTATGTTCAGAAAAAAAAAAAAAACTTTACAGGAAAGATGTGGGATGGGTCTTAAAAAATGCAGAAGGGGCATTTTAGAAAGAAATGTGTCATTCTTGTTTGAACCGGAACTCAAAACCTGCTCCCAGAGCCTGAAGCCTCGAGGAAGCCCTAAACCCTTCCCAGAGCTCTCCACCTTCCTCACTCTCTCAGCAAAGCTGCATCCTTTTAACCCATCTTTTGCTAGGTGCTAAAGCAAGAGTTGCCAGCAGCTCACTTCCCACCAAGTAGGAAAGCTCTTTGGAGGGCCTGTGGCCCAGCTGGGTTCATATCAATCCTTTCTTATGTCAGGAATGGCCAGGGAGACAGGCTGGAGAGCAGGAAATGGTCTACAGGAAATCAGCCAAGAGCCAGGCACTTTGGGTGGGAATAAAGTCTTGTTAGGCATGATATGTTTTGATTTCTGTGAAATGATATTGTTTAATGGAAACTTCTGATTCACTATTGTGGGCTGAATTGAAGCTATTGGTGAATGTGTATTTGTGGTTTAAATAGAGGTGGTGTTGCTTTGTTCTACACTGAGGAGCAAATGTTTTGCAGGATGCATTTTAGGAGATCCTTGTTAGGCGCTTGTCTTTTTTTTTTTTTTTTTTTTTTTTTTTTGGTATTTTCCTCATTTACATTTCCAATGCTATCTAAAAAGTCCCCCATACCCTCCCCCGCCCCCACTCCCTTACCCACCCACTCCCACTTTTTGGCCCTGGCATTCCCCTGTACTGGGGCATATAAAGTTTGCAAGTTCAATGGGCCTCTCTTTCCAGTGATGGCCGACTAGGCCATCTTTTGATATATATGCAGCTAGAGTCAAGAGCTCTGGGGTACTGGTTAGTTCATAATGTTGTTCCACCTATAGGATTGCAGATCCCTTTAGCTCCTTGGGTACTTTCTCTAGCTCCTCCATTGGGGGCCCTGTGATCCATCCAATAGCTGACTGTGAGCATCCACTTCTGTGTTTGCTAGGCCCCAGCATTGTCTCACAAGAGACAGCTATATCTGGGTCCTTTCAGCAAAATCTTGCTAGTATTCAATGGTGTCAGCGTTTGGAAGCTGATTATAGGATGGATCCCTGGATATGGCAGTTTTTAGATCCATCCTTTCGTCACAGCTCCAAACTTTATCTCTGTAACTCTTTCTATGGGTGTTTGTCCTTTTTTTAATGTAATGCACACATCTACTTAAGGGAAGAGCGAGTGCAAAAGAGCTCATGCTGGGCAGGGCTTCCCTGTCCAGAGGCAACTTCCCTCTCTCAACCCTTCTGGCAGCTAACTCTATACACACTGTCTTTATCGAGTGAGTTCCCAATAACAATAAAGATTAATAGATTTTCATCTTTATATCATTAGAAATTGCTCGATAAAATGATATAACTTAAAGTTTTAATAGTCCTTTATTTATAATAGGGCTCCAGTGGTCCAGAATCTTTTACTGTCTACCACTACAATGGATTGAAGCAGTCAAATTATAATGAAAAGGTATGAGAATTCACATAGTAGTTTGTCTTCAGCTGGGTTGATGAACTAAATGGGCATGACTGTGTCTGAGTCCCCTGCATTTGAAACTTCAGGATGACGTTCCAGGAGTCTCCCTGCTGCAGCACGTGTGTAAGAACTGGCTATATTCAATTTGAATAAGCTGTAACCTGCCTTCAAGCTCTGCATGGATCTATGGAGCATTTATTTCACTGCGACAAAATAACTATATGTTTACTCTGTACACAATGTTACGCTGGACTGTGGCTTTATTTCCAAGTCAGCAGTTCTCGGTAATCCAAAGAAGGTTGTTATTTAAATGCAGAAGTAAATAACGCTGACTTGTTTTGATGTTGCTTTTGTTTTATTTACCAAATGGCTGTATTGAGTGTTTACCTAGTCTTTAGTTGCACACCACTGTCTGAGGTCAGTGTTGTCTGTATGTGGCTGCTTTGCAGAGGGGCCTCAGCACAGGGAAGCAGCTGTCCAGGGCCAGGAAACGGCAGAGCTGGGATCGAGGCCTGTCAAATGTAGTCCAGAGCCTGTGCTTTTCATCACTTTGCTTTGCTCCTCTCCTTTCTAAGTCTTGGACGGAGGCACACGGATGCCTGTGTCTGGCTGTACCAGCCTGCTTGTCTGAGCACTTCCCTCTTTTGAATGAAATGCCAGTTTTTGTGTTCTAGTGGCAAGTCTGTTGTCTTTACATTTATTCTGAAAAAAGCCACAGTCTTTTATTAGGAGTTATGCCTTTTCAATTTGATTTCATGCTGTTTGGAGGATGGCAACAGAAACAAGATCATAATGTAAATTACATACTTTACTAAAACCAAACTAAAAGGCTAATTTTTACTTTTATTTTCATAACAAAATATAAATCAAAACCTTTCATATTCCCAAAAATCATTTCCTGAGTTTATTACCATCTGTAATATTGTACAATCAGTAAGAGCCCCTGCGTGCTGTATCTTATTGTGTATTAATGAATGCTCGCCTAGTTGTTGAAGTTTGCCTAGCTTCATCATCACGAAATATTAATTCACTGCCACAATCCCTGCAAGGTAGTTAAATATTATCCATATTTTACAGATGAGGCCTCTGAGACAGGGAGATTAAGTGACTCACCCAGAGTCACACAGCAAGTCATTGACAGAGCAGGGATTGGAACTGAGTTCCTGATTCCCAATCCTGTCCTTGGTCTTCTTGGCCACGCTACCTGTATATAGTAAGTCTTCAAATCATGCTTGTGACAAGCATTTGACATACTAACACAAGATCAGAGATTAAGATATATGGACAATTAACATGACATACTATGTAACAACCGTAAAAGCAACGCATGCATCTCATTTATACAAAAGTATAAGGTCCTGAAATTATGCAGGGGCTATAAAAAGGCCTGAGTGCTCAGTCAAGTCCCACTCAAGATAGCAGGCTAAACAAACAAAGAGAGGACTGCTAGTCCAGGCCGCAGCCACTGTGGAAAGCACAGATTAGATCCCACTGCTTTGCAGAGGGTTCCTGCTCTGATGCGGTGAGCAACTGGGGAACCAGGCCCAGTCCTGACTTATATCCCTTTAGACAACTCTTTAGAAAGTAGCACTTTTGTTCTGAGGTTGAAAACTGTGAGTTGTAATTTTAATATGAAAATTGTATTTCACCGTAATGCCTTTGGACGTCCCTAAAAAAAGCCAAATTTTGTGACCTAGTAGTAGAGCATTCTTTGCCTCGGCAGCTGTGTTTTTAAGGGAACTCTTGCTGAAAGCTGATAAGCTTGTTTCTTTTGGCTCCTTGGTCACATAGCTTATGGCTTTTATGTTAGAACAGAATTGCAATCATGTGTATCAGACACTGAGTGGGTAAAAATAGCTACACATACTCTGGAAGAGGGCAGTCCATAGCCACCCCTTTCAATTACATATTTAATATAAAATTAACCCAACTTGAATTCTTGATAGTGAGTTAGGGTTCTACTAGTATGTCAAATAATTTCACGTATTTTCTTTGAAAAAAAGAATAAGCAAAATAATGTTTTCTGGTATCTTCCCAACAAATTATATCAAATATGATTATTTCCACAGGTTAGTTTACCCTGTCATCCTTCCATGACTCTTGTGTCTGTCCTCACATCTTTTGTGATTTTTTTTCTTCCATGATTTTCATACAATGTAAAATATACTCAAGAACTACATTTCAAAAACCATTCATTCCAGAGACAGCAGATTCCATTAGCATGCATGCACGTCATCTTCCAATCTGAAGTGCACAGAAGTACAAGTCAGAGGGCACAACAACTCTCTGTTGAGTAGCAGGAGCAACTGATTGCCTTGGTAGCCCAGCCAGAGGAAGCACAGCATGCCATGTGGACAGTGGGGGAAGACACGCCCTGGTGTCTATCATTTGAAGAATGATTTGTCATCTAAAAGTGTATGCTTGTGATTCACCTATTTTTGTTTTTTTTTGTCTTGATCTGGAATTGTCAGTTTTACCAGTTAACTAACAATTAAAATGTATGTTACCATCTCATTTACAAGTTTGTTTTGCAGTTGCTCTAGTTGGGTATAATTCCTACGAAAAGAGTTAGCTATGAAGCTCCACACAACTTGCTTTTAGAAATGCACTTGCCTGTGACGCTGTCTGTAGCTACGGAGAACTGGCTATGAACATTAACTGACCTCCTGGCTTTTCCTCTCGGCAGGTAATGTATGTGGAAGGGACTGCAGTGGTTATGGGTTTTGAAGACCCCATGCTACAGACAGACGACACTCCTATTAAACGCTGTCTGCAAACCAAATGGCCATACATTGAGTTACTGTGGACCACAGACCGCTGTCCTTCGCTCAACTGAGTTGCCTGAGTGTTTGTAAGGAAGATTGTCAAACCAGGTGTCGAAAGGGGACTCATGACTGGCTACATAAAGCTAAACACTGGTATTGTTAATTAACTATAAATAACAATTAAAAACACATTTTTCAGTGTTTAAGATATGTTTAAATTATTTGTTCTAAAGCTTTATGTTAAAGGTTATCCTATTTTACTCCTTTCTGTGAAATTTACTAACAAAATTAAGCTTTAATTAAAGTTCATCGCTTCTGCAGTCAGGGAACTGGTTGTTACCAGATTATAAACACAATATTATAGCATTTTTATAAATGGGATCAGTCACAAAAACCTGCCTGGAATATCATTTCATTCATTTTATTTTACTGTATTATTTTAGCAGCCTTCATATCAAAATGCAGAAGTCAATTTTTGTTAATTTTGTTTTTCATCAGAAATACTAATAAATCACAAATTATAGGCCCTGGCTATTTGGTAACTAATTTAACTATAGCATGTTTACCAAAAAAATAAAATAAAATAAAATTTTTTTAAAAAAGGATACTATGTGGGAACTTCTATTTGTTCACAAGCGCACAGGAATGTGTTTTTTACAACGATACGGGAAGAATCTGTTTGCTTTGTGGGCTTAATATTATCACTTTCACTGTATTGCTAAGTACACTCTCCTGCAAGCCAGCTTTCTTGTATATTTATAAGTATGGTAATGCATGAGAATCTCTACTGTTACATTAGCATATTGCATTATTTATTATGGCCCCAGCTAATACGGTAAATAAAGACTTTTCTTTAACTACATCCTTGCACTTTTACATTAGTGACTCAATATCACCAAGTGCTCATAATGATTTCTGCCGTCAACTCTACAAACAAAATGTTCCTCCTGGAAATCTCACTGCTGCTGCGTGAAATGGTGCAGCATAATACTTTGTATGAATTTTACAAAGTGTCACTCAACACGTAGAATGAGGACTAAGGATGTAACTCAGGAGGTAGGGTGCCTATCACACATGAAGCCCTGTGTTCAGTCTTCAGTACAGTGTAAATTGGGCATGGTATTGCACACCCACTTAGCACTTCAGAGTTGAAAGTAAAGATCAAGAAAGAGTTCAGGATGAGATCGAGGCCAGCCTCGGGGTACTTGAAACCCTGTCTTTGGAGAGAAACCCTGCAAAGTTCAGAGAGATAGCTTGCCTACTGCTCCATCTGGAAGCTCAGCTGAGATGCCTCAAAGCCAGGGCTGGAAGCATCTCTAGAGGTGTTGATGCATTGGTAGGCGTGACTGGGCCCTTAGCTCAGGCGCACTGCTGGAAGTGTCTGCAATAATTGTTTGTGGAGTCTCTATGTGTAAGTCACCAAAATGAAGGTATATTGGAAGAAAACTTAGGATAGAAAACTCCCCCCCCAAAAAATTTAGAAATTAAACCACACACACACTTTCAAATAATCCAAAAGCCAAAGAGGATTACAATGAATATTATATGAAACATTTAATAAATGATACTGGAACGACAGAGCAAAAGTTACTTTATAACTAATGTCATGGTTAGAAGAAAATATCGGTTTTCAATGAATATATACAAGAAGAAAGTTTGTAATTGGAAACCTAAAGGAAATATCAAGAAGTAAAACAATAAAATAGGCAAAGATTGACTCTGGAACCTATCGCACACCTCACATGAAAGTTAAAATTATGTGACTGTGGTCCACTTCTCCAAACTAAAGCTCTTAAAGGAATTGAAGAAGTCAAAGGGGATAAACCTTAGTGACCCTGGATTTCGTAAAAATGAAAATTTATAACATTCATTATAATTTAAAATGTATCCAGATAATACCATCAAGACAGTGAAAAGATGATCCATAGAATGAGGGATTTATCTGTAAATCATAACTCAATTTTTATAGCATACACGGAGGAATGATATCTCGGGTGTTTTCAAATGGGTAGATGATTTGAAGAGATTTTCTGCCAAAGATGATGTTCAAATGGCCAGTAAACATGTAAGATTCTCACCTAAAGTAGGTATTAAAGGAATACATACCAAAACCAAGATACACTGGGCAGTGGTGGCTTCTGCCTTTAATCCTAGCACTTGGGAGGCAGAGGCAGGCAGATTTCTGAGTTCCAGGACAGCCTGGTCTACAGAGTGAGTGAGAAACCCTGTTTCAAAAAAAAACAAAACAAAACAAAACAAAACAAAAAAACCAAGATACACTCAAAACTCATTGAGCAAGCTAAATCAGAAACCCAGACAATAGCAACACTTGATAAAGATGCAAAGGCAGGAACCATCATAGGCCCCTGGGGATCTAAATGACAAAACCACCTTAGAGAACAAACAGTTTTTGTCATTCCTCAAAAGTCTAAATACAGACAGCATACAACCCCGGGATCTCCTAGGTATACTATGTAATACATGTAAAACAAACTTGTGTCCTACATATATATTTATACACATACATATGTATATGTGTATATACAGCTTATCCACTCTTTGTACATGTCCTACACACAAATATATATGTATATAGATATATATTTGTATACATCTACATACACATGTGCATATATACATATATGTAAACACTTTATCCAGTGCAAATAAAGAGTCCCTGACACTCGTAAAGAAAGTGGCAGCCAAGTGAAAAAGTTGTGCAGAGACTTTAATCAACCCTGAATTGAACTCCTTTCAATCATGGTAGTCGAATCCTTGAGAACAGTTAACATTACCCATGCTGACTCTACTGGCTAATTTTATGTCAACTTGACACAAGCTAGAGTCAACAGAGAGGAAGAAGCCTCAATTAAGAAAATGTCTCCATAGGATCATGCTGTAGACAACCCTGTAGGTCATTTTCTTAGTAATTGATGTAGGAGGACCCAGTCCATTGTGGGCGATGCCACTCCCGTGCTGGTGGTCCTGGGTTCTATAAAAAAGCAAGGTGAGCAAGCCAGTAAGCAGCACCCCTCCATCACATCAGCTCCTCTACATCAGCTCCTGCCTTTGGTTTCTGCCCTCACTGCTTTTGATAGTGTACTGTTATATGGGCCTGTGAATGAAATAAACCCTTCCCTCCCCAAATTGCTTCTGGTCGTAGCATTTTATCACAGCAATAGTAACCCTAACTAAGACACAAGGACTCTGTACAATTCATCACAATAAAGGCAGGGTTTTTCTCACCTCTGACTGCTTGCTCCCAGCACACCCATGAGCAGTTCACTTACTATAAGCCTCCTTTATATGTAAAATGGTTGAAAATAGCATCATACCCAGTAGGTAAGTACCAAAAGAAGCCTTCTGGTGATCATTAGAGGATGCCTGTCCCCCTGCTTGACTCCTCCTCACTGGGGAAGCATGGAGCTTCGTATGCAGACATGCAGCCACACACAAGGCACACGAGTCACACCAGCTCAGTCCAGGAAGAACCCAATTGCTTTTTTTTCTTAACTCTTTTATCCTTTTATCCATATCAAAGTTCATAATGTAAAGTGTTATTTGACTGTGACTTGCTGACACTTAGGTATGCTCTAGCCTGTATCTCCATAAAGTATAATATACAAATTATAAGTACCATTTAATTGAAGAGATAGATAGATAGAAGATAGATAGATAGATAGATGATAGATAGATAGATAGATAGATAGATAGATAGATAGATAGATAGATAGATAGATAGATAGAAGATGATAGATAGACAGACAGACAGACAGAGATATATAGTTGCAATTTGGGATGGTTCACCCTGTCAGTGACTGTATCTTAGAACAATTGTCTAAGCAGGAAAAAGTTTCCACCAGAAATTTGTCTCAGTAGAAGATAAATGGGTTTTTCACTACACCCAAATCAGAACTAATACTTAAAATTCCCACTGAAGAATCTCACTGTGTCAAGGCAGTTTTACATTATGCAGTAGTGTTTTCCTTCCTGGCAATACCCTTCTTGTCTTGTTTACACTAAACTGATGTTACAAATTAAAACTATTGACTAAGTCTAAACATAGTTTGAGTGGCAAAGCAAATGTGAGCAATTTCCAGCTGCCTAGTGAAATTAAGCCATTTTGCCTATAAATACATATACAATTTTAATGAGGGAAAATACTGTGTGAAAAACCACTGTGCTCTGGGGAAACTAAAGTGTATTTTTACCAATTCTTATATGGTCCCATTCACTGCCCACATTGCATTGTCCCACATGGTCAAGTCCTTGCTTTTCTTCTAGTCACCATGGGATTTTGAACCTCGAAGGCCTTTGCATTTGCTTTGCCTGATAGTCTCACTCCCTGCTATGGTTTAGATGTGGCCTTTTCTGACTTTGTGCATTGAAAGCTTGTTTCTAAACATGGTGATTGGGGGATGGAGAGGACTTTAAAATGTGTGACCTAGTAGAAGGTGATGAACATCTTAGTCTTTCACTCTTGAAAGAACTTAAGGTAGTGCTTATGGTGTCTTGGTGACTTTTTAATGGCATTATAATACAGCAAGCCTGTCCCTCTACACCCTGGTTCTCTGTCTTGCCAGTGTGGTGCCTTTACACCTGATGTCACGTTGTCTGGACCAAGTACAAGCTATTAATAGTGTCGTGCCTTCAAACTGCCAGAACTGTGAATCATTTCATTCACGTTTAAAAGTCTCTTCAGAAAGTTCCAGTTAACCCTGCGTGTATAGCTGGTGGTGGATCCTGGCTGCTGTTTGGAAGACCAGCTGAGATACAATTATCAATTCTTCTCTATGTGGCTCTCTCTACCAGTGCCTGAATTTCCCCATTATACAGGGGCTGGTTTCTAGAAAGCAGTGTTCTGGTGGGACAACGTCCAAAGGATAAGAGTTAGGTAGCCTCCACCTGTATGTCACGGTGGTGTGGACTCATTTGGCTTGTGTTAAACATGTTGGCCAAGCTCTGAGTTCACAACTGAACTTGAGCGATAAGAAATGAAGCCAGGTGTTGTGGCGCAAGCCTTTAATCCCAGCAGAGGCAGGCAGATTTCTGAGTTGGAGGCCAGCCTGGTCTACAAAATGAGTTCCAGGACAGCCAGGGCTATACAGAGAAACCCTGTCTCGAAAAACAAAAACAAAACAAACAACAAACAAACAAACAAAATGCAGCCAGGGTTATAGCCTCCTCAGAAAACAACTGTACCAAGTACAAATTTGGCATCCCAAATCCCAAACACATCAATTTGTCTAAGTATGAATTAATCCACTTCAATGGCCTGTGCACAATGATTGATAAATGGCAGCTTTTTAAATTTCTTGTAGGAAATACACCAGACCAGAACTCAGTACATGTATGGGCACACATCATCATGAAAGCTGGAGTGGACACAGAAAGCCAAACGCAGACTGCTCTATCAGCAAACAGAAAACATGAGACTTCTCAGAACATTTACAGCAAGCTGATAGGACCTGATGTCATTCTCCGTGTAAGGGAACACCCCCCTCAGTCACTGGAATAACCCACTATGGACAATTTAATGAACCTAGCACAAATCTGGACAGTTAAAACTAGATGGCATCTTCTGACCTCTTCATGTATGTGATGTCTGTGGGTATATCCAGATCAAGCGTTTCCCTTTATTGCTATGCATTTTATTTTTTATTTTATTTTATTTTATTTTATTTTATTTTATTTTATTTTATTTTATTTTATTTTTGAGATAGACTCACCAAACAGGAAGCTAACCAATTCATCAACATTAACTGGCCAGTGACCTCCAAAGATCTGCTTTCTCTGCCTCCTAGAACTGGGATTAGAATCACACATGCCATGCCTGGCTGGAGGACTGGGGATCAGAACATGGGTCCCCACACTTGCAGAGCAAGCCCTTTACTCAGTCATGTCCCCAGCCACCAAAATCTCTTAAAGATACTTCATATGAAGTGAGTGGGGTGCACATCTACAATCCCAGCACTTAAGGAATCAAGCCAGGTAGACTGCAGAGAGTTTAGGGTACCCCACCACTGGGGTGGGGGTAGGAGTCCTCACAAAGTTCTGTGCAATTATTCTTTCAGAATTAAATACCACCAACTTACCAAGGACATATTTTGGACTAGTTTAAATTTGTGGTTTTTGGATGAAGTTCAAGGATACTGGCTCTAGCAGCAAAATATTTACATAATACATGTTAATTACCTAAATCACATCCCCTCTTGATGCCTTCTAGATAAGCTATAGAAAGTGATGCTTGTTTTGGGTTGTTTGTTTGTTTTTGCATGTCTCTAAATCTTAGAAGTGTGCCCTAAGTAGGGAAAAAATGCAAGCCAATGCCTGATAATGTATGTCATAATATTAAAAATATGAAGATGAAAAATAATGAGGAAGCCATGACTAGGGAAGGACAATGGATAAAGCGTAGGAAGGAAAGGTTCTCAGGACTTGGCTGAATGTGGTGTTGGATATACACAAAGAAAATGAGATGGTCCTGAAGTTTTACTTCAGAGAGCTGAGAAAAAAAATGGAGCTCAAGGGAAAAAAAAAAAAAAACAATCTAGAATGAAATGGAAGGGATGGGCTAGTGGAAGGACATGCACAGTTCCAAAATACTTAACCAATGGGAGTATTTGAGTTCTTATTATGTGGCAGGCACTGCACTGAGCTTTGAGAAGCCAGTTGCAAATGAGACCTCAAGAATGTTATACTCTGTTCAGAAGGGAGATGTGCAATCATAGAAACAACAACATGCAAATACTATTGCAGAAGAAATTGAAGACATTGGGTACAGAATGCATGGAACCATCGGGGTGGCTGATCAACACATTATCTTAATGAGGGTAGGTATCAAAAAAGCACCTGAGACCAGAACAATAAGAATGAGGTACTGTAGGACTCAGCAAGTAAGGATGCTTGCTACCTATAGAGCACGAATACCTGAGTTCAAGCCCCAATCCTACTTGAGAGAGAGAACTGACTCCCACAAGTCATCCTATGACCTCCACACATTCATCCACTCATTGTGTCATGGTCACACACACACACACACATGAACATATGCAAATAAATTCCTGAAACATTACAAAGAAAATTATTAAGACTAATCTAGCTTAGATAGTGTCTTGGGAGAAGGCATTGAAGGTGTTAAAGACAACCAGAAAGGCCCTGAGGTGAGAACCAGTTTAGTTGGTTTGAAAGCTGGAATGAGGTATATAGGGGCAGGGGTTCATTTGGGGATTGTAGGGAGATCAGTTTGTAGCCATGGTGGCAAGTCTAGTTGATTCTTATACAGATAGCATGCCATTGGAAGATGTTATACAAAAACATGTTAGGGTCTGATGAAAAACGACAGTAGTTTTTCCATGGGATCTGAACCGTAAGAGAGCAGAGAGTCAGTGGGAGAAAATCAGGGGGTTCTCTTGGCAAGCTATGGATGTGGAATGGGTACCAGCAGCAGAGGCATTGAGTTCTGTCCATGTCTGCTTCAGTGGAAGAGACCACAGCACCAATTTACGGATTCAAGTAGTGATCTGAGGAAGAGGTTAATCATGAAGACTGGAACCTGACAAGTCCAGAGAGAAAATTAAGAGATACTGTGAGAATTGCAGACATACCAAGAGAATTTGACAGACCCACAGAACAGCTAGCCTTTCAAGATGGGAATCGTCCCTAATCAACGGAAAGATTAAGCTGGGACACTGCAGTGCTTGGTTTGAAGTCCTCTATGGGCTCAGGCATTTGTACAGTTGGTTCCCAGCTGGTGGCCCTGTTTGTGGAAGTAGTGTGGTCTTGTTGGAGGGAAAAATCTCACTAGGGACGTGCTTTGAGAGTTAATATCCCAACCCCACTTCCAGTTCACTCTCTCCTTTTCCTGTTTCTGATTAACTGTGGCCTCCAGACTTCCCACTCCAGCAGCCTGCTGCCATGCCCACTCCACCATCATGGACTGTCCCTATGGAACTTTAAGCCCACACAAACCCTTCCTGCTATAAATTGCCTGGAATGTGTGTTTTATCACAGCAACAGAAATGTAACTAATACAGGCATCCTAACTTTGAGATTTTTCCATGCTAAACTGGTGGTTGCAATACTCACACACTCTGAAAAGCTAACCGTGGAATGCAATAGCAGGTTGCACCGTGGAGAATGTTCTTTAGCAAGTAGCAAGATGGAGCAGAGCCAGACAGAGTCTTCAGAGAGAAACAGCTGACATGGAGAGATTCACATCTGTATAAAGTCAGACACCATGTGCTAGAGTGCTTCTAACAACAAACTTTGTGGGTTTATCTAAGTTGAGGCCCAAGAAAGTTTCTAAAAACCAAGAGGGCATCCCACGGGCCTCTGAGATAAGGATGGGGAAAAATTAACTTCTAGAAGTTCCTGGAAAGCACTGAAAATTGGACCAATTAACAAGGGGGAGAATATTCCTTAGCACTTACTCCCGCAAAACCCAAGTTTATCCTCTGCCTCTGTGCTCTATACCCTTCACACATGGAGTTATTTTTCTTTAATGAGATTCCACCAAACACCATTGGAATGGATAAAATACAAACCCCTGACACCACCAATCGCCTCCAGGGTGTGGGGCACAGAAACCCATAGTTAATGCTGATAGAACTGCAAATGTTACAACCATTTTGGAAGAAAAAAATCGAGAATGACTGTATGATCCAGCAATCACAGCTCTTAGCATTACTATGTGTCTTCAGAAAGCCCACAGAGGATGGTTTTAAGCAGGTTCACTCGTGATTATCAAAACCTAAATACAATCATGATGCCTTCAAGAGAAAAGTACATGAACTAATACATCCAGTTAGTGGAATATTCTACTTTTTAAAAATCAATTAAGGGTGGTATAGTCCCTGGGAGCTTTGGGAAGTCTGGTTAGTTAATATTGTTGTTCTTCTTATGGGATTGCAAACCCATTCAGCTCCTTCAGTCCTTACCCCAAACCACCAACCAAAGAGTATACATGGAGGGACCCATGGCTCCACCTGGATATGTAGCAGAGTGTTGTCTTATCCAGCATCGCTGGGAGGGGAGCCCCTCGGTCCTGTGGAGGCTCGATGACCCAGGGTAGGGGAATGCTAGGGAGCTGAGGCAGGAGTGGGTAGGCTGGGAGGAGAGGACCCTCACAGAGGCAGGGGGGCAGGGAGGGGATAGGAAGTTTGTGGAGGGGAAACTAATAATGGGAATAATATTTGAAATGTAAATAAAATAACCAATAAAAAATAAAAATTATCAATTAAGGGACTAGAGGAATGGCTCTACAGTCAAGAACTCTGGAATCATGAGAACCAGATCCCAGTGCACATTTAACAAGCCAGGCATACCTGAAAAGGCCAGTAGCCTCAGCTCTCAGGGGGTAGGCACAGAAGGGTTGCTGAGGTTTGCTGGCCTCCAGGTGAATAAGAGTGAATCCTCCCATACAGAGAGAGATCCTGGCTCAAAGTAACAGACAGTTACAGGGCAGAATTCCCAATGCCTTTTTCTGGCCTCCATATATACATAGGCACATAATAACACACACAACACATACTTTCATACTCTACACACATAGACACATATATATATACATGCAAATGAAAAGAAATAAATAAAATGAAATAGCAATCAAGCCATGAAAAGATGTGCTGGGGAAAAAAAAAGGTGGGGGGAGGAGCTGCAGAGATGGCTCAGAGGTTAAGAGCACTGACTGCTCTTCCAGGGGTCCTGAGTTCAAATTCTAGCAACCACATGGTGGCTCACAACCATCTGTAATGGGATCCAATGTACTACTACGCTTCTGGCGTGTGTCTGAAGACAGCTATAGTGTACCCATATAAATACAAATAAATAAATCTTAAAAAAAAAAGATGTGGTGGAAACCTAAATGAATATCATCAAGAGAAAGAAGCCAGACAATGTAATTACAACTACATGACATCCTCGAAAAGACAAAAACTACAGAGACAGAGAAAAGCTGAGTGGTTGTCAGGGTTGGGAGATGGGAGCACTGGATGGGCTTACGCGAGATCACCGAGACGTAGGGAAAACTGTTCTATATGAGAGCACCGTGATACACGGATACACGGTTCCTATGAAGTGTTCACTATTGCGAATGTGTGTCCAAATGTAACATTTGGCCTCTGGGCAGTGAGCCGGCATCACACACACTCCTCGGTCAGAATGCACGTGCTGTCCTGTCCAGGCATGGCTTGAGCTGGAGAGGCTGTTTTAATCTCACACTTCCCGGCAAACATCATTGTCTCAGAAACAAGGCCGCGGCCCCGTCTTCACTGTCTCACCCCCCATCTTATCAGCTCCTCGCTATGGCTTTGGAAACCACCTAGTCCCCACTCAGTCCCTGGGGTTCATTCTTAATACAGAGGTTAATGATTCTATTCAAACATACGGCACATCTCACTTATAATCCTCACAAAAGTCTCCATCCATCTCGTTCAAGGTAAAAGAATGCCCTTACTTGGTCAAAGTGACCCCACACTGTGTCACCCACTCCTTGGCCCCTCGTATCAGTTTCAGTCATTGACTTACACAGGAAGTGTAAAAACAAAAATAGACCGACTACCCGCACCAGTCAGGCAATCTTCTTCTTGGTGTCCATGCTGATTTAATGCTTAATGGGCACCTCTCTGTTCTAGAAGGGTAGGCCTTGTGAGAAAGGGTGTGTTACCGTGAGTTCTCAGTACCTGTTATCTGCCATTGAAACATTTGAAAATTTCCAACAAATTACAAATGCACTCAGAGAAAAAAAAATCTCCTAACTGTGAAGGTGAACCAGGAAAAGAAGATGGAACTCGAGACATGGAGGCTGCTGCTATTTTTCCTAGTCCCCTTTTGACACAAACCTTGAAAACAAATGGGACCCACCACCATTTTACTGATTAAGAAAGTTCCTGCCCCTTCTGATTACTGTGCACTGTGTGACCAACCTGATGGGGATCTGTATTTTTGATTTATATTTGACTTTTAAAGTTCACTTGCTTATTGCAATCTTTATGAACCAAATTAAGTTGTTAGCAAGCATGGAGTTGATTATAAAGCCCAGCAAAGGCTGAATAGAGCAAGGGCTCTGTCTTTCAGTGGGCTATTTCAGGTGCCTTTGCTTGTTCACTAAGACTCAGCATCTGAAAGAAGAAGCATAAACCCTGTTCTCTCAAGGACTTGATGGCAAAACTGTAGCTGTGTCTATCAGAGCTCAAGAAACTCTCCAGACAACTGTCACCAGGTTAGAGCCAAGGCAAGCTGCACACAGGCTCTTAGTGAGCCATCAGATGGCTACCACGAAGATGTCATCAGCAAAATGAGAGCTGGAAATGTCTTCCAAAATGAGAGGAAAATGTCTTTCCTCACAGTGCCGTAATAAAAATATGAAACAGTTAGGCTACATTTACTAAGCAGATTAACCACCTAAAGGCTTTTTTGCAGTGTCACTAAACAAACTACACACACACACACACACACACCCCACTGATATATTTTCATCTTTAACTACTAGACATATTTTCAAAAATCATCATGGAATATTCCACTAAGTAGTGCCAGCAGACTTTATGATGCCTTTCAAATGTCAGTGATCTCATTTCTACAATCTCACTGTCTTCCTTCAAACTTCAGTGTTTATCCAGACACCAGAAAGAACCCTCCAGGGATAGGGTTGGGGCGTGCTCAGACCCTTCAACATAAAAGAACAATGAACGTTTGGCTTCCATGTTGAGCTGTGTAGCAACAGACAGAAGGGTGAAGGCTAAAGCAGTCTGTTACTGCTATTAAAAACTTCACAAGGTTGAATCCCATTGTAGTTTCACACTTGTTTCTATGGGAGCAGGAAAACAATAACAGATGTCTCCCCCTCCACACTGAAGCTAACCAGTCAAGTGGAGGACATCACTTCTGCCGGCATCAGTATCTATAGGAAGGATCATGTGTTGTTTTTATATAAAGATAAAGAGAGAAGGAGTAGTTTTTTGTGGAGGTGTGGTAAGGTATGGGGAAGGGGATGTCTTGGTGGGCCCATTCAAGAGAGGGGGTAAGGAAATAGAGAGAATGGGGGAAGAGCAAGGGGACAGAGCAGTAGCAAGAAGGCAAGAGCAAGAGAGAGGAGGGGGCAAGCAGCCCCTTTTATAGTGAGTCAGGTATACCTGGATGTTGCCAGGTAGCTGTGAGACAAAGCTTAGATACACCTGCCTGTTGCCAGACAAAATGCTAATATTATTTTTGCTCTTCCTTTACATAAGTCAGTACAAAAATTAATTAGCACTCCGTCTGTCCATCCTGTCCACATCCTAAACCCCAATAATTAGTGTTGTATGGTACAGTTCCAGAAACAGAAAGCAATAGTGTAGAATGGGGTCTAGGAATGGGACCACACACAAGTTTACACATGTGTATCCAGTTGTGTTTCTTCACATGGATTCCACATCTGAAGTAGAAGGATGCTTTGTTTTTCCACTGTATCCATAGGAGAAGAATATACCAATAGGTCCCTGTCTTATGCCCTGTACAAAAAGGCATCCCAAGTGGACTGGACACAGTAAGGGTACTGCTAAAAGTTCTAAGACACTTTTTGTGTGACCTGGTAGGGGGGAGTGAATTTCCTAAATAGGGAAATGATAGGACTGTTGTATAATAACTTTCATAATTGCCATATAGAAAAAAAATCACAAAAATTTAATAAGAAATGACAAACTAGGAAAAAATATATAACAGTGTTGTCTTAGTTAGGGTTTCATTGCTGTGAAGAGATACCATGACCAAGGCAACTCTTATAAAGGGCAACATTTCATTGGAGCTGGCTTACAGGTTCAGAGGTTCAGTCCATTATCATCATTATCATCATGGCAGGAGCATGGCAGCTCATAGGCAGACATGGTGCTGGAGGAACCAGAGAGTGCTACATCTTGCTCCAAAGCCAGCCAGAAAGATATTGTTTTCCAGGCAACTACAAGGAGGGTCCCAGTGCCCACCCCCACAGTGACACATTTCCTCCAACAAGGCCACACCTACTTTAACAAGACCAGATCTGATATTGCTACTCCCTGAACCTAGCCTCACCCCAGTATGACTGCATGTGTCTATAACTCCAGCATTGATAAACAGACAGCCAAACTACTAAACTAGCCAAAAGACTTGGATTTTAGATTCAATGAGAGACCCTGACTCAAGGCAACCCAGTGAAGGGTGACTGAAGAGACAGCTATCTTGTTCTAGGCTCCTTCTGTGCATGCATGGGCACACACACAAAAGCCACACAGATAAAAACATAAAAATAGGGGAGAGAGAAAGGAATGATCGAAAGTTTTCTATGAGGTATGCATGAGTCCATCTATGCAAAACCAATACTCAGTTTGCTCAGAACTATCCAATGTGCAACTAAAGCTCAACATCCCAGGAAATGCTCTGAGCTGGGCAAGTTGGAACGTCTGGTCAGTTTAATGCACACATCAATGTATGCATGGATTTGCAGGTTGTGTATCAATTCCTTCACAGTAATGAGTTCTAGAAAATGAAGGATACATATTCCTATTTTTTTCTTTACTCTTGGTCATATATTCTAGATATTCCACAAATAGACATATTCCTTTTATGAGAACACATTTATTTATTCCACTTTGAATCCCTTAAATACATATAGGTCTAGGATATTATTCTATGTGGAAGATTCCCCAAAATACAGACTGGGTCAAATATTAGAAATTCACATAATACAAGGAAATCTCCTGGCTCTCAGACATGGTGGTCAAAGTTGCCAAATGTTTAAAACTGCCGCCTGGGCTCGTTTCTATGATTTGACTATTAGTCTGGAAGATTCAAGTGGTTTAATAAAAAGTACATTATATAATTATTGTTGTGTGAAACTTGTAGTGCTTTTCAGAAAAACTGAAGGCTGTCTGTGTATCTGGTTCACTTAGTAACTACATTTACCGTGTCATGGTGTCAAGCTGTGACTTAGGCATTCAGACCTTGTCAGCTGGCTGTCAAGACTGTGTGCTGAAGCTGCCAACAAAATGTTAACTCAA
Organism: Mus caroli; assembly: GCF_978045245.1. NCBI lineage: Eukaryota > Metazoa > Chordata > Mammalia > Rodentia > Muridae > Mus > Mus caroli. Next base: position 168,628,076 of record NW_028227257.1, read on the forward strand.
TAAATAAATGTAAATTTATCGAGCTAAGACTTCCCTTTTGCATCTGTTGAGGCAGCATTCAAGTTCCTTAACAGCTATTCAATCATTTTAGCTTCAGCGGGGTGGAATTACTCCTTGATCATGGTTTTGTTTTGTTTTGTTTTTTCTTTCCCTAATGAATTTTTTAAAGTTTTAATTTTTGACAGTTTTATATTTGTATATAAGAAATTTTGGTCATGGTTACACTCCATCAAATTTTAACTTTACTTACTATTTGAGTGGTCCTAACTTAAACATACTTAAACATATACATAGTAGGAGTGTGTAGGAGAGAGAGAGAGAGAGAGAGAGAGAGAGAGAGAGAGAGAGAGAGAGAGAGAATGTGTGTGTCTAAAACCTTTGGTGAGAAAAAAATGAATTATTTTATGGTTCTTTTAATACCCAAGTCTCACGGGGGCTGCCAGCTGCATGGATCACAGATGTGACAGAAGAGAACAAATGCTGAAGGCAGGCTCGCTTGTGACTAGGAAAAGCTTTTCCATCCACACAAAAGTCCTCTGGTGCCAGCCGGATCCTCCTGCCTCTGTTCTCTGTGCTGGCAAGCTGTTAATGGCTTCACTAAGGTCTTTCCCGTTATTGTATTTTTGAATGCTTCCACATGCAACTGCATTGTATAGAGGAAAACATACTTTTTTCAAATACCCGACAACTGTGGCAGCTTCTCAAGTTCTGCTCCTTAGAGCTCTCTCTCTCTCTCTCTCTCTCTCTCTCTCTCTCACACACACATAAACACACAGATAGAGTCACTCACCCACAGAGAGAGGAGAGACAAGGGGGAAAAACAGAGGGGAGAAAGAATGGGAGAGAGAGAGAGAGAGAGAGAGAGAGAGAGAGCGCTCAGCTGGCCAGGGCCCCATGAGAACTCAGATGTTCTGTGCTACCCAGAAATCTAGATGTTCCGAATTAAAGAGCTCACCTACACGAGAAAAACCAAATAGCCATGTAGCCACAGTTTCAAAGGCATCTGAATGTAGGATCCTGTTCCATTCTTTACACATTATCGCCCAGGCCCTAGGGAATGGCCTGCCTTTATCACTGTTAGGGTTTCATTAGGCAGCCCAAATCACACACCAGGGATTGCTTTACTACTATATAAACTCCCCCCTGGCTTTGCCAGAGACAAAGGGTTTCTTCAGCAATTGAGGCTAATCAAAAGCAAATTGAGCTTTGGGTTTTGCTGCTTTCAAAAACAAAACAAAAGCCAGCAGCACCCAAGGGAATACCCTCTCCCTTTTCCTCTATTTTTCCTCTAGTGTGTCTCTCTGGTTGCCCTCCCCCCCACCTCACTCTTTATTTCAATATCCCTGTTCCTTCCAATGCCCCACATCTGCAAACCGAAAGAGAATGCCACAGTTAGGCACATGCTTCAAAGAATGCAAGATAGGCTTACTTTCCATCTATTCATCCAATTCTAGAATCGAGATGAAATGTTTATGGAATATCGCCATACAGAGAATACAGCCTCATAGCCCCAGTGGTGTAGCAGAAAGAGCGTCATGTACAGTCTTGAAGCTACGAGGGACAAAGCCGTTCTACCAAATGGTGGTGGTGGTAGTGGGGTTGGGGGATAGAGGGGTGGGAGTGGGGTGTGGGGAGTGGGAGCTGGGAGTGGGGCAGTCTGAGAGGAAATCACCAGACAACCCGCATCACAGTTAGACTTAGAAACCCAGGGCTAGGTCACTCTTAAGCCAGAGAACAGGGGTGACCCACCTGCTGTTAAAAGGACACTACCAATGCAGTTCATTAACTCAGAACTAGCTTCTATGCGCCTAGATCTCCCTGAGGGTCGAAAGTGGCGCGGATGGATATTCTTTGGGGGCTTCCAGTTACCTCATCTTTATTCCCTCCTTCCTTCCAGTCTGTTAAGTAAGCCTAGGGATTTACTTTGCACCAAGTCTCTTGGCTGTCAGACCTCAGGGCCTCCTGCCATGAGTTCCTTCCTATCTTCCTGCTCTGCCCCCTCCTAAGCTACTTTACTCTGCCGCTATTCACACCCCACATTCAGCCCTCACACGCGATCACAGGCTCTAAAGTAAAATATACTTATTATTTTCATCAAATCGGGGAATCCTGTTTATTTAAGATGGGGGGTCTCATACATCCTAAGGTAGTTTGGAAAGCACTGTGTAACTGAGGATAATCCTCGATTTCTAATCCTCCTGCCTCTACCTCCCTAGCGATGGGATCATGGGGATGCATGCACCACTGAACCCTGTTGATATGCGGCTGGAGACTGAACCTGGGCTTCATACATGCTAGGCAAGTGCTTAATCAACTGCAAGTTGCATCCCCAGTACCAAAGCAGGGATCTGCGCACAAAAAGACCTTCATTTCCTGCTAAAAGAGCAGCGGAAAGCCCGCCCCCTTCTGCCTGCTCTCCCACTAGCCACGCCTCCCTTGCGTCTGTCAATCACCTTGAAGTGAGTGGATGGTGATACTGCCTGCTTGCATTCTGTGCCTCATGGAAGGTCATGGATGTGCAAGTGGAGAACTACTTTCAACTCAAACTACAACAGGAAGTGATAGCTTCCACCAATAACTGCGCACAATTAGCAAGCTGGCTAAGAGATCCTCACTGCCCAACAGAAAATAAAACCTGCAAAGATCACTGAATCACAGCTAAAATGAATACTGATTTACAGCAGCTAGCTATACTGTACAAAACATTCAAAGAGAAAGAAAGTCTTTGCTAGAAATCTCCTGAAAAAGATTCATCTCTTAAAGAAAGGATTGGGGACAATTACATAAGCAAAGACTGTAGTGGATTCTGTGCTGAGCTATTCAGTCTTTAAAGGAGGAAAAGCCATTCAAACGGACGTACAGTCCAGATGAGGCAAAACGCGACCCAGTGCCTGGAAAAATGAAGATTCTAGAAAAGAGTCCCATTCACTCTGGTTAAAAACATGAGAGATCACAGATATTCTGAGAAAACAAAGTGCATACATGACAATATTAACTTTCAGGTAAAAATGTCATAAATTAAATATTGATAAGGCAATTAAGAAATAACTCAGAGCAAGTGTTAATAGCTTGGAGGAACCAAAGAGAGAAATCCCAGCAACAGTAATTATCATTCTGTAGATTCTTTTCATACATGACAAAAAAAACAAAAGCAAAAACAAAAAAAGAAAAACAAAAAACAAAAGAAGCACCAAGTTTTGAATCAAATTTTCTAACAGAATTTTCCTGAATATTTGGAACATAGCCCTTTACCTACATGACTGATGGGGACTTGGGTGTTGGCCCTGAGTTATGATGCTCTACAACTGTAGTTGGGACGATACTCTGGGATGTGGCTTGATCACTAGATACCCACACATCATCCCCACCAGGAGAAATTTCCACCAGATCCCTGTAGAATGGCCAGTTAGAAAGCCACTCAATATTCGTGGCTGGGATTGGAGAAAGTGGGTGAGGGAAACAGACAGAAGATAGAGATTATGAAAGCAGGTCACCGGTCAAAAGACTCTCAAGAAAGGAAAGACTTAATAGGGGTCAGGCATAACCCTGGAACAGTCCCCCAGTCAAAGTAGTTGCAGAAGCTTCTATTGGAAGGAATTTGACTCTTGGATTCAGGGGCATGGGTTATAAAAGGAGCTCTTGAACTCAGACGCCACCTCCTACCAGGTCAGACTGTTTTCCCCCAGGAATGGAAGGTTGGCAATTCCTAGGCTTATTCTAGCCAGAACCTAATATTCCCTAGAACATTTTCTAACCACATACTTCCTAGTGGCTAATACTGATGCCATGGGGTTCTCAGAACCTTTTCCAAAACATACTCAGGGATGGAGAAGGAGGAGGAGGAGGAGGAGTCTTGAGTCTTAGAAGAAGCATTAGTAAGATATTGGGCTGTGAAGACTTAGAAGGCAGCATCTCTTGTACCCTTGCAAAAGTCTGAAGCTGTAACCTTCTGGCAGCTGGCATAAGTGAACAGCACACTGGGTCTGGAGGCAAGCCCAGACACAACTGTATTCCATCCCAGACCATATCCACACCCTACTAGGGTCCAGCACTAGTTACTGAATTCCTTATATGTATATGGTGACAACCTCCTTAATCCCAGCCAGCTGTTATGGTAACAGCGGTGCCAGGGATGGCAGAGGACCAGCAGAAACAGAACACTGATTAATACCAAAGGGAGCATTCTGGCCAGGAACTGGCGATGAGTCACCACCACTGAATTCTGTTGAGTACATAGAGCACTTGCCCTGTCTTTTAGAAAGAGCTGTCACTCTGAAAGTTATCATCTGAGCCTGAACGGATGCAGCCCACATGGCTAATAGTATATTCAGTAGGCAGGGAACATATGGGATCAGACTTGGAAGGTCAAGAACAGCCTATTTGCTCTGACATCAGTCATCTGTGGAGTCAGAACTACAGACCACTGCCACCTCCTGTGTCCGTTGAGTTAGAATACTCAGGGGTGGAAGGTTGCCACACAAGAATTTTTAACATGCTGAAAGTGATCCAGGAGCATTGCTGACGAAGTGAACCTCTGTTTTAGAACACTGAGATGCAAAAGGAAGGTTGAATTCTAATACTCTATAGTTAGCTCCAAAATAGAAGGGTTGGATGACAATTGGGGGTATTCTAGAGCTAGGGCATCTGGAGGTGGGGTCTGTTAGGATATCTGTGGAAGCAGAAGACAGGGAAGCAGTTCTTTACAAGAGAATTGATGGGAAATGAATAGACCTTCCCCACGATGCAAATATGTAAAGGCCTCAAATTATGTTTGATGGTCTGTTCTTTAGAAGTGCACGGAAGGGCTGAGAAGATAGCTTGGTGGGTAAGAGAGCTTGTTCTGAAAACCCAAAGACCTGAGTTTCAATCTACAACACCTATGTAAAAATCCAGGCGTGTCTATAAATGACTACAATCCTAGAATTGGAGGATGGACAGCCAGTTTAGCCAAACCCATGAGCATCTCATTCAGTGATAAAGTCAGTCTCAAGGCAACCAGTGAGGAAACATTGAAAAAGACACCAACCATCATACTCTGGCCTCTGAGTTCTTATAAATGGGTGCGTCTATCCACACCCTCACACTTATGCACCACACACACACACATACACACACACATACACACACACGCCACACACCTATCAACACCCCCACACACATGCAAATGTGAAATAAATAAGGGGGGAAAGGGCAAATTTAGTTTGTGATCAAATATTTTCTAAATAATTAGACTATCTCTTTGGGACCAGAATTCATAGTCAGAGTGAAATGTTTACAGTTGCATATTGATTGCCATGCAAGTCTGACTCCCTGAATTCAATCCTCAGAACCCAAAAGTTGTCCTCTGCCCTCCGCAAGCAAGCTTGAGGCATGTTCATGCCCACATGTTCACATACACCATGCATGCACATATAATAATTCTATTAAATAAAATGTCTAGTTGATCTGGTCAGATTGACCAGCGACACGCCCACTCCAGATCAACTGCTCCAAGCTCAAGTTTTGATGATCAGTGCTGCTCCTTTGAAGGCTCTGGGGGCTTTACAAGGTGGGCATCCTAAAAGCCAAGAGACTAGGCAGAGGTTGGTCGAGCAAGACACCAAACATCCTCCTCTGGTCTCTGCATACATGTTCACAAGCATGCACATCTGTACATACATGTGCACTCATATACTCCACATGCATACATAAAAGTCTCTTTTTAAAAAACTCACTCTGGCCAGGCAGTGGCAGCACACACCTTTAATCCCAACACTTGGGAGGCAGAGGCAGGCAGATTTCTGGGTTCGAAGCCAGCCTGGTCTACAGAGTGAGTTGCAGGACAGCCAGGCTACACAGAGAAACCCTGTCTTGAAAAAGAACGACAAACAAACAAACACAAACAAATAAAAACCTAAAAATAAAAAAATAAATAACTCTGATGCCATATTTACTTTGAAGTGGAAAGGCTTTTGCAATGGAAAGATTACTATTTATTTTTCCCAAAATAAGATGAAAGAGCTTCTGGAAAAACCCTTAGTAAGAACATGAATCTTATCCACCTTTATGACTTTCACAGAAGTAGACATGGAGGAGAGACAGTCTGACTTGTGGGAGAATTTGGCAGAAGATCTCATTGTGACTTAATCTGGTGTAGCTTGAAAGAAATTTGAAATTTCAAGATCTGTAAGTCATATAAAGCACTCAGAAATTGCTGGTTGTTTGTGAGCCTAGAGGCTGCCTGGGGCTGAGAAAAAAAGAAAAACAAACCCAGGTATGCCCCATAGTTAAAACATTCCTGGGAACATCTTGACCAGAAAGATAAAGAGGAATGTGAGGACATAACAGGGCTATCTGAACTGAGTCAACAACTCACAGAACTCTGACACCCTGCACGTACATGTAATTTTTCTGCTGATGTTTGAATAAGCCAATAGCATGTCACTATGCTGAATCCCACACCCCTAAGCCCCTTACCCCATAAAAACCCCTAGCTTTCAAGCCTCATGGCTGACATCCGTTATCTCCTGTGTGGGAAGCATGTCGTCCAGAGCTCCGTCATTAAACTGCCTCATGTGATTACAGCAAGATGGATTCTCGTGTTTCTTTGGGTGCTCTCTCACTCCGGAGACTAGAGTGGGGGGTCCCCGAAAGGGGGTCTTACATAGCTCAGGTTACAATTGCTGTAGAAAACTGATTCCACACAGCTAATAAAGCCTGTGTTGGTTGCATGTAACCATCATTGCTGCTACTACAGAGTAGGTTCCTCTAAGGGGCCGTACCATACCCTGGAGGCTCTGAAGTCAAGAATTCCAAATTTCTTTCACTGAGCAGACCATCATTTTACAGCACTTGGGAGAGTTGAGAAATTAGAGCAGATGTAGGAGTAACATTTAGACACCATTCGTGTTCCTGTTGAGCAGCATACAAGGACTAGAGGGCGAAGAATTCGTCTTGTCTTCTGCTGTGCTCAGTGCTAATCACATACCCACCTAAACTCAGTAAACACTTACTGATCAATTAAATAAAAGCCAATGCAATCTTTCCTCAAATATTCATACATCTTCATAGCAGCTGAAAAAATAGGACTGGGGGGTGTTATACAAACAAGAATATTGGATTTGTATGTGTGTGATCCACTGGATACAACTGTGACTGATTGCAAAGACATAAAAAGAGACCTCCAAAGAGGGAGATTATGGAGAAGGAAAAACAATTATGAGCTGTAGAAGCAAAGAATATTGGATTAATCTTTGGAGTGAGGTTATTTATAAAATGGTCACCATCTTTGTAAGTCTAACTGTCTGTCTATGGAATGGGTCTGGAGAATGGTATTTACCTAGCGGCCACATGAGGCAGGCAAATGTGGCAGAATTCTCATTCCACCAGACCCTTTGCCTCTTAGGCAAGTGAGAGAGGGTCTGGAAGGGGATGGGGCCACAAGCCTACATTTTTAACTATTTGAGGATAAACATTGTGTTGGCACATTACTTGGTATCAACAGAGCATCCTTATAAGCGCCTATGTTCCCCATTTATTGTGGCTTGAATGTGATGTGTCCTTCATAGGCTCATATATTTGAGCACTTGATCTTTAGGGATTAGCACTGTTTAGAAAGGTTATGGAGCCTTTAAGGGTGTCTTAGTTAGGGTTTCGTTACTGTGCACAGACACCATGACCAAGAACTCTTTTTGTTAATTAGGTATTTTCTTTATTTACATTTCAAATGTTATCCCCTTTCCTGGTTTCCCTTCCGAAAACCCCCTGTCCTTTCCTTCCTCCCCCTGCTCCCCAACCAACCCACTCCCAATTCCTGGCTCTGGCATTCCCCTATACTGGGGCATAGAGCCTTCACAGGACCAAGGGCCTGACTGACTAGGCCATCCTCTGCTACATTTGCAGCTGGAGCCATGAGTCCCACCATGTGTACTCTATGGCTGGTGATTTAGTCCTAGGAGCTCTTGGGGTACTGGTTAGTTCATAGTGTTGTTCCCAGAACTGCTTTCTCTTGGAAGGACCAGGACCAAGAGGCAGCTGTGGTATGTTTTCCTTCCAAGAACTCTTCTTATAAAGACAGCATTTAATTGGGGCTATCTTACAGGTTCAGAGGTTCAGTCCATTATCATCAAGGCAGGAGCATGGCAGCATCCAGGCAGGCCTGGTTCAGGAGGAGCTGAGAGTTTTGCATCATCATCTGAAAGCTGTTGGCAGAATACTGGCTTCCAGGCAGCTAGGATAAGGGTTTTAAAGTCCACACCCACAGTGACACGCTTCCTCCAACAGGGCCACACCTACTCCAACAGGGCCACACTTACTCCAACAGGGCTACACCTACTCCAACAGGGCCATACCTTCTACTTGTGCCATTCCCAAGCAGGATAGCATATGGGTAAGATGTAGCTGGTAGACTTTCACAGTATCATGGTGGATCAGCAAGGATTCGCCACTGGAGGAATCAGATTTTAATAAGGCTTATAAGATTAGTTTTTAGTTGTTGCGCCCAGAGACTGAGTTACCATTGTTTCTGAACTAAGTTTGTGTTGCATTGTCCTTCATGCTGCAGCTCATCTGGGTTCAAAGTATGGGTTTGCCTGAGGTGCTTCACAAAGGCTGTGGGGGATCTGAAGCACAGGGTTCACATGGTAGTGACCCGCCAGTGGGAACCTAGCGAGCTGGGTGAAGAGACTGTGGAGCTCTGAGTCAGAGTCTCCATGAGATAAAAACAGGTTGGCCATTGCCTGCCAGTGCACAGCCAGCCAGGCCATGGGGGTGGGGGTTGGGCACAGAGTTGGCAGCACAAGCACAGGAATGTGCTGGGTTTCCCTTTTTAATATTTCCCACAACAGAGCAGAACTTTACTGGAGGAAGGAACTGGACAGACAAGGGGCCTACAAGTTTATATCCCAGCCTGATTTTCTTTCCATTCTCTTCATCCTGACTGTGATGTAGAGGGACCAGGCAGCCTCCTGTCCCTGCTGCCAAGCTTTCCCAGTTGTATCTTCCCACCATGATGGACTGACCGACCCTGTGGAACTATGATGTGAGCCCAATCCGCTCCCCACCTCTTAAATTGTTTTTGTAGCACATTTTATCGCAACAACACAAAGTCACTCCAACACCATTCTCTCTGAGTAAAGATATGGGGATAGGAAGCTGGGCGTGGTGGCACACACCTTTAACCCTAGCACTTGGGAGATAGAGGCAGGCCAGTTTCTGAGTTTGAGGCCAGCCTGGTCTACAGAGTTCCAGGACAGCCAGGGCTAAACAGAGTCTCGGAAAAAAAAAAAAAAAAAAAGATATGGGGATAGGGGAGAACTAAAGGAGTTTTCTATAATGAGAACACAGTAAGATGGCAAGGATTACAGTGGTGTATCAGAGAAATTAGGGGCTACTCAAAAGAGTGCCGAGGATACTGACAAAGGGGGAAAGCGTATAAAGAACCTCTAGAACACCATTCTCAGCCTGGGTCACGGCCCTTGGGGGTCGAATGACCCTTTCATAGGGGTCACCTAAGATCTCATCAGAAAACACAGACATTTACCTTACAATTCATTAGCAGTAGCAAACTTACCTCTGTGAAGTAGCAATGAAAACAAGTTCATGGTTAGGGTCACCACAACATGTTAAATATGCTAAGGCATCTCACAATAGGAAGCTGAGAACCACTGCTCTAGACTATCAAGTGGGTGAAAGAAGTGCAAACACTGGACATGAAGCTAGACCTAGCTTTCGACACACCTGCAATCAGGAAGCCTAAGGCAGGATGATCTTGCGCGTCAGAGCAGCATGTATTTCATAACAAGGACTTGTCTCATGAAGCAGGGAGACACAGAAGACAGCTAGACTAACACAGTGTATTTATCTTGCTTGCATGTAACAGATTTATATATATATATATATAAATTCATATTCTCATTCATATATATATATATGAGAGCGAGGGCTGGGCATGAGATTGGGTCAAAGAATATTATATTGTACATTATATGTTGTATATTATATATTAATTATATATTGTATACATATCACATATCATAATATATATGTATATGTGTGCATATATTATACATATACATATATGTTTTTTAACAAAGCCATACTATTGAGGTCATAGACCCCAAGAGTCATAGACCATATACTAAAGCTTCAGGGCCAGGCATGAGAAACCTCCATTCAAGTTGCTATAAAGGGCGTTGAAGAGAATCCTCAAACAATTCAGGCATTGCCATTTTCCTTGGCTGCTTCCCAGAATTTGAAGATAAGACCTGATTACTGATTACTAAAGACACCAGAGACTTTAGATAGAAGACCTAAAGGAGTCAGGCTGGAGCTGACCTGGACATCTCCTCTCTGACTAGCTCTCCTAGCAGAAAAAGACACCATGCAATCAACAGTACTACCCAGTTGTAAAGCCTACAAACCACAGAAATGACTGACTGGACAAGGAGTCCCACGAATGCAATAGTGTTACTTATATCTTGGGAGTAACCACCCGCTGACTTTAGTCAGAAACGCCATGAGCTATCCAGAGGGCTTTTAGAACTTGTACTAGCATAGAGGGCTGTCTCAACAAGAGAGAGCTGTCTGGAGCAAAAAGCTAGCTGTCTCAATTAGACACACACATACACACGCACACATACGCATGCACACATACGGGGGAGGGAGGGAGAGAGAGAGAGAGAGAGAGAGAGAGAGAGAGAGAGAGAGAGAGAGAGAGAGAGAGAGAGAGAGAGAGAGAGAGAGAGAGGGAGGGAGAGAGAAAAACACTCTGAAAAGCTGTCTCAATCAGATTACAGAGCCAGGAGCTATAGCTGTCTAGGGAGCCATCTCCCTCAAAACATAGGCCGCCATTTTGGACCTACAATTTGACTTCCAGTCATTTGTTTTTGCTGCTCTTAAGCACCCTACCCCCCCTTTTTTTTTCAGAACCCTCTCCAAACAGAGGCTGGTCCTTGGCAAGATCCAGATCTCATTTGTTCCTAAGAGAACACTGTATGGCTTGTGCCAACCCACATTTCAACGGTCACAGACAGCAGTTACTGTTAGAAGAAACAGAAGTGGGCAAGAAAGCTCAGAACGCTTCTGTTTTAACCACTGCCAAGCCAACCTTGATTTTTCTTTCTTTCTTTCTTATTTATTTATTTTTCTAATAACATAGCAGAAAGCTGGCCTGTGAACTATGTCCTCAGAGCCATCTTGGGTCCACAAACTTACAGGAAAGCTGAAAACACAGTATTCTAGATTAGATTAGAAAGCTGCTCCTGGTCAGACCATATGTTTCTAACTTGGTCAAACTTGAACTTAGCTTGTGACATCCCAAATATTTCTTGATTGTCGTTGGCCTTCTGACCTAAGGAGAACATTAGAAGGGACTTGGAAAGAATGTCCTGGCTATGCACACAGCCACACATTTTCAAGTCCTAAACATATCACCATCATCTTCCCTCTTCACTACTGGCCATCGGAAGTGAAGCTGTACGTTTAAAACCACGGAGCAATAAATCAAATGAGTTTATCCCAGGTCTTCCCTCTCTTATTACGATAATCTAATAGTCTCCCTCAGTCCTGCTCAAAGCACAAATCTCCATCCACTACAGCGAGCTGTCCACATTTGCCATGGCATGCTTCCAAAGCATGGTTATTTGGCAAAAACAGGAGTGTTTTTAGCAACAAAATCCAAGACAATTGTGAGCTACAGTCTGAAACCAGCATAACAGGCCAATTAAATACACATCTGTTATAGCTGCCTCCCAGCTACTCACGGAAGCAGAGCATCACCAAACTCTACACTCACTTCTTCTTCAGAAGTTAGAGGCCCAAATTTGTGTAATCTCTGGATATCTGCTTTAAACCTCTAGACAACAAAAACAAAAACAAAAACAAAAACAAAACAACCTTCAGAGAATATGGCTACTTATCTTAGGTTAGCCACAAGCTCCCATCATCCTTAGCTGCCTGAATGCTGGAACTAAGTGTGCAGGCCACAGACAGCAACTCAGTCTAAAATGCTTTTTAAACTTTCTTGTGAAATTTATTTTTAAAACTCTATTTAAACGCTTAGTGTTTATATGCCTAAAAATAACAAATTATTTGAAATAGACATAAATGAAACTCCAGCTAAAAGGGACTTGCACAAGGCAGTAAGTATAACTCTTATGTCAGAAACGTCCAGAGGGGAGTGAGGCAGACACTGGGTGTTCTCTATCCTATGAAAGCCCTGATGCTGCCTGCGTGTGTTGCTATCTTTCTGTGGTTCGCTCATTTCTCCATTTCTCCGCTCTGATGGCTGCTGTCAGCAGTTGGCCTAGTAGACTTTCTCTTTCCCAACCAGGAAGACAGAAAGCTTCACTCTCCACCAGGGTTGGCTGAGCCTGGACCAATCAGTGACTAATTGTCAGGCATTGCCTGGCTATGAATGAGACTCAAACCACATCCCTGCTGATTTTTGTCCATGGAAGGGCAGGCAGCAGAAACTGTTTGGTTTATACCAGTCAGAGCCTATACATGGACTGACTGGTGAGTCTTTCCCACTTGATAGTAATGGAGGAATGAGTGAGTGGCAAGAGATGAGCCACAAATAAGGAAAGACTGGTGAATGCTGATAGGCAAACAACCAGTAAATATCAATTGCACCATCTCCCTTTATACAAATAGCTATTGCTTTTAGAATTGTAATGACCCTTTATAGATGTAAACCATCACATGGTTTCTAGAGGCCAACGACAAAGATAGAAACGAGATAGTATTTCTCCAAAGGAGCAATTCGGTTGCTGTTACAATAACTAGAAGCTGATATTGTGAGAGCTGAGTTCTAGAATCTCAATCTCTCTCTCTCTCTCTCTCTCCCCCCCCCTCCTCCCTCCCTCCCTCTCCCTCCACCACTGAACATTTGCGTGGCCCTGGGTATCAGTACAGGAAGAAAACAAGAGTGTCTACGTCACAAGGATTGTGCTGAATCATACAAGGAAAGAGCTCATGCAAATCAATAAGTACCCATCATTGTTACCCCGCCACTGGGGTGTGACCTCTCTGTGATGGACAGAGGCATCACCTGCGCTTTCTGTTTCTGAGATCTCAGTGCCTTGCCTGTCTGCCTGTCCTCATACACAGCTAGTGAACTCTTGTGAGGAGAGAGTGCATCTGTTTTCCTCTATCACTGACTCACTTCGGAACCAGCTTCAAGGGAAGGAAAGAGTTAAGAAGCCAGGGGCCAGCACAGCTGGAGCAAGGCCTTGGTCCAGAGCCCATGCTGAAGGTCTGGAGGAATGAGGTTTGGGCAATTACTTTGAGTGCTACTGGAACAGTGCAGCTGACAAGGACTAAGGAATGAAAGGTAGAAGTGTTGCTTAAAGACCACAGCAGGGTGCTTGGCTTCTTTCATTTTGTTTTGTTTTTTGGTTTGTTTTTTTCTTTTGAGCCTGACAGGCAGAGGGCCAAGATGGGTCATCTGGTTTGGTCCCATCATCTTAAAAAGAAAAATCTGGGAATTTCTCTGTGGGAAAAGAAAGCAGAGAACTCAAAGGACAAAAGACAATAGAGCATTTAATCCAAAACATCTACAAGCAAATGTTTTCATGGATTTTTCGGATTCTCTATGAAGGGAGAAACTGACAACTGAGGGAGAGGCAGGTATTGCTTCCTGTGGAAAGGCTTCAACTAGGGTCTCTCTGTGTGTGTGTATTAGTACAGAGCGTAGAGCCTGCTGCTCTGGACAGAGGAGCAGACCCTCCCAAAGGTTTCTTTGACCTCTAGGCTTCTGCCAGTGTATGGCAGAATATTGGTTGTAAGAATGTATCCTGCTAGATGGTGGGGGGAGGGGCAAAGCAAACCAATCAAACAAAAGCCCAAACCGTGTTTCAATCTAAGGTTATCAAAATTATTTTTGGATTATGCAGAAAATGATGTAAAAGGAAGTGTTAAGAAAGATGTTTTACAGTTTGTTGTAAACACAGCTTCCGATTTATAGAAAATTTCCAACACACACACACACACACACACCCTCTGTATGTATCATTTCATTAAACCGAGAACAAAAATATTCTAAAAATTAAACTTGTATTAGCTGTGGTGGCACACACCTACAATCTATTCTAACACTTGGGGAATTGAGGCAGGAAGATTGCAAGTCAGATCTTGTCTGAGAAAGAATGTTGAATGAATCAATAAATAAAATAAAATCTGTACCAAATGTTTTAAGACTTTTGCTTGCAATTATCCCATGAACAATAAGAGTATAGGGCTTATATGTAGCATTCGCATTGCTTTTAGTTAACCATCATGGTTAATCTACAGAGCATCTGAGGCACACAGGAATAGGTCATACGCAAATGCAATGCTAATTTGCATGAGGAACTTGAGTATCCTCAGATTTCAGTGGGGAATGGGATGTACCTGCAGTGGGATATTCTGCAACCAATCTGCCACAGATATCGAGAAACAACTGTCTACACAATATATACAAACACTTTGCAGCTAGTATGACCTGCTAAGACCTTATATTACTATGTCAGGTGGTAGTGGTACATGTCTTTAATCCCGCCATTCAGGAGCCAATGGCAGGTGGATCTCTAAGTTCAAGACCAACCTGGTCTATAGAGTGCGTTCCAGGACAGCCAGGGCTCCATGGAAAAAGCCTGTCTCAAAAACCAAACAAACAATAACAAAAAAATCTTACACTACTATGATGAGCTTGTTTATTATTGTTAATACTCGCTAATATGCTGTGATTCCCAAAACTGATATCTTACTAAGTTGTCTTCAGTTCCTTTTCTGTTTAAGGATCCTGACTAGGTACCTAGAAACAGACATGGCTTGGGTCATTATGTCTCCTCTGCCTCTACTGCGCCATGGCAGCTTTCAGACTTCTCCTCTTTCTGATGGTCAGGAGACTTCTGAAAAAATGTACTTTTCAGGATGTCTCTTAATTTGTATCTCTGGCGTTCTTTTCTATTAGACTGGGGTAATACGTTTGTGGAGGAAAACTGCAGAGGTATAAAGGATCCAGTTTCATTATGTCACACCTGGGGACAACAGCCACATAACCCATCGCTGAGGACTTAAAGCTTCATTGTGTTTACCTGTCTATAAGCCTCACACAGCATCACTAGGAGGTCCGGCCGTTAAGACTACTTATAGCTACGCTTGTCCTCTGACCTACACACAGTGCAGTGGAACCTGTACATCCCCCACCACAACCACAGAAACAGAGAGAGAGAGAGAGAGAGAGAGAGAGAGAGAGAGAGAGAGAGAGAGAGAGAAACAGACAGAGAGACAGAGAGAGAGAGACAGAGAGAGACACACAGAGACAGAGAACAAATAAATAGAGTAAAGATAAGCTTTTGAAAGTCACTAGGATATCTTTATTTGAAAGATGAAGAGTCACACTCCACCTCCTCTGTGGGAACTGTTTGGTTCTATTGTGATTAGACTGTGGTGCAGCAGAAACAGCCACAGCCAAAAGCATGGTGGTGGGAAGCTGCTCCCCTCACAGCAGCTAGGAGGCAGAGTGCCAGAAGGGTCCAGAGACAAGAAGCATCCCTCGGAGACGTGCCCCAATGACCTACTTCCCCAGGAACTAGCTGATTGCTGAGAGAGTCAGTCATGAACTCCATGGATGAAATCATCATGGTTGTGATCCAGTTCCCTCCACAGCATTACCAGTTGTGAATCAAATCTTCACTTTTTTCCAAATAATTAAAGGGTGTTCTATATGTCAGTGTGACATATATATATATATGAATATATGTATATATATATATATGTGTGTGTGTATATGTATAGATATATGTGTGTGTGTGTGTGTGTGTGTACACATATGTTTAAAATAGTTTGTCACATTTAGAAGAGTAATAAGGGAACTGAAAGGGGATTTCAGGACAGAAGCCAATGAAAACTCAAAGGCACTAGAGTGATCTTCAAATGAAAACATAAATCATATCAGGACAGTCAACTCTAAGTTCAATACATAGTGAAAGTATCTTTTTTTTTTTTTTCTTTTGGTTTTTCGAGACAGGGTTTCTCTGTATAGCCCTGGCTGTCCTGGAACTCACTTTGTAGACCAGGCTGGCCTCGAACACAGAAATCCGCCTGCCTCTGGGATTAAAGGCGTGTGCCACCAATGCCCGGCGTGAAAGTATCTTCTAAAAGTAACAGTAAAGTAAGGTTGTTTTCAGACAAATGAAGTGCCAAGAGCATTCATTGTGAACAAATGCCACCAACAGGTCCTGATGTGCGGACCTCAGACAGAGTGGGAATAACTGCAAAGATAAGCAGACACCTTGTAAAGCATGAGGATCAACAAACGGGCAAGTAGTCAGGGATATTAAGTAAGTATTGTTTGCATAAGCAATAATAACAATGTCTATGGCTAACTTTTTTAGAAGTAAAATATCATGACAGCATAAAAATAAGAAGACTTTTTATAAAATAAGGTTTATAGTATTCTAAGGCATCTAAAATTTCCTTATGGGCAAAACAGTTGATTAACAGTAGAGGTTAATATGAAGATGGGGCATATCTAAATTAATTGTAATAAAGTATGAAATTATAATGAATGAGTTATAAATAATGAGTGAACATTAAATAAAAATACTGTGTAAGTTTAAAGGAAGACAAGATATGAGAGCAAAAGGAATATAGAATGAGTAGGGAAAATATAAGAGAATCTTTAAACTCTAATCGATAACAGTAAATGTGAATTCATCAAAAGCTCTAATTAAAGGATTCAGACTAAAAGACATAAAACATCACAGTCCACCTGTGTGCTAGGTAGTGTAGTCACGCCCAAGTATAAAGGACTGAAGAGTAATAGCAAACCAATACTATCCTATTTTCCAGGGATTCCCGTCCTAGGAACATGCCCAACCAAATGTTTGCAGAAGAGTATGAAGAGACATGGACATAAGTGATCATAAAATGTTACTTATAAAAACTCAAATGTATCAATAAGGGAATGAATAAATAAACCATATCTACTTATACAATGGAGTACCACTCACTAATGCAAAATATTGAATATATTTATACAAATAACAACAGAGATGAGCTTCAAACATGTTAGGCAAAATAAGCAGGTACAAACAATAACAGTATATGAAGACATTGCTATGCACTTTAAAACAATATAATAATAAGCTATGCTTTTAAAGGATTCATTTGTTTTGATTATATATCTATAGATATATGCTATATCTATGTATATACATATATAGATAGATAGATAGATATATGTGGGAAGCCATTCTGGACCGCCAGCCTGGGCTGCACCCTAAGATGGCGCCTGATGGAAATCTATGCCAGGCAGTAAACAAGCCCATATTTGGTGGATGGCTAGCCCTTAATCCCTGATTGGCTGAGCAAGCCTGCCTGGTGAGGTGATGTGACCTGTGGTGATTGGTTGAAGCGTGGTTGTAGCTTGAGTGCATAAAAACACTTGTTTCCCGAGGCTCGGGCAGAGTTGAAGAGAGAAGCTGCCTGAATAAACTGCATTAAGAAGAACTGGTGGTTGTGTTTTCCTTGCTGGTCGAGGCGGATGCAACAGATATAGATATGTATATGCGTGCACCACCTGCATGCCTGATGCCTGCAGAGGCCAGCAAAGGCCACCAGATGTCTTGGAACTTGAGTTCCAGGTGGTTGTGGGCAACCATGTGATTATTGGAAACAGAATCTGGGTTCTCTGCAGGAGCAACTAGTGCTTTTAACTGCAGATCCACCTCTTCAGATGGCTAAGATATGCTTTTAAAATTTGGATTACAGTTTTGAGGGCAGTGATTGGAAGTGGCCAGAGGAGCTTTTGGGGAGTTGATGGTATTTCCTTCACTTGGATGATAGGGAGTGTTTTGCTTTGTGACTATTACACATTTTAATAATTTTATGATTTTTTTGTTATATTTCAATTTTAGCTTTAAAATTTTCTAAATCTTCAGGTCAGGCATGCTGGTAAGGGACTATAATCACAACACTTGCGAAAGTGGAGGCAGTGGGACCATTATTTGTAATAATGAGATTCTGTCTCAAAAGTCAGTGCTAGGGAATGTTGCTCAGTGGCAGAGCACTTGCCCAACATATGCAGGGCTCCGACTTTTATCCCTAGCACTGGGGGTAAATCCTCCCAGTCATAGCTCCCCGTCTTTGCTGTCAGCCAGTCACACAGTTCTGTTGGCCTCTGCTTCGAGTCTGTCATGTCTCCCTGTCCCTGGTTCAGTCATTATTCTAACTTGATGTTTTTTTTTTTTTTTTTTTTCCCACAGAGACTAATCTAAATATGTAGGAACTATTCCCCAGCTATCCTTCATTCACTTGTTAAACATTTCTGAAACATCTTTTTGCCATGTCCATGCTCCAGGAACAGACCTGACAGGGATGACAAGGGAATGAAGAAAAGACAAACATATAGACACACAAAAAAGCTGGGATCTGACGGGGTTTGACCATTCTGATGGTGAATTCTCAGCACCCTAGGGTCTTAGTGTTTTATTATGTGTGGTTGAACGGAGAATCCAGATTATTGCATATAGCTGAATAAGGGGACAGGATTACTGCATACAAATAAACAAAGAGGAAAGGTTATCTAATTTTGGTAGAAGCAATCTCTATAGGGAAGCTGTCTTTAGGACATAAATATTCAGGGGGAGAAAGCTTTCATGGACATTATTTTTGTTTGTTATACATTATCAATATCTGGACGTGGACCAAAGGGAGGCTTTGCCATTCACCTGTGCGTCACCTTGTAGGGGGAGGGGAGACTTTGCCATTTCCTATGGGTCTGAGGTTATGGTCCTTGTCATGGCCTTGCCCATGTCAAACAACATATTTATCCAGGATGTCACTCACCCAGGGCTTCCTTCACCTCCCAGACCATTTATTCTATCAAAATCTGAACATAATTCAGTAAGGACTCTGCACCCTGACATTTAATGCCTTTTTTTGGAGAGTTTAACTAATGAGGCTCAACCAAGACAGCAGAACATGGTTTTACTCAAGAATGGGACACTTTCCAGGTTAACTCCAACTAACAGTGAGCACTCAGAATTCTCAGTGACACATATGAGAATGGACACAAGCTAATGTTGTTACAATGAGTGACATTGTTTTCCATGGCGTTTGGATATAAGTGTAGACATCTGTTTCATACTGTCTTCACTAGTCCACATGAATTACTGTTAATGTGGCCATTTTGCAAGTGGTAAAATTGGAATAAGAAAAAGCAATTACTTAGGCTCCTATAGGTGGGGACACTGGATTGTAGATTCCCAAGTCTCGATCCAGAACTGTAGAGAAAATTTTTTTGTACTGAGTGGAAGCATCACCTGTTAATAAAAGCCCATGGCCAATGAGCTGGGGCAGGATTAGAAGGTGGAACATCCAGCAGATAGAGATTGGGTTCTAGAAAAAGTTCAGGGATGAAAGACTCTCCCAGAATGCTGATGGAGACAGACACATGAACCTGAGGAGAGGTAACTAATCACGTGACATGACTTAGACTAGTTTAAATGGGATAATTATTTCAGGGAAGAAAGAGGCCAGGTGGAAAAGCTCAGGTTACATAGAACCCGCTCATTGTGCTACATTGCCTCTCCACCTGTGAGCATCACTGGTTTTTAAACAGGATCATACAATGACTAGACTGTCTGTAAGATTAAGGACTGAAGAGAGACATTAACTATACTCCAATTTTTCATTACATGGATTGCATGTGGGTTAAGGAGTTCATACACATGTCAAAGTGCCATGCTAGAGAGCAATGTGTAAGATTCAGCTCTGTCTTTCCATCCACCACATGAATCCCAGGGTCCCAGCAGTTGGTCGGTCAGTCCTTCAGGCTTGGTAGCCAGGACCCTTACTGAGCCATCTTGCTGGCCTTGATATTTTACAAGTCTATAATTTCCTAAGAGTGTGATAAAAACAAGAGAGAGAACACACAGTGGTTGAGCATTAACCATATGATTGATAAAAAGAGCTTTTCTTTAGAACTCCCAGGATTGCCACTGGTCCCCTGGTTTGGCTTGAGAGCAAGCAGAGACAAATCAGCTTTCAGTGACTTTAAGGGGAGTCACTCCAACATCTACTCTGAACAAATTCTTCTTGCAAACCAGTTGAAAAGCAGGTTAACTTTAATCCATTTGACACATTTCTTTGTCCTTCCAGGAATACCACCTGGCATCTTGATTCCAGGGATTTTAACTTTCATCTGCTGGCTTTAATTTAACTTGTAGTATTCTTGTGTTCTGTTCATGTGCTCAGAAGCCTGTGGGGAAGGAAACACATACTTTTAAATAGGTTAGAATAATACAAACCATAGAGCTCATTAGTCAAGTAGTCTCACGTTAGGTAATTTAAGTAGAGGCAAGAAACTCACTTCCAGCTCTCAAGCTGTTCTTTCAAATATTGCTAAAATTGGAAGCCATGCCTTCCCCACAGAAAGGACTATATCTCATCTCAAGCCACGAACCACAATACACTCGTTCTTCCTTAAATTGCTTTGCCGGACATTTTGTCACATGTTAGGAAGAGTAACTGGAGCAGCCCACATGGTAATAGTCTTCCTAATGAAAACTCTCTCAGGAACACCCTCTTCCCTCCTGCCTGAACATTTTCAGATACCAGCCATCAGTGTTTCTCCCAGCATCCATCCATTTAATTACATTATGCTCTGCTTTCTTCCTTCTCCATCTCCATCTTAAATAGATCCCAAGTTCTATAAGAACTGTTGTCATCTCTCAATATCTGTGCTCCAGAGCCCCTGTGTATACAAAAATCCAGGGATGCTCAAACCTCCAATAAAATGGCATAAGATTTATACATAACCTAAGTTCCTCCTACTGTGTACTGAAATCACTGCTAGATTATTTAATAATAACACGATGTCAGTGCTAGTAAACAGCTGTTATAATTTACAGTGCAGAGTATTATGACAAAAAAAGGAAAAATCTGTGACTGTTTACTGCAGACTTGATTTTCTTTCTTTTTTTTTTTTGTTTTTGTTTTTTCGAGACAGGGTTTCTCTGTATAGCCCTGGCTGTCCTGGAGCTCACTTTGTACACCAGGCTGGCCTCGAACTCAGAAATCCGCCTGCCTCTGCCTCCCGAGTGCTGGGATTAAAGGCGTGCGCCACCATGCCCAGCTCAGACTTGATTTTCTTTGTCCGGACAGTTTTCACCATGGGTAGTTAAAGCCATGAGAGTAAGACCTGTAGACATAGTGGTATGGGTGTGTTTCTCTTCAGCTAGTTATATCTCCACACTGACACAGTGCCTGACATGGAATTGCTGCTCCTGTTTGTTGAAAAGATAAACAAAGACTAGTAAACAAACAAGCGATCAAGAAGACAAAGGCTCTTGGGAAGGGCAGAGATGCCAAACGCTTGGTAGGAAAGCTTATTTAAATTTGCCATTATTGCAAAAGTACTAATTAACTGTTTTATATTCACTTCCTTCCCAGAGTTTCTTCCTGCCTTCTATCCTCCTTCTTAATTTTTTTAACCCTAACAATGAACAAAACTGTGTAGGAGGGATCACCACAATTATTTTGAAACTTTTCAAATTATAAGCATCTTACATCTAGTTTCAAGGGTTATCTAAAATGTGAGATTTCACAAGAGAGATGGCTCAGGGAAAAACCCACATGCTTGAATGGGCTCACAGACACTAGAGGGCAGTCCTGGATACCCATGAGATCAAAACTGCTGCATCCTGGCCTGGGGGTTCCAGCACAGTCAGACCTGTATCTCAAATACTTCAGGATTCAATCCACCTTGTGATTGGAAGGCTTCCTTGCCTATCTGTAGGAGGTTTTCAGTGTCCTACTGAGTCTTGTAACCTCCAGCAGGAGCAGAAACAAAGAGTGAGCATCCATCTGCTGTTCCAAGGGTGGGGCCATATCTTGGTTACATCTATGCCTGTTGCCATTGCCTCTTCTGCACCTCATGCTCTGTGGGCAAGCCCTCCAGTACTGACCTAAACTAAGCCTCATCTTAATTGTATATGTTGAGTCTGGTGACTGGAGAGGTTAATTCCCCCACTCTACTCCCCAGGGCTCATAGTTAAGCCCAGCACAAAGGGACATTGCAGGAATATATTCAAAGGTCTCTCTAAAAGTCTCTCAATGTCCTTAATGTGCTAGGGTTTAAAATCAAAGGTTTGTTGTTCTCCCAAACCCTGCACACTAGGATTAGAAAGTAGATGCCCTAGTTGGGCCTGGTGGTGCAGGCTGTAATCACAGTGTGCATCTGTGTGTGTGTGTGTGTGTGTGTGAGAGAGAGAGAGAGAGAGAGAGAGAGAGAGAGAGAGAGAGAGAGAGAGAGAGAGAGAAAGAGAGAGAGAGAGCGCGAGAGAGAGCATGAGTGTGTGTGTGTGTGTGAGTGTGTGACACACACTCACACACACACAATTTCCATTTAGTTCATTGAGCAGATAGTAAAAGGCATATCTCACCCAGACAATGGAGTTTATTCAGAATTCTGGAGCAAAAGTGGTTTTCTTTGAAATCTGTCAGCCACCATCCAAGACCCTGGTCATAGGTTAGAATCCCCCAGGGGCTAGGATCTCAGGAGGACTTGCCCCAGATCTCAAAGCTCAGGGATTACATCTTTTCCTCAACGACTGAGCCAGTGGGGGGAGAATTGCCTTGGGAGTCTTTGTTCCTGAAGCACAGCTGTTTGGAAAAGCATGTTCTGAAAGGATCAAGTTGACTAGTGGAAATTTTCCTTCAGATGAACCAGCTCTTGCCTGTGCTTGGATTTCTGCCAACATGAAGCCATTGCTCCAGCACTTGTAACTTAGAGGTGGCTAATAAAATCATGAAGGAAAATCATAGAAGAGAATGGCAAACAAAGTCATCAAAAGGGGGGGGGGTGGGATGGGAGGAGATGATTTGACTAAGATGAAGCTCACCCTCCAGAGACCAGAATAAAAAATCTGCAGACATAGGCTGATGTCAGCAAAGACGGGAGGATTTAACTTAGGTTTAACCAACCAGTTCCTACTGGTAATTTCCTTTACTATTGTGGGAAAACTGGAATAAAAACAGTTGAGCAAAAAGTAAAGGCTGTAATTGCTACAACTGCCCAGATTACAAGAAAAGATCAGGAAACTAAAATTCCCTCTATTCGATTTATGTTTAAATTTATCAAGGGCCTGGAGAGATAGCTCAGTAGGAAAGGCACTAGCTGACAAGCCTTATATCTTGAGTTCAATCCCTAGAGCCCACTTGGGGAAAAGAGAGCACTGAGTCCCATAGGTTGCCCTCCGATTTACACACTTACACCATAGAAAATACACACACACACACACACACACACACACACACACACACACACACACACACACAGGGTAAATCAATGTATCAGTTTAAAAGCTGGAGGGTCACTTAAGAGCATACTGTTTTCACACTGACTTGGTTCATAAATGGTTTAGTGAACACACTAGTGTCTGAACTCCAGACGTCTTGATGTCAAGACTTGTCTACATTCTATCATAGACTTAAACACAATCAGACATCCTAATTGATCCTTAAGTTACGTATATATTTATATATTTAGCTATAGAGTTGGCACTCACTGGATAAATGTTACACCATCTCTATTTTTAAGCATTTTGTACATGGCTGCAAATCCAAGGTCATTTTCCCTTCTGGAACTCTTGTTTATTTTTGGAATGTATGAGCCAAATCTGTTCCATCTTTGACCTTTTGGTTCTTTCCTTTTCAGGGAAACAACTATGTATACCTTTCTTGATTTTAAACATACACATATACTTGCATGCATGGTAAACAGTTCCCAGACTTGCTTTTCTGACAAATAACTCAGTGCCCAGTGAGCTTTAAAATGTCAAACTTCTCACTGAGCACAAGACCTGTCACTGCCCATGTGTGCCTTCGACAGTACCTAAGACCTTCCAGATTGGCGTGGTTCCCAAGAGCCAGAAGGTTAAAATGTTCAACATACCTATTCAGGTCCATAGCTTCCCTACTCAAAATCCCTCCCTTTCAGTTTGTGTAAGATTTACCACTGTGCCAGGCTGAATTTCTCAGAAATTTCAATGAACCCTCACTACCTCTGCTCTCAGACAACAAGGTACCATCAAACTGGACCCTAGGCTTGCCTAGAGAAGTGCATAGCTGTTTCATGCCACCCCACAAGCAGCTCTCAAAGCCTAGTTCAAAAGGCCAGCTCCAAATAGCTTATGCCTGGAAGAAGCTAATTTCTCATGCTTATCATAGCTTTAAGAACATGCTATTTTTCTTTTACTTTTGAGATAATTAACTGAGATAATTATAACATCTCTTTCTCTTTCCTGCCTCCAAACCCTTCCCTCTATCTCTTCCCTGCTCTTTTCAAATTCATGGTCTTTTCCCTGCAATTGTTGATGCACAAATATGTGTACATATACATATACACATTTAGATTTACATATACATTTACGCACCCATATATTCATATGTATTCCTAAATTTAACCTTTTCTGTTAATATAATATAATGCTACTTACACGTATGTCTTCAGGGCTGATTATTTGGTATCAGCTAACCAATTGCTGTGCTCTTTCCTGGGAAAGATTATTACTTCCACTCTCAGCACTGTTTGGCTGCTTGTAGCTTTCTGTGTGGGGTTAAAGCCTCAGGATCTTTCTCTCACCCACTTCGGAGTATCTGCTGATGCCCTTGTTCAGCTCACATTAAGGCAGTCATGCTGGTGAGAGTGTAAGGGCGTATCTTCTGCCATTACTCACACAGTCTCTTAGCTAGAGCCTCTGGCTTTTACAATCTTTCAGTCTCCTCTTCTGAAATGACCCTTGAACCTTAGGTGTAAAAGTTGTTTTGTAGATGTATCCATCAGGACTGGGCTTTACGACACTGCATTTTGATTGGTTGTGGTTTTTTGTGATGGTCTCCATCTGTTGCAGAGAGAAGTTTCCTTCATAAGGGGTGAGGACTACATTTATCTGTGGATATAAGCACAAATTTATAGAGTGTAGTTATGGATTATGCTGGTTTAGTAAAGAGGTGTTTTTCCTCTAAGATCTGTGACGTTCTTAGCCCTGCGTGATTGGCTCGGTTCCCAGTACCAGGAATGATTCCCCTCTTACTGAGTTGGTCTCAAGTCTGCTTAGAGAGCTGTTGGTTTCTGCCCAAGTCTGTGTGCTACCACTGTGAGGCCATGTTAGTCGTTGTGGCTCACAGGCATGATAGCTGGGCAGTGCTCCTTTGGAAGCATGCATGGTGTCTTCTGGTCCATGAAAGCTGCTTCTCAGGGAGGAGGCTTTCAGATCAGTTTCAGCTCAGGGTCCTGTGGGCCTGTGTCTGAAGGACACAGTGTCTTCAGCAATAGAAGCTCACCTTCAACCTCTAGAAGTCAACCAAGGACAGTAGCAACAGTCTGTAATCAGGAGGTCTCTTAGACAACCCTGACCAACAATTTCTTTCATACCTGGTGTTGAGGTTTTCATCAGGTGGTCTTTGGCTCTTGAATGGAATATTGTCAGTTAAGATAAGATTTTTTTTTTAAAGTATTCCTTAGAAACTACATAGGGTAAGGAATTCTTTGGGCATTTGATAGACCTGAGCTCAAATCACACTGCTTGCTTACTTTGTGAGCATAAAAGCATTGTGCTTTCAGGAACCTTAATCTGGGTTCTCAGCTGTAAAGTGGGGAATGATATTAGTAAGAATATAACTTATATAAGCAAGAACAAGTCTATTTTAAAAGAGAGGAACAAAACTTCACCTGTGTATGTGGCAAAAGAAATCGAGACTGCGGAGATGACTTGGTGGACACAGTGCCAGCCATGACCACATGGGGAGCTTGATTTCTTAGCACCCATGTAAAACCTGGATGTGGTGAGACAAGCCTGTGATCCCAGCACTGGGGATGCAGAAACGTGAGTATCCCTGGGGTTTGCTGGACATGCAGTCCATATAGGAAGACACCAACAGCCACCTCTGGACTGCACGCACACACACACACACACACACACACACACACACACACACACAGAGTACATGTTTTCATTTCATAGGTATGTGGAACAAGAAGAATAAATAGCTGAGGGATATTTTAGGGAAATAGACAAGTGGGTACATTAGGGATGCCCTGGTGAGGAGTTGGTCAACATGAAACAATGTTTACCATGCTACCTCTGTGTAGAAATCTGTCCATGCTAAGTACACACCTAGGACCATGCTGCCACTTTATACCCTCTTAGACAGTCAACATAAATTAAAACTTTCCTGCATTATGACAACTTTCAAAATTACAGTGCACTGGTGTCAGGAAATTCCCATGTTGTAGTTAATCCCCAGCCTCGGTGATAGCGCCGAGGAGTTCCATGTGTGTATTGTGTGTGAATTACTCATTCAAGCTCATGTGGAGAGTTTGACTTTTATTCTTAGCAATATCTTAATCAAAGTGGCAAACTCTATGTCCAGCACAAACTGACTTTAGGATAGAGAAGGAAAACCAGTCAACTGGTCTACCACCTACTCCTAAGCTCTTATGCCTCGTATTGGGCAATGTAATTAGGAAATGATGATGTGATGGCTTGACAGGGAGCCTTGTGACAGACTGCTTGTTTTGCTTTTTAAATAGGGACAAGTAGAAACACAAAATTGAAATTATTCTACAGAGTGGGTTATGAAGGAAAACGAATCAGAAAACATTTTTTTTTTCCTAGTAGGCTGAGATTTTTGTCTAGTCTACTCAAATTGTATCAACCTCCTGATGGGCCCTCCAGTTGTAGGAAGTGGTACTAATTATTCTTAGATGAGTAAGTTGGCATCTTATTCATCCACTCACTGCGTTTATTTTCTCCTAAGTAGGTAACTTAAGACTCAGCTTAGATCCTCTCTGCCGTGCATCCTCCTCCAATCTCAGCCTTTTCCTTAACTTTCATGGCCCTTTTCTCCTTCTGTCCTGTTAACCAGGTTGGGATCTCCTTGTCCATCCCTGCTTTCTTTTTATTCAGATGACTTGCCACTGGACATTTGAATCTCTGGTGCCTATCATATTTCTGCTCTGGCTCCTTTTGCCTGGATCCCTGGTCTCAGGATCCATCCATCCCTAGTTCAGACCACTCCTTGGATACTCCTTTTCACTACGATCTCGTTCATGGTCATCTAATGCTAGATTAGTGCCTTCAGTGTTTCCTTCTGCTTCCGGGAGGTCCAAATCTAAGTCTCCTATTCAAATTCTTGTCTACATCTACATTTGTTTCCAACTTTCCTGAAATTACCCAGAAACTACTTGCCCCTTCTCTCTCTCTCTCTCTCTCTCTCTCTCTCTCTCTCTCACACACACACACACACACACACACACACACACTTGTATATATGTGTGATTTTTGATTGATTTTCTGTTTTGTTCGTTTTAACACAGCCTTCTCAGGCTAGTCTTGAACTTGTTAGGTTAGCCCAGGCTGTCCAACAAAAGATCCTCTTATTACAGCCCCCGCACCCAAACAAAACAGTGTTGGAATTTCAGGTATGTGTCACCACATCCCACACTTCTTTCCCTACACTTAAATTCTGTGTGACCTCAGAGTCATGTTGTTTTTATCACCAATCTATGTCCTGAAAAGTTTGTATTTATAAAAAGCCATTTATACACACAGCTCTAGTCTGCTCCCTTCACCCTCGGGCTCCTGGAAAGATCAACAATTAGTACTGGTGAGGAAGAGTTCCTGTTGTCTCAAACTTTCACTCCCAAGCCCTGCTTTTGAAAACTGTTAACTGCAGCATTTCTGACTTTGCAGTCCTTCATCACAACCTCATAGGATAGAGGTTTATACCAAATCATACAATGTGCCAGAGATGCCCTTGAGAAAGACTGAGAAAACCTACAGGATTTGTTCTTATTAGTATGTCAGCGGAATAGGAGAGGAAGAGGGTTGTTACATTCCATTATTGAATCCCATTTACCGAGGAAGAAACTGATTTACCCTAAAAATCCCTCAAGGGTAGAGGTGACAACCAGATAATCACTCTTCTGGAGGTGGGATACTCTTTTGTATGCTTGTATCCGAGCTGCGCAATTGTGGGAAATCATTAAATTCTCGCCGCATATGAGACACCGCTTCTCCAAAACAAGGACTTGAGGTGACATCCATAAAATTTAGATGCTCCTTAAACTAGAGACTGCTGTTGAAATCTAGCGGGCTCAACAGGCGCTTGCTTAGTCCTGGACCGCAAGCTCCGGCCTGCAGCCTGAGAACTAGCCGCTAGAGGGCGCGAAGAGCGCGCCGGCCCCAGCCAGGGGCTGGAGAGGGTCGAGCGCGGGATCCGCTGCTGCAAGCCCAGAGCAGCGGGGTCGGCGGGCCGCACAGGACGAGAGGACTGTCACTGTGGACACTCCTAGCTCACCGACCCGGGACACCGGCCTCTGGGGAGCGTCAGGCCTTCTCCTCTGGGCTCCACGGCTCCCGATCCCGGGTGAGCAGCGTTCGGGGAGGAGGGCGATGTCTGCGGGAACCCACCGTGGTCCCCCGGGGAACCGGGCACCTCCGTTCGCGCGTCTCTGTTGCGTCTCGGCCGCGCTGGGGATGCTCTGGTCCTCTGCGTCTCTGGCGTTCAACTTGGATGTGGACAAGCTCACTGTGTACAGTGGCCCCGAGGGCAGCTACTTCGGTTACTCACTGGACTTCTACATACCTGATGCGCGCACGTAAGTTGCTGGGTTGGGTTGGTGGCTTGGTGGCGCGCGATCCCGGGTCCTGCCTCTGTCTCTCAGAGGTCTCCGCAGCCAGGAGGAAAGGATGTCTGATATTTCAGGCAACTGCCCACTCCGGGTCGGATTCTGCTCTTTGCCTGCTACCAACATCTTTCCTCCTGGCTTATGCTAAATAGATGTGCCCATGAATCTGGGATTGGAGATGCTCCACTGGTATATAAGTTCGGATTCAAAGACAGGAGCATTATACAAAGGAGAGAGTGGGGCGGGACAGACTCAGGTCAGTTTTAAAATAAGGACCGCAGTCTGTTCCTACGGAATCTCATAGCGCCTTAGGTTGCAAACAGTTGGGATCTGCCTTCCCCATCACAGTCTCCACCTACCTCCACCTAGACAAGCAGCCTCTTCCAAAACCAGGTTTCTGGTGCTCATAGGCTTCCAAAGAGGAAATCAAGTTTGGCAGTCTTTCCACAGTAAATCTGTTTGTGCTGCCGCAGTCCGGTGGGCATGCTTCTACAGACTGGGCACACGGGTAAATGTTCCCAGAGGAGTGACTTTCTCCAATCTCTTTGCAGAGCCAGTGTCTTAGTGGGGGCACCCAAAGCCAACACTAGCCAGCCGGATATCGTAGAAGGGGGAGCTGTCTACTACTGTCCCTGGCCCTCAGAGAGGTCTGCACAGTGCAAGCAGATACCGTTTGACACCACCAGTAAGTGATGCTAACCTGTAGTGTGGCCCCTGGTTAAAAAGAACCAGAGCCATTCCTCGCGGCAATTTAGTGTTCTTTTCCCCCTCCTAATGTAAATCTGAGTGTTTGGGTGCATCTGGTAACATCCCTTTCCCTACTGTTCAGAGGTGAACACTACGGGGAGGAGGTGCTTGGGACCAGTAGAAACCTACAGGGGAGCCCACTCTAAATCCTCGTACTTGGTTGGCAGAGGCAGGCTGGTCTCTGTGAGTTCAAGGCCAGCCAGAGTTACAAAATGACCTTCACTATAGAGAATCGGGTTGGTCCTCAAATATAGAGCTGGAGACTGATAAAGGACTCGCTTCAGAGTATTTGTAATTCTCTAGTTCCCAAGTCCGGAGGTGAGACTTGCCCTGTAGTAGATCCAGACTGCAACCTGCGGTGCTTGACATTCTAACTCTTTACAGAAAGAATTTTCTTTCAAAATACTGGACATTAGATGCAAAATACTACAGGCAGAGTGTGGATGGATTCTATTCATTTCCAAAATCCCCAGACAGATGTTTCTTATTTAATTAAAGGGAAAATACTGTTTCATCTGCTGTTTTTAACTTGGATCCTAAGAAAATAATTTAAAAGTGGTGTTTTGAAAACACCATCACTCGGTGTTTTAGCTTGTAGCACCCAAATGTTAGCATTCAAATAATATATTATTAGAGAATACCCTCTTTTTTTTTTCAAAGATGCAAATATGTCAGGTCAAATGACGGTGTGATGGGCAGTAAATTAAAATTCCTTGTACATGTCATACTTTAGGACATTGTTCTTACTTTCCCTGTGGTCTTGTGGTTATCTAACTTATGCATCTAGGATTTATGTAAATGTGCATTTTCACAGAATTTCGAAAAAAATTGATTGGGTGGTATGTACTCATGACTTTAATCTGTGCCATTTCTCTTGAGAGGGACTATCAATATGGAAATCATTTTAAAGAAAAATTATGCAATCTTTACCTTGAATTATGACCCAATTAGAAAAACATTTCATAAAAACATTTTGGAATTATATTTCCATGCCCATCCATTGTCAGGCCATCTTGTTTGCTATTTTATTAAATGGCTCAGTTATTTGAAAACAGGTTTATAAGGCTTTACTTTATTTACATTCAAATTTAGCAACTGGAACTTTTAAATCGTTTGTGAATAAAACAGTGGCGCTTTGATCCTTACTGATCTCTACTTTCAGAATAAGCTCCTGGGGCCGGGGGGCGGGGTGGGGAGGCTTGGTGGTGCAGGGGGTTGCTCAGTGGGGAAAGAGCTGGCTGCAATCCACAGCTCCATGTCAAAGCTAGGCCACGGGGTGAGCCTTTAAAGCACTTTCTAGTCACCTGATCATAGCTAAAATACAGTGATCTTCAGGTTCAACGAGAGGCCCCACTTCAAGCAATAAGGCAATAGTGATCAGGAAGAATATAGCCTCAAACTCTGGCTTCCACAGATGCTACTTGGGCAAGCACATCTGCACACATGTGTGCACACATCCATATATCACACACACAAGCATACACAAAGACTGCATCTAAGGTTTGATCATATAAGCATGAAATCAATACCACTTTAATTATCCAAGCAAATAACTCTTGTAAGGTTTATTTGTGCTTATCTCTGTGTGCATCCGCTTATGTTTGGTACATATGTATGGTGTCCATGGAAGCAAGAAGAATGTGTTGGATCACATGATGTAGGGGCTGGGAACTGAACTCCCATCCTCTGGAAGAATAGCATGGTATCCCAAGTACTTAGCCCTCTCTCCAGCCACTAATCTATCTTTTTAAAAGGTAATTTAAATCCAAACTTGGAAACAGAAAGATACAAGGTATTGTACTATTTTAATTTACATTCATAAATGATGAAATGGTTGGTTTTTTTTTTTTCACCAAGTAGCACTGGCTAGTTATACAAATGAATCTAATAACTTTCTAGCGCATTCTAGAGTACATGAAATCAGCATGTAGTTAGCATTTTCTTTTAACTTTCTAAAAGAAGAATTGATATCTGTCCAGATATTTATCTCTCTGCCCAGATGAGTGTCTTTTAAAGTGCTAACTTCAGCTGATGCCATGATTCAGAAGATAAAAGCCATAGAATCCAGGTACTAAACTGGCTTTTAAATTGGCTTCTCCAGCCACTTTCCATTTAAATTACAGTAGTTAATATTTTCCAACATTTGCTCTAAAGCAATTGTTTGGGGGTCTGAGTTCACTTTTCTTTAGCAAACTATTGCCGAAAGATTGTGTTTGGATTTCCGGAATGGTCCATAGGAATACACTTAGCCCATACTGGAGTTGAACTCATATTTGCAACAGAAGAAAAAGGGACAAGCTAGGACAATTTTGGCAATTACCTAAGTAGAAAAATACTATCAAGAAAAGCCATTTTTACTTGGTAATGGTAAAGGGATGGTAAAGGGAACTGGCTTCTTTGTAGAAGAACATAACAGCATGTCTCAGCACTCAGGCATTGAACTTATGTTTTATAAATGTACACAGGATTTCTGATTTGGTGTGTGTGTGTGTGTGTGTGTGTAAGGGGTAGTAATCAAACCCTGCACTTTGCACATATTAGGCAAATGCTGTGCTATTGAGCTACATCCCCAGGCTCTAGATGTCTAGTTTTCTCTTGATAGAGGTGCATCCAATTGTTCATCAGTTATACATCAGTTATAGCTTTAATACTTTAGTACTCTCTCTCTCTCTCTGTCACTCCCTCCCTCTCTCTCTTTGTGTGTAAATGTGCATGTGTTTCTGTCTGTATGTCTGTCTCTCCCTCTCTTTCTTGGTGTGTGTGTGTGTGTGTGCACACGCTTGTGCAGGCGTGTATGTCTGGAGACCAGAGGCTGATTCTGAGTAACTTTTTCAATCTCTCCCCATCTCCTCATATTTGATTTAGCATTTCTCACTGAACACTGAGCCCCAACTTTTATCTCTCCTCCCTAGCCAGGGAGCCTCGGGGAGCCTCCTTTCAGGCCTTCATACTTATGCAGCAAGCACTTTCTTGACCAAGCCATCTCCTCAGCTCCAAGAACTTGTGATTATTCTTTCAAAAGCAGTGAGGTAGGAAAGGCTGCACAGAGTTTCAGAGAAATGAAGGCTTTGAGCTGGAAGCAATACTTCAGTGACCTACAACATAGAGCCATCTCACTGAAAAAGAAGATAGAAATCTCTGGGAAAGAAAAAAAATTCCTGTGTCAGCCAAGAGGGGGTACTGTGAGTCCAGAAACATTTTTCCCTATAGGAAATATAGGGGAGACATGGGTGCAAGCCAGAAGCCTGGAGTGCATGTGTATGCTGCTTAGTAGGTGCTGATGCTCACCCCGTCTGTCCAGTTATCCTGTTCACATGATCCAGGAGAGGAGAATAGACAGTAGCTGTGATTTATACAAAGCTGTGACAGTGAAGATGGGACTGCGAGAGCTGGCAGAGCTGCTTTCTAGTTGAGCACTGACTTTGTGAACAGAGGGGAATGCTAGAACCCAGGCTGAATTCCCGTCCCGCGGGATTCAGTTATTCATGGGTGCGAGGGGGACCGAGAACCTGGAAGGAAATGGGAGGAAAAGAAAGAGAGGCGGAGACCAAGTAGAATTGTACCTATCAAGGTCTCGTTTATTAAGCTGAGGTGCCTTCTTTTTAAAGCATACATCGCGGAGAAAATGGGAGGGGTCGAGGGAGAATTATACAAAGAACAAAGAAGTGGGCATCTGCTGACATGGGGGCTGAGGTCAGGCGCCAAACTTGCGGGCACTCTGCATCTTATCTCTGGAACATAGATCCTCCTTGACAGCCTTGGGTGTCAGGCTGGGCTCAGGCATAGCTCATGTCCTTGGATGTCATGGGAATTCAGGAAGAGATAAGGAAGAGGGGACCATTATTCAACTTTACAGCCTTAGGTGTTAGGAAGGGAATAGGGAGGAAAGGGGGTGGCAACCAGCTCTTAGCACAAGGTCATTTGATTTGTTAAAGAGATTTGAGAGGGGATCACTTTCTCACGGGATGGTCTCTGACATCTCCCCCTTCTGAATTAAATTTAATAAGGCCACATTTAACTGAGGTGATCAAATAATCTCTTCATCTTTAGATGAGCGGGCATTACCATGGCTGGGGGGACATTGACCCGATTCCTCCCGTGGGTGCTGTCATAGACCCACACTTGTGGCTCTTGGTATCTTTTGGGGAGGCGAGGCAGAGCCTTAGAAAAATTATTAATTGTAACTGAAATCAGATACCAACCTCTTCCCAAACCGGGTTTGTCTCTCAGGGAACTCAGAAATGGTCTATATGGACCTTCCCCTGCAATACTTAGTTTGCACCCATGCTGGGCCCATACCAGATTCGCATTTTTAACGAACCAGCATGCACAATTCTGAATTTTGTGCAGTTCTCATAGGAGAATTATCAACCTCAGACTCAGTAAGGCCTCTACAAGAATTATGTCAATTGTAACGCCACAATTCGTGGCTCTTAAGCTATAATAGGAGCTGGAGGTCACCCTTCTTTGTCCCTATTGTCTCCAAAACCTAAGGAACCAGGGGGACTCTGCATTAGCAGCAAGGGTGGAAAATTGGAGACGAGTCGCTGTTCCTGTCTCGGTGGGAGGAGGATCTTCTTCGTCTGAGTCCTGGATATCCAGCTGATGGTAGTGGACTGCAACTGGCTTACTTAGAGCAGCTTCAATCTGTGACTTAACAAAACTGGTTAGTTTTTTAAAGGCCCAGGGGCCAAAAGACAAAAGCAGCAGAATACCCAAGAAAGGTCCCAAAAGTGTGGGAAGCAAGGTAGTGACCCAGGGAGAAGTAGAAAACCAATTTTTATACCAATATTCTTGTTTCTCTCTGTTACGTTTTCTCTCTTTTAAACTAGCTCTAACTTTATCTATGCTATCTTGAACTAAGCCAGTCTTGTCAGAGTAAAAACAACACTCTTCTAATATCTGAAATTTTTGTCTTTGTAACCTTAATATTTGTTATATCTTGTCTTATAGTTGAGACCACTACTTTTAAGACATTAACCTTTGCCTCTAATGTTTTATCTACAATAAGTTGCTAATATTCTTATGCATATCATTAACAAAACGATCAGTATGCAGCTGTTGATCTAAAGCTGTGGTAGATATTGAAGTTAAAATTGCAATTAAAGCAGTAAATCTTAAAATTGCTCATTTGACCTTTTTTAAGTTTGCATTCCCAGATTTTTAAACTAAGGATCATATCCTAATTCTAACAGGCAGCAAAAACATATGTAAGTCTCTTTAACAAAATCATAACAGCAAATTTCTTATCTAAATTAGGATCTACATAATTAGTTAATTGACAACAATTACAATGAATATGAAAAGACTTGTCAAGATTGGTGATCTTAACTCTTAAAATTATCTAACAATATAGCATATATGTAAGGTACAAAAGCTTTCACAGCTATAGGGGAGTTGGCCTGAATGGCCAAAAACAGTGTCTCTGATGAAATCTTGTTAAATACACTGTAGCAGTCTCTTTGCCTCACAAGTCTTCATTTATAGTTGTCCTTAAATTGACACCAGGTTGGCTCTCCTTGCTGTAGCCCATGGCGAAGATAGGAAGTTTCTTTATCTTGTTTGTAAGTGGCTGCTCTCTCTGATTCCTCTTTTTTTTTTTTTTGCACTTAACACAGCTTTTTTGTCATCACTGCCAGGGCACTTATGAACTCACAGGTCAGTCTGTCACAGGAATCATTCTGGAAGCTAGCATGCTTCTGCAGTATTCTGTGGATAAAACAGAAACACCGCCCTCTTTTCCCCATAATAACCTTCTGTTCAGGCTTATGCCATGTGTCAATGAGTGTATCCTTATCATTTCACCTAGACATGATTATGTCTAGTTTTAAGATACTATGAGGCATTTATTAAGTTCTTAGACATCTGAATTTTAAAATTCTTAAAAATAAAAGTATGATTTAAATAATGTGTATGGGGGTATAATTTCTCCCCTTTTTGTTATCCACCCTTGTTACCACAGATGCACGCATAACTATAACTGGGATTTCCAAATCCCAAACGAATTCCTGAAATGCATCTCCACCAGGCCAGACCCTACCTGCACCTTCCGTAGATTCCTGTCACCCTCAGTCTCAGGTATGAAAGCTGGAGAGGAGAGCGTGCAGCAACCCTGTCTGGAACCTCAAAACATATGCTCTCTCTGCCTTCCCTTCTCCTCAGCAGCAACAAAGGAAACGCACACGTCCTCTTGCAGGTACTCTGGACCACACACTTGAGAGGCCACAGCAGGCCCCCAGAATCGTCCTTTGTCACTCTCAATCCCATCAAGTAAACACATTGATTTGTGGCCAAAGAGTTCAATTGCTTAGTTTCAAAGGCTGCTGCGATTGAGAACCAGAATTGTAATAGGAAGCCTAGGGAACTCTAGGGAGCTGAAGGGAAGAATCTCTGCTAGAGCAGAGGCGGTGGGCAGTGTCAAGGACCGCAGAGTGCACCCACAGCCACATCTCTCGGGTTCCGTGGTAACCTATCTGTAAACATCTGGCCTTGCGGTGGTTTATGAAGCATTTTACTTCATGTTTTGCTAAGCTGGCTCTGTATAGTTTGATTTGGAAATGCCACTTATCCCGTCCCGCGGGATTCAGTTATTCATGGGTGCGAGGGGGACCGAGAACCTGGAAGGAAATGGGAGGAAAAGAAAGAGAGGCGGAGACCAAGTAGAATTGTACCTATCAAGGTCTCGTTTATTAAGCTGAGGTGCCTTCTTTTTAAAGCATACATCGCGGAGAAAATGGGAGGGGTCGAGGGAGAATTATACAAAGAACAAAGAAGTGGGCATCTGCTGACATGGGGGCTGAGGTCAGGCGCCAAACTTGCGGGCACTCTGCATCTTATCTCTGGAACATAGATCCTCCTTGACAGCCTTGGGTGTCAGGCTGGGCTCAGGCATAGCTCATGTCCTTGGATGTCATGGGAATTCAGGAAGAGATAAGGAAGAGGGGACCATTATTCAACTTTACAGCCTTAGGTGTTAGGAAGGGAATAGGGAGGAAAGGGGGTGGCAACCAGCTCTTAGCACAAGGTCATTTGATTTGTTAAAGAGATTTGAGAGGGGATCACTTTCTCACGGGATGGTCTCTGACACTGAATGGTGGCAATGGGCATCACCAGCACTCGGTCTCACAGTCAACACTGTAGATGCATAAACATGACTGATGTTCATCATTCCCAATCACACAAAACAACTACGCAAAACACATCCTATGAGTCCAGAAACTGACCTCAAAGGTATGACCAAGACTGTACGATGCAGATATGGACTGCTTTCTGAATTCCCCCTAGAAACTGGAGAAAGCTGGTCTTCTTGGTGTGCCAATTCAGGGCTCAGGATCTTGAATGGGTCTGTGGAGCCCAAGAGCCACTCACTGTACACCTTCCATCCCTTTACCCTAACCCACATTACCTGACCACCACCGTTGGATCTGAAAATCCCAATGTCAAGAGTCTAAACTAAAGCGATTTTCACAAGGGGCTCGGAGAAACCAGACAGTTACTAGGAGAGGCTTGTTCTTGGTAGAAATTATGGGTTGTAATGTCTCTGGTTTCTTTAAGTTCCCACTGACTCTTTGTTCAGGGTTCCCAATGAGTTACCGCCTGAGTTTTCCTGGAAAAAGGGAAGACAATGGCTTTTCTTGAGAAAATAGAGGCTGGGACAGAAGCAAGGTGGCGTTCATGAAACAGGGTATAAAGTGTCAGGGATACACGTGTACTATGTTGCCATATATTTCCTGGAATTCCCCTGTAACACTGCCCTCTATCCATGTCTTACACTGTGGAGGGCTCCACTGCCCTCTATCCATGTCTTTCTTACACTGTGGAGGGCTCCACTGCCCTCTATCCATGTCTTACACTGTGGAGGGCTCCACTGCCCTCTACCCATGTCTTTCTTACACTGTGGAGGGCTCCACTGCCCTCTATCCATGTCTGCTTTCTCATTATATCTCAAGGCAAGATACTGAGAAAATCTGACTTGGTTTTTAAGGAAGTTGTTTCAACATGTCCCAGCCCTGGGATGTCTACCATTCAGTGTTTTGCTACTGTAACCCACTAACTGTCCTTTGTTGGATACTGAAGAACCCAAGTAACTTAGTCCCAGAACCTACCTCAATTTATTTAAGACTAACCCCCCACTTTTAAAAGTTACCTGCTTAGCTTAATTCTTTTTGCTATCTGATCATCATTTATTTCTACTTTATCAATCAACTTGGATTTCACTTCTCACTATATTGTGTGATAAATACAAAACTAGAGGAAGTTTCCAATAGCCCGGGACTTCAAACGCATGAATACCATCAAATTCTGGTCCTTTTAAGTCCAGAAGGAGGGGGTTTTAAAAGAAGCATATGGTGATGGGGGAGGTGCAAAGAGTAGATAATTTCCCTGCTCTGTACAAAACCAAGTCGTCCTAAAGAAGCACGTCTCTCCCCCACCCTCTGTTTTACCCCCGTACTTCAATGGGATGGAATCCCTTCTATTTGCTAAATCGATTTCTTTCCCTTTTGTCTCTGCACTGTGCCCCTGTCACACAAAGCTCAGAAGCTCACATCTGCCTCGTGCATGTGAAGTTCCAAGGATCATCTCTTCTTTTTCCTCCACTTTCCCCAGAGATGTGTAGATGCCATCAGGATCAGCAGAACAGTATCCTCCTGGTCAAGGATGGGGGAATGATATTGATGTTTTCAGCTATGGGTCATGAAATGGTAAATGGTGAAGTGCTGCAACCAAGCACCATCCAAGAAAATATTTGACAGGTTTTATTCCCAAGTGACAGACTTGGAGAGGAAACCTAAAGGCAGGTGCTAGTAACAATGGTCACAACAGCAGTTAAGGACAGAGGAAATTAAGTGGGGTTCACTCATAGTCAGAGACCCATGTGAACTAGGCACAGGAAGAGGTGGGAGATGATCCTGGGAGAAACCAACTGAGAAAGACGGCTAGAATTTGCCTGAATGTAGTATTTTTGTGGGAAAGAGAGGGGAGAAAAACAGAAACTCTTAGGTAATCTGGTTAGGGCCTTTCAAAATCTCAGAATGGCAAGACTTGTTGGGATTGACTTGGAAAATGGAATTCCTCGTTTCGTGGGAGCTGTCTCCTTCGTGTTGCCTCAGCCCACAGCATGAACAGTTCTCAGCATCTTGCTGCCGTACACCAGGACTGGCTTGCTCTGTGATAGTGTGGGCTGTGCCAGTTTCCTTATGCGAAAGTTGGGAAACTTGTTGGTGACAAAGCCTTGCTTTTCCAGCCTCCCCCTCCCTCCCTCCCTCCACCAATCCCTGGTGGTGATGGGTAGATCATGCTTTGTTCAGGAGCAGAGAAAGGAAGATATAGGTCAGAGCTACTCAAGCAAATGATGGAAGGAAGACCTTGGATGTGGCAGGACTCAGGGAGAGCAGAAGGTTGTACTTCAGGAAGCTCAATTGAAAGGAAGAAGACAGAGGGGAGACAGCAATGACCTTCTCCTTTAAAGGGTCCATGATGGAGCCGAGAGTGCTGGTGCACGTGTAATCCCTACTGCATGGAAGCCTGAGGTCAGAATATGGACAATTCAGGGCCTCCATGGGTTATAGAGTAAGTCCAATTCCAGCCTGGATCACTGAGTGAGACCCAGCTTCAAAACAAAAAGGACAAGCAGGTGGAGATAAAACATAGAGGCAGAATGCTTGCCCAATGTGTAGGAAGAGCTAGGATCAATCGCCAATCCCTAGCTCAGCAAATGGAAGAGGATAAGGATGGATAGGATGGGGATAATGGGACTAGGGATATGCATGATTGGCAAGGGAAGTTTTAACAGGGATGATGCCCTGAGTTTGATTTCCAACACCAAATAAATGAATGAATGAATGAATGAATGAAGTTTTACTACTCATAAACATATACAGATGAATACATATTTACAGAAATATATACACACATACGGAAAGCAATATGTATATAAATGCATATGCAGAAGTGGTACTAGCCATATGCTAATTTTGCCTGATCAAGAGTCATTCAGCTAACCCTCTACTTTTCCCATGAAAATTCCCTGATGGCTGGCCTCATAGAGACACCCGCCTTGCATTCCTAATGGAATCTCCATTGGCCCAGACTTCCCCACAACAAAAACAACTGGGCCCTGATAGGAGAAGGGAGGAGGCATTGGACCCCACAGTGCTTAGCAACCAAGGGAGAGAGAGAGGAAGCAATTAGAAAGAGGAAGCCCTTGAAACTCCAACTAGAAATAGGAAACAGATCTGCTCCACGGCTAGTTGAGTCGTATGAACACTAGGCGCCTGTTGCTTAATCTGAAAAATTCTTTCAAGAAGCTGGAAGTCTGTGTGAGGGAACAGGCTTCCAGGTTGTTGGCAAGGATACTTCAGGCAACAGATGCAATGTTCTGTGAGAAATATTGGAAATAGTCTTGAAATTATTCTGAGAAGAAAACTGCACTTGGACATTTAAGGGGACTGGCTGAAGTGTGCACTTGCGACAGCCCTGGGTAGCGAGTCCTGCATCCGTGATGAGGACAAGGAACATGGCAGACACAACCAACATGTTGAGCACATTTAATGAAATCGTCTAATCTTTCAAAATTCAATTTCAGCACATGCTTACCAAAACCATGTGTAGTTGCATACAAGGTGTATTTGCACAATGAGTCCTAAAATAGATTAGCAGTAATGTCAGTCGTAGGCCATGCTATAAGGAGATTTGAGATAGCCAAGCAAATTGTGATTCACTGATAAGTGGTTTATAATCAAAACAATCTAGCTCTTACTCCAGTTCTGCACTGTTCTGAAATGCAGACTGGCAGAGCTTGGCTGAATGTCACCAGACAGTCTGGGGGCAGTGCAGTTCAATCTCAGCCAAGCGGAAAGCCCAGAACTGGAATCTCAGATGGTAAGTAGCAGCACCCCAGAGGTCTGTCAAGATGAGAAACATTTCTAGATCCACAAACATTGCCCGAGTGATCCTTTTGCCCTTTGGATTATTTTTGTAAAGATAAGGTATCCGTTGCAAAACCTGGTCTCTCTGGAAATGCCCCTTGAGCATTCATTCCAATTGAGAAGAGCCAAGTTAAATGGGACAGCAGGGGGCGATTGGGGTGACCTGGTGTGACTTTCTGCATCCTTGTTATTGTGGTGCATAGTTGACTGCATGTAATTGCCCAAATCCATAGAAGTAGAAAAGAAAAAACTTTCCTGTATGTAGTGTAACAAAAAAATTTTGAAATTAAAAGAAAAAAGAGCCTGTTTGGGGAATAAAGAGAATGTTACATATTTTATATGATCCATTTTGTTCCTATAACCATTGCTCTGAGTACATAGGCATTAAGATCTTTAGTCTATGGCAATGTCTGATCTAATAAAATTGGATTCTGTGAGAACACATAGCTTTGATGATGAGTGCATGCCATTTCTCCTGTGTGAGACTGAAGATGTAGAACCATCTTTAATGGTTCTTTAATTTAAAGAACCATCGCTGAGTAAGGTTGAGTAAGAATACATCTGTTCGACAGGACGCCCTAACCTGCAATTACAGGGCTTGTAGAACCTAAGCGTGGGACCCCTCGTCAGTAGTCACCAAGCTGAGTGCTCACTTTAATCATAATATCTTACACATCAAAATGTGTGCAATTGCACTGTAAGGGATTTACATCAGGCTGATTTTTTTTTCCTATCTGTGATATTTGGCATATGGACGCAGATGGTTATATGATACTGTAAAAGACTCTATCAATCTATAATGATTTCCAGGACACACTGAGACTAGAGAAGAGGGAACACAGCATTGCTCCAGCATCCATTTACTGAAGGACTCTAGAGAACCCATGCTATATCCATTGTCTGATGCCCAATGATCTGGGAAGGGAGGCTCCTAATGGCCAGGCTGTGGGTCCTTCAGCTGCATCCATCGCCACCTTCCAAAGCTCAGCCAGATGACGCCTCTTGCCACATTGCTTAATTAACATCTTCCCACTGCAGCACAGTATTGCTTCCTTCTCTGTCACACATGCTCCTGTTCACTTTGGGCTGTTTTGTGGCCTCTTCTTTAACTGCCTAAAATAACTTGTTTTTCAGAAATGATTTTCTTGTTGTTGGTGGTGGTGGTGGTAGTTTTTTGTTTATTTGATTGGTTTTGTTGTTTTATTCTT
Organism: Mus caroli; assembly: GCF_978045245.1. NCBI lineage: Eukaryota > Metazoa > Chordata > Mammalia > Rodentia > Muridae > Mus > Mus caroli. The sequence continues at coordinate 168,669,622 of NW_028227257.1, forward strand.
TAATCTTTTTTTACAGTCCAGTTGTTGTCCCCCTCTCAGTCTGCCCTCTGACTGTTTCTCATCCCATACTCCTTCCTCATCTCCAAAAGGATCTCCCCACCCCACACCCCCAGCACACTAGACATTCCTCCCCACTTCCCGGGGCCTCAAGTCTCTCCAGGGTTCGATGCATCTTTTCTCACTGAGGCCAGACCAGGCAGTCCTCTTCTGTATATGTGTTGGGGGTCTCATACCACCTAGTATATGCTGCCTGGTTGGTGGCTCAGTATCTGAAAAATCTCAGGAGAGGGGATGAGGGTGCAGAAGGAACATGATCAAATATAAGGGGGGCAGAGAGGAAATAGGAGTGAAGCCCTGAGGGCCAGCAGAAAGAATGGAAACAGGCAACCTTGGGAGGTAGGAGGCAGGTGGACACTCTAGAATGGACTGGAGACCTGGGAGGTGAATTACTCTCAGGACTCAAAGGGGGAGAGAAAACTTGTAGAATCCCACCTCCAGTAGAAAGACAGGGAAAGAAAGTAGGATGGAGTTGCCATCCCACAGTCAAAAACTCTGACCCAGAATTTGTTCTTGCCTGAAAGAACTGCAGGGACAAAAATGGAGAGGAGCCGGAGGAAAAGAAGGTTCAGTGACTGGTCCAAAGTGAGATCCAGCTCACGGGGAGGCCCCAAGGCCTGACACTATTTCTGAGGCTATAGTGTGCTTACAGAGAGGAGCCTAGCATGGCTGTCCTCCCAGAAACAATTTTCTAATCAGAAAATGACTTCCTTCATCTCCTTCTTATACTTCCCAATAGGCTTTGTTTCTAGAGTTCCAAGATCACCACACATCCTTTTTATGGACGACAGTAGCAACAACAACAACAATGATTTCAACAGCTTAAATATGTTAGTCAACCAAGTCAATGCTATAAATCACATAAACATGATGTAATTGTAAAATTGAAATCTAAAAGGACCAACATTAATATGAGAAGTTACTTTTATTTTAATGTTAATTTAATACCTTCAACATCGTGTATAAGGGTACTGGAAAGAGAGTACAGTAGATGGCTGCTGGGAAAACATGGGTTCTGGGTTGAAGAGAGATCTCAGTTGGTAAATCCTTGCCATGCTGGCTTGTGGATCCAAGTCTGGGCCCCACAACCCATGTACTTGTTCAGTTCAGTGAAGTATAGTTGTGGGATTAGTGCTGGGGAAGCCAGAGGTCAGCAGCAGGGGTGATTTCTCAGGTGCCCCTGCCCCATTTTTGATTCTCACTGGCCTGTAACTTACCCAGCCAGCTAGGATGGATGACTGGCCAGCAAGCCCCAAGGGCCCTCTTGTCTCTGTTTTGCCAGGGCTGAGATTATAAGCACATAGCATCTTGCCTGGCTTTTAAAAACATGGATCCTGGGGTTAGAACTCAGGATCTGAGTCTAGTCCTTGTTCTCCCCAGCCCTTCTGTAATATCGTTTGTCCTTAAAAATCACCTTTTATTTCCAACAGATATTTATTTACTTATTACAACGTAATCTAAAGGGAACAGTAGAGTTTTAAATGAAGCCTAGTGACATTACACCTTCTAGGCCCTGGCACATGGTCATAAGGAGAACCTTGGTCTTACCTCTATAGGGAGGACAAGGAAAAGCAGGGACAAGCTGAGAGGCAGAGAAAGAAGTGTATGGGTATGTACATGAGCATGTATTTCAGACTGTCAATCATCAGCTTTCTATTACTTCCACAGAAAAGTGGTACATACTCACGGGGCTTTAAACAACCCACACTGATTTCCATAGTGCTCTGAAAGCCCAAGTCTAAAATTGGTCTCCCTGAGCTAAAGTCAAGATCTTGGCAGAGCAATGTTCTTTCTGGAAGTGCTTGGGGAAAGCAGTTTTCTTGACTTTCTCAGGCTGTAGCCTGCCTCTGTGTTCTGGCTGGTGGCCCTGTCCATTTTTAAAACTTGCAGCATGGGCCACGTGCTTCTGCATGGCACTCCTCTGGGCATCCTTTTCTGCTTTGCAGAGACACATTATTACATCGGGTCATGTTAATACACAGAAGACCTTGTCTGTCTTAAGGCCAGGTGACTAGCATCTGGACTGCATTTCAGAAACAGCTCTCCTTTACTATTATTTACTTTTAACTCATTTATAAGCTTGTAGATATGTGAAGGTTATTATTTCTGTCTAACCCAAGTGGTCAATGGGACTTCACTGAAGGGGTGATACTTTAGAAATGGCCTAAGTTATGTGAGGCTAATGAGGAAGAAGTATTTTAGAGTTTTATCTGAGTTAAATTCTGGAGGTGAATGACTGTGGGTAATAAGAAAGGTATGAGCCTAGAGAGTAGGGAAAGATTAGAAAGTTAGACCAGAGAGGCTTTGGAGGTGAGTAAGATTGAGCTATGATCCCAAAGGTATTTATTTATATATGCACATGCACACTTATGGGAGTGAGTGTGTGGACACACACTCATATACAATTAAAAAAAAGAAATAGGTCTAAAAAGAAATGTATAAATGTATTTCACAAAGGTTGGTAATTGGGTACAGCCAGCTTTCTAACTATGGCCATTGGAGGAACTATGACAGACATGCAAAGGTGAAATGTTTCATGAGATCCATCAAATCATCATGGGAAATGTGGTTTCCCAGAGTCCTCTACAACTTCTGCTTTATACCATTCCTACTTCCTCTACCACAGTGACTCCTGAGCCAACTGGACTCATTGGGTCAAACAGTATGTGGCGTTAGGAAGAAGATTTGGTGGGCAGTAGATCTGGGAGGAGTTGCACGGGGGTAGATTTGATAAAAGTACATTGTATTCATGTCTGAACTTATATCCTCAAACCTAGAAACAACACCTCCATTGGGGCACCACTGAATGCACAGTTACCCAAAAAGCTGAGATCTGGAGACATTTTAGGTTTCACAAATACAAGCATACAAAGGCCGTCTCATCATCCCCCAAAGAAATGTAGATGCTTTTAAGTACATGCACAACGCACACAGACTAAGTCAACACTGCGCTAGTGCAATTTCATGGAGTCAAATGAGGAGAAATACATAAAGTGAACCAGAACCTGCTGAAGTCTTTCTAAAAGCCTGTGGCCATCTGGATACAGTACTCTCCCGTGAAAACACACTCAGAGTAATACCTTAGCAGGTCTCCATGTTTTGTTCTGCTGGACATGATGCAGCCATCCTGTATGCAGCCAAACATTCTAGTGTCTTTCTTAGAACTTGACTTTCCTTCCTGCCTGTTCTCCTTCGTAGGGAACTGTGGTTTGGAGAGTTTGGGGGTTTTGACATTTGACATTGTAATCTTTCAGGATTGTGATTTCAGAGATTTTTAGATTCTAGGTACTATAAACCTTACAGATTTTGATTTTTCAGAATCTAAACATTAAATATTATGACATGGAATTGTGCCTTTCAAGATTCTGACCAGCACTAAATTATATGGTACTTTAATAGCCAGGGTTGAGATTTGGGGTTTTATATTAATAGAAATGCATAACCAATAAGGGAGTTTTGAGTAGGAAGTAAGATTGTTTGAATTGTTTTTTTAAAGGATAAGTTGAGCTATTGGATAAAGAAGAATATGCTATCCAGAACAGAACTGAATACAAGCCAAAACAGAAGCCAAGGGGATAAGGCAAGGGCAGCTTAGCACTGCCCAAGGATAGAAATACAGCTTGACATGGAGCAATGCAGGGTGAGAGCTGGGTGGAACCGGATTTCACATCCAGTTTAAGGATCTAGTTCTGGATCAGTGTGAAAGAGGAGGTAGAGTTTGACCTTAGCTTCCAGAATAAGCTGACTGAGAGTGAACACTGGGAAAGGAGCATGCCTTGGAGGAAACAGCAAGAGTTGAATCCAGATATGTGAAACTTGAGATGCTTATTAGACCTCCAAATAGATGTCAAATGGGCTGTTGGATAAATAGACCCAGGCCTTGTGCAAGATGCCTGGGATTTTAAATTTGGAAGCCGAGTATAGATGATATTTAAGACAATGGCTTACTTACGGGGCATGTGTGGACCAACCGCACAGCAGCAAAGTGAGCAAATAGAAAAGAGGAGGTTCCCAGGTTGAAACTCAGACCTAGAGCAACCTCTAGAGAAGGATGGGGCACAGAGGGGAGTGTGTAAGGTACAGAGAGTCTTGGTAGATGAAAGTCGGGATGTCTGCAAAATGTGATGAAAGATTTGTTCTTGTAACTGAAAGTTGTGCATTCGGTTTAAAAAAAAAAAGTAGTTTCAAGGGAATGTGTCAGAACAGACTGGGAGCAGATGATGAGAGAGAGGAAATGTGCAAAGCTATATGTGGAACCTGGAAATTTTAATAATCCAGTAGCCACCACAGAGTGGTTTCAATATGATGGAAATTAACCAGAGGGAATGAAAGGAAACAATGTTGACGGAAAGAGAGAGCAATGCACATAAGTGGGAATGGATGGGGTTCTAAAATAAACAGAAGGTCTAGGCTTGCAGGATCACGAAGGGAAGACTGCTCACTCTTAGTCCTGGGTGGAATGAGTTGTGAGTGGTTGATGCATTATGGGATGCAGGAAGAACGTGACCTTTCATCTCATTTTGTCTTCAGATTTTATCAGTGAATCAAAAAGCAAAGCCATCGGATGAGAATGAGGAGACAGAGAAGAATGGGAGAAAAGGGAAACAGTGATACCATGAACACAGACCACACTGAGTACTGAAGTAACAGGGTGCCCAGGCAATAGATACACAGCCATTTCTGTATGCACTTGTTGAGTGAATGTACCTTTGTCTCCACTCACCCCATAGCATGGCTGTACCTGGACAGGACAGAATTTAAGAAATATCTCCCAGAGGACAACTCCACCTTGGAGGTTAATCTTCCAAAGTATAAACTGCAGACAAAGAAGTCCTGCATTCTGTGGTGCCTACTTGAACAACATCAGGAAGAGTTATTTTTAAAAATTCATATGATGTAGGTGAAAGTACCTTCTGCACAAATCTGGCAAGCTGAGATGAAACCCTGGGACCCACAAAAATGTGGAAGGAGAGAATCAACTCCACTAAACTGTTCTCTGACTTCCATATGTACTGTAGCTTACACACAGCCATGTGCACAGGCACACATGAACAAAATCTATGTAAAAAATATTAATTTAATCAATTGTTTCCTTAGATGAATGGTTGGTGTCTTTTTTACTTCATCATCTTCAGACAAAGAAGATAAAATTCTAAGGAATATTCAACCAAGCAATAGGATGGTAGCTCAAATATATTCTCAAATGTTACCAAGAGAAGCTAGTTTACACAGCCCATATTCTGAAACCCAATTGGATACTGTATTTAAAGCAGTCCTCTGAGGTCATATTGAAGACATTATAATGACCTTCCTGAGATTTCTATTCATCAGTTTATGAAAAGAAATGATTAGGTACTAAACAGAAACGTGCTGTGCCCTTGAGAAATAATACTGATACATAAGCCACATTGGAAGCTCCTAGGGTTTTAAATCTTGTCCTACCCCTAAGGCATGTGATCAAGAATTCCTTGAGAGGAAGATAATTCTAAGAGAAAGAGAAAATCTAGAAGAAGGGTTTGAGGGAGAATGAATATTAAAAAACTCAAGGAGCTAAACTAAAGTCACATTGGTTAGAAATGACAAGAATGATCCTGTCAAGATGGCAGACTCTTTATGGCTAGCTTTTTTGGTGGAGAAACATGTCTGCCACTGAGGTAGAGAAGGGACTTGAAGGTGGCAAGCTTGAGCCAGAGCAGCCATGTTAGAAACTGAAGCTGAAGAGCATAGTAGCTGCCATGAGGGATGATGCCTGAAAGGCAGAAACACATGCGATGACTTGAGATTTGAGGGAGATTAAGAGAACCAACCAGAAGAATATGATGAAGGAATGGAGTTGTGGACCATGGGGTTGATGGTTTTTGAGGATGTAGTCCAGGCTCCTGACTTGGTTAATGAGGTTGCCTCGTATCACAGAAAACTAATGGATAAAACAGACATGGCAGTCTGTCCATGAAACATTTAAGTCCTATGAAAAAACAGTGAATTGAAGTTTTATTCCAAGGTGTCCTAGTAGAAGAAAATGAAAAAGAATTTAGATTCTTTCATATTTCATATTTCATATTTGATTGGAAGATGTGCATTTTCTAAGTCAAGGAAAGCTTACATCAGAGGAAAGGATTTAGAAAGACATCTGAAGAGTGGTGTGTGTGTGTGTGTGTGTGTGTGTGTGTGTATGTGTGTGTGTGTGTGTGTATGTGTGTGTGTGTGTGTGTGTGTGTGTGTGCACATACATGTGCATAGGTAAGAGAGAAAACTAACCTAGCCAACGTGACTATAGCAAAGTGATTTGTAGAAGCTGAGGTTAAATTGATGGTTTTTATCACTGCAGACCAAACCACAGTCAAGTCTGCCTCTCAGCCTAAGGGCCAATGATCTACAGGTGCCTTGTGATTTCCTCTGGGGAGCTCATGAGTTTGTTTCTTTATTTCTAATTTCTCACTTCTCATGCTGTACCTTATAAAACAGCAGAATTCCCACCCTCCAAAATTGCTCACACTGTCTTAACAAAAGTCCATATGTATTTTCAGAACAAACTTTACATACAACTTTAGTTAAGTTACATATGAAAAACATTTCAAATATTATTATATGATGTAGAAAATGCATTCATTTTTATTGCTAAACAAAACTCTAAATAGCGCTGGTGAACTACTATGGTTATTCAAAACATGAAGCTGGGAATGTGTTCTCTATTCTTTGGGAGATAATTTTGATATGGAAATAATTATAGAAAAATCATGTTCTCATCCAGGGCAGGAAAATATATAATAGAAATTATTGTAATATAATCTTTATGATTGCTTTCCCAAACCCATACATATGAAAATTATTATTTAAACTCTAAAAGCACAAATTTGTCTCATTTAAGCATCTTAATATTTGGTTATGTATGGAGAAAAACACTGAAATTGTGGTTTTGACAAATGAACTGAAAAGTTTCACAATTTTCAGAATGGCATAATTAATTTTTTCTGTTCTTATATTGTGAATGGTTGAATGAGCTTACCATGAAGAGCAGAAAGAACATCCAGGAAACTGGAGCCCTTTCTGCTGCCATGTCATAGAACTCGACATTGTACTGGCTGGTTTTGTGTGTCAGCTTGACACAGGTTGGAGTTATCATAGAGAAAGGAGCTTCATTTGGGGAAGTGTTTCCATGAGATCCAGCTGTAAGGCATTTTCTCAGGTGGTGATCAAGCAGGGAGGGCCCATTGTGGGTGGTGCCATCCCTGGGCTGGTAGTCTTGGGTTCTATAAGAGAGCAAACTAAGCAAGCCAGGGGAAGCAAGCCAGTAAGTAACATCCCTCCATGGCCTCTGCACCAGCTCCTGCTTTCTTACCTGCTTGAGTTGCAGTGCTGACCTCCTTTGGTGATGAACAGCAGTATGGAAGTGTAAGCCGAATAAATCCTTTCCTCCCTGACTTGCTTCTTGGTTATGATGTTTTGTCCAGGAATAGAAACCCTGACTAAGACAGACATTAAACTACTTTTTCAGCTTTTTAAAGTTAACATTTTATTGATTATTTGTTAATTTCACATCATGCACTTATCCCACTCGGCTCCCCATCCCTTCATATCCAACCTCTACCCTTGCAACCTCTCCCCAAAAAGGAAAAGAAATCTCACTGTGGAAGCTGTAATGTGTGACAGTGTGTCCCACAGTCTACCCTTTTGTCCATACTTCTTTGCTTGCAGATGTTCATTGCAATGAGTCATTAATCTGGTTCAAGGCCTCTGGCTCCTGCTACACCATCAATACTGGATCCTCAGTAGGACTTCCCTCAGATATCATGTTTTTGACTTGTGTCATGGAGGTCCTGCAGCTTGGGATATGTAGGAAAGGCCTCTTCACAAATTCTAGCAGTTCATAGATAGGGTAGATGTTGGGGTGGACCAACTTAAAGCCCTGGATCTGGACCTGGGTCGTAGTTGGGCTGGTCAGCCTGCCAGATCTCCCATACCCACATCACCAGGGCGAGGCTCTCCAGCCAGTGCTCTCAAGCTAGCTCACCCAATGAGGTACCCAGTATGGGGGAGGGTCAGCTCTCTTCTCAAGTCCTTGGGTCGCTCACTTAAGCCCACTCAAGCAGGGTTGGCTCTATTGTGTTGCCAAAGCAAGGTACAAGGCCCACTCTCCTGAGTGCCGCAGCTGTTGAGGGGCAGGGCCAACTTTCAAGCTCTCATGACTGCAAGGCCAGCTCTCCTGCCTGCTGTATGTAAGTGGCAAGGGGCAAGGAAGGAATCCGAAGTTACAGAGAAAGAGAGAGAGAGAGGAGAGAGGAGAGAGGAGAGAGGAGAGAGGAGAGAGGAGAGAGGAGAGAGGAGAGAGGAGAGAGGAGAGAGGAGGGAGGAGGAGAGGAGGAGAGAGGAGAGAGAAGAGAGAGAGAGAGGGGAGGGAGAGAGAGAGGAGAGAGGGGAGAGGAGAGAGGAGAGAGGAGAGAGGAGAGAGGAGGAGAGGAGGAGAGAGGAGAGAGGAGAGAGGAGAGAGGAGAGAGGAGAGAGGAGAGAGGAGAGAGGAGAGAGGAGAGAGGAGAGAGGAGAGAGGAGAGAGGAGAGAGGAGAGAGGAGAGAGGAGAGAGGAGAGAGGAGAGAGGAGAGAGGAGGAGAGAGGAGAGAGAGAGAGGAAGGAAGAAAGAAAAGAAGCATATGGCCCATCCTTGTCACAAAAGAACCAAGAAAGTATCTTTCTTGTCATTGATATAACTCTAAGATGACAAATTGTCTTTTAACCAGGTATAAAGCATTTTCCCAGGTCTTCCATTTTCCCCACAATGTAGAATAACCCAATTGGCAAATAACAGAGAAAATACTTGAAGCCATTGTTAACAGCATCGCTTAGCTCCCATCACCAAGATCCACAAAGAAGGAAGCTTCTTGCAAAACACTTCATTGTTTGACATTAAAAATTAAAAAAAAAAAACAACCTATAGATTTTCAACTTTAAAAGAGGATTTATGGCCTTTTATATTCATTTGGTGTTGGCATAGAACACAGAGGCTTCTTCATACCAGGAAAGCACTCTAATGATGAGATCCATACCAGCCCTTTTGTTGTTTGTTATTTTGGGACAGGGTCTCACTAATTGGCCTAGGTTAGCCCCAAACCTATAATGCTCCTGCCTTTGTCACCCAAGTGCAAGGATTGCAGGCATGAGCCATCCTATCCTCCACTTACCAACAGGTTTTAAGAAAATTACTTAGAGAAGTTGGAAATAAGAAAGGATCATGGTGTGTGTGTGTGTGTGTGTGTGTGTGTGTGTGTGTGTAACTCAGTGGGGAATAGGAGAAAGCTACCAGACTAGAAAGGAAGCCTCACATATGGAGATCATACAGGGCATATGTCTTCTGGTGTGAAGAGCAAGACATGGGGACCCAATCTGTTAGGTAAAGGTAAGCATGTCATTCACACTACATGTGTGCTTGCATATTCATGTACGTATCTACTGACATAGAGTATACATATATGAGGTAAGTCACCAATTTGAGTTAGCAGATTATCCAGTCAGAACAAAACATCTCTTGAACATCTGAGGCAGAAATGAGTCAGTGAAATTTATTTAAACACCAGATCTCTCAACAGCCAAGAGTGGAGCCCCAGAGCTTTCTTTATCATCTTTCAATGGGGGGATTGAGAGTAATCCATTTGGAACTTAATTTTTTTCTGACATAAAATCAAACTCACACTCTTCTCTTAGGTTTATTTCTTTTAGATAAGGGATTATCCAACAACGTCATTTTATCTTGACCTTTATGTATGAATCTTCTTTATTCTCACAAGCATAGCTTCAACTTAAAGGCAATGTTCACAGCACATTTGATGATGATCAAGATTTAAACATTTCAAGATTTCTTTCCCCCCTTTCTTGATCAAAACTGTCTGGACAGTTCCCACAACAGCTTGAAGAAAGTCCCTGAGGCGACAGGCTTGGAAGTGATGACCGAAAGCTAGAGCCAAACTTACTGCTTTTCCAGAATGAGGTCAAGAGTTTTATAAATAGTTTCCCAAAATTGTTCCATCTGCCAAAGTGTTTGGCCACACCTGTGTGGTCTCAGCCTTTCCCACCCCTCTGCTGTTGATTTAGCCTCACTCCTCCAATCCTTCTCATTTCACTAAACAGATTAGAGAACTCTGTCCTTGCTCATGTGTGCACCACCTTCTATAGCACCACACCCCACTCCTGTTCTGAAACATGCATTCCCCCAAGTAAAAAGACCTAAAGCTGGTGGGCTTACCACCCACTGGGATCTATACCCAGGCTGCCCAGATATACAGTTTAAGGGGGATTATTCACAGCCCAGAAAATAGAACAGGCTGTTTGCTGACAGAAATCTGTATTTCTCAGCTTGGCTCCCTGTCTTTTCAGGGTATCTTCAGGTTTGTCTACACTCTCAAATTACAGAAATAAATTAAAAGGAAACGCAAAGGGTGAATCTCTCTGTCTCTGTATCTCTCTCTCATCCTATTTACCTCTCTCCCTTCTTCCTTCCTTGCTTCCCTTCTTTCTTCTCCAACATGCACATACTTACTTTTCCAACAACAATAAATTGAATTGAATAATTTATTCTGGGAAACTTCTGAATAAATGCATGGAAACTGAATTATTCAATCAATAAATACTTATGGACAACTTAAAGTGTGCTGTGAATTATTCAAGAAGTGAAGACTGCAGAGGAGAGACAGGATGTCTCTATGCGTGGAATTAATGTACTTTACCAAGGGAAAACCAATTTATCTGTTGGCCAATCTATCCACCTGTCCACCAATGTACCCATCTATGTTTCTAGATACCTGTGTGTCTGTCTATACAGTTACCCCTTTAAGGCTGTCTCTTACAGACTAGTCAAATGTGAAACACAAACACATTCAGCTACCTAAAGATCACAAAATGTTGTTTATCAATTTAAAAATATTCTGTCAAATGTTGGCAAACTACAACGAGATTTTGAACTATCTTTTCTTTCTATATTATTATTACACAATCTGTAAGCTATGTATACTTTTAAAGTTTTAACTGGCTAACAATTTAAAGAATATTTTATTACACATAAAAGTCATATGGAATTTCAGTTTCTGTGCCCATACATGAAATTCTTTGAGACTCAGCCAAGCCCAGTTTCCTCTGTCCTGTCTGTCACTTGATTTCACTATGAGTGTGCGCTTGGGCAGTTGTAACAGACTGCGGAAGATAGCAGTACCTGAAAGATTTGTTGTCTGGCCCTTGATAGATGCAGAGTCTGGATATATATTGTTCATGACATTATTTATGTGCTTGTGCATGTATGTGTGAGTGCACACAGAGGCCAGAGCTCAATGTCAGCTGTCTTTGTTCTTCACCTTACGTTTTTGAGACAGGGTCTCACTGAACCTGAAGCTCACTGATGTGGCTAAACTAGCTAGCCCAAGGATGTTCTTATTTCTCTCTCCTCAGTGCTGGGGTTACATGGGCTTGCAACCTCATCTGGCTTTGGTGTGGGTAATGGGGATCAAATTCAGTTCATTATGCCTGCAGGCTAGCCTTTTATTGACTGAGCGCTGTTCTTAGCTCTAGTATTATTTTACACACACACACACACACACACACACACACACACAATTCATGATGCTGACACATCTAGAGGAGGAAGTTTGGATGGGTAGAAAAGGAACTGTGATGTTTATGAATGTGAGAAATCTGAGACATTTTCAATTCTGTCCTGTGTGAACACGAGTGTGTGCTATATGGTCTTGGTAGTTTTTCATGCTAACTTTGTTCTTCTTTATAATTGGAAGATGCCCCCAGGTATGTATCTACATTTTATCTAAATTCTTCTACTGGTGGACAGTTAGTTAGGTTAGTACTATAACTTAGCTGTTGTGAATCATGCTGCAGAAATTTACAAGTGTCTTTGTGATGTGATGTGTCCTTTGGGTGAATACACAGGAGTGGTACAAACTTGGTCATACCAGTTTACTGATATGTTCTGTATAATAATGATGTATTCTCATTTCTTGGAGGAACCCCCATACTGTTTTCCATGGTGACTGAATTAGTTTATATGCTCATTAGCAGTGTATAAGAATTTCCATTTGCATAGGGCTTCCTATTGAATTTCTGTCTTCTGTGTACTGGTTTCAGAGTTCTTTATATATTATTTGCATTGTTGCTTCTTTTGAGAAAATTTACATGGAATTTTACTTATTTATTAACCTTGTAAATGGTCTCCTGCCACTTGGGAAACTGTAAATTGCATACAGTGACTTGAAAAGTGTTTCCTAATTTTGGACTTTGTTTCACCTGTCTTTTGTAATCTGTTAGAGAGTTATTAAGATGGAGTGGTCTTTTTCATGTCTGTGCAGTGGACAATGCTCTGGGTACCTGGGGTGACTCAGTACCTCCTTCTGCTCTGGAGGACATGAAGTCTGCCCAAAATACTCTGCCTTGTCATAAGTGCTACAGTTAGGATTTGGATTTGGACCTGGGTAGGAAAATAGAGTGCCCATTGCCTGTGGTAATTAGGCAAGAACTTATTACAGCATCCGAGAGCCCGTGAGCCCCGGGAAGAAAGCAGCTTCCACAGATCAAGTGGCTAGGAGTGTGCGGATCAGAGACATGGCTGTCAGGAGGACATTTGGAGCTGCTAGGCTGGTCAAGCAACACATCTGCCACTGCTGAATCCCACGAATCTGCCTCCAGCTGCTACGAGGCTCCCCTGCTTCCCCCTGGAGCTCCCCTGTTTCCCCCTGGCCAAATCTCCACTGAGCTGCTTGCTTATCCTGAATTATGCTCGTAAGGAAGTCCTAGAAATGTCTCTTCACTTGGTACGCTGGTCTCCAGCTCCATCTATTTCATTGTGTAAAGGAGCCACCTTTTGTGTCTCCACTCACCTGCTGGTAGGCATTCAGCATTCAGCCTTCCCTTGTCTTGGCTATTGTAGATAACACAGCTGTGGACAATGGTGTCCAGGTATCTCTGTGAAACGTTGACTTAGGATCTGTTGAGTAAATACCCAGGAGTGGTATCATATCGCTGGATCGTGGGGCGACTGATTTCCAGGGTGCTTGCATCTTTTTACACTTCCACTAGGAGTATAAGTGGGCTTCACTCCTCCTGAGTTCTTCCTGGCATTTGTCGTTTGTTCCCCTCATGGCAGCCATTCTGGCTGGTATGACATGAAATTTAGTACAGTTTTAATTTGCTTTTCCCTCTCAGTTAAAGATGTAGAGTTTTTTTTTTTTCTTTTAATGCTCGTTGGCCACCTTGTCTTTTGAGAGCCATCTGTTTATTGATCAAATTCATTTTTTCTTGTGAAACATAATTTGTCTTTATTTCATTTAACTGTATTATTATTGTGTGTGTGCATGATGAATGTGTACTGGCACATGAGTGGAAGGAAGAGGAAACTTTCTTTAGTAAGTTCTCTCATTCTACCTCCATGTGGATTCCAGGACTTGAGTTAATGGGCTCAGCCCTTATGTGACCAGTCCCTTTCCCACTGAGACACCTGACCAGCCCCAGACAGAACTTTTAAAAATAAAATATAAACTATAAGATCAAATGAAAACCATCATATCAAAGTTGGTCAAGCCAAGCCAACAGAACAATAACCAACAGAACTCTAAGAAAAGGCACAAGAAACAGAGACCCACTTGTTTATAGATTTGAGAGTCCCATAAAAGTACTAAAGTGAATATGTACTATGTATGTAGAGGACCTGGTGCTGACCTGTGTAGACCCTGAGGTTGCTGCTTCAGTCTTCATGAGTTCATAGGATCTTTGTTAAGTCATTTGAGAGGGCCTTGTTCTCCTGTTCTCCATCTCTTCTGTCTCCCCAACTCTTTCTGCTTCCTCTTCTGCAGGTATTCCTGAGCTTTGAGGGGAGGGATTTGATGGAGAAATCTCCCTTAGAGCTGTGTGTTCCAAGCCAAGATCTCTCTGTATGATGCTTGGCTATTAGGTCTCTGTAGTTGTTCCCATTTGCTGTAAGAGGAAACCTCTCTAATGATGGCTGAATAAAGCACTGATCTATGAGTATAGCAGGATGTCATTAGGAATCATTTAAATGTTACTTTTCTTAAAGACCAACAGCATCTGGTTTTACTGTAGGTCCTGGGCTATCTAGACTCTTGTTCTTGGTTACCCAAGCAATGTCAAGCATGGGTTGCATTTGATAGAATGGGCCTTAAGTCAAATCTGACCTCTGTTGATTATTGCCACAAATTTTATGCTGCCATTGCCATTAGCTTATTTTGCAGGATGGACATATTGTAGATCAAAGGCTTTGTGGTTGGGATTGTATTTATTTTATCACTTTTGGTAGCCTGCAGAATACCTTTCCATGTCATAGACATTAGAATATGGGGATGAAGGTTCTATGCAGGCACCAGCTCAACTTCTCCATGTTCAATGAGTTGTGTGGGCGTTGTTTTCTGCAATAGGGACTCAGTTTGTAGACCCAAACGGGATTTTAAAAAGGTGACTTGTGTACATTCGGAATCAATGCAAGAATAACACACCTGCATCCTAACAGATCAGGGGGACCTGAGACTGATGCAGAAGGAACCTTCTCTTCTACACTACTTGGGTTGGAAATGGAATCAACAAAATTAATTCGTTGGCATTTTTTCAACTAAAAAAAGATTGTTTCTCCCAAATAACCATAGTTTCTTCTCTTGGAAAAGTTATTATCCAGCTCAACCTGTAGTAGGAAAAACAAACAAACAAACAAACAAACAAACAAAAACAGATATAAAACAAAACAACAAAAACCCAAACCAACCAACAAACAAAAAACAAAGACAAACAAGCAAACAACTTAGTAGCCACCCAGACAAACTCAGGCCATTCAGGCTCACAAAATGAGTTATTTTCTTCATAATTTACTTCCTTCCTTACAGAAGCCCTTTAAGGATCCCTTTTAACTATGAGTGTTTGAGTTGCCAGTCTTCCTTTTCCTGACTTTTTACTAGCTAGAAGTTTCAGAGCCACTCCAGTACTTTCTCCCTGCGCTTAATCAAAGCCACACTGACAATCTTGTGAGGTGTCACACACTTCACTCCCGAGCCCCACAAATCACTAATAATAGCCTAGTATGTGTGTGTGTCTGTGAGGTCCTTTCCAATTTTCAGATGTAGGTTGACTTTCTGAGTTTCTAACTAGATGCTTTTTTTTTTTTTAAGATTATGAACATTTGGTCAGATTGCTAGAAGATTCTGTTTAACATGATTTCTAATTTATAAATATCCTCCATGCCAACTCTTTGGTATGACTGTGGTGACTTTTGACCACCTGAAAAGCAGCAGATAAGCCTTAAATAGAAGGACTGAGGACTTAAAAGGGTTGGGTGAATCAGTTAAGATCCTTTGGCTTTGAGTTTTTGGTCACCATGCTGCCAAGACATAAAGGATGTGTTTATAAATTTCATTCCAGTCTTTAAGCTGCAAGATGATCTAATTCTTTGCCAGTTGTGTGCATTTGGGGTGAAAACTTCCAGAGCTTGTCTTTTAAAAAACATTCCAGAAACATGAAAGCTAAGATTTTTGAAAAGAAAATTCATGATTGTCTACCAGCATGTCACCATGTAAATTTTAGATTCAGATCGAATATATTATTCTTTTTAAAAATGTCTGTAGTCACAAGTAAAGCCAGCTGAAGTTTTAATTAGGTGTTTATTTTGGCATTACCCAATAAAACTTAAAACTTGATTTGGTAATGTATTTGTTTGAGAGACAAGGAAGAAAAATGAAATCTATATGAGAGGAAACATATGCAGATAACATAGCTCAGGTCAAATCTCCTTAGGATTCCTCAGCCTTTACTATAGAGTGCCTTGTTGGGGCAGGGTAGATGAAATCATGTGGCAAGTTTGTTGACTATGAGTAGAGAGAAGGAAAGATCCCTGCATTGGATTGGGACCTGAAGCTTGTGTTATACCTGGGCTAAGTTTCTCCCTATCTAACCTCCACCTGGTGGAGATCTGTACAAGGGAGGAAAGCTGAACTGGCAGGTTCTCTTCAGAGGCGCTGCAGACACGTTTTTCAGTTCAAAGCCAAGATCTGAGCATCCATTCAAATACATGAGTCTATGAGGGACATCTCTTATTTAAAACAACAACAATCAACTATCATTGTTAACATTTTTCTTTCAAAAAACATTCAAAATCTATTTCCTTAGAATTTTCTGTATATAATAAATCATTAAAAATCATTGCTACATACTGAATGATAAATCTTCAGAATTAACTCATATTATTGCAAATGATAGGATGTTCGTCTTTTCTCAGGTCAAATAATCTATCATGTTTTTAAGCCACAGTTTTTAATTCATTCATCTGATGAATTCTACTAAAGACGACTCCATATCTCAGCTATTGTGAGCAATGCCGTATTGAGCAGATATATTGACCCCATTTCCTTCTGTATAGACACTGGAGAGTGCAGCTGGATCAGGGAGTAGTTCTATTTCCAATTTATGAAAGAACTTGCATATTGTTTTCCACGGCAGATGGACCAGAGTGTATTCATACCCAGCTGCTATAACGGTCCCTTTCTCACATTCCCACCAGAATTGGCTTTAGTCTTTTCAGTAGTAATGTATCCCTCCTGGAGCTGAGTTCCTACCTCACTGTGGTTTGAGTTTTCATTTCTCTGATTATTAGTGTCTTGAACACATTTTTGTTTACCCGTTTGTCACCTTTATGTCTTCGTCTGAGAAATCCTTGTTCAAATTCTTTGTTCAGTTGTAGTTGGTGCTATTGCTGCCTTGCTGTCGGGTTGGTTGAGATATTGCCTTATCAGATATGTGGTTTGCAAACACTTTCTTCCACACCATAGATTGTCTCTTTATTCCACGTTGATACAACCCCATTGTCTATTTTTGCTTTGTTGCTTGTGCTTCAGGGGTCATATAAAAAAAAAAAAAAACTTTGCTGACACCAATGCCATAAAATTTTTGGTTAATATTCTTTTAGTAGTTTACAGTTATAATCCATTTAAGTGGATTTTATATGTGAGTTTATGTGAGATAAGGGCCCAATTTTGTTCTTCTGCATGTGGGCATCTAATTACTTCAACCATTCATTGGAACACTATCTATTCTCTGTTGTATGGTCTTAACATTTTTATTGAAGATCATCTAGATAAAATGTGTGAGTTTATCTCTGTGCTTTCTATCCTGACTCATTGTCCCATGCCCCCATTTTTAAAGCCAGTGTTGTGATGGTATTTTGATTTTTATACTTATTCCAGTGTATTGTATTTTAAACTCAAGTAGAACAATATTTCCAGGTTTGTTAATTTTGTTTATAGTTGCTTTGGTTATGTGGGTTTTTTGCAATTCTGTATGACCTTTTTCTTTCTATGAAGAACATCATTTGGATTTTTATAGGGATTGTATTAAGTCTATAATCATGGGCACTTTAACAAAAGGAATTCTTCAAACCTAGGAACACGGGCTGTTTTCCCTCCTGACATGTGTCTTTGTCAGTTTCTTTCTTTCTTTCTTTCTTTCTTTCTTTCTTTCTTTCTTTCTTTCTTTCTTTCTTTCTTTCTTTCTTTCTTTTTCTTTCTTTCTTTCTTTCTTTCTTTTCCCAATTTTTATTAGGTATTTAATTCATTTACATTTCAAATGCTATCCCGAAAGTCCACTATACCCTCCCCGCCTGTCCCTGCTCCCCTACACACCCACTCCCACTTCTTGGCCCTGGTGTTTCCCCTATACTGGGGCATATCAAGTTTGCAAGACCAAGGGGTCTCTCGTCCCAATGATGGCCAACTAGGTCATCTTCTGCTACCTATGCAGCTAGAGACACGAACTCTAGGGGTACTGGTTAGTTCATATTGTTGTTCCACCTATAGGGTTGCAAACCCCTTCAGTTACTTGGGAACTTTCTCTAGCTCCTCCATTATGGGCCATGTGTTCCAACCAATAGCTGACTGTGAGCATCTACTTCTGTGTTTGCTAGGCACTGGCATAGCCTCACAAGAGACAGTTATATCAGGGTCCTTTCAGCAAAATCTTGCTAGTGTATGCAATGGTGTAGGTGTTTAGAGGCTGATTATGGAATGGATCCCCGGGTATGGCAGTCTCTAGATGGTCCATCCTTTCGTTTCAGCTCCAAACTTTGTCTCTGAAACTCCTTCCATGGGCGTTTTGTTCCCAATTCTAAGAAGGGGCAAAGTGTCCACACTTTGTTCTTTGTTCTTTTTGAGTTTCATGTGTTTTGAAATTTGTATCCTGGGTATTCTAAGTTTCTGGACTAATATCCACTTATCAGTGAGTACATGTCATGTGAGTTCTTTTGTGTTTGGGTTACCTCACTCAGGATGATACCCTCCAGATCCATCCATTTGCATAGGAATTTCATAAATTCATTGTTTTTAATAGCTGAGTAGCACTCCATTGTGTAAATGTACCACATTTTCTGTATTCATTCCTCTGTTGAGGGACGTCTGGGTTCTTTCCAACTTCTGGCTATTATAAATAGGGCTGCTATGAACATAGTGGAGCATGTGTCCTTCTTACTGGTTGGAACATCTTCTGGATGTATGCCCAGGAGAGGTATTGCTGAATCCACTGTAGTACTATGTCCAATTTTCTGAGGGACTGCCAGACTGATTTCCAGAGTGGTTGTACAAGCTTGCAATCCCACCAACAATGGAGGAGTGTTCCTCTTTCTCCACATCCTCGCCAGCATCTGCTGTCACAGGAATTTTTGATCTTAACCATTTTGACTGGTGTGAGGTAGGAATCTCAGGGTTGATTTGATTTGC
The DNA here is from genome assembly GCF_978045245.1 of Mus caroli. Classification (NCBI taxonomy): domain Eukaryota; kingdom Metazoa; phylum Chordata; class Mammalia; order Rodentia; family Muridae; genus Mus; species Mus caroli. The sequence goes on from NW_028227257.1 coordinate 168,688,426, forward strand.
ATTTCTCTGATGATTAAGGATGTTGAACAGTCTTTCAGTTGCTTCTCAGCCATTTGATATTCCTCAGGTGAGAATTCTTTGTTTAGCTCTGTGCCCCATCTTTCAATGGGGTTGTTTGGTTTTCTGGAGTCCATCCTCTTGAGTTCTTGATATATATTGGATATTAGTCCCCAATCTGATTTAAGATTGGTAAAGATCCTTTCCCAGTCTGTTGGTGGCCTTTTTGTCTTATTGACAGTGTCTTTTGCCTTACAGAAGCTCTGCAATTTTTTGAGGTCCCATTTGTCAATTCTTGATCTTACAGCACAAGCCATTGCTGTTCTATTCAGGAATTTTTACCATATGCCCATATGTTTGAGGCTTTTCCTGACTTTTTCCTGTATAAGTTTCAGTGTCTCTGGTTTTATGTGGAGTTCCTTGATCCACTTAGACTTGACCTTAGTACAAGAATATAAGAATGGATCAGTTTGCATTCTTTTATATGATAACTGCCAGTTGTGCCGGCACCATTTGTTGAAAATGCTGTCTTTTTCCCACTAGATAGTTTTAGCTCCCTTATCAAAGATCAAGTGACCATAGGTGTATGGATTCATTTCTGGGTCTTCAAATCTATTCCATTGGTCTACCTGTCTGTTGCTATACCAGTACCATGCAATTTTTATCACAATTGCTTGTAATACAGCTTGAGGTCAGGCATGGTTCTTTTATCACTGAGAAAACTTTTTGCTATCCTAGGTTTTTTGTTATTCCAGATGAATTTGCAAATTGCCCTTTGTAATTCATTGAAGAATTGAGTTGGAATTTTGATGGGGATTGCATTGAATCTGTAGATTTCTTTCTACAAGATAGCCATTTTCACTATATTGATCTTGACAATCCATGAGCACGGGAGATCTTTCCATCTTCTAAGATCTTCTTTGATTTCTTTCTTCAGAGACTTGAAGTTCTTATTATACAGATCTTTCACTTCCTTAGTTAGAGTCACACCAATGTTTTTTATATTATTTGTGACTATTGTGAAGGGTGTTGTTTTCCTAATTTCTTTCTTAGCCTGTTTATCCTTTGGGTAGAGAAAGGCTACTGATTTGTTTAAGTTAATTTTATACCCAGCTACTGCACTGAAGCTATTTATCAAGCTTAGGAGTTCTCTGGTAGAATTTTTAGGGTCACTTATATATATTATCATATCATCTGCAAATAGTGTTATTTTGATTTCTTCCTTTCCAATTTGTATCCCCTTGACCTCCCTTTGTTGCCTAATTGCTCTGGCTAGGATTTCAAGTACTTTATTGAATAGGTAGGGAGAAAGTGTCTTGTCTAGTTCCTGATTTTAGTGAAATTGCTTCCAGGTTCTCACCATTTACTTTGATGTTAGCTACTGGTTTGCTGTCGATTGCATTTATTATGTTTTAGGTATGGGCCTTGAATTCCTGATCTTTCCAAGACTTTTATCATGAATGGGTGTTGGATTATGTCAAATGCTTTCTCAGCATCTAATGAGATGATCATGTGGTTTTTGTCTTTGAGTTTGTTTATATAGTGGATTATGTTGATGGATTTCTATATATTAAACCATCCCTGCATCCCTGGGATGAAGTCTACTTGGTCATGATGGATGATCATTTTGATGTGTTCTTGGATGTGGTTTGGGAGGATTTTATTGAGGATTTTTGCATCGATATTCATAAGGGAAATTGGTCTGAAGTTCTCTATCTTTGTTGGGTTTTTGTGTGGTTTAGGTATCAGAGTAATTGTGGCTTCGTAGAATGAATAGGATAGAGTACCTTCTAATTCTATTTGGTGGAATAGTTTGAGAAGAACTGGAATTAGGTCTTCTTTGAAGGTCTGATAGAGCTCTGCACTAAACCCATCTGGTAATGGGCTTTTTTTTTTTTTTTTTTTTTTTTGGTTGGGAGTCTATCAATGACTGCTTCTATTTCTTTAGGGGATATAGGACTGTTTAGGTCATTAATCTGATCCTGATTTAACTTCGGTACCTGGTATCTGTCTAGAAATTTGTCCATTTCATCCAGGTTTTCTAGTTTTGTTGAGTATAGCCTTTTGTAGAAGGATCTGATGGTGTTTTGGATTTTCTCAGGATCTGTTGTTATGTCTCCCTTTTCATATCTGATTTTGTTAATTAGGATGCTGTCCCTGTGTCCTCTAGTGAGTCTGGCTAAGGGTTTATCTATCTTGTTGATTTTCTCAAAGAACTAGCTCCTGGCTTGGTTGATTCTTTGAATAGCTCTTTTTGTTTCCACTTGGTTGATTTTGCCCCTGAGTTTGATTATTTCCTGCCTTCTACTCCTCTTGGGTGAATTTGCTTCCTTTTGTTCTAGAGCTTTTAGGTGTGATGTCAAGCTGCTAGTGTATGCTCTCTCCAGTTTCTCCTTGGAGGCACTCAGAGCTATGAGTTTTCCTCTCAGGAATGCTCTCATTGTGTCCCATAAGTTTGGGTGTGTTGTAGCTTCATTTTCATTAAACTCTAAAAAGTCTTTAATTTCTTTCTTCACTTCTTCCTTGGCTAAGTTATTGTTGAGGAAAGCTTGTTCAGTTTCCACGTGAATGTTGGCTTTGTATTATTTATGTTGTTATTCAAGATCAGCCTTAGTCCGTGGTTTTCTGACAGGATGCATGGGACAATTTCAATATTTTTGTATCTGTTGAGGCCTGTTTTGTCACCAATTGTATGGTCAGTTTTGGAGAAGGTAACATGAGGTGCTGAGAAGAAGGTATATCCTTTTGTTTTAGGATAAAATGTCCTGTAGATATCTGTTAAATCCATTTGTTTCATAACTTCTGTTAGTTTCACTGTGTCTCTGTTTGGTTTTTGTTTCCAGGATCTGTCCATTGATGAGAGTGGGGTGTTGAAGTCTCCCACTATTATTGTGTGAGGTGCAATGTGTGCTTTGAGCTTTACTAAAGTTTCCTTAATGAATGTGGCTGCCCTTGCATTTGGCGCATACATATTCAGAATTGAGAGTTCATCTTGGTAGATTTTACCTTTGATGAGTATGAAGTGCCCCTCCTTGTCTTTTTTTGATATCTTTGGGTTTGGAAGTCGATTTTATTCGATATTAGAATGGCTACTCCAGCTTTTTCTTCAGACCGTTTGATTGGAAAATTGTTTTTCCAGCCTTTCACTCTGAGGTAGTGTCTCTCTTTTTCCCTGAGATGGGTTTCCTGTAAGCAGCAAAATGTTGGGTCCTGTTTGTTTAGCCAGTGTGTTAGTCTATGTCTTTTTATTGGGGAATTGAGTCTGTTGATCTTAAGAGATAAAGTAATTGTTGTTTCCTATTATTTTTGTTGTTAGAGTTGTCATTCTTTTCTTGTGTCTGTCTTCTTTTAGGTTTGTTGAAGGATTACTTTCTTGTTTTTTCTAGGGCATAGTTTCTGTCCTTGTATTGTTTTGTTTTGTTTTCCTATTATTATCCTTTGCAGGGCTGGATTCGTGGAAAGATATTGTGTGAATTTGGTTTTGTCATGGAATACTTTGGTTTCTTTATCTATGGTAATTGAAAGTTTGGCTGGGTATAGTAGCCTGAGCTGGCATTTGCATTCTCGTAGTGTCTGTATAACATCTGTCCAGGATCTTCTGGCTTTCATAGTCTCTAGTGAAAAGTTTGGTGTAATTCTAATAGGCCTGCCTGTATATGTTACTTGACCTTTTTCCCTTACTGCTTTTAATATTCTATCTTTATTTAGTGCATTTGTTGTTCTGATTATTATGCGTCAGGAGGAATTTCTTTTCTGGTCCAGTCTATTTGGATTTCTGTAGGCCTCTTGTATGTTCATGGGCATGTCTTTCTTTAGGTTTGGGAAGTTTTCTTCTATAATGTTATTGAAGATATTTGCTGGCCCTTTAAATTGAAAATCTTCATTCTCATCTACTCCTATTATCTGTAGGTTTGGTCTTCTCATTGTGTCCTGGAATTCCTAGATCTTTTGACTTAGGATCTTTTTGCATTTTGCATTTTTTTTGATTGTTGTGTCCATGTTCCCTATGGAATCTTCTGCACCTGAGATTCTCTCTTCCATCTCTTGTATTCTGTTGCTGATGCTCACATCTATGGTTCCAGATTTCTTTCCTAGGGTTTCTATCTCCAGCGTTGCCTCACTTTGGGTTTTCTTTATTGTGTCTACTTCCCTTTTTAGGTCTTGTATGGTTTTGTTCAATTCCATCACCTGTTTGGTAGTGTTTTCCTGTAACTCTCTAAGCGATTTTTGTGTTTTCTCTTTAAAGTCTTCTAGCTGTTTACTTGTGTTTTCTTGTATTTCCTTCTTAATGTCCTCCATCATCATCATGAGAATTGACTTTAGATCCATGTCTTGCTTTTCTGTTGTGATGGTCTTTCCAGGACTTGCTATGTTGAGAGAGTTTGGTTTTGATGACACCAAGTAACCTTTGTTTCTGTTGCTTCTGTTCTTAAGCTTGCCTTCTGCCATCTGATTATATCAAGTGCTTGCTGCCCTCCGTATATCTAATTGGAGCCTGTCCTTCCTATAATTCCAGTTGATTCAGGACTCCTCAGAGTCCAGCTTTCTCTCTGATCCTTTGATTGTGGGCTCCTGTGAACCTGAGAATCTGGGTGTGTCAGAGTTTTTGGCAGTCAAGCTTCCTATGAGACCCTGAAATGCTGGTGTGACCCAGCTCCTGTTATCCTGGGATCCTGTTGTCCTCAGATTCTGGGCGTGTTACTGTGCCTGGAAGTGGTGTCTCCTTTGAGGACCGTGGAGCTGTCTGCTCTGTTCAAAACCAAGGTAAACCAGAACTGATCAAAAAGGAATCCGAGCCTCTGCTTAGGAAGGGCTCTGGTGTTCTTGCTCCTGCTGTCACAGGCCCATCACAATTGGATTTGAACAGGTGTTGTGTTCCACTCACCAGTGATCCTAAGATCTTGTGACGAGTCCTCTGGGGACCGTGGGGGTGTCCGCCGACTCTGCACCCCAGGTGACCTGGTCCAGTTTCTTTCACCAATATTTTATGGGTTTGTTATATTAATGTGCTGAATAAATTTGCTACAAATCTATTACAAAAGTTTTGATACTATATTTTACTGTGTTCTTTAATTCATCCACAGATAGTTCATGGTTAGTATATAATAATGATACTGATATTTTTGTGGATGTCAATAGAGTATCCCTATAGAGCCTAAGCTAGTTTTGAAAGTTATATGGAGCATTAACTGCCTCAAATTCACAATCCTACTACTTCAGCTGGTTTGGGGACCGGATAAGCCACCAAAGTTAGTTCTGACTTCCTTCCTTTCTCCCTTCCTCCCTCCCTCCCTTCCTTCCTTTTCTCATGTGTGTGTGCATGCACATGTGTGTGTGTGTGTGTGTGTTTTGTGTGTGCGTGCATGTGTGTGTGTTGTGTGTTGTGTGTATGTGTGTGTGTAGTAAAGTATGTGTTTCTGGTAATGTGTGTATATTTCTAGTAATATAATCCATGCCTTTACATATTTAGAACAAGCACTCTATTATTAAGCTATATCCCTAGCTCTCTGGTTTTTGTTTGCTAATTTTATATCCCAAAAATTTATCACGATTTTCATTTCTAATGTTTTGGGCTTTGGGGTGTTTCGTTCTGGAGCATGTAGTATTTTTTCACATATAAAAGCACATTATCTGCACAGAGAATTAGTTTTCTTCCTTTCTGATGTCAAGGCCTGTTCTTTCTTTTTCTTGTCTTTTAACCGTACACATTTCTCTTTTTTTTTGCTATAATATTATTTATTTTAAATAGAAAAGGGAACCTGCACTCACATAATCTGAGCAATATGGTAATCAAAATAAAACCTGAACAGATACAACATAAGTTGATATTTCAATATGGATGAAAGAAATCTCACGAGGCCCTACTCTTAGAACAGCTAAAGATAATTAATGAATGCTGGGATACATATTTGTGTATATGTACATGAACCCTACACACTTCTAATTTTATGCTACATATATATGTACAGAGGGGAGACTTTGGGAATGAACCAGAAGTTAAAAGCACTTCCTGCTTCCACACAGGGAAGCTCACAACTGCCTATAACTTCAGTTCCAGGGGCTTAGATACTCTTCCACACTCTGTGGACACTGTTCACATAAATAGACAAGCAGGCAGACACACACACTCACATAAATCAATGAAAGAAGAGGGTATCCTTTCTTGTTTCTGATGTTAGATGTAAGGTTTTAAATTTTCTCCAGGAAGTATGATATTAACTATAGGCTTGAGCTATATGGCCTCTGTATGTTCTTCCTGCCATCCATAACTTATTCAGAATTTTTAACATGAAGGAATGTAGAACATTGGCAATGCGTTGTCAACACCTATGGAGTGACAGTATGGGTTACACCTATGGAGTGACGGCATGGGTTACTTTTCTCTCGGGGTCCTTGTTTGGCTTTAAAATCAGGGTAATTCTGGCCCTTGGAAATATTTTTCTCCTCTTCAACTTTTTAGACAAGTTTACGAAAGATTGGCACTCATTTTTCTGGTGTATATATTTATTTCTCTATATTTTAATGCCCTATATTTGTTATATTTATTAATATATTTACCCTATATATTTAGTAATATGTATTTATTACTCTATATTTTAATTGGCTGCCATATTTCATAAGCTATTCATAATTTATCATCCTTGTCAGACAACAGGAAAATCAGAGTTAATGGAACCAAAGAACCTATAGAATTTAAATCAAACCAGTGGTTTGGAGCCACAGTGAGAGCTCACAAAGGAAAAGTTGTGGTGAGTATGAATGGGTCATGGAACTGCTTGCCTTGTGTGTCACACAATTTAATGCCTGTTTTACACAAATGCTTTTTGTATTTGTATACATCGATAGACTTATTGGCGGCTCAAAGAAATGTGGTATGTAAAACCAGACACTCAGTGATGGAAATTAAAGACTATATTAACAATGTGCTAAAAGCTTTAGGAAATGAAGCCTTTCCCATCCTAAAATTTCAGATATTTTCAAACACTTTAAAAATTACTAGGAAAGATGGAAAATGAAAAGCTACCTCTTACAGGGGTAAATACTTTATTGCTTAAGACCAATTTGAAAGGCTATTTTAAATTGAGCCAGAGAAAAATAAATCAAGGGGAAACACTCTAGGGTTGTTTAAATGTTTATGTATTGTGGTATCCTTTTTAGAACAGTGGAAAAGTTTCTCTTAACAGTAAGAACTTTAAAAACTACAAACTAACCACTATTTCTAAATTAATGGTTTTTAAAGTAAGTAATCCCACTGTTTTGTTTTGTTATGTTTTGTTTTGTTTTGTTTTGTTTTGTTTTGTTCATTTTTGAGATAAGCTTTCTTTGTGTAGCCTCAGCTGTCCTTGTACTAGCTCTGTAGACAAGGTTAGCTTTGAACTCACAAAGATCAGCCTACCTCTGCCTCTGCCTCTGCCTCTGCCTCTGCCTCTGCCTCTGCCTCTGCCTCTGCCTCTGCCTCTGCCTCTGCCTCTGCCTCTGCCTCTGCCTCTGCCTCTGCCTCTGCCTCTGCCTCTGCCTCTGCCTCTGCCTCTGCCTCTGCCTCTGCCTCTGCCTCTGCCTCTGCCTCTGCCTCTGCCTCTGCCTCTGCCTCTGCCTCTGCCTCTGCCTCTGCCTCTGCCTCTGCCTCTGCCTCTGCTTCTGCCTCTGCTGGGATTAAAGGCATGAACCACCACTGTCCAGCAAACAATCCCACTTTTAAATTTGGATCATTCAGCTTGCAAATGTTCTAATTTGGCTTTCATTCCCTCATTGTTGTAAATAATTATACGTGCCTAATCTATTGAGAAATGAATAATTTTAATAGAGCTTGAGGTTTTTGGTTGGTTTGGTTTTGGTTTTGGTTTGTTTTTAGTTTGTAGAAGGACTCAGTGCAGTACTAGACATGAGTCATGAATAAGGATATAAATCTAATTCTTTTTCTAGGTCTAATTCTGCCCAGGTTCTTCATGGTAGATAAGTGTCTAAAAATACATTTAATATTCAAAGTGTAAAACGCAGTGTAAAGCTCCACAGTTTTAGGATGGCTACTGTACATCATCACTGAGATGTATATAGACCGTGGGCCTGATAAATTTTCATGTGTAGTGTTTATTTTATTTCCAAGATTCTTATAATGGAGTATATAAAACAAATTAATTAAAAGAGGAAGAAACCAGAGTGTGCTGTGAATGAAACATACTTTTCTTATTATTGTTGAAATTAACTTTTGCTGGTAAAACTCCTGATATTAAGGAAGCTAATCTGAAGGAAGTTCTCTCATTTCATCCTAATATATTCCTTGAAATGACATCACAAGGCATAATTTAACAAGTATGTTTTTTATTTCACCAGAATCCTAAAATTAGAACATGTTGTCAGCCATTAAATAAGTATCTGTATGACAAATTACATAACATAACATCCAAGATGTGAGAGCCCATTCCTAATAACCTGATACACAAATCTGTTTTAAGTTCTCCAGAGGCCGTGCATTCCATTTTATTCAGCACACATTTGTTTATTAATGAGATTTCTCATGCAAAGCTCCATGTTTAGTGTGGCTAGCACTTAAATGAATCCTAAGCAAGACTTTAATGTGACCAAATGCTTGTGTGCTGTACATAGTTCTCAAAGTTACTGCTCTATATAGTTTACATGGAAACAATCATGGAATGTTTTACTTATAACCTTCAGGGTATTTTTTCCAATTTAAAATTGAGCGTGAATCTATGGAATGGCTAGGGTAGTTCATCTCCACCATGAAGGTTATATGTGGCCACTGGAGTTTGTCAGAATGAGTTTCACTAAAGCAAGCAGAGTCAGAGAAATAGGTTATTTTCCATTGGGTAGTAATCCCTTAGAAATGTGTGTCTGTCATTAGCACCTGCCCTTTAAATGCTTGCTGGTCCTCACGATTACATTCAAGATAGTAAAATGTATTGATAATGAGGGAGACTGACTACATAATAGTTATTAATTAAAAGTTCATAAGATTCAACTTCAGTAATAAACTGAGGGAGTTCACAAAACAGAGATTTATTAACCTGCATGAATCCATTGTTTTGAAAGCCATTTTGAAAAATTAACAACCAGACAAAGGAAGAGATGAGTTATTTTAAGATATAGCATTGATTCATGCACTGTTTGAATGTTATTTGCTGTTATATTCCCCCTTTTTAAAAAGAATAAATAGAAGATGTGAGTTCTTAGCTTTTAAAAAGTAATTTTCTTTTGCCAGTTTTACTTTTTATTTAATTAAAAACTGTACCACGAGATTGAATCAATTCTTCAGTATAGATTTTACAACTTTTTAAATGAATTAATATTAAAAATTAGCTTTGGAAGTTTGTCTCTCTCTACTGTGATATGAACATGCTGAAGGTGGATTAGTTCATGTAACAATATAATCATCTATACTTGTCAACAATTCAGACAAGATTGGTATTATTCAGGGTGGTATGGCCATACACTACTAGTCAACACTTCAAATGAAGCTATTGTCTGAGAAACCTAAATCAAAACTATTTCTTGCCTTTGGTCTCCACAGGCTTGTGCCCCTTTATATCACTGGAGAACTCTAAAACCTAATCCAGCAAAGGACCCAGTTGGCACATGCTATGTAGCAATTCAGAATTTCAGTGCCTATGCTGAGCATTCACCTTGTCGAAACAGTAAGTATATGCCCCAGTACAGGGGAATGCCAGGCCAGGAAGCAGGAGTGGGTGGGTTGGGAAGCAAGGCAGGGGGAGGGTATAGGGGGCTTTGGGGATAGCATTTGAAATGTAAATGAAGAAAATATCTAATAAAAAATTTTAAAAAAAGAAGTAAAATTTGGCTTGAAAACTTTCAAGCTTGAGAGCTGTGACAGAAGATATCCAAGATTTAGAGCTCTACTGATCTAGTATTTATTTATTTATTACTTTTATAAGAAACTAAGACACTATGACCAAAGCAACTTACAGAAGAAAAGAGTATATTGGAGCTTATAGTTTCAGAGGGTGAGTCCATGACCACCATGGTGGGGAGCAGGGCGGCAGGCAGGAAGGCATGGTGCTGAAACAGTAGCTGAGAGCTTACAACAGATCCTTAAGGAAAAGGCAGAGAGAATGAGAACTCTAACTGAGAATGCTTTGGTTTTGAGACCTCAAAGCCTAGCCCCACGTCACACCTTTTCCAATAAGGACACATTCCTTCCCAAAGAGTTCCATCAATTGGGAACCAAGCACTCAAATATATGAGTCTATGAAAGTCATTCTCATTCAAACCACATATTTTTAATCTAAAGGTTTTTATTTTGCATGTATATATGCACATACATGCCATAGCATATGTGCAGAAGTCAGACAATAAAGAGTTGGCTCTCTCCTACCACCATACAGGTCTTAGGGATAAAGCTTGGGTCGTCAGCTGTGGCCACAAGTACCCATATGTGAGCTAAGTTGCTGGCTCTTCTGTATATAAAAGTCAGTTTTTAGACAGTCTTTGGTAGAATTGATTGGATCTTCCAGTTTGGCTCTTGACAATTTTTGTTGGAAATCCCTACTCTGTGCCCCACAAGATGCTGTCTGTCCACCCTACTTGATTATGAAAACAGTAATATCAGTTAGGATGATTGGACTGAGCTCATTTCTGACACCAGCATTGCACAGCCTTCGTTCTCAATGACTGTTGCTTTGTCAACTGTGAACCTGTTATCTGCATGTTGCACTTGTTGATGAAAATGTTGACTCCCCTTTATTCTCAAATACCATCTAGCCGTCCTGGGTTTACCCAGAACAGCACCATTTCTATGTCTCTTATGTGTCTTTGAACTAGCTGTATAGACCAAGCTGATTTTAAATTATTGATATTTCTGTGTCAGTTCCAAATTGCTGACTGCAAGCATATTCCACCACACCAGTACAAAGTAGCCTTTAAAGCAAATGAGTGTAGTCATACTAGCACCAGTGTCAAATTTGGGAAATTCAATTACTAATTAATTATCTGCTTGAAATTCTTTAATAAACCTATCTATCTATTGTTCTGAGTCTTTGGTAGATCACTAGGAGCTGTGGATAAGCAACAAAAGAATTTTCCATTCTTCTTCTTCTAACTAATGGGAATACATTGTAGAGAGATGTCACTACAAAGAAAATTAGAGTAACTTATTTTAGATAGTAACCTTTTTAGAAAGACCCAGCCTGAAGCTATTATACATTGTCCTAAAAACTACAAATAAAATTTCCCTTTTCTGAATACTTTTTTTTTGTTTGTTTGTTTAGATTTTAGATCAATTCAGGGAAGACAGTAAGCAAATATCAGAATAAAACAGCTCAAAAGCAAACCTGAACTTTTTAAACCCAAGAGTTTTTCATGAGGACTTTGGCAGGAAACAAAAAGTTTGATTTTCTAGGTGTGCACTGTGCTAAAGAAAGAGTCTGAAGTTCAGGACTTTATTTTAAACAGCTTTAAAAAAAATTAGGTTTCATGCTGAGAATGGGACTCAGTAATTCACTCAGCACATGTTTTCTGTACACGTTGACACCAACTGAAGTAGAAACCTCAAGTTCTTTGGAAAGCCAGTTATGTCAAATGATGTTTTGCTGGGGCATTGAATCTGGTAACTTAGACTCTTCTGGCTGTTGTGAAGTTCATTCATGAAACCTGTCACCACGCTTTCTTATTCTGCCTTTATGCTTTATATTCTTGTGGCCTGAGTGCCTGGGTAAGACTCTGCTCACAGAATCTCAACCTATGAGGTACCTGTTTCAGCATGAGCTTGAACCATTTTTTAAACACTGTAAATTATGCTGCCCAAGACTTTGGAGCTCTGTGGGCACATTACCATGCCTGTTTCTTCACTCATTTTCCCAGATAGAAAAACGTAGAGCCAATATGAAATGGAGCTTAGGTGGAGCGGTGGAATAGTTCTCTAAGAGCTGTTTGGCTATAGAACATACCTACACTTTTCATATAATCAATCACACATCCTCCTCTTCAAATTACCCACAGAGCTGACTTCCTGTCATGGCTGAGAAGCTCACAGTCCACTAACATAAAGCCTGCTTGCCCATGAGCATATGATCAATACCACAGCAGCGATATCTTTTTCAAAAGAGATCTGAAAGAAGCGTCTTGTATTACTTCTGGAGCACAGCCCTGGAGGCACCGTGAACAATGTGGGCAGTAGCCTACTCATTCATCTGAACGGCATGCCTTCTGTTCTTATGGCCATTCATAATTCAGGTTAGAGCAGTTCTCACAGCCCTACAGTTTCACATTAGCAGTTAACCATCGGCAATGAATGAAAATGAATGACACACATCCCTAGATTCCTGAGTTTATACTGGGGCATAACATTTAGAGACACTGTGAGGTTCCAGGAAGAAAAAACTCCTCAGGGACTCATAAATTATATTTCAATGAGAAAGGAGAAGTGGGCTTGCAGAGCAAAGATCCTTACTCTTCTCTAATTGCCACTCAAAACAAACATTGGAAGTTGATTATTTTCTCAATGACTTGTTTTCAGTTAGAAGATTTTTTTTTCAGCATCCTGTTTTAAAGTAAAGAATGGTTAGGTTTCTTCCCTTCTGCATAATGTACAATATTACAAATAAAGAACCAATTTCAAAAGTGGATTTTTGGGAAGGTTTGTGTGCTTATAAATTATTTCTTAAATATAATCAAATGCAATCCACGTGGGTTCAAATTGAGTACATTGTACATTCACACATGTATCTGAATATGCATACATTTTACACCACTGGATTTCTAGAAAGTTAGAACCCCACGAATTGAGGCTATATAGATGAGACTGAAAAAAATGAGCTTTTAGGGAACGCTATAAAACTCGTAATCATCAGTCTGAACACAGAGTTGTAAACAAAGGAACAAATTTGGTGGAAGACATTGCATCGGCTTAGTAAAGCATCAGAAACATAAAGCGGGTAAGATCAGGTGTAGTGATGTACACCTGTAATCCCAACCCTGGGAGGTAGAAGCAGGAGATTGAGAGTTCAAGTCCACTGTTTGCTACATGGTGGGCTCCATGACAGCCTGGGCTGTATAGGATCTTCTCTCAGCAAACAAACAAACAAACACAAAACAAGCAAATAGAACAAAGGGATGCCTGCACAGAATTGATAAGGAGAAGCTAAAACTATGAACTGGCTGGAAGAAAGGATATGGACAGTGTTGTGGAAAGTTAGAAGGACCAGATCTATTTTAGAGATATTTTGAAACAGAGGCATGCCCAGCCTATTTCCTGCAGCAATGTTTGCTCCTTTCCTGCCATTTCACTGTAGTATTGTTTGAATGATATCCTCAGTGAGAAAATGTAATTGTTAATATGTTTTCATCTAACTACATAATAACTGAGACTCCCCCACTCAACTACATTTTGACTATAATTTAAGTGAGTTGGAAGTTGTAGGGCCTCTTTGGAAGTACAGGTAAGAGTGAGTAAATTTGTGATCCTAGTGTCCTACAGATTTCAACAACAATATCACTGGAGTCTCTATGCTCACTATAAAGCCTACAGTTTATAAAAATGTATGACAAGACCTCACTGGGCTCTTCAGTTAGTAAACAGAATACAAAATAAACCATGACTTGAGGGTTTCTCTTCTGATAACATTAGCCATTGCAATGTCCCTGTGAGGTCACTAGAATCAGAAATGTAATTTTCAAATTAACCTAATTTAAAATTATGTTCCTCTTAAAGAGCTGGAGATGTAGCTCAGTTATGCCTAGCAGTTATGAAACCCTGGGTTTGGTCCCAGCACTACAGCCACTGGCTGGAGCCGTTGACATTTGTAACTCCAGTACTCAGGAGGTAGAAGTAGGAGATTCAGAAGTGCAAGCCCATCTTCAGCTATAGAGTTGGAGGCCAGCCTGGGCTACGTGAAAAGTGAAAAGGAGATCTTTACCAGTATTCTCTGCAGAAAACATGCACAGGGTTATGTTTTCAAGTTGTCACTGTACAAATGCCAGAAACACCAGGAGTAGGCAAAGTAGACACTGCTGTCATGTGGGGATTTGGGGGCATAATCAGAAAATTGATTTTATCTTGGGGGTGAATATGAGTGTACATCCCAACATACACCCCTCCTTTGATGTGTTCCCCAACTAAAGAATGGCTTATGTGGCCTGTACTCAATAGACCTAATATTATAAATCCCCAAAACTCATCTCCCTGCAGCGTTAATATTCAGGATCTGAAAATACATGAATATACGTATTTGAAAATATTGATTACATGTACTCAATATTGCCTGGAATGCATTTTAAAAATAAAACATAAATTGTTCTCTTTAACTCAGTGGTATGTGGGGAAACAATGGAATAATCTGTACTGCTTAATAAACATTTCTCAGAAATGACCTAACAGGTGTGTGTTTTCATCTTTCCAGGCAATGCTGATCCCGAAGGCCAAGGTTACTGCCAGGCAGGGTTTAGCCTAGACTTCTATAAGGTGAGTCTTACTGTCACAGCATGTGCATGGGGTGAGTCTTCATGTCTTGCTCCTGTTTTACCCTCTGTCTTTCATCACGATCCCCAAACCCCAGACAGTAATAACCAGAGAAGCTTTGGGATCAGAAATGTCTGGCAACTTCTCCTTGAGATTTATTTTGTTTTCCTGTTCACTATTTCTATTTAAATTTATGCACATGATAATAACATGGAGAAACATAGGATATTAAGAAACTTCCTTCCCACCCAGGATGAACCATTCTTGAATACAAAATGCAATAGCTCATTTATAAAGATCACAAGAATCTATTAACTATTTCTCACTTTATCACTCAGCTGTAATTGGCTGCTTTGATCTAATATGCATATTAAAATTTACATAGCCCCTGAGAAAACAAAGGGCATTTGATTCACTTATGAAGGAAAAAAATTCTGTGCCTTTGAAATTAGTGTGAGGAAATTTTATAAACATATGCTGTTTTACTATTGGTCCATTGCATTTCACTGTGATTGCTTGCTTTGATAGTTTACAGATTGAAGTTAGAGAATGGAGCTGCTTGCATTTGCTAATCTAGAATTTTTGCTTTCTTTTTTGAAAGAGGGTGGAATTACATTTTTTTTAAAAAAGATTTTACATTGCTTTATTTACTCATTGGGGGCGCTCCAAAGACAACTCTGGGGACTCAGTTCTCTCCTAGCTTGTAACTTGCAAGAATCAAATTGACCTTGTCAGGCTGGAGGGCTAACACCTTTACCCACTGAGCCATTTTGCTGGCGATAGCTATATTTTTAAAGGCGACATTATTGTCACCTTGAAAATAATTGAAATGAATTTATTTTTTGTTGCCAAGATTTTCAAAAGGCCATGCCTGTTGAGCTGCCAACTTGATGCCTTGCTCAGGTTCAGCCTTCCCCCCTACCCTGAATTTATGTTCTCAAGGGATCAAGGTCAACGTGCTTGAGTCAAATTCAAATTATTTAACATAATGCACTAAGTAACTAGAAGGAAAAAAACATGAAAGAAAACGACCTTCAGGCCCCAGATACAAGGACCTCTTCAAGGAAGTGTAGTTTTATGAGAAACCATTTGTTGGAGCAGTGCTTGTTAGCTGTGACTCAGCAGCCTTTAAAACAAGTGGCTTCTTGTTCCCATGTTCCTTGATGCTTCTGTTTTGCAGAACGGAGACCTTATAGTGGGAGGACCTGGAAGCTTTTACTGGCAAGGTATGTTCTGTTTCAGAGGAAGAGCACGCTTGTTGTCACTAACAGGCAAGCAGACACACCATCAAAAGTTGGCCTTTCCTAAGGGCGCTAACCCCCAGCTCACACTTTCTTGACTGAAGAATTGTTGTGATTAGCACTTTGCTGTGCAGACAGTGTTTCTAAAGCATTCTTCAGGTGACTACTCATTCCTCTACCAAGAACGTATTGAGGTCATACCAGCCTTTGTATTAGATGCTGGAGAGGCTGTACTGAGAACACAGACTTGTTGGGTCTGAGGACAGAGGCTTGTTGAGGCTGTGCTGTCCCTAGATTCAGGGTCTTTCACTGAACTAGATCTAGCAGGTCACCTGAAATCCTGTCCCAGTCTCCATGCATGGGGTGTACATGCACACGTGGATATGTAGTACTCCGCCTAACACATACATGTAAATATTTAAAAAAAAACTGAACCATTGGGAAATATTCTGAAAGATGGATATATGAATGATTTGTACATGAAATTACTATTAAATTTTATTGACATGTAATTAATGACATTAAATGATATTTTATTCTCTTCAAATTATTTCATAAGCTGAAAATCTATGTCTAAGGTAGAGATACATGTAAACTGAACATTATTTTTATGTGTATAAGTACTTTCTTCTAATCTTATAATTAATTCCTTTATTTAAAGTAGAAAAATATCTTTTGAATTAATAGCTATTTAATTAGTCATGTAATTAAACATATCATGTAATTAAAATATCAATTTAATTAATCATGTAATTAATTTCTTCCTTTATAGTAGAAAAATGTCTTAAGAGAATTAACAGTTATTTAAGCACAAGGAAAAACTTACCTGAGATAGAGAATTTAAAATCTTATAGAGGTTCAACATCTTCCTAGACCTAGTTAATGAGAAAGAGCAATAGTCAGGACATGGGAAAAAGGGCAGGGGAACACTGGTCTGAAAGTCAGAGAAAACTGGCAAATTCTACAGATATTCTTCATAAATTTCTGTGAAACTCCCATTGTCTTGATATCAGACAGTCATTGGTCCCCATCACATAGAAATATTTACAACCCAGTTTGACTGTGTTTTATTCTTTTCTTGACTTCAAACCCAATGGCTTAGAATTCCCAAAGAATTAAGTAGCTTTAAATTTGATATTAAGTACCATCCTTTCAAAAGCATGTCTTCCTTTTTTTGTCTCAAAAAGCATGAGATGTCCACACTCAATATTTGGATGTGTGGATTTTACATGTGATGACTTATTTTAGATATCTGTGTGTCTCAATATAATCATACTTCAAGACTTCCAAGAGTGACTTAGGGAAAAATGAGCCAAGTTCTTTTTTTTTTTAATTTTTAATATTATTTTTTATTACGTATTTTCCTCAATTACATTTCTAATGCTATCCCAAAAGTCCCCCATACCCTCCCCTCCCATTTCCCTACCCACCCATTCCCATTTTTTTGGCCCTGGCGTTCCCCTGTACTGGAGCATATAAAGTTTGCGTGTCCAATGGGCCTCTCTTTCCAGTGATGGCCGACTAGGCCATCTTTTGATACATATGCAGCTAGAGTCAAGAGCTCCGGAGTACTGGTTAGTTCATAATGTTGTTCCACCTATAGGGTTGCAGATCCCTTTAGCTCCTTGGGTACTTTCTCTAGCTTATTAACATTGTAAAACATTGTAACATTGGTAGCCATGAATCAATCAATCTCTCTCTCTCTCTCTCTCTCTCTCTCTCTCTCTCTCTCTCTCTCTCTCTATGTGTTTGGGGGGTGTGTGTGTCTGTCTGTCTCTGTCTGTCTCTCTCTTGGTGAAATTTTAGATCTCATTGGACATAGATGCCTCTTACTATCATAATTTCATTGTTTCTCTATACAGTTTTTCAATAAATGTAAAGGGCTCAAAAATTTATTAGATCTTTCCTTCAACTGGGATGAGAACTTTATAATCTGTCAAGTAAGCAAGTTCCACACGTATTTGCAAAAAACCAAAACCCCTTATTGGAATGCAAAGGAGACTGGTTGTACAGCCACTAGTAAAACTATGTGACCTTTGAGAACACCAACAACTTCTTTAAGCATGAAAAAACATATATTACTGTTTGATGTTACATGTCCTTCTGACTAGAACATTATAGTTTTGTTTTATTGTTGTTCTTTTTGTTTGTTTGTTTGTTTGTTTGTTTGTTTTGGACAGTCTCTCATGTAGCCCTGCCTGAGCTCAAACCTACTGTGTAGCCCAGGATGATCTTGAACTTCTGATCCTTCTGCCTCCACCTCTGAAGTGCTGGAGCTCGAGGCATGGCTCTCCGTTTTCCCTGCTCAGTTTCATGTTGAGTTGGGCATGCTATGTAGGCAGTCCATGAAATGAAGCCCAGCCCCAATTTAGACTATCAATGTAAATGTAAATTTTCACTTGCAATTGCCTTTATTTCTTCCTGTTTTTATCACTTGAAGGCAGAGTGGGGATATCCATGAAAAGTACAGGAAGATGGATAAAACACTGCTGTTCATCTTTGGCCTTCCACTACAAAGGAATGTTCTAGTCAGTTATAACTAACCTCTGCCTGTCAGTTTGGGGGGCAGGGAGGGACCAAGTCCTTGATAGCATTCAAGAGTGTGTGGTGTGGTTCCAGGTTTGCTGAGCAAGAGCCTGACCCTTGCATTCACTCAGTGGATGTATTAATTTGTCCCATCGCAGGTCAGGTGATCACTGTCAGTATAGCAGACATCATTGCAAATTACTCATTCAAGGATATTCTACGAAAATTGGCCGCAGAAAAACAGACAGACGTGGCTCCAGCTTCCTATGATGACAGCTACCTTGGTAAGAACCATTGCTCAGGAACTGGTAGTTTCTCAGAAGGCAAATAAATTAAATGTACATGTGATTTTTTGTTTTGTCCTGACTTATCTGGTGTTATCTGACATCTTCTGGAAGCTTTCTTTCTTATAATTTTGAGTAGACCCTTACATTGTCTTTCTCAGCACAACTTGCTTTATCATGCATAACATACATGATTCTAGCTAATATTCTGTAAGCTCACTGACATTCTCCTACGGTGTATTACTGGTAGAAGACATTTATATCAGCAGGGCTGCTGCTCATGCTATGGGGCGACATGACAGCAGACCTGTCTGGTTTAAACAAGAATCATTCTATATGCAAGACTGTTCTCAAATTTTATTATATGAAAACCATACAATGTCATTTTAATATTAATGTTACCCATGATTGGGTGTCCAAGTGATATGTTCATTGCTTTATGCATTGAAAAATTAAGTTATGGTTATATTTTGTCAGTGTAGATGGAACTTTGTGTTTGAGTTCAATGACATCTGTGGGCCACTATCCTGAAAGGAATTAAGAGTAGCTCATCATGCCACAAAATACAAACAGAAGGTACTCTACCCAATTCACTCCATGAAGCCACAATTTCTCTGATACCTAAACCATACAAAAACCCAAAAAAGAAAGAGAATTTCAGACCAATTTCCCTTATGAATATCGATGCAAAAATACTCAATAAAATTCTTGAAAGCCAAATTGAAGAACACATCCATCACAATCAAGTAGGCTTCATTCCAGGGATGCAGGGATGGTTCAATATATAGAAATCCATCAATGTAATCCACTATATAAACAAACTCAAAGACAAAAACCACATGATCATCTCGTTAGATGTGGAGAAAGCATTTGACAAAATCCAACACCCATTCATGATAAAAGACTTGGAAAGATCAGTAATTCAAAGCCCATACCTAAACATAGTAAAAGCAATATACAGCAAACCAGTAGCCAAAATCAAACTAAATGGACAGAAACTTGAAGAAATACCAATAAAATCAGGGACTAGACAAGGCTGCCCACTTTCTCCCTACCTAATCAATATAGTACTTAAAGTCTTGGCTGGAGCAATTAGACAACAAAAGGAGATCAAAGGGATGCAAATTGGAAAGGAAGTAGTCAAATATCACTATTTGCAGATAATATGATAGTGTATATAAGTGACCCCAAAAATTCCACCAGAGAACTCCTAAACCTGATAAACAACTTCAGTGAAGTAGCTGGATATAAAATCAACTCAAACAAATCAGTGGCCTTTCAATACACAAAGGATAAACAGGCAGAGAAAGAAATTAGGGAAACAACATCCTTCACAATAGTCACAAATAATATAAAATACCTTGGTGTGACTCTAACTAAGGAAGTGAAAGATCTGTATAAGTACTTCAAGTCTCTGAACAAAGAAATCAAAGAAGATATCAGAAGATGGAAAGATCTCCCATGCTCATGGATTGGCAGGATTAATATAGTAAAAGATTAATATAGTATCTTGCCGAAAGCAATCTACACATTCAATGCAATCTCCATCAAAATTCCAACTCAATTCTTCACAGATTTATAAAGGATAATTTGCAAATTCATCTGGAATAACAAAAAACCTAGGATAGCAAAAACTCTTCTCAACAGTAATAGAACCTCTGGTGGAATCACCATGCCTGACCTCAACTGTACTCCAGAGCAATTGTGATAAAAACTGCATGGTACTGGTACAGCAATAGACAAGTAGATCGATGGAATAAACTTGAAAACCCAGAATTGAACCCACACACCTATGATCACTGGAACTTTGACAAAGGAGCTAAAACCATCTAGAGGAAAAAAGACAGCATTTACAACAAATGGTGCTAGCTCAACTGGAGTTTAGCATGTAGAAGAATGCGAATTGATCCATTCTTATCTCCTTGTACAAAGCTCAAGTCTAAGTGGATCAAGGAACTCCACATAAATCCAGAGACACTGAAACTTATAGAGGAGAAAGTGGGGAAGAGCCTTGAAGATATGGTCACAGGGCGAAATTTTCTGAACAGAACAAGAATGTGCTCTAAGATCAAGAATCGACAAATGGGACCTCATAAAACTGCAAAGCTTCTGTAAGGCAAAGGATACTGTCAATAAAACAAAAAGGTAACCAACAGATTGGGAAAAAAATCTTTACCAATCCTAAATTCGATAGGGGGCTAATATCCAATATATACAAAGAAGTCAAGAAGTTAGACTCCAGAAAACCAAATAACCATATGAAAAATGGGGATAACCAAAGAATTCTCAAGTGAGGAATACCAAATGGCTGAAAAGCACCTAAAAAATATTCAACTTCCTTAATCATCAGGGAAATACAAATCAAAACAACCCTAGATTCCACCTCATACCAGTCAGAATGGCTAAGATCAAAAATTCAGGTGACAGCAGATACTGGCGAGGATGTGGAGAAAGAGGAACACTCCTCCATTGTTGGTGGGATTGCAAGCTTGTACAACCACTCTGGAAATCAGTTTGGCAGTTCCTCAGAAAATTAGACATAGTACTAGCAGAAGATCCAGTAATATCTCTCCTGGGCATATACCCAGAAGATGCTCCACCTGGTAATAAGGACACATGCTCCACTATGTTCATAGCAGCCTTATTTATAATAGCCAGAAGCTGGAGAGAATCCAGATGACCCTCAACAGAGGAATGGCTACAGAAAATGTGGTCCATTTGCACAAGGGAGTACTACTCAGCTATTAGAAACAATGAATTTCTGAAATTCTTAGGCAAATGGATGAATCTGCAGGATATCATCCTGAGTGAGGTAACCCAATCACAAAAGAACACACATGATATGCACTCACTGATAAGTGGATATTAGCCCAGAAACTTAGAATACCCAAGATACAATTTGCAAAACATATGAAGCTCAAGAAAAAGGAACACCAAAGTGTGGATACTTTGATCTTTCTTAGAATGGGGAACAATGGAAGAAGTTACAGAGACAAATTTCAGAGCAGAGATTGAAGGGAGGACCATCCAGAGACTGTCGAACCTGGGAATCCATCCCATAAACAACCACCAAGCCCAGATACTATTGCAGATGCCAACAATATTTTGCTGACAGGAACCTGACAGAGCTGTCTCCTGTGAGGCTCTGCCAGTGCCTGACAAATATAGAAGTGAATGCCCACAGTCATCCATTGGACAGAGCACAGGGTCCCCAGTGAAGGAGCTAGAGAAAGTACCCAAGGAGCTGATGGGGCCTGCAGCCCTATAAGAGGATCAACAATATGAACTAACCAGTAACCCCAGAACTCCCTGGGACTAAACCTCCAATCAAAAAAACACATGGTGGGACTCGTTTCTCTAAATGCATATGTAGCAGAGGATGCCCTAATCGGCCATCAGTGGGAGGAGAGACCCTTGGTCTTTCGAAGATTCTATGCCCCAGTATAGGGGAATGCCAGGGCCAGGAAGTGGGAGTGTGTGGGTTGGGGAGCAGGGGGAAGAGGAGGGGATAGGTGATTTTCAGAGAGGAAAATAGGAAGAAGGGATAGCATTTGAATTGCAAATAAAGAAAATATATAATAAAAACAAACAATAAAAAATTTATGCTACATTAAAAGTAGGTCATCATGATGATCAGTAACTAATCAGGATTGCAAAGGCTGTCTTATAGAAATTATGCTTAATGACAGATGAATTTGCCACTTTTTAAAAGAATCAGCTGCCACCTGCACCTACAGGGGCCATGAACTCATGCTCTGAAGGCTGATCTGAAAATCCGACCTTTTGGGTCCACGAGTCTATGGAAGATCTGTGTGGCTGATTTTCTTTAGAGCCAGGAATTTGTCTGAAAGTGTTTATATTGGTGTGATTATTTTTCCTCTTATAGATCCTTTGACTTTTAAAATTGTTAGTAGAGGTTTCTGAACAACACAGGATCATGATCGCTCCTTACTTTCTCTAGAGACAATTCATTTCTTATCAAATGCAATTCATTCTTTTTTTTCTCTTTAATATAGGATATTCAGTCGCTGCTGGAGAATTCACCGGGGACTCTCAGCAAGGTCAGAGACATCCTTAAACTTAAATCATTTTAAAAGCTTGGGGAATGCTAAATGACACATAAGTCTTATTGTAAATATGATTGATTTTTGCTACACAAAGATTTATGTAGATGAAATGTATATATCTATGTGATAATTTTTGTGGAAAATATATACACATTGACACAGCATTTTATTTCAAAGAATTTCACTGGAATGAGTTTCACAGCCTGATCTCCAGAGTGAGTTCCTGGGTTGCCAGGGCTACACAGAGAAACCCAACCTCAAAAAAAAAAAAAAAAAAAAAAAAAAAAAAAAAAACACAAAAAACCCAAACTAACAAAAAGAATCTATTCCTATCCCTATAAAATCTAATTAAGCAATTATAAATGAGGAAAGTTGCCAGGATTATAAGTCAAAACCATACAGATGATTAAATGACTTAATAGGTCACACTTGCATAATAATAGGTCAGAGTGAAAAAAATCCAGATTTTCCACTCTAATTTATAGCAGTGCATATCTTAGGTGCCCTACTCCACCTGACATCACCCTTACATGTCAACACTTTTCCCCTTTCTCCATTAGACAAGCCCAATCCCAAATAACAGAACAGACTACTCCTTCTTCTCATAGACAGCCTTCATTGTTTATCCTGTTTCCAAACCTCTAGTCCTATGCCTGTCTTCCCATCATACTTAACTTTTTAGGCTAGTTGTCAAATGGCATGTCCTCAACTCCTTACTTAGCATCGCACTTCTATAAATTCCTGTGTCATCTCATTTTCTAGCTCTTCGAAGGTCTCTGCCACCTATTCATTTGTTACAGACTTTTTTGTGTATCTACAACATTCCAGGATCTGTTAAATACTGTGAATGCAGAAGTAAACAAATTCTCCTTAATCTCAGAGATTCACTATATTGGGTGTGACGAACACAGAGCACCTGCTGTCTTACGTGGGATTTTATTGCTGTGAAGAGATACCATGACCACAACAACTCTTTATATATATGTATAAATATTATTATATATATAAATATATATAATAAAATAATATATATATTTATATATATAATATATATAAATATAAATATATATATTAGGTATTTAGACTGGCTTACAGCTCAGAGGTTTAGTTCATTACTGACATGGGTAGCATGACAGCCTGCAGGGACACTAGTAATTTTCACTGTATTTCAGTAGTATCTAGAAAATGCATTCTGACTTTGTATGAGTTGAGGATTTATAAAATAAAGGCACTGTCAAGGGCATCTCAAACAGTTCGTTAGACCATTGCGAATCTATGGCCATCCATGCTCATTATCAATGGGACGAGTTGGAGAGCTGAATAAAAGAGAATATGAGGGCCTAGAGGGATGATTCAATGAGAAAAAGACTGCTACACAAGAGTAAAGACCTAAGTTCTGGTCCTCGGCACCTATATAAAAAGCTTGGTGCAGCATCAAGGACCTAGGGGCAAAGATAGGACTCCTTGAGTCTCAGTAACCAAAGTCTAAGTTGAACAGTAAGCTCTAAGTTCAATAAGAGACCCTGTTTTCAAAAACTAAAGTGGAAAATAATAGAAGACTGTATCAAATCTTTGGCCTCCACAAACATACTCATAGGCACACACAAACCTGCTACACACACACACACACAAATAAATAATAACATGGCAAAAAAGAATGAGAAGAAAAATGCGTTCATGAACTCTTCTTGATGTGGATTCTTAATATGGAATCTTTGGCCTGTGCTGATTGGTCCACAGATGGCCCTCATGATAACTGAAGCTCCAAGGAGTACCTTTGTGGTGGTATAAAAGATGTCCCCAGAGCAGATGTGATCAAAGCCTCAGGGAAAGGTTTAATTTTAAATCACATGTATACCTGCAAAGACAAGAGGATGTTTTGAAGGGCAGAGGTGCATGCTATGTAGTATGCAGATTGCAACAGCTCAAAGTGTGACTTTTGCTTGTTTGTTTTCTGTCATCTGTAAAGAAACATCAGGCAGAATGCAACTGCAAATCCTGCAAATTTCGAGCTTGTAACACTCCCCATCACCATTTACATACAAGGTGCCATCTTTACCCTCTGCATCACTGTTTACAAGGCACCACCATCCTTAGCACTTGGATGCTAAATGGCTTTAAATATACTGGAAGCTGAGGAGATGGCTCAGTAGTAATGTACAACTCATAGAAACATAAGGACCTGAGTTCTATCCTAAGAACCCATCTAAAATAGACACCATGGTGGCTTGTGCTTGTAAAGCTAGGTCTGGGAAGCAGAAGCAGGCAGATCTTTGTGGCTCTGGCAACAAAGCCAGGAGAGCTGAGGTAATTATATAAACACTAAATCCCACTGAGAGACCTAGTCTCAAAAATCCAAGGTAGATGTCTCCTGTGAAAAAAACATCCAAGGTTCTCCTCCTTTTGATACCTGCATCCATGTATACCCTATGCACATGAACACACACACATCACACACACACACACATGCACCCCCGTATATGTATGTGTATGTGTATGTGTATGTGTGTGTGTGTGTGTGTGTGTGTGTGTGTGTGTGTGTGTATGTATGTTGTTCCCCTCAAAATTATCTTCTTATCTCTAGAATTGGTTGCTGGGATTCCAAGAGGAGCACAGAACTTTGGATATGTGAGTATCAAGACATATTCTATGTGTACTGAAGTGTTTTCCCCCATGTGACTTTAGACCATTTTAAATGTCCTTTACTAAATATTTCCTGCTACAGTAGTGGGCTGTTTTCCTACTCAACCCAGAGGGGAACAAATGCAAGCACATTAATGGCATGGTTTCTGGGGGTCCCCGTGAAACCAAAATGTGTAAAGTCTTAATTATAAAAAATGTACACAAAATTCCTTCTACGCGTGTATTTTCTCCTTCACAAAGGCACATGCCACTGGATTTAGAGGATACCTAAAAGATGAGCTTATCTCCAGGCCCCTAACTCATTTCTCTATAAAGGTGCTTTAAAACCAGTTGTCATTCCAAAGTGTCAAAATATCCAAAATGGATAATATTTAATCCCATCATTACTGGTCAGTAAGAAGTTAGAAAAAAGGCATTCACAAGGAGATGGCATAAAAGGGCTTACAGACTGAGGGCAAGAGCTTAATCAGTTGAGAGCTTTCTTCTTTTTTTTTTTTTCAGCTAAAATCTTTTCCATTTATTTATTTATTATTAGATACTTTCTTTATGTACATTTCAAATGCTATCCTGAAAGTTCCCTATACCCTCCCTCCGCCCTGCTCCCCTACCCACCCACTCCTGCTTCTTGACCCTGGCCCTGTATTGGGGCATATAAAGTTTGTAATACCAAGGGGCCTCTCTTCCCAGTAATGGCCGACTAGGCCATCTTCTGATACATATGCAGCTAGAGGTACGAGCTCTGGGGGTACTGGTTAGTTCATATTGTTGTTCCACCTATTGGGTTGCAGACCCCTTCAGCTCCTTGAATGCTTTCTCTAGCTTCTCCATTGGGGGCCCTGTGTTCCATCTTATAAATGACTGTGAGTATCCACTTCTGTATTTGCCAGGCACTGGCATAGCCTCATACGAGATAGCTATAACAGGGTCCCTTCAGCAAAATCTTTCTGGCATTGTGCAATAGTGTCTGGGTTTGATGAAAGTTGAGAGCTTTCTGTGCAAGCACAAGAACATATATCTGATT
Organism: Mus caroli; assembly: GCF_978045245.1. Classification (NCBI taxonomy): domain Eukaryota; kingdom Metazoa; phylum Chordata; class Mammalia; order Rodentia; family Muridae; genus Mus; species Mus caroli. The sequence goes on from NW_028227257.1 coordinate 168,714,633, forward strand.
CTCAGACTTAGTGTGGAAAAAGTCAGACATGGGATTCCCAGCATTAGGGAGGGAGAGACAGGCTGACCCCTGGAACTTGCTGCCTAGCCTGATTAGCTCATCTGTCAAGCCTCTAGCCAAAGAGAGACCCTGTATTAAAGAAGTAGGTAGAGGATTCCCTAGGAATGACACTTGATGTTGACCTCTGGCTTCCGCATGCACGAGGACACTTATTTAGCTGCACTCACATGAGCATTTCCATGTAGCCACCCAAGTATTTACAATGTGCATGATGTGGATACTCTACTACCACTCAAGAGGCTGTTAAGTTCAGAGGAATCCAGAGTCTAAGTTAACCTAGGTGTCTTAGTCAGGGTTTCTATTCCTGCACAAACATCATGACCTAGAAGCAAGTTGGGGAGAAAAGGGTTTATTCAGCTTACACTTCCATACTGCTGTTCATCACCAAAGGAAGTCAGAACTAGAACTCAAGCAGGGCACGAAGCAGGAGCTGATACAGAGGCCATGGAGGGATGTTACTTACTGGCTTGCTTGCTTCCCTGGTTTTCTCAGCCTGCTCTCTTATATGATCCAAGACTACCAGCCCAGAGATGGTCCCACCCACATGGGGCCTTTTCCCCTTGATCACTAATTGAGAAAATGCCCCACACTTAGATCTCATGGAGGCATTTCCCCAACTGAAGCTCCTTTCTCTGTGATAACGTCAGCCTGTGTCAAGTTGACACAAAACTAGCCAGTACACTAGGCTACACACGAAGTTCCAGGTCAGCTTAAGATGTATGAATCTCTGTCTGAAAAAGTAAATTAAAATAAAATACAATCTAGACAATATATACAATTTTCAGGTTTGCATTTGGCTAACGAGAATTAAAGGAGACATTTTTTTTCTATGTGGATAGGACTTAAAAATGGCTTATTTTCCAATGAGCCATTCATCAGCCTCCTAATAGCATAAGCACACAGATGTGTTTATGAAAAAATCATGATCAGACAAAATAAGTGGCTAACATGCCAACTGCCATCCATATCTTTGCATTTAATTATCTCCCCTTCTAAGGTCATCAGCATGCTCTTTGTTTCAAAGTTCAGTTGCCTTTTGCTAAGACCACACTTGGGGGCTATTATACTTCAGAAGAATTTTAAGTGATTTAAATCGGCATCATTTAACATTTTCTGATTCTGTTGAATGATATACTGTCTCACTTCTGCAATTTCAGGTCTCCATCATTAACTCCACAGATATGACCTTCATTCAGAATTTTACTGGTGAGCAGGTAAAAACTTTTTGATTGTTGTTGTCTTCACACAAAGTCTCAGTCAAACTCTCCTCAAACTCACTGTGTAGCCTAGGTTGGCCTTGAACTCAAGTAGTCTTACAGCTTCAACCTCCCCAGTACTAAGATTACAGATTCACACCATTATAACCAGCCTAAAGGGTAGACATTTAAATACAAAACATCCAATGTTCATATCAGGTATTCATTCATTTGTTCAGGAAGTAATGAACAATGGCATACCTAATCAATCCCAGCCCTCAAGCTGCTGTGTATGGAAGAAGCAGAATGACACAGTTGATTTTACTTCAGATGGTGATCAATAATTTGAAGAAAATAAAACAGAATTATATCATATGGTGGAGGTAGTGCAAAGGCTGACAGACTCCCAGCAGAAGTGCCTAAACACAAAGCCCATGGCAAAGAATATGCAGGCTTTCACACAGAAACTAGCCAGACAAATCGGAGGCTCCTGAGAACTGCCACGGCTATAAGCAAGCAAGAAATTAGTCTGAATTGAGAGTAACTGTGTGGCACCTCTGGTGGGTGCTAGTCTAGAACTATCTGGTTTTAAAGGTTTTCTATTTGCCACACTTGTGTAAAATTGAGTGCAAACCATGAAGCTGACCCTAGCAATCTGCATTAAGCTCCTTGCTTCCCATTTGTCGCCATGAGGATGAAATACAGACAGGCCTTTGCACACATTAGCTATATGCTCTACCCTGAGTTAATCCCTAGCCCTTATTTGTTTTGATAGTCTCTCACTATGGTATTGTGACCTTGTGAAATTTTTCACTTTTTATTTCAAGCACTGATGGTAACCCTGCCATCCAGGAAAACAATGTCCAGAGAATCAATTAGCAAGGGCTTTGAATGAACAGAAAGAGCCTTTCATATCTTGTGCAAAGTTTGAGTTTCATTGCGGTGAAATTTTCAACAAGGAATTTCATACCTCTCCTGGTACTTTGTTGGGTGGCAGGGATAAATGAGGCTGGGGTGATAGTGAAGGTGGATAGTTGGTCAAGTTTGAATAGCTCTGCTGGAGGGATTTTGTATCACAATGGAGTCTACCATGATCCGTATATTGCTCAGGAATTGCAGGAAAGAATAGCTTCTCTTAGCTACTTTGTGGGTTCTTCCTTTTCCCACCCTTTACCCCCACATATCACTCCCTACCACTAGATAGGTGAGAAAGAAGAGAGAATCTGGATCTAATTTCTTTCTTCTTATTCTTTGATCATAACTACTAAAAAAAACTGCCACCAACCCCCCTAAATAACCAACAACCACTCAACCCACCTACGGAGCTCAAGCATATATATACCTCTGATAAGTTGGAGAATTGCAAACATCACAAAATTGCAGAAACTATCTGCAGCTGGCAAAGCCATGTCTCTGCTATAGCACGAGGCAACTCATAGTCAGCTGCTATGAAGCAGTTCCATATCCTTACGCCTGGGGTTAAAACGAAAGCACATTCTTAAAATATATCTGTTTTCTAAGGAAACCAAAATTCCAAAAGTGTCACTACAGGAAAGAGCTCAAGACAGACTGAAGTCTGCCTTCCAGGGAACATAGTTTCTAGTGGGCTATATTTTGATTGAATTAGTGGATGATTGGAGATTAAGTCAGTTAAAGTATCAGATTGCAGACTAAAGAAAGAGAGGTGGGGCTAGAGCCTTTGGGAAGGTGCTTGTGATGCAAACTTGAACACCTGATTTGCAGTACCTGTTGGCCTAGGGGCAGGCACAGTGGCAAATGTGTGTAACCCCAGAACTTGGGAGCCAGAGAAAAGGGAATGTTGCAAAGAAATACATCCGAATATATCCAGATTAGTAAAGTCCAGAATCAGTAAGAGTATCTGTCTCAAAAATTTCTCATAGGGAAAACCTGAAGAAGATGCTGATCTGTGGCCTCACACACTTGTATACATATGTACACCTGTACACACATGTGAACATGAGACAAATACATACACACACACAAAGAACAACATTGGTAAGGTGAAAAGATGATCCAGACTGAAACAAATTATAAAACTCTTTTAAAACAACTCTGAGGGGAAACTGTGGGATATGATTATATAGTATTTACACTCACTGAAAAGACTTGGAAGTCTTATTAAATATGATCTCACTGTAATTTGATGAGTTGTGGATTTCCCTAAAATTAAAATCATATTGTGATTTAATAACATAGAAACCAAACTAGATAGCGTAATTCCTACTTTACTTTTCTGTCACTGTGCTTATGAGTACCATCTGTTCTTGGAGGATGCTATCTGGAATCTCGGAGCTCAACAGTGTAGCATCTGAAAATGTCCTGGAAGTACTCCACATGTGGTGAATCTGAGTTGGTTCTGAGGGGTTCAAAATGGCTGAACTAAGTATATTAAAGCACTAGATGTCATAGAAAGACTACAAGTAGAAGGAGCCTCCTAATAGTTCTGTCCACCAATTGAGTGGACCTAATGTATCCAGATGATGTACCAGCAGATGTCAGGATTATTATGGAGGGAATTATTCATTAGGTCAGAGGTTAAACTAAATGACTTGAACACTTGGAACAAGGTCTGGGGTCTATGAATTCAAATGCAAAATTGTGGCACAGTGAGAGTCATTTCTCATGAATAAGTAAGAGGTGACTATGAACTTGGCTTCTTGAACACAAAATCTATTATTGTATTGCAGATGGCATCTTATTTCGGATATACTGTTGTGGTATCAGATGTTAACAATGATGGGTAAGTTTATAAGAAGTTCCTCTCTTGCTGCAAGTCATGTCCATCCATAAAAGATGTTATATATTTCCTTTATCAACCACATCCTTTTGTACTTCCTGAGCAAGATAGAGGCTCTCTTGTTTTAACTTTTGGTTCAGGACAAGAGGATGCATGTAATAAAGAATTCTGTCATCTTATTTTATGTCTTGCTGGGAGTTTCCACATCTGCCACTTCTAAAAAGAGTACAATTTTTGTTTGGTTTTACTCTGATATTATACAAGAAATGGCCATTTACCATTCAAACAGCAGCGAGCGAGGGGCTTGCTCATTTATTTCTCTTTGTGCCTAAAGGTTTTCCCTTTATGTGATACAATTATAAAATGTTTTACACATCTATGAATTTTTTCCTTCCTATATTGCTTTAGCCAACCTATCAGTAAAATTCCTAAAGAACATGAAAAATTAAATTATTTCCAGTCCTGGCAGTGAATTACAGTTGAGCTTGAGCTAAACTCCACTACTGAATTGTGGTTGTCTGTAAGTAATTGTATCTAAAGTAAATGATTATACACACCCTTTGTTTTATCAAGGCACTTGAGAGATAGTTTGGCAAAGTATTAAAAAAATGTTAGCCAAGTGTGGCTCTAACAAGTCTTTCTGAGACTAAACTGGGACACTATGAGTTCAAGTCTACAGTAGAGTATATAGGACAGAACAGAGTGTATAACAAGGGAAGGAAGGTCCAAAGAAGAAGAAGGAGGCAGAGGGGAGGAGCAAGAAGAGGAAGAGGAAGAGAGGTAGTATGAAGAGGAGGAGGAAGAGAAAAGTCTTTACGTTGAGATTTACTGGTCATTCATTTAACAAATGCCATTGGAGAATCTCTTATGGAGGGCATTATTCTCAGGCACTCACAGCACTCACTAAGGTGAGTGAGGCAGATAGACCTCTGCTCCCACGGATTACATGGTTTTGTACAAAGCAAGTATCTGAAGTATCCTTACTATATTTTATCATCAGATCTAATCATCTTAGATGGATCATCAATAGGTTGTGTCTCTCTCACACTTACAAAACTGCAAGTATTTTTATTATCATGGTGTGGCATACAAGTGGAAAATTTTGAGTACTTTCTGTACATCCCGGAAAATGTTTTTACTTTTTTCCTTTTGTTGAACATCCTTATTTTGTCCACTGTGTATTGATTGAATGCTGCACTACCATGAAATTTAAGTTAGAGTTGGAAGGTGGGAAATATAGCCCCAAATCAATAAGTCAAATGAAGAGTATGTCAGATGGTATTGAGTTCTATGGAGAAAGAAAGCTGGAAAGAAAGAAAACAAGTGAATAAACTATGGCAAATCTAGAGAATAAGATATTATTCAGCATTAAAAAAAAAGATATGGGTAAACTCTGAGTGCCTAATTACTACATTACTAAGGAGGAAGAGAAAGAGGAGAAAGAAAGAGAGAGAGAGAGAGAGAGAGAGAGAGAGAGAGAAAGAGAGAGAGAGAGAGGGAGGAAGGAAGGAAGGAAGGAAGAAAAGGAGGGGGAGGAAGAAGAGAAAGAGGGAGCGGGTAGGAGAGGGAGGAAGGGAGGAAGTGAATCTGTCTCTCTGGGAAATTCTGGAAAAGATATGTGCTATATATTCCAATGGCTATTTGGGAAAATGTAAAACTATGCAAATTGAAAAACTTCAGTGCTTGCCCAAGATCCTAGGAGGAAAGGGTGAATGAATAGGGCTCAGAGGATTTATCAGTCAACATAACCATTGTGAGATACAATCTTTGCATATTTGCTAAATCTCATAAAGCAGCAGGAGTGAGATCCAGGTAAATGAGGTACTTGGATAATTATTTCTGCATATTGGTTTACTGTTTAATAAATATTCTTCTATGATAGGAGACATGATGGTCGAGAAAACTACCTGTAGGAGGGTAACACAGACCTCTGTGCATTATGTCCAAATTTACTTTGAATCTAAAACTGATCTATAAAATAAATTCTGCTGACGAATTTATAGTGAAAAACAGAGAAGATATATTGGGAGAGATGTCATTTTAAAATGAGAAAGATCTGCATGAGAAAATCACAGCAAAATACGGCCATAGTCATAGGTAGAACGAGGTTTCCCACACAAACATCGAGAGAACAAATTCCCAGAGGTGGGAGTTTCTGAAATATTCTAGAAGCAGCGAAGGGATTTGAAAAATGATGAGAACTTGGACTTCAAAATGTGTAGATCCCACGGCATTTAATAGACATGGCCATACAATATCACAGGGAGGCTAAAAGGAATCTGCCCCAGGCAGGCATTATCCTATGGACTACAGGAGATTCAAAAGGAGACCATTCTCTCTGGCGCACTGTCTGTCTGGTTATTCTCCAGAGAAGGCAAAACAATGGTTTGGAAGCTGAAGCACTTGCACACTGGATAGAGTTTGAAAGACTTGCTGAGTGCTGATTTTATCCTGCAAGCTATTAATTTTAAATAAAATAATAGCATTCATCTCCAATTGTCTTAGTTGCAAAGAGTAAGATAACATTAGAAGATTATCAACTTGATGGGCTATAATTATTATGAAACCCTCTTAGAACTTCAGGAAAAAGCTAAGCTAAAGAAACACATGAAGCCCAAACATGGCATGGCATGCAGATTCAGTGAACCCACTCTATAGTGAAGTCAGTTCCATAGAAAGCAGTCAGACATGCCTAACAATATTTCTTTCTTGGGCAGGCATCAGACTACACATGCTTGAGTACTGAGTGGAGCTCCATTAGGCCTACCCTTTCTCCAAGAGCCTTCCTCAGGCAACTCCAGTGACTTTTCCCAGAGTTCACAACTTGGGACCCCCTTTCCTGGAAGCACCCTCATTTCCATGACATCAATATTTACAGTATACATTTTTGCCATGCAAAAGACAAATTGCTTCTTTGGTTTCTTGCTGATCCAAACAAATTGTTAACAATAAACTCAGGAAATGTTCAAGTGGAAGATCTGTCCTTCGCTGTGATTTTCAAAATTGCTGTGTACACAGTTCTTTTTTTAATTATTTTTTTGAAATCAATAATATCTTTCTACTAAAGAATGGATTCATGAACCCTAGTCTTTCTTCCAGATAAAGGGCCCATAAATTTTCAGTGTGCTAATAACATGCTGTTTTAAATTACATGGGTACAGTGAGATTCAAGGACCTATAATAAATAAAATGCATTCTGGAAGCAAATGGAATTGACCAAAGGCAGATCCATGGTAGAGCTGGATAACTCAAGCAAAATCAAGATCATGGTGGTAGTTTATATAGTTTATTCAGAGAGCTAAGAAAATCACCTAGGTGATGGCTATGGTTTAGAAAGACCATGCCTATCTAAGACACCCCCCCCACACACACACACACTATGTCTTCGTCTCCCTATATGTGTCTTTGTGTGTGTGTGTCTCTCTGTGTCTCTCTCTTTCTTTTTCTGTCTCTCTCTATCCTCTCTCTGTGTCTCTCTCTCTCTCTCTCTCTCTCTCTCTCTCTCTATCTATCTCTCCTCTCTCTCTCTCAGCTGAACCAGACTTTTTTCACACCAAAAGATTATTAAGCACCATGTGTGAGACTGCAAATGAAGATTGTTTGACATGTTGCGCATGCTTATCTGGTGCGCAACACAATCCAGGTCCTTACCAGTATCTAAACACCAGGAAAGAAAACATGGTGATATTAAGCAAAATGACAAAATAATGTGATAGTTGGTATTGATTTTACCATTTATATACATATATGTGTGTGTATGTATGTATGTATTTATATATGTATGTATTTATTTTTTGAGGCAGATTTTTGCCATGTAACCCTAGCTTGCCTTGAAATCATGATCTTCCTGTTCAGGCTCCCTGTTCAGGGGTTACAAACATTCATCAGTACATCTGAATACTTCTATTTAGAAGAAGTTCTACTGATATTATAAATGGATTCCAAACATTTAGATCAAACAGTTGTCCACATACTAGTTGGTATGAGATATTATCAAGTCTGCCATGGTTTTGAAGATGGTATATACAGACTGAAAATAAAACAGAATCCACTTCAGTTTTGGTTTCTTGATGCAGTTTATTCTATGAACTTGTTTATCTATGTAAACTTTTTAGGGGTTTTTGAAACAGCAAATAGAAATAGTAATTTTTGTTATATTTCTAGACAAGAGGCTCTGTTTCAATTTTTCATTATAATCACTGAACCATGTAGTAATTATTTATTCTATTTCAGAAACTGACAGAATTATAATTGAAACCTTGGCCATTTCCATACCCATTGTTCACAGCCCCACCTAGGACCAAAGGAAACACATTTCATCAGACTTCAGCCATCAATGAAATTAAGAACACCCTGGAGAAAAGCTTTTTAAAGGAGTAGCTTTTAGCAACTAAAATTTAAGCTAGATTCAGTCCCAAGTTTTTTATTCACATGAAAAAGTTGTTATGAATAAATTAGGTAGAAAACCAAGAACAGTAAAACATAACATGGTTGTAAGTTAGATTCAGTTCAGGAATGTAACTAGCTTAATGACTTTTGCTAGTTCCTACTATCATAAACCAGTTAGGTTGCCTAGATATCAACTCTGCAGTCCACTGTTCTGGATTCCTTCAGGAAGTAAATTAGCATACAAATTTTACTCCTGGAGAAAACAATATAGAGTTCCTATGTTAAATTAACTTATTAATATCATTCATCTACAGGAATTCTGGTTTTTCATGTTGATGTTCTCATTGGTGGGTTCTCTCACACTATCACAAATAGGAACTGTCCTGTTCCATATGTCTTGTGAAGGGTGAGGCATTGACCATTATATTAGGTCATGAGTGGATTTAGACACAAATTAGAGAAAAACATAAAGCCTATAGGCTTCACAGAGATGCATAGATCTTATTTAAACTCTGGCCTTCCAGATAAAATAAAGTTGATGCGTGTATCCTACTCCGTGAAATGCCTTTCCAGGAAAAGTTAAATCTCACCCACATCACCACCAAAGGAAATTGGTTTAGTGAAAACACATCTTGAAGATGCTTTCTTTGTAATTGCTTTATAAATAAACCCATTTAAACCATTTGAATATACATAAATACACACACGTATAATCTTCAGCCTATCATACACCATTACTGATCAAATAATCAACAAAAGTTATCTATGTTAATCAGTATTTTAAATATTAAACTTGAATTGGGCACTCACACAGAAAAGGGATTTATCCAGTTATGGTGGCATACTCTTATAATTACAATATTCTGGAGTCTGGGGCAGGAGGATCTGGAACTCAAGCCAGGCTGGCTATCTGGCAAGACCTGATTTTTAAAATCACACATAGTTTACTCCCAATAGTCCTTAATACCAGAGGCATTTGCCAGTTGGGGATGTATCTCAGGTGATGGAGGGATAATGGTGGAATGATTTTTTACATATTTTTGGACATGCATTTTGGAACATTTTAAGTTAGAGGTGAGCCTGTGGTTCCAGCACTTGGGAGACTAAGCCAGAAGACTGTTGAATTTCAGGCCAACTTGGCCAACATAGTTAGACTCTGCCTGAAAGAAAAAAGAATGAAAGAGATAAAGGCGAGAGGTGGGAAGATGGAAGGAAGTTGGGAGGGAGAGAGAAGAAGTTGCATTTAGAAGTCCTTCTTAGTTTTTGGAATCTGAAACAAAAGTAAAAGCCAACCCTAAACTCCATCCCTCAGCCCCTACTACCTTCCCACACTGCAAGCTGCTACAAGCACCTCCTGGAGGTTTTCAGATGCTGTGTCTCCTACTGTGGTATCTCTAGGCTCCATCCATTCCCAAGTTACTTTCTACTTGTTTGTAGTCCTTGCAGAGTGAGAAAGAAGGAAACATGAACTTTGCTCTTTGTACACGAATTTTTTGTATTTACATCAGTATAATGTTAAAATATTGGATATTCTCCTCACCAGCCAGCCCAAACCCTCTTTAACACTTCTACTGTTTTTTAAAATGCTACTTACTGTACAGGGAGTGTCAGGGCAGGCAAGAGGGAGCAGGGGGAGATGTTTCCAATGGTGTTCAGTGAAGTATAGTCAATTACTGTTTGCATGTAAGAAATACAGCTCTTCGCCATGTTATACCTGCTTACGGCAGTGATAGGTCTACATCACTATTATTCCAAAATTCCCATTTTTCTCACTTCACCTGGACTCAAGGATGGGTTACTTCTTCAAGGACCTTTCTTTGTCACTAGTTTTAATCTATTTTCTGTTTAGGTGTATAGGAAATGGATCAGGAAGTGCAACATTGCCATGCTCTTCCTTACCCCGCCCCCTTCTCCTGTCCTTAACATCTTGCATTAGTGTGGCACAGTTTTAACATAGGTGAAACCTATTAACAGCAAGAGTCCACTCTGTCCTATAAGGTTCTGTAGTTCTTGCCATGTGGTGTCTACATGTACCCATTGACACAGTGTCACCCTCAGACTACATTACAGTGCCTTACAAATCCAAGGTATCTTCCTCCTTACACCCTTCCCCTTCCCTATCCCTGGAATCACCATTCTTACTGGTTTCCATGGGTTTGCCTTTTCCTGCACATCACATAGTTGGAATTATGCAGCACTGGCCTTTTCAGATTGGCTTCTTTCTGTCAGTAATGTGTGCAATTTCCTCTGTAGTATCTTCCCATGCTTCTGTGCTAATTTCTGTTGACTGCTGAAGAATACTCACTAGAGGATGCAACATGGTCTTTGAAGACATCTTGGTGGTCTCCAAGTTTAGGCAGTTATGCTGCAAATGTATGCATGCAGCTTTTCATGTGGGCTTAAGTTCTAAGCTCACTCAAGACACGAAAGGGTGTACACATGTGAGTTCATATGTGACGAGCATATGTGCAGCTTTGTAAGGACCTGCTAGGCTGATTCAGTGTGGCCATGTTGATGTACATATTGCTTCATCCACACTAACATAATGGCATTTGGAGTTTAGCTGTTATAAGTGATTTACAGTAAGATCTCATTATTTAAATTTTCAGTTCCTAATGATGTGCAATGTTGGATGTCTTCCAATATGCTTGCATCTTCTTTGAGAAGGCATCTAATTCAGATATTTTGTCTAATTTTAATAGGTTTTGGCTTAGTGTTCTTACTATATATTGTATAAATATAACATAATTATAAAATAACTTATAGTATTTGAAATATGATGTATGATAACACTACAATATGACATGAATATACATGATTACTTTTAAATTTCTGAATTTTAAGAATTACTAATAGATTTTATTCTTCCAATTAAATGTGCAACAATGCTCAGATCATGGAGCTCACTGGGCCATTCAGTGCTCTCTGACTCTACTCTTAGGTACCTGCCTTGGCTCACAACACAGTGAGCTTATTTCTAGATTCCCCAGCACATTCTCACATGTGGTCACTTGCCATCGCTGCACTCCTCCCAAGCGCCAGCCCTCCTCTGTCTATAATCTCAGCACTAATCTGGATGCTGACTTTATTGTTTTAGGTTGCCTTGTTTGCAGTTACATGAGTGATAAGTTGAAAGAATATCATTTCCAAGTGTTGACTTGACCCAATATCTCACATTGCATTCTTTAGATTACAAACACCATTCTTACACCTAGCAGGTATACACAATATATCTTTCTTTTTAATTATCTCTTTATTATTTAAAACAATTGTAAATTCAAATACATCTTGATCATATCTCTCCCCTCTGTCAATCCTTCCAGATCCTCTGCTCTTCCCTACTGACCAAAATTAAAGTTCTTTCTTAGAGAAAACAAAACCATCCAAAACAAAAACAAAATAAAATCACACAAAAAATAAAGAAAGAAGCCACCCAACTTTAACCAAATAAACACACACACACACACACACACACACACACACACACAGCTATGTAGTTCATTATATGTTACTCAACTATCTGAAGCCTGTTTTGGAGTGCCTATTCCCAGGGTCACTCTATTGGAGAAAACTAATTTTTCCTCTTTTAGCAAGTATAAACAACAATTCTGTTGTTAACCTTTACCCTAATAGCTAGCTTTCTATTTATTCAATTGTTCATTCAAAAAATATAACAAAAAATAAAATATAATAAGATGCAGGAAAAACTATCACACAGAAGTTGAACAAGACAAACCATTAGAAGAAAAAGAGCCCCGACTGAAGTTAAACTTTGAATTTAGGGACATGTCAGAACAATGGAATCGGTATAGTGTGTTATTCATACCACTTAGAGCTTCTGGAAACATTTTGGCTCTACAGCTGAGCATGGTGGTATACATCTGTAACTCCAACATTTGGGAGGCTGAGATTAACAGATCATGAGTTCAAGACCAGCTTGGGCTACATAGGAGATACTCTCCAAAAATGAAAGAGAAAGAAGCAATGGGGATGGGTTGGGTGAGGAAGAGGGGGAAATGGAAGGGAGAAAAGGAGAGGGAACAGTAAAGAGAATGGAGGGGACAGAAAGAAAAAAGTATCTGGCTCTCAATAGCTTTCCATACTATCTTTAGTTTAAAAAATAATATTATAAATATGTCATATATTAACATATTTTTCTATATTAATAATAACATATCAAAGCACTGATTTTATTACACAATTAATATACAGATTAATATTCTTGTATTAGTAGTCCAACATTAGTAGAAACATCATAGCAATGTATCATTAAGTTATGTGAATGAAAGCACTCAGGGCATTAGATAACTTGGCTAACCTCAGCATTAATGTGCATAGAGTGAGAGTCAAAGGTGAACTTGAGCCTCACATTACTGCCTCTGCCAAGAGAGACTTTTCTTCAGACATACTTGAGCACTGGTCATTAGTAAAAGTCAAAGTATGAATTTTTGTTAGTAAGAGTTTTCTTAAAACTTTTGAAAATAAAAACCAAATACTTTGAAGTCTCCTGACAAAACAGAAAATTCCCAATCCTGTCCACTCTGTGATGTCTACCTCTGTGACAAAGACACCTCCAATTCCTTTTGTTTTTTATCTTTAGTACATTAGTAATAGCTCATCTCTAAATCTAAGTCTTGAAAATATGTTATTAGATTCTTGTTATGACATACACAGAATGACTGAATACTTCATCAGGAATAAAAATTTGTTTTCCAGCCAGAATTAATTACTTCTCTGGCCTCTTTTATTTAACCAGAGAACAGACAGGACAAAAATTATTTGAAATCTTATTATTACAAGAAGTCAGGGTCAGCTCAATAAATTAAGCACATATTCTTGTGTCCTCAAAGAAACAAAACACGCACAGGTTTGATGTGTTTTCCACATGTGGCTCAAGTTTCTGGAAATGCATTAAAAAGCCAGAAAGGACAACTTGTCTGTGGCTTCTTAGACATTTCTCGCATAGTTAGAAAGTTCACTGTGATAATTTAACAACTTTTATTTTCTTCAGCATTCTGTTTTGTAGACAAAACAAAGCTATGAAAGAAATCAGATGATTGTAAAATGTCTCTCAGGAAAGGAAACATAGCAACGGAAATGTCCTCATCTGGTTGATTACAGATGCTCCTGAGAACCTTTCTGCCAGGTTGTTTACTGTCCCCTCTTTCTGCTCCTTGCAGCATGGATGACATATTGGTTGGGGCACCTCTCTTTATGGAGCGAGAATTTGAAAGTAATCCTAGAGAAGTGGGACAGGTCTACTTGTACCTACAAGCAAGCGCCCTCCTCTTCCAAGACCCACAGGTCCTCACCGGCACGGAGACATTTGGAAGATTTGGTAGCTCTGTGGCCCACTTGGGGGACCTGAACCAAGATGGATACAATGGTAATTTAGAGCAATGGGTGGGACTGGCTTGCACCTCAGGGCCATGCTACTATTGCCAGAAGGAAGCTATGGCCATTTAAAAGATTCTTAATGGTGGGGGTCAAGTTATTATGAATTCGATAAATTCTGAAAAATCTCAAGGCAGACTTAAGTTTGTATGTTTTCATTAATTAAGATATTGCATTGAGATTTTCTCCTGTGATTTCTCATTGGTGACTTGAAAGCTGTAGATTTTCATATGAATAGAGTGGAGATAAATACATGTTAGTATGGTATCAAGCATGTAGTTTTGCATGTTTATACTGCCCCATTCTTAGTCAGTAAATGTCATTTTAAAGGTCCTTTCCATGCTTGCAATATTACAGTGTTAAATCCTTATTTGGACCATGCACTTCTTTAAGTAAGGAATTTATAGATGCATCCTAGACACTGTCTCAGAGAATAAAATACTGCATGCTTACATCAAAATTTGCATACATTTTCATGACACGTAAGTGAAGAACTAAAGCACAATATGTTTGTCATTCAAAGAGGAAGCTATAAGAGGAAATTTCTGGATTTAACTAACAGAAGAAGGATTCCCATCAGATGGATATTCATATGCACTAATACCAAGTGTTTTGGACTCAAATGTCTTTGAAAAAAAGCCTCAGCAACTAGTCATTGTTAGAGTCCTATAAACCATACATGCTTGGGTCAAGAATCCAGGTCAGCAGTAGACCATCTGCCCAGCATGAAGGAGGCTCTTAACTCAAGCCCTAGAATAGAAGAAAACCAAGTTCATGTTAGAGTCCATGCTCTGGGACGATAAAAATGTCAGGATCCCCATGAAGTAGCTTGACTTGTTGCTTTCTAAAACAATCATCCCAGGGAATCCATGTTGGAAGTTATGCAAGCTACCTTTCTCATCCTGTTTCCTACTTGTTTTTCCCCTTGAGCCAGTTCTCATGTTTTTAAAAGCTAAGAGAAGAATCTCTTAGACTATGGGCATTAGTGTTCTGGAATATTAAGCAAGCAAAATAATGCCAAGCTAGCTGAGCTTAAATTTGGGGACAGCTGAAAAGTCAAGGACATAGAGGGAGTGCAGAAAATGTTCCTTGCTACCTAACACGCGACAGTGTTTCTATTTTCTACTGAGTTCATTGTCTTCAGGGTTGCTTAGACTATTTATCTTGGGCAAGCCAGTAGAAGTGAATCTGTAGTTCCCTCACTATAATGTAATTCTCAAAGATAATTGAGTCCTGATTCATTCAGTGTTGTCCACATAGGAACATGCAATGAGACATTTCACTACCAAAAGAGACTCCCCTCTCATTTGGTAAACTCGTTTGTTGCTGTGTGGTGACTTTTTCAAACTACAAAAGTCTCTATTTAGTATTCAAGACAATCCTAAGAATCCATATGCCAGAAGATAAATGTTATATTTGAGCAGTAGTTGGCTCTCTCTGGGTTTCCTAGCACTCTTAATTATAAAATATGCTTCTTCTAGTTGATTAGATCAGGGAACAATTAAATAAAGCAATCAATGGGAATTGAGCTTTTGATTTTATTATTTGAAAGAAGCAACTCCTACAACAGTACCTTTCTCATCCCACCAGCCTCCTAATATATGGTAGGGCCTCTCACCCTTGAGGTCCCATGTAAGATAGCTTTCTGCCTTCTCTGGCTCTCAAATTGGCTATGCTCTTTCCACCTCCGGGTCTTTATAAGTTAACTACTTCTCCTGAAAGGGAAGAAGAGCTCTTCCTTTAAATTGTCACATGTTTGATTCCTTTGTGACCTCAGATTTTAGCTTCAAGTGACAACTTGTCTGACTACCTAGTCTAAAATGATGCTCCATTGTGCCAGTATTTAAAAAAACATTTACTACACCATTTCTTGCTTTCAATATTTCCTTAATTGTGTCTCTATTCAAAGTCCTGACAACCACAAACTTTCCAAACACCAGGGTCTTTGTCTCTCCAGTGAGTACTAGTACTAGTATATTCTCAGCACACACTCATCGTGCCAATATAAGGCATAGCATTCTTCTGTGTTGCTACAGTATTCCAGAAGTTTCTGGAAAATATATCAAGTCATTTGGTCCCTGTGGCATTGCTTTTGGATTGCATTTAATTTTTTCTAAAACTCCTTTCTCTTTCTCTCTCTCTCTCTCTCTTTCTCTCTCTCTCTCTTTCTTTCTTTCTTTCTTTCTTTCTTTCTTTCTTTCTTTCTTTCTTCCTCTTTCTTTCTTTCTTTCTTTCTTTCTTTCTTTCTTTCTTTCTTTCTTTCTTTCTCTCTCTCTCTCTCTCTCTCTCTCTCTCTCTCTCTCTTTCTTTCTTTCTTTCTTTCTTTCTTTTCAAATCTGATTTTGTGTCTCCGTAGACATCGCTATTGGTGTGCCCTTTGCAGGCAAGGATCAAAGAGGTAAAGTCCTCATTTACAATGGAAACCCAAGAGGCTTACACAGCAAGCCTTCCCAAGTTCTGCAAGGAATATGGGGGTCACAGACCATCCCTTCTGGATTTGGCTTTTCTCTAAGAGGAGATGCAGACATAGACAAGAATGATTACCCAGGTAAGGTTCTTTGTCTTTTCCCACGTGAGCACTTGCTTCCTGGCAAGAATCCCTTCTCTGGAAAACACATTACGCAAAAGCATTTCTCTCATAAAAGATGAAGGTCAAATTTAACATGGCACAGGCTCTTTTGGTATGATTCCAGAGTGACTTTCACAAGCATTTAAGACAAAACAAACAGTTCCTTTATAGTCAAGACACAGTGTTAGAAAGGCAAAATGGCTTTCAAAGCTGCCTTGGACATAAAGCTTGTCAACTGTGCAACCCAAGTTTTCATTGAAAACCCAAAGTCATGTAGTCTCCACTGACATTCTGCTGGTTTCAGACACCTGTCTAAAGCAATTCACTCTAACCTGTTATTTCCTTTTAAGGTCAGTTATTATTAATTAGAGCATAACCTCCATATTTTTGTTGTGAGTTTCATGTTTTCAGAGCATATTTTCCAACCATATCCTTGGCCTTTCCAAAGACAGTGTGACTAGTTTAAAGTAGAAAAAGAAAAAACTGGTTCGTGATAAGAAACATGAGCTCTTCTTGATTGCCTTTTTGTAAGGGTATGTGGTGAGCTACACAGCACAAACATAAACTTTACATTTTGCAGATGCACATTAAAATGTGGATTTATCCTAAAGGATTAGCTTGGTAAGAAGAACATTTAGCAGAGAGCATCGGACTTCTTGGTACACTGTGGTTCATTGGTCACTTTTATGCTAGTTTTTTAAAGATGGTTTTAATAAACCATTAATACTTGATAGATAGCTGTATTTATTCAAAACCTGTCTCTTGTCACCATTCTTTCTCTTAATTGGGAATTTTCCATCTACGGATGGATCTCTGATTTGGGGAAATGGTTCAGGAGTTTGAGGCACAAGAATATATCCTTAATTTCCATTGTCTGGCTTTCATTTTCTCCTCTTCAATTAGGCAAAACAAGATAACAGAACATACTATAAATTTTCCAGAAACCTTCCACAGCAGGATTATGTTACGTGTTAATGCTGCCTGTGGCAATACCAAAAAGCCTTAGTTAAATCTGTTCTCTTAAGCTATACAATACTAATTAATAAAGGTTCATAGTTTGATGGGAGGAAGGGTCTACTACATAATATATTCTAGTTTTGATTAATTAAAAATTTTAGATTCTTCTTGTTGTTACTATTCCAAGTATGTCAAGGTGATTAATGAAATCCAACTCATGTGTTGTGGTTTCAGTTTATTTAGAGAGTTTTGACTATTCATTATGTCTGTCATAAACATCCTTTCTCCACTGTTAGAACAGGGAACTTGACGGGCAGAGTGGCTGTGCTTTCTACAGGGCAAAGGAGTAGAGGTTGTGTCAATCAAATAGCCAGTGCAGCACTTCCTGCGAAGGGTGAACAAAGGCCAAATGAGGGTAACATGAGAAACAACTTTGCTATCGAATTGTGTTCCTTTCAAATGATCAAGGCACGGAAGGAGGAGTAGAATAAGCCAGGGTCTTCCCTGTGTCTCTTCACTCATCCTCAAAGTGCAGCATGGTTGGTCTTCACGTCATACCTGGGATGAGTTGTACGCTAATAGGATTCAGATTCACGTTTTGAAACTTACCAGGGATGCCAGGTACTTATTGAGCCTGCTCATAAGAGCTGAAGGGATGACGTCCCTTGGATACTTTGATCTGTCAACACTGGAAGATGCTAAGGGATTTGGGGTTTGAACCCAATACTCTACTTTCCAAATCATGCTTCAGAGACCTTGTGTAGTCAAAATATTTTTTTTACCAAGTTTCATTTCATTTAAAATATACTCTCACAGTATAAAGTTAAAGTGTATTTTAAACATTTTAAATATAAATATTTTAAATAAAAATATTTAAAAGAGGTTAAAGGATTATCTCACGTTGCTCTCTGACCTCTAACATGTGTGCTACCCCCACCCACACACATGCAGCCACAAATACACACACACACACACACACACACTCACACACACACACACAATTATTAATTATAAAATGAAAGCTATCTCAAAACAACACAAAGACAAGAGTTCACCAGGCCCTGTCAGCATCCCTCCCTTCACTCTCCTCTGCTTCCCCCTCTGTCCTGTCCTCATTTTTCCTCCCCTCCTTTCCATTCTGTCTTCTTCACTTTCTCCCCCCACCATGTTTCATCTCCCCTCCCCCACTGGCCTCTCTCCCTCCTCTCATTTTCTTAACTTCCCTCTTCTCTCTTCCCCTTTCTTCCCCTCCTTCCCTCTGCATCTTCTCCTCCTTTCCACTCTCCTCCCTCTTTTGCATCTCATGTCCTTTCCTCTGTCCCTCCTCTTATTCTTTCTTCCCTCCCATCTTCTTCCCTATCTTCTCATTGCCTTTCCTCTCCTCCCCTCCTCTCCCACCCTTTTCTCTCCCCCTTTTTCCTTGCTCCCCTCTCTCTGCAGAGCAGAGTTCTCTGTACACAGGGTGAGCTGGTTCCCCACTCTCTGCAGAGCAGAGTTCTCTGTACACAGGGTGAGCTGGTTCCCCTCTCTCTGCAGAGCAGAGTTCTCTGTACACAGGGTGAGCTGGTTCTGTTCCCAACTCAGGGATGACTGTTTCACTTGAATGCACTTGAGGTCTGCACATCATCTCAGTCTAAAGTCCTCTAGGAAGAACTTGGATAGACTCTGAAACAAAGAGTGACATTGTCCAACACAGACAAGAGTTGACCTGGAGACTGCGAAGGCATCCCCAGAAGCATCCAGTATGGCAAGCCGTTAAGCCAATAAAACAAAAATGACTGCAGACAATAATGATGGCAATAAGAAACAAGAAACACAATCTAAAGGAAAATATTGCTCAAGATGAAATACTGTTTTTAAATGTCTCAGCCTTCCTTTTATGTTGGCTGTTTTAGTTTGGAGACTTAGAAGAAAGATAAGTAAGATGTTTCATTCTGTCAAATAGTAATGTTCTGCTCTGTTGTGTACAGCATACTGAGTGGCCAAACAAGTTGCTGCCTTCTCAATCTTAAAATTATAGGCAAAGCTTACAGCAAAGGACAGGGATGGCACAATAGTTGAAGTAAAGCTATTGCCATGTGGTGGCTGCTCCTCATGGTCTATAAAGAATCTCTTAAGTTGACCGTATATGAAGGCTGAGTATCAGACAACCATGCAGTGGAGGCAGGGAGGGAAACTATGTTGACAAGTATGACAGCCTATAATAGCTCAGAGGCATCCGGAGTCAGTGACAAACCACAGGGCCAGAGGCAGAGAGAAAAGCTGTAGGCACACTCAGAAGCCATTTTGCATATCCTCCACAGTGATGGGAAAAGGACACGCGCTGTATGTTTCACACTAGCTTCAGCGTGGGAACTGGATAGATGGGGAGATGGATGCTCTAGTTCAGTGGAAGATGAAAGAGATCTTGATCTTGATTGTGATGGGATGGTCATGAGGATGTAGAGAGATGATGAACATCTTTGTAGGTGAGTAACTGTTGTATGCACAGGTTATGGACAGGGTGGATTTATAAATGGCTTCCAGCTCGCAGACTTTGGCATCTAGCTACATGGTGGGGCCATTCCAAATTCATTCAAAACAGTAAACAGTGAGGAGTTCCAGACCTGTGGCAGAGGTGATGATTTGTAAACATTGTAAACTTAGCCTTCCAGTGACAATGTGGTATAGGGGTGTGGTGCAGTGTGTTTGGAGCATGAGGCTTATCCAGGTGCAGACCCAGAGGACATGATCACTGTGTGAGAGGCTGTGTGAGGTGCCAGTCTGAGAGACAATGCAGATACAGTAAGATTCCACCACCTGTGAATTACCATCTGGAGCCCCTGCTGAAGACAGTGAGAACCTTCTTAGCCTGCTCAGAATCTATTGCTTAGGTCCACTAAATACAATGTTTAAGAAATGACAGATAGCCTTCTCGCTAGACTGACAGACAGTTTCTCTCTCTCTCTCTCTCTCTCTCTCTCTCTCTCTCTCTCTCTCTCTCTCTCTCTCAGCTCACCTTTGTGTTGTAACGACGGTAGTGATGGATATGGCGTTTGTGTGTGTGTGTGTGTTCATGTGGAGGCCAGAATAAGATATCAGGAAACTTCTTTATCACTGTCTGCTTTGTTGCCTTGAGATAGGATCTTTCAGTGAACCAGAAGTACCCTGCTTTCCCTAGGCTGGGAGCTCTCAGGACCCATCTGACCCCACCCCACAATGCTGAGGTTATAGGTACATACACAGACATGCCCAGTTTTTTCTTCTTTTACACTTGAACTTATAGCTTCATGCTGGCAAAGCAAGCACTTCTACCTACTGAGCCATCTCCCCAGTTCCCTTATCTTGACTTTCATTAGAAAACCATCAAATGTAAAAGTTTGCAAATTCATAAAATATATATATATATCTTGAAAATGCAGATTTTTAAAATAGAAAAGAATAAAATGCACTCACAAAAATTTTTAAATGTTGCTGAAAAATACACTTGTGAACTTAAAAAGTCTATATTTTATGAGAGAAGTAGCATTAGTCTTTAGGCATTTTATAATCATTTGGTCTTAATTATGTGCTTTTCCAGAAAAAAAAAAATGCCCAGGCTCTGTAGTTTCATAAACAGGCACCTCCAAGTCCCTGATTACTTCCAGAACATGAGCTGGTTCCAAAGTCAAAACTGATGGACATGATCCACATCCAGGTTTCACCCCATCGAGGAAGGAGTGAGGGCAAATTCATCCAGCAGGGAACTCCTCCACTTGGGAAGGCGAAAGGCACGCTTGAGTGTTTACACACAGACATTCACACACAGACATTCACATGCAGACATTCATACACAGACAGACATTCACACACAGACACCCTCTTCATGCTTCTGCTCTAAGGTCTACTCTGAGGTCAGAAACAAGACCTCAAGCCTTTACTTCCTCAATCTAGTTACCTGCAAAATTTATGAAGAAAATAATGCAAAGACAGCTTTAAAATTCTAGGTTTAGACCAGACCAACTCTTAAAAGTTGTTACCAATTGGAAAACAAATAAAACTGGTGCTTACCAACAGTGGTGGCAGCTGAAATCACTGAACGGGTTATAATAGGTTTAATTTTCTAGTTATTAAAATGAAAACTGCCTCTCATTGCAATGCTAGTACCTTAAACGCTATAACACTGTTAGCTTCAATTGCCCTTACTGCCTGCTACACAGCCTTTCTGGGCAGCCTATTATTAGCCCCCTCCACACACACACACACACACTGTGACATGTTTCATCAATTCATAAAGAGCAGCAAGAACTCTAATTTTCTTAATATAACCCGTCTTCTGTTGACAAAGAGAAATGGTAGGGCCAATTGTCCCAATAATTCATCAAGTTCAATATGTTATGTATTTGAGCGAGGACACTCTGTCTCCCTATCTTTGGAAGGAGAGATGTCAGCACTGAGGAAACATGGGGTCAATTGTATTATTAACATTTTGCAATTATAAGCACGAGTGTGCACACATGTGTGTGCCATGGGCATGTGTACATGTTTGTGCCAGTGCAAGAGACCATATATTCATGGAAGCCAGAGGAGGCCATTGAGTGACCTTCTCTATCACTTTGCCCTATTTCCTTGAGGCAGGGTCTTTCACTGAACCTGGAGCTAGACTGACAGCCAGCAAGAATCAGTGATCCTCCTGTCTCTCTTCCATTCCCACCTAGCACTGAGGTTACAAGGCCACACAGCCATTCCCATTTTGCAACTGTAACTACTGATCATTAAGAATCTCAAGCATGCTAGACACTACCACAATAAATATAGACTCTACTCATTTGAATATTATTCTTGAATTCTTACAGAGCTACATATACATATATGTGAAGGTCTATTTTTATATACTTATATCTATTTAGAGCAGAAGTATGTACAGTAGGATTAGATGACATTCCATTATGTTTTGAAAAATGTCAAACAAATATTAACTTAGAAAAGGTGGCTGAGTCCATGTGAACATGGATGGAAATCAGACCATCCAGTTCAGGTTAGCACTGACAGCCTAACTGACACTCAAGGGGCCATTTGACTTCTGTGAGCTTCTACTTCCCAGGGGTGTTTGCATTGATGTGTCTATTTGAATTTCTAAGTTGGAAAAAAATTCTTACACAATACTGTGTCTATCTTCAGATAGGAATTGAATCTGTCTATTGTGGTGAAAGTCAAAACTGCTTTATCAGAGTTATATTTGGTGATAGAAGATTCCGAGAAATGGCATTCTACTAGGCTGAAGACAGACTGCCCAGGTTGAAAATTTGACTTCTCTAATTTCTAGCTGTGTAAGAGTGAGAAAACGTCTCAACCTTAGTTTCCTCACCTGTAAAATTGGACAAGAATGTGTAGATGTAAAAATTAAATGATGTGGGGTGGACAAGATGCTTCAGTGGCCAAGAGAACTCACTGTGCAAGTGTGAGGAACTGAGTTCAAATCTTCCATATCAGAGCTGGGAGTGTCCCCTCATACACATCCGGTCTAGGGCTAGAGGGGTAAAGACAGAATGGGAGGGCTTGCTAGCTGCCAGCCTAGCTATAGGTACAGTGAGAGACTGGGTCTCAAGCGTATTACAGGATGATAAAGATACCCACTGTCCTTGTCTGGTCTATGAGCATACTTCTTTGCATGTGCATCCAATACATCAACAGGCAAAGCTGTATGTTACAAACAAAGACCACATGAACTCAAACTGAGATCATATATACCACTTACGGGATGGCAATTGTCCACTTTACTTTTCAAAGTATGTATTTTTGAGGTCCACTTTTTCCTTTGCATGTTAAGGTCCATTCTTTTCTTTCAATTGAATAAACAAACTTCCCTAGCTTAACCTATGGGGATATGGTTGCCTCCTTCATCCCAAACAGGAGTAGGAGTCAGGTTGTAGCTACTGTGAGCCCTCTAGTTAGTAAGACCCCAGCAGAAAGTTCCCCAATATCCTACCCCCTGTGATGATGCAATCCACTACTCACCCCACCTCACTGCCACCCCTGGGTGGGAGATGAGGTATCAGGGGCTTCCCTCAGGGCTGTATGTGCTTTACTGGCTAGCAGAGATGGGCAATGCACACATTTCCCAGTCCCTTAGCCATTGAATATGTGATTACAATCCAACTAGACCTCACCTTCTATGAGAACTATGGAAATTGAGAGAAAGAAACTTTTAAATTGTGTAAATGAAAGGCAGACTGATTGTAGATATAAGACGCTCTGATGTAATAAAGAGGAGTAGGAGAGAGTAAGAAAACATTAGTTTGAAAAATAACTCAGATATCAATACAGGATAGTGGAGAAAAGACCACACGAGGGGAAATTCACTTATAAAGCTATAGACACTAGTTTATAAGAATAACGCGAGATTTTTTTCACTCTCATGTTTATGGTATCCAAACCACATGTCTTAGACATTGTGTGTGTAAAATGTGTTGTTACTGGCATATATAAATAGGAACCACAGACATTTTCATCTGAAAACCAAAATGGAGATGTGTTTAACTTTTTCCCTGGGTCCTCACTGGAAGCCAAAGGCTGACCAGAGGATCCTGTGTACATTAATTGAGTGAAAACACGCCAGAGAAGAAACAGCTGTGATAGTTGGGAATCCTAAAATCCAATGATCTTGTCTAATCCTGTTAACCAGGATTGCATAGCAACACAGCCTGCCAAACACATAGCCCAGGCATCGGAAGATGGAGGAGGGAAGGGCAGGCTCTGCTGAGGAACACAAATCTCACAAGCAGTAAAAACTGGAGAAAACATGGGCTGAGGGCCAAGGCTATCATTGTCTTGTTCAGGCTCCTAATATACAGTGATTATATCATGAAGCCATTTCAGACAATTACACTCAATGAAATAAAATGACCCATCTGTTTTAGTGAGTGCTGAGGGAGAGAAGGAGGGAGGGAGGGAAGGGGGGGAATGCAAACAAGCTAGGCCAACCTTTACACAGGGAAAGTAAAGGGGAGGATTGAGTCAAAGGAAATAGTGTATTTTCGCTAAACCTTAAGGACCTTGAAGCCGCTTAGTTTGAAGTTTAAATGAACTGCATTCAAATCTTGTCACGAGAGTTCATGTTCACTTCTCACAGTGCTTCTAAAGCATATAAGCAAAGCAAATATGACACTGTCACTGAGGCATGCTGCCCATGTCACACATTAGAAGTTACAATATTGCTCTTCTTTGTGAGCAAAACCCATGAGTTTAACTAGAATTGAATGAATTCAACTGGGCAAGATCTTGAGTTTGAGTCAAGCCATAAGGAATAGAGAGGTAACGGGCTTCAGTTTCTAAGCCGGGTTACCCTGTGGGGCTTGGTAGCTGGGCATCTCTGAGCCATGCTTTCACTGTCTAGAAGTAAAACAAGTGAGTGAGTTGCGACTCCAAAGGTCTGACCCACAGCATTTGTGCTTATAACACAGAGCTAGACACTGCCTCCCATGTGCATCCATAATATTCTGCAATCACTGAGGATTTGTCTTAATAATAAAAACTGATTAGGTGAATATTTATACACACACACACACACACACACACACACACACACACACACACACATATATATATACCTTTGTCTTAGTTAGGTTGGGGATAATTTTAGATTCCCAGGGAAGTTATGAAGATGCTCACAGCTCATGGTCCTTTTTACTTAGAGTCCCCTGTGAGCAGCATCCTGTACAACTGTAGCTCAATGGCCATCAACTAATAAATAGATTTGTTAGCGATTTAATGGCACTTAACAATTTGTGTTCCTTTCATCCATTTGTCCCACTCCACATCCAAACAAGGACACGGCACTGACTTTTGTCGGGTTCTCTTACTTCAGCTGCTCATACTCCCTTGGCTTCTCATTTACTGTCACAATCTGGACACACCGAAGAGCATTGACCAGGCATTTCGAAGAACATGGAACTTAGCTTTGTCTCGGTGTTTCACTAGAATTAGACGGAGGTCACGTATTTGACAAGAATAGCACCCAGTGGTCCTAGCCCCTCCCAGATGCATCCTACCCAGGGAGTGTGATGTCTGCTGTCTTTTCATACCTGCTTGACTTGCATCAGGGACTGTCTTCCAAGTTTCCCAACTAGAAAGTTTTGGTTTTTGTTATAGTGAGTATTTATAAAAATACTGACCATGCAAATTTCTATCTCCTACATTTTTTTCACTGATCTTAGTATCCATAGATGAGCCTTGCCTACAGATTATTACTGACAAACTGTGATGTATCTAAATTCATTCTGTATCTAAATTCATTCTATATCTAAATTTATTGACTGTAATTCTAATGTAGGAATTATACAACCATTTATTTGTGTATATATATATATATATATATGTGTATATATATATATATATATATATAAACATGGAATCATAGATATTTATTTTTGGGTCATATTCCATTCCTATGTCTATTTATTTATTTTTTTTTTAAATTTTTTAATTTTTTTTGGTTTTTCGAGACAGGGTTTCTCTGTGTAGCCCTGGCTGTCCTGGCACTCACTTTGTAGACCAGGCTGGCCTCAAACTCAGAAATCCGCCTGCCTCTGCCTCCCGAGTGCTGGGATTAAAGGCGTGCGCCACCACGCCCGGCATGTCTATTTATGTTGTTGAATATGTCCCACATTGAGAGACTGGGAAAACCTTCTCATAGGTTTCACTGACATTTTGATATTGCCAATCTTTCTATAAGTATTTCCATACAGTAAAACATCTCATGATACTCCAGGATTTTGTGGGGTTTTGGCTTGTTTGTTTGCTGGTTTTTGCTGTTGTAGTTGTTTGCTGTGGTTTCAGTCAACCTTTCCTTAAGAAGCCATGATTCTTTCCTCTCATTTTTCTTTATTCTTAAAAATAATAGAATACTGATCATGTGACATTGAAGACATTTGTTTTAAGGAGTGCAATTATTCAATTATTCAACCAATATGTACAAAGTGCCTTCCACATGCCTAGCACTGTTCTAGATGAAGAGGATACAGCACTGAATTAAACAATGATTCAGCTCTCTGGGCCTCAGTTCTAATCCTGAAGGGAACAATGGCCGCAATGGGATATTGACAAGTGATAGTGCTGAGGACCCTCAGTTCCTTTATTAGTAAAACTGACATAA
Organism: Mus caroli; assembly: GCF_978045245.1. Lineage (NCBI taxonomy): Eukaryota > Metazoa > Chordata > Mammalia > Rodentia > Muridae > Mus > Mus caroli. The sequence continues at coordinate 168,741,068 of NW_028227257.1, forward strand.
TACCTGATCTGGAGGTTAAGTTAGATAATAGGTATAAATTAGCCAGCATCTTTACTAATATTACTCATTAATGAAATAGTGACACTATGTAAATATAATCTATGCCTTTAAGGAATAGTGTAATCACAGAGGCAAAGCACCTAAAAGTTGGCTTTGCTACAAGGCAGAATAGGAGACAACTTTTAAGAAGGTTGAATATGGGGGAATTTCAGGGAGGGCATCTGGGGAGAAAGGTTAGACATAAGAATTTGTTCTATAAGCTAAGCACCTAAATTTGATTTTCTAGAACACTCAACAAAAGGGCCTACATGGTGGTATTTGTCTCCAATCTCAGCTGTGGGGATGTGGAGAAATGTTGATACCTAGGATTCCATTGCAACCAACTTAGCCTAACTGACTAGTCCCAAAGCAATGAGAGACAAACTAAGGTAGACAACTGCTAAAGAATGACCTCTGATGTTGCACACTCACCTGTGCACACATGTATGCATGTGTGCATGTGCTCTCACACACACACACACACCAGTACAACTAAGATGACCAAAAAATCTCTATGGGAGAATTAAGTTAAACAAGGTCTCAAGAAGTAGGTGACCATAAACAGTTATATGAGAAGCAACCCAAAAGAATCCAGTGATGCATGTCAAGGGTTCTAACCATGACAACAATAAAGATGACCCCCTGGTGTAGACATATTGAAAGAGTAAGTGGAAGGAGAAGGCACAGATGACACCCCAGCAAAGAGTCATATGTCTTCATCATGTGACAAAAATAATTTCCTACTTTTGAGAAGCCTTCGTTATATCAAGGTTAGAGTGTGTGAACTAACTCTGACTGAGTGATACTTCAATGAAGATGAAGAACTCACACATTTCTAGGTCTAAAAGGCACAGACTTTTAAAAAAAAGGATCTTGGTACACATAATGAATGTTAACTGTTTCTTTTAACATAATAAAAACATTACCCAATTTGTTATTGTTAGCATATATAGAAAAAAATTAAAGACACGCCATTTTGTGTTGTCAAACCATGCTAAGAAAGAAACTTGATAAAACAAAATGAAGTACTCTCTTCTTTTTACTTTTAGAGCAGTTTGGCCCAAATTGATAGGGCATGAATGGAGGGAAAGAAAGCTGAGAGAGCTGGAGATATATGTTTAAAGGCCTTGAGTAATATGTTAAATAATCTATGCTGTGTTAAGAAGGTAATGAGAAATACAAAGTGCTTAATACTTGAATATAGCCTCAGCCTTTATAGTAAACAGAATAATATATTTACATGTGTATTTTCTATAACTTCAAACTTAAAATATGCTCTTATATTTACAGGTGTGTTTGCAAATGTTTTGCAACTATTTTCCAGGAGCAAAACAATCAAACAAACCCATATTTGCAACATGTACCAATTTCCAAAAATCCCTGTGAATTTTTTCTACCATGATTGATTTTGAACTTTGCTGACTCTCAGGTGACAAGAATTATACACTTGCCCTAGATACAGCTGAAATGAACACAACATAACTTCCTTCTCTGGTCCAGCCACTTAACAAATATTCTAACTTCTGATTTTTGTGACATCTTGTTAAGACTATCCAGGCTCCCATTCTTCAGGAGATGGTGTAGAAATCACTGTGCATGTAGATATCTCAATAGATATCACAGTCATATTCTTATTAAGATATACATATATCAAGCGAGCCTGGAGTAGTTGACTCGGTCCAAAAGGTGTTTGCTTTGCAAGCAGGAGAACCCGAGTTTGATTCCCAGAATGCATGCAAAACAAAAACAAACAGAAAACGGGCAAGTGGGACACACCTGTAATTCCAGCACTGGGTAGGCAGAAACAGGGTGACTCCTGGGGCTTACTGGAGAGCTCCCCGGTCCAGTGAGAGGCCCATTCTCAACAACCAAGGAAGGAGGCTCCCGAGGAACAGGAGCTGTGGTTGCCTTTATCTACATCGCCTCTTGTTTGCCCCTAAACCACACTGAAACAGTTTGCCTTCCATCCAAAGCTATTATCACTAATCTTAGAACCGACCATCTCTTCCTCACACCTGAGTCTGACTGATACTGAGGTAAAAATACCAAGTCTTTAGACTTGGTAAACAATTTACTCCAAGGTCTATTTCAGAGCATATTTAAATAACATCCAACTTGGTAGAAGTAAAACTATGGCATTTCCCATGCCCAGTGAAAGAAATTAAATTGAATGGCTATTACATTTCTGTATAAGGTGCTATGTAGTCCTTTAAAGTTTACCTAATTTCTTTCTTTGTATAATAGTGCATACTGGCTTTGTTTCTGAAAGCCATGGAATCATTAGGTAAAATGGGAAGCAATTTACACTTGATCTTGCTTTTAAGACATAAATTCCTGATGCTGTGCTGTGGCTTTCTTGAAGCAGGTTAGGGGTAAGAGTGGTGTGTGGAAGAACTAGAACAAGCCCAAGCATGACCATGCTTAGGATAGCATGTTATTTCTTTCCTCTTATTGTCTATTCTTTCTATAAGTAATCTAAAGTTATTAATATGCAAGTGAGTACTTCCTTAATGTCTTTATTTTTATGCACCCCTTCTGTTTCAAAGCCTTCTCACACCCTGGTCATTTTTCCATGTTTGCACTCTCCTCTTAGAAACTCAGGTCAATTGTCACTTCCTCAGGAAGCCATCCCCGACTCTTGCAATGCCCTGGAAACACACATCTCAGATGGAAGCTTTACCAGCATGTTAGTATTTGATAAATGTCCTCCTTTAAACCAAGGGATGAATATTGTTTTGGTTAGTTTGGAGTCTTAGTGCTCAAACCATTGGCAGATACAAAAGACAGCAGGCAGATCCTAGGTGAATACGTGAGTCTTTGTCTGGACGGATTCTATGAACACATAACCAAGGCACCAACTACCTCTCAGGCACACGTCTGCCTGTGAACCCTGGGTCCCGTCTCTCTGTAACTCACCACTGGTTTCTACCTCCATTGGAACTGAGTGAGCCATTTTACCTCTGTGTAGAATGAGCATGGACACATAAGTAGAGATGATAAAGATGGACTTTGGTACTTCTCTCCTCTGAGTTCCACTTAAAGCAGAAGGTGATTCTCAGCAGCTTTTGCCTTTCCTCCTAGCTTTAGCTCAGCCAGACACGTAGGTGTTTGTTAGTTGTTCAAGCTGCTGTAGCAGTCGTGTTAAGTTTTTAGCATCCATGGTGAAATACAAAATAACTTAAAGTAAGATATAATTGTTTGGCTCTCTCTTTTGGTAGTTTTGGTTCATCATGGTGGGAGAGACAGAAGAGTAGCTCTCATCACGAAAGATTAGGCAGGAAGCAGAGCAGGACTGTACAGGTAGGGCCATGGGAAGATGCAACCCCCAAGGACACTACTCAGGATCCTTGGGATTTAAAGTCACCGGGGATCTTCTCCTCCAACCAGGCCCCACCCTCCACAGTGCCACTTCCTCTCAATCTTTGTTCCAATTTTGAATCCATCAGCGGATCAAATATTGATAAAATTAGAGTCTAGTCATCTCTGGGAATGACCTCACAGACATACATGGAAGTGTGCCTTACAGGAGGCCAGCCACTTCTCATCCCATTCAAGGTCAAGACTGAGCCATCACACCAGTGACGTGATGAGTAGCACACCTGAAGCCAGGAGCCCACGTACTTCCTTCTTCACCATCATGGAGCCGATTTACTGTCATGGCATATGTTAATCTCGGTTTAGCTAACCATAAAAACCATTATCTATCCCAATCCTCACCATTCAAGATTGATCTGGAGGTGGTTTGAAAACTCTAATAAGATTCTCGTGACTAGCCATTTCTCAACTCTTTCAGTCAAGTGGAAGTGGCAAGATGGTGCTCAGTTTCAAGGCTGAGTTCTGAGCTCTTGGCTTCAGATTCAGTCCTGTGTTCTAAAATAATGACTCAGATAATCACTGTATAGAGCTTCCTACCAGAGAGTCCGTGTGTGTGTGTGTGTGTGTGCTCAGTACACAGTATCACCTTGGGTTTTACACTGGTGCTGGGGATCTGAACTTAGGTCCTCATCATGGTACATTGAGTACTGTGCTGAGCTCACCCTCACTCTGAAATGACCCATTTGAAAAAAATAACCAGGAAAGTCTTCTTGGGCCCTTTCTATTTGCATTGTTAATGGAATTATTTTCCATGTGATATTTATATTTTAGTGATATTTTCCTATGATAATGATAGGAATCATTATCTGACTCTATTAATTAGCCCTAAGAAAATTTTACAAGACAGCGAATGAACAGAAGGGCTGGGATCTGGCCAGGCCTTAGATGCAATTGGGAAGTAGGTGGACCTCATTTGGGGATGCTCAGAGCCTCTCTTCTCTGTATGTTCTTCTTTCTACTCATGAAAGCTGCAGAGTGCCCACAGTTTGCCTTCCCTTAAACGTGTGCTGTAGAAGATGGGATAATATCACTGTTATCAATTTAGGAGTGATTAGGAGAGCCAAGAACCATCTATAAATTTTATTGCTATGGGCCATAGTCGTTGTGGTTTATTGTCTCTGTTTTGCTGGGTATAGAAGCAAGGCTGTATTCTTGCTGAACAAGCACTCGCCTATTAGTACCTTGTCAGCTCTTGACCTCGGTGTTTAAGAAGCCCCTTAGTGAGTTGGATACTGGCCTGTGTTCTGTAAAGCATGGCTTGTGCTCCATGTTCAGTGAGATGCTGAGGAATGAGGTACCTGGAGCATGGAGCCACTGGGAAAAATGCCTGTCTCCCCTGCGCCTCTTCAATCTGTAATTCGTATCTTTACAACCGCCCTCCAAAACTCAGAAAACAAAACAACAAAAACAAAAAGCATGTATTTCCTCCTACTCTTGTGAAGAAGAAGTCCAAAACCAAGATGGTTGTGGAGTTGGCTCCTTCCTCAGCTCTTGCCTCGGTTTGTGCTGACCATCGAGTGGTCTCATGGTCCAGGGTGCATGTCCTATTTCCTCTTACAATACCAGGTCTATGGGATTAGAACCCACCACATTAGAGCATTTTAAATTAACATCCTACATATAGACATACCCTAAGGAGCTTCCTAAGGAAGAACTTTTACACCATGAGATCTATTTAGTATATATTTTTAATAAAAGGCTTAGATATGTACAAAATGTATTGCCATTATACCCTCCCCCATCTCTTTTTCCTATCCCTCTCCCACTCCTTCTGAGTCCCTTCTTCTCCACCTGAAGCACCCCTCTTACTCTCATGTCTTTTGAAAAAGTACACACTTCAGTACACAATACTTAGAAAGCATATAAAACCCCATAATGTTTTAATCACAGGAATTTTCCCTTAGGCGGGATATGGGAGTATTGGGGGCTTGTGGCTTTTCTGGGGACTGTGAAATCATTTCCTATAAACTGACAAAGGATCCTAGTCCTGAAGAAGAAAACTTTTCTCCAGAATGTTTGACAGCTGCTGGACAGCACACACACACACACACACACACACACACACACACACACTGTGCATCAGCATGGCCCCTGACAAAGATCAAGTGAGGCTATTCATACAGTGACGCTGAAGGCAGAAGGAGGGGGGGAGGGGTGGTTCTTGCAACCACAGGATGCTAATAATGTGTAGAAAACTATTTTCATAAGGCACACTCATTGTTTGATAGTCTGCTCTTTTTTTTTTGTGGGATTTTTTTTTAAAAGGGAAAATAAACCCTCTGTAAATCACAAAGCTGAAACTTAATCCTTTGCTCAGTCCCATAACTGTGTTTCTTTGGAGTTCATTTGGAAGCATTTCAGACAGATTGTTAGCATTATTGCTTTCTGGAACAAAGTAGTGCTTTTTTTTTTTTTCTCGAACATTTCTTCCTCAACTCATAACTTTTCTCTCAGTAATATTTTGCATGTTGTGATAAAATAGCAAGAGAGACATCTATTTTTAGATTAACATAGTTGCCAAACTTTAGGAGACTCCTCTAAGGCCAGCTTCCCACAGGCATGAGTGGTTTTCTGCTACCCACCCCCCCAATTGCCAATTTCTCTATTGCCAGACTCACACACTGCTGTTTTTAACCCCAGAACTCTGTAACAGCTGGTTTAGGCTTATATCTCTCTTAGTTTCCTCACTATGTAGAGGAAAAGATCATGATGCGTCTCCAGAAATGACCTTCACTTAACTGCTTCTTTTGGTCTTTACATACTTTGGGAAGAGGCCTAGCACAAATGGACCCTGGGACAGTGATGGGCAGGGCCTCGAAGAAAGTCTAAGTTGTGTGACTAACAGCAATCTCGAAACAGGGATCAAGAGTTAGTAGCTTGAGTCACAAAGGTGAGGCCAACATTCATATGTACAGGCTGGGAAAGCCATGCATACACACACACACACACACACACACACACACACACACACACACCTCTGCAGAAGAAAGGCTACAGTACAAGGTTAAGAGGCTTGGGTTAGATATGAGAACACATAAAATCTCATTCATCCAACCCCAACAAATTCTACTCTTCAGGTTACTTTCTTATTTCAGGACCTTCAAAAACTCCATCAGCTATGAGTGAATGGAGGTTTGTCCAAGGGTATAAAAAAAAGTCAGCAGCAAAGTAAAACAGGATCTGGAACGCCTAGGTCTTCACCTTCCAAATCCAGCAAGGTGACAACTGACAGACAGCACGGGATTTAAAACAGGGCTCCAAAGGTTTTAGAGGGAACTCAGGGAGAGGCCACATGCAAATCAAAATTGCCCTAATAATCAGTCATATAAAATGTAACCACCAATGTACACCTATTTTTTACTGTGACTTTCCAAAATCTGGAAACATCTATGAAGTCTCTTAGTCAGACCAGACAATCCAGCTGTGGGCTGTGTGATGTTAACTGGGCAAGGTGGTGCTTACATATAATCCCAGCTCTTGGGAGTTGGAGGTGGGAGGATCTGGAATTCATGAACATCCTTGGCTACATACCAAGTTCAAGGCTAGCCTGGGCTATATGAGAACCCATCTGGAAAACAAGCAACAACAACAATCTTCCAAGAAAAATATCCATTTATGCTCTCATAAACCAGGCCCACGAACTAGTCCTGTCCCACGCCCCGTCTCGCATCCTGCTAAAGTAAAAGGCTAGAAACAACTTCTCATCCTTCCCTTTGTTTGCAATCCTTTGATGACTAGTGAAGTTAAATATCTTCCCATAATTTGTTGACCCATAAATTTTTATGTGAATTCTCCCCTTATAGTTTTTTATGAGTATGTTCATGCTTTTATCAACCTATATGAGTTTTTTTTTTTAACAGATCAGGCATAAACAATAGCCACTGGCAGTTCTTTTTTATTAGGTGTCAAACACTCTGGTAACCATTGAGAAATGCTAACCTTTGATCAGGGCATCACAGTAGCAAGGTTTCCCTGCTCCTCCTGTTCTTTCAAACATGCTCTGCTGTATTTGCTAAAATTATAATTGGAGAACTCCTGCACGCTCTCTTGATTTTCTCTATTTTTAAGGTGTCACCTCTTGAGTTGTGTTAGTCTTTTCTGACAACTACTACCTTTGCATTTATGTTTTCTTAGGGCATTTATTTATTTTTAAATTTCTTGTATGGGGGATATGTGTGCCTATTCAGAAGCCAGCATGGGATGTTGGGAACCCTCCGTTACTGCTCTCTGCCTTATTGCCTTTAGACACTGTTCTGCTAAGTTAAATGCTAGAGCTAAAGGCATAAGCAGTCATAACTGGCTTTTTATGTGGGTGCTGGGATTTGAACCCAAGTCCCCATGATCTTACTCACTGAACTCTCTCTCTCCAGGTTTTGTTGGATATTCTCATCACAACCCCCATTGTCCAGAACAACTCTAAATTAGTATGTGTGCCAGTGTGCTGGACACATGCTTGCACACATATGCTCACCCGTGTTGCAAATTAGCAGCCATAGATGGACAATGTGCTTTTTCCTGTATCACTATTCACCTTAGTTTTAAGGCAGATTCTCTCGCTGAACCTAGAACACAGGCATACAGCTAGCCCACCTGACCAGCCACCCTCAGAGAAGTCCTCTCCAGCCCTGACACTATAGACACATCCCACACCTGGATTTTACATTGGTGCTGAGAATCTGAACGTGGACTCTCATGCTTGCACAACAAACACTTTGCCTACTGAGCCATTCCCAGCCTAGAAACCCTTTTTGAGTTCCACATAAAAAGAAACCGTCTAAGGCCCTTTGTTGCAGCACTCTCCAGATTAGTGTGTTCCTCAGGATAATGAGACAAAGAGAAAAACTTCCAGAAGGGAGGTGACTTCCAGGTGAGAAAGACTGCCTGAGCTTTGTATAAGCAGTCATAACAGGGGCTTTTCCAGGAAGTGACCCTGAAGGAAGTTGGGGTCTTATTGTTGTTATTTTGTTTTGTTTTCCAATACCCTGCATTTTTTCTTATGACAGTTCCATAGTACAGCATGAAGTATAGATGGTCATACCTCTATAAATTCTTTTTTTTTTTTTCCCGGAAATTGATTTACTCTACATCCCAATCTTACCCTTCCCTCCCTCTTCTCCTCCCAGTCCCACCCTCACAAATCCCTTCCCCTGTTACCTCGTCCCCTTCTCAGAGAGGGGGAAGCCCCTCTTTGGTACTACTGCACTCTAAGATATTCCGGGTGCAGCAGGACTGAGCAACCTAGATGAAGGCTTAGTGAAGCACTGTCACCTCTCTGTCACTCCTGAGTAGCCCTTGCCGGCCAGTAGTCCTCCCTCCTTGCTGCATGCACCCTGCCTGACCAACTTGAGCACACCCTCCAAAGGAAGTCAGCCTTTGGAACAAACTTTCATCTCTAAGATTTTCTTCCTTGGGATGTCAGACTCTGTAGCCTAAGCACTCCCTTGACAACTTGGGTGATTCCCTTCCTCCTTATTTAAAAATAAACCAAAAATTATTTAAATTATTATAAAAATCATTTTAAAATTTAAAAAATGGGAGACAGATGGCTAATTTATGAGGTTGAGTTCAGCCTAGTCTACAGAGTGAAGACTAGGCTGGTCTCAGTTACAGGACAGCTGAGCCTGCACAGAGAAACCCTATCTCAAAAAATCACAAACAAACACGATGGATGTGTGTATGATTCAGCTGTACATATACTAAAAATGACAGTTTGGGGGGCTGTAGTAAAGGACATGAGTGTGGCTCATTCCCCATGACATCACCTTTTATTAGGGTCACTTTTTCTGGACAACTGACCCTGTATTTATGCTAATGTCTCCTTTCTGTTTCCTTAAGAGGACCCATCCTTCCTCCAAAGGAAAACAAATTCCATGTTTCAGGCCAGCAAGTGTTTGAAAAGGCCTGAAGCATTTGGAGAGCATTTTCTGATTGAGTGGAAAGAACTGATTTTAGTTGCCAGTTATTTCTTCCAGAAAAACAAAACAAAACAAAAACAGCTAATGTGTATATGTGGAGAAGGGCACCATTTTTCATTTGATTTTGGATTTGCCTTTGAGGAATTTCTTATAAAAGCATGAGCTCACCCCACGGTGTGAGACCTGTTATCTATGAGGGAGTGGGGAGAAGATTTATATGGTTAGAGAGCCATAGAGAAGCAGTAAAAGTACTTTGTGTCTGGATTACCATTTCAACGCCTACAATAAAATGGCTGGCAAGATGGTTCAGAGCGTCAAGGTGGTTGCAGTTAAGCTTGGTGAAATGAGTTAGACTCCTGAGAACAACATGGTACTCTCCCTTAACTCCCTTCTAATCAGAATTATTTAACAAGTATTGTTTCTGGATGTGCATACATATTTGTGCATGCATATATACAATACACACACACATATAAATACAAATGTATATATATATACATATACATATATATACACACACAAGCACATATTTATGTTTATATAGAGGACATATAGATATGTAAGTGGATACACACACAAACATCCATCCTATATCTATGCAACCCATTGTGAGAGGCAAAGAGAAAAAGAGAGAAGCTGTGTGGTCCCCATCAAAACCAGTCCCATCTTTTAGAAAGACAGATTACTTAGAACTGAAACCACCAAGTCAATTCTCTTTTCTTAGAGAGATCTAGCCAACTTGAGATCTTTTCCAGCAGGCATAATACCAAGGTGGGATCTCAAAAGACAAGCATACTTTTGTGGTAGATAACTGATGGCCTTTGAATAACTGGCCACATTCTTACAAAGAAAAAAAAAATGTGGCCTATTTTGCCTGTTAATTTTATTTTTCCAGAATTGGAAAACTCCTTCTCTGCAACACATTAATTACAGAGTTGAAAGGGAAGGTCTTTGTCATCAGTAGGAGTTTGTCTCTGAGATTATTAGTGCCAATGGCAATCTGATCGTGATGGAGCCTCTGCATCACTATCTAGACTCTGGGAGGTGTGTGCACATGTGTATGCTTCTTCCAGTATCTCCAAGTTACAGGCAAATAAATGGCAGAACTCCTCTCTGGCCCCCATTCACCTGCTTGAATAAACACAGCAGTTCATGCTGATCACCCTTAGAATATGGTCGCAGCCATATTTACTCTTACTTAGCAGGAAGTTGTGGGCCTCAATTTTGTATCTGGCTCCGTGCCTGATACCACAGAAGCCAAGATTTATTTCCTTTTCCATTTAGTTTAAAGCACAGTATTGCATGAAGTCTTTGCCTATGCAAACGCAAAGATTTCTGCCCTGTGAGGGCTTATAATCTCACATTTTTTTCACTTAAAAAATAACTTGTTCCCCTCCCCTTCTCTTTGGGGTGTGTGTGTGTGTGTGCATGTATGGTGCAAATGTATAGTATTCATGCTCATACATGACAATGTAAAGGTTAGAAAAGGACATTGGGTGACTTTCTCTGCTTGTCATAGGGTTTCCATTCATGCACAAAACATCATGTCCAAGAAGCAAGTTGGATTTATTCAGCTTACACTTCCACATTGCTGTTCATCACCAAAGGAAATCAGGACTGGAACTCACCCAGGGTAGGAACCTGAGGGCAGGAGCTGATGCAGAAGTCATGGAGGAATGCTGCTTACTAGATTGCTTTCTTATAGAACTCAAGACTACCAGCCCAGGAATGGCACTACTCACAATGGGCCCTCCAACCCTTGATCACTAATTGAGAAAATGCCTTACATCTGGATCTCATGGAGGCATTTTCTGAAGGGAGGTTCCTTTCTCTGTGATAACTCCAGCTTGTGTCAAGTTGACACACAAAACCAGCCAATACACTACTGCTCTCTACCTTATAGCCTTGGGAGAAGTTCCCACACCAAGCTGAAAGCTCATAGTTTGGGCTAAGATAGCAGACCACTGAGCTCTTGGGATCCACCTGTCTCTGTTCTCCAGTGGGGTTACAGATATGCACAGCAATGTGCGGCTTTTTATCTGGATGCTGGGGATTCAACCTCAGGTAGCTATGCTTCAAATGAACTTTAAAATTTAATCTGTTTTTAGCTAAAGGTACAATATTGGATGCAAATGTTTTACTTTACTCAGTGTTTTGAGCATAGCCCACGATCCTCTTGAGTCTGTCTGTGTAACAAAGGTATCCATGTCCTGCCCTGTCAACAGATTCAAGTGAGGCTACCCACATTACATTCATCTCAGCCTTGAGGACTGTGAGTACAGAAGAGTTCATATTCTAGTGATAGTAATCAATGCAAGAATATCCCCAAGGACACATGTGTAACAAAGAATACATGTGAAAATAGCCAGAGAAACTGAAGTTCTGATATAAGTCATTGAACAGAGTTTTTAAGCTGCAAGATTAAGGAATGTAGACATCTGGCTTCAAGGGTTTAAGGCAGAGGCTGGCTAAACTGTAGTCCCCTTCTCTGTGGTTTCTTTAATTCCATAAACACAGCTCTCTTTAGATGGCTTGTGTTTGACTTACTAAAACAATAGCATGCACAGTGCCTTCTCTGAGTCAAGCCCTCAGTCTCTTATTCCAGACTCCATATTTATAAAACAGAAAGGTTTGCCTGAATTTTGATCTAGGAGATGTTTGAGCCCATTACATAAGAAAAAATATTTAATAAGAATTATTGTATCTTAGGTTGAGTGGTCCCCACACAAACATCAAACCAGGGATTAGAAAACATATTGTGTATTGGAGAAATTAGCCTGTGCAATATTGGTAAAGAAGAGATGAAGGAAGACTCAGAACGGAGGGATGTGATGAGGATCATCACAGATCTGGATGCTACTGTGGGCAGATATGGCTTTTTTTTCTGGCTGGAGACATCCAACAGACAGGGGGGAGCACTCCTCCAGTGACCAACCTGGACACAGAAGTCATATTCCTATTGTTCAGTTCCAGCTCTCAGCCCTATGTAGTTAACGGGGTAGAAGGAACTGACAAGACACTGTGGTGCTGAGTCATTTTGCTGTGACTCAGCAAATGGCTGAGCTTCCCCTTCTTCCTTTTTAAAAATGCTTATCCTTCTCTTTCAATAGACTTAACCAGGTATTGTTTAAAATGTGTTGGGGCCGGCCTGCGGCTCTCATGTCCGGGTTCGAACCTGGGAGGCATCTTGGAGCTGAAAAAGAAGAGGGGATCTAGGCGGGTAGAGAAATAATGGAACCAAGACAAGCTAGTCTGCTCAAGGTTCAAATGTTTACTAACAAAATCTGCGCTTATAAAGAGGGGAAGCCCATCCCCAGTCATGCCAAGTTTCTTGTGAAGTTGTCAGAACAGCCTTTTAGCAGAAACTCAAATTCACAGTTTGCAGTAAACTCGGGAAAACCTTGGAGAACTGGTTCTGCCTCAGGCAGGTGGCAGGCAGTGTCACATCAAAGGAGAGTGATGAGAAGCAGCACAGCATGTGGCCCAGCCTCAGTACCAAAAGGTCTGAACCAGCCTGCCTAGGCTGAAGAAGGGTACAAATATGTGTGCTTCATTCCAGACCCTTACTCCTCTTAAGTCTGCGCTCTTTACACTGTAGAGTTATCCCGTGTCATTTCTAATGCCGTGGATTTCCACCAAGGGTTACTCACTGTAAATTAGAGATAAACAGGCTGCTTTACCTGGGGGCAAATCAGTGAGACAGTCCCTGTCCCTCAGAGAGTCCAGGGTTTCCCTCATATCCGCCTCTGACCTGGTTACATGACGTCAGTGAGTTTATAATCTAGTCACCTTAATGTTCAGTTTCTCTGTAAGTTGTATGGCTGATAACCTTTCAAATTTCCTCTCTGAAAGAAATCACTGGAAATAACTTTTTGGTAGAATATTGGATTTGTTTGTGTGTTATCTATTATTAAATTGCTACTGAAGAAGACCAGATTAATACTTCAGTTATTTAAAAGGTCATGGACTACTTTACTGAATGGGAACTTTTTACACATACTCTCTGAAAGAGGGAGGGTGCTATCTGATTGATGCTCAGAATGTCACACTTGCAGACAATGATCCTTGCTTCCTGGGCTTGTCCATGGTAAAACAGAGATAAGACAGTGTATGTAATAGGCCAGACTTTCTGTCAGTCCTCAGCTTGTACATTTTTTTTCCTTTTGCCTTTTCTTGGATCATCTGTCTTGAATCTAGAGGTCGGGAAAACAGTGCCTCGGTGGATTCCCATGCATGTTGCCACACTGCCCTTCAGGGAGAAGGCATTTGAAAGCCACTCTTTCAAATGTCAGACTGCCATTACATTGAAGTGCTACAGCCTTCCCAAGTGTCCACAAGCAGAGTGAATTCTTCCTCTGTTTATATGTCTGTCAATCTGCAGTTGGCACTCCAGAACATTCCATGTACTATTTCAGATTGTTAGCTGGGTGCAGACAAAGCTGAGCCACGTCTATCAGAAATGCTCAGGGCCAGAAGTGTTTAAGATTCTGCTTATTTCCATTTCTGGTTGTGGACCACTTGCATACATAGTCAGAGATCTTAGAGATGGAGAACCGAGCATAAATTCAAAATTCATTTACATTTTATACATCCCTCATGTATGCAGCCTGAAGGTAATTTTATACAAAAATTTTAATAATTTTGTGCATGAAACAAGGTTGTCTGGTATGGAATTTTCTACTTGTAGTCTAATGTCCTTGCTTAAAAGTTTCAGATTGGGAGGGCATTTCTGATCTGGGCTTTCAGGTTCTATAAAACTTATGCATGGGTTTTGATTTGTCCTTTTTTCTTTTCAGATTTGCTTGTAGGGGCATTTGGAAAAGGGAAAGTAGCTGTTTACAGGTACGTAGTTGCTGGGATGTAAATGCATCTCCCTTAGATTATAAGTTTTGTCCTAAAGACATTAAAGGCCCATTCTGCCTGTTTATTCTGGAGACAGATCCTATGTCCCTTTAAAACTCTGTGTATATTTCTCCTCTATTTTTAACATTTCTCTCATTTCTATATACTTTTATTCTCATACTTTATGAACAAACCTCTAGCTCCTACCAATATAACTAACATTAAATAAAGTATTAAACTCACTGAATCAGAAAATGACTCATGTTTTAGGTGGCTCTAAAGTCAGACTCTCTATGTCTGGGAATCACTGATGTCCATACTTGTAGGACAGAATCATAACAGGCAGTTAATCACACTCACTCCTACACCCAAGTGTGGACAAACTGTTGGGGAATAGAGCATGCCAGGAATCAGTCATCCCCTCCTAAGCAAGACCTGCTACAGCACCAATGCAGCCACAACAATGCAGCCACACCACTAATGCAGCAATGCCAACACTATAGCACAAATGCAGCCGCGCCAATGCAGCCATACCCATGCAGCCACACCACTAATGCAGCACTAATGCAGCAGACCTGGATTCAGAACCTGACCCTTCCACACACTAACTGTTGTATGATTTCAGGGAAAACTCCCATAGCCTTTGGAGCCTCTAGTTCTCACCTGTAAATCAAACTATCAAATCAATACTTAGCTCATGAAATTACTTCTGTCTAAGGATTTAGTGAGAATCTAAATGCAAATTATACTAAGTAATAACTGATTAGATAGCTGGGTTTTTCTTAAAAAGTTTATTATGAACTCAAGAGACTAGGTTAGGATTTCAAGGTAAGGTCATGCAAGAATGCATGGATACAGACCTGTGTGTGCAGGTGTCCTAGGTATGCAATGCTAATGTAGTTAATTTACAGAGAGATTCTAAGCTTTGCTCCCCACAAATCACTAAGCTTTGCTCCTCCACCCCAGTATAAAAGCGCATCATGCACCGATTTGAGTCAGCTATTCTCACATAGGCTATAGAGAAGCAAAGAGCAGAAACTCCTAGCAGGTCTCAAGTACAAGGCTCAGACTTCTTATGGCCATCAATTGACAACCACCCCAAACCCTGGCTCTATCTGCCGACCTCCAAATCCACCTCGGCTCTGGGCCAATCCCATATTTTCCATGATCTGATCCAGCCTATTGCTGGCACAAGGACCTAAGTGACTGCTGATCCTTGCAGAATTAGAAAACCTGTCCAAGGCAACTCTGCTCAGGTACACACCAATGCCCACACCAGAATGTTCTTTTCCATCCTCTACCTTTCTGTGCTTGAGAGGATTATCACTCCCACCTTCCCCCACTCGATCCCCTGTTCTCAAAGGTGATTACCACAGAAAACATCTAGCATGCCTAACACCATTTTATCATCTTATGTTTACAGATAATACAAATTTGAAAATTAAAAAAATATAATACAGTACATCAAGAGTCTTGTCATAAATCCCAGTGGCCCCCTTGTTATCATGAAACTATGTGAAGTAGCGGCTTGAACAGCATTTTGCCCCTAGACATGCATGACTCCCCTCCCTCTTCTTTCTGTCAGAGGAAACCGACTCATCACAGCACCGATACACACTAAACTCTGGAAATTTGGCTCCTAGCTAATGTCTCTTTTAAGCTTCAGAAGCTGCTTTGTTCTCCTGCTCTCAGATTTACTCTCTTGTCTTATTACCCTCTTGGGGAGCTCCAATGGCATTCACATCCATTCCCCTCCTCCCATGTAACTTTTAGAATCATCAAGGACCTCCACATAAAACCAGAGAAACAGAAACTTATAGAGGAGAAAGTGGGGAAGAGCCTTGAACACATGGGCACAGGTGAAAAATTCCTGAACACAACACCAATGGCTTGTGCTGTAAGATCAAGAATTGACAAATGGGACCTCATAAAATTGCAAAGCTTCTGTAAGTCAAAGGACACTGTCAATAAGACCAAAAGGCAACCAACAGATTGGGAAAAGATCTTTACCAATCCTAAATCCGATAGGGGGCTAATATCCAATATAAATAATGAACACAAGAAGTCAGACTCCAGAAAACTAAACAACCCTATTAAAAATGGGGTACAGAGCTAAACAGAATTCTTAACTGGGGAATACTAAATGGCTGACAAACACCTGAAAAGATGTTGAACATCCTAAATCATTAGGGAAATGCAAATCAAAACAACCCTGAGATCCCACCTCACACCAGTCAGAATGGCTAAGATAAAAAACTCAGGTGACAGCAGATGCTGGCAAGGATGTGGAGGAAGAGGAACACTCCTCCATTGTTGGTGGGACTGCATGCTGGTACAACCACTCTGGAAATCAGTTTGGTGGTTCCTCAGAAAATTGGACATAGTACTACTGGAAGATCCAGCAATAACCATTCCTGGGCACATACCCAGAAGATGCTTCAACATGTAATAAGGACACATGCTCCACTAGGTTCAGAGCAGCCTTATTTATAATAGCCAGAAGCTGCAAAGAACCCAGATGTCCTTCAACAGAGGAATGGATACAGAAAATGTGGTACATTTACACAATGGAATACTACTCAGCTATTAAAAGCAATGAATTCATGAAATTCTTAGACAAATGGATGGGTCTGGAGGATATCATCCTAAGTGAGGTAACCCAATCACAAAAGAAGACACATGATATGCACTCACTGATAAGTGGCTATTAGCCCAGAATCTCAGAATACCCAAGATACAATTTGCAAAACACATGGAACACAAGTAGAAGGAAGATCAAAGCATGGACATTTCGATCCTTCTTAAAAGGGGGAACAAAATACTCATGGAAGGAGTTACAGAGACAAAGTGTGAAGCAAAGACAGAAGGAATGACCATCCAGAGACTGCCCTACCTGGGAATCCATCCCATAAACAACCACCAAAACCAGACACTGTTGTGAACGCCAGCAAGAGCTTGGTGACAGGAGCCTGATATAGCTATCTCCTGAGAGGCTTTGCCAATGCCTGACAAATACAGAAGTGGATGCTCACAGCCATCCATTGGACAGAGCACAAGGTCCCCAATGAAGGAGCTAGAGAAAGTATCCAAGGAGCTGAAGGGGTTTGTATCCCTCTAGGAGGAACAACAGTATGAACTAACCAGTATACCCCCAACCAAAGAAAACACATGGTGGGACTCATAGCTCTAGCTACATATATAGCAGAGGATGGCCTAGTCGGTCATGCATGGGAGTGGAGGCCCTTGGTCCCATGAAGGTTATACTCTCTAGTACAGAGGACTGCCACGGCCAGGAAGCAGGAATGGGTGGGTTGGTGAAGAGGAGGAGAAGGGATGGGATAGGGATTTTTTGGAGGGGAAACTAGGAAAGGGGATAACATTTGAAAAGTAAATAAAGAAAATATCTAATAAAAAACTTTGTTAAAGATACAAAAAAATGAAAAAAGAAAATAAATATTCCTACAAAGTTAAAAAAAGAAAAAAGAAAAATGTCATCACAAAATGCCATGTTGTATTTTTAACCAATGAAAAATAAAATGACAGCATTCAAGAGAGAAAAAAAAAAAGATTTTTGTCCTGCCCCTTACCTCCGGAGGTTCAAGTTCCACTGACCCAAGATATTGTCTGGCTGTAGTGTTTGCTTGAAAGTTCCCAAGTAATTACACTGTGCCGACAGGATTAAGACCCACTGCTCTGGGTGAAGGACAAAATGGTTCTATAAATCTACGTTCATGTGCTCAGCTAAATCTGCAAAGCTTAATCATAAAATTACTGATCATTTTGAAAAATTCTCAGTGAGCCCACAATTTTCAAAATCCTCAAGTACTTATTGTGAGTCGATGTGTCTTGGGGCTGGAGAGCTGGCTCAGTGTTTAAGAGAGAGAACTTACTGTTCTGGCAGAAGACCTGAGTTTGGGTTCCATCTCCCACATGGTAACTCTAGCTCCAGGACATCTGATGTTCTCTCTCTTTGGCTTCCCAAGTCACCAGTCTGTATACACACACACACAATGCACATAAATAAAAGTAAAAGAAATCTTTGAATAAAATATGTCTCCTCAAACATGAACATAGGGCTCCAGAAACCCGTGGAGCTGTGGTACAAGCACAGCCTAGTATCACAGCTCAGTGAGTCCTCTTGATAAGCAATCAAGCCGACAGATGTAATGTGCTTCACAGGCCTCCACATCCCTTGTTCAGACTTTAACTCTTAGGTGGTTTAGAGATCAGTTGAGTGTGGTGCCCATTTATTCAAAACATGAGCAGGGTTCATTGTGCAAGGCTGGGCATGTTGTGTTGACAATGGCTTCTTGAGGAAGAGTTCCTTTCATCAGGAAAGGATCTGTCTGTGATTTGGGAGTTCAATTCATACCTTGGCTCTCTTCCTACAGAGCAAGGCCAGTTGTAACCGTGGATGCCCAGCTTCTGCTGCACCCAATGATTATCAACCTTGAAAATAAAACTTGCCAGATTCCAGAATTCCCTACTCCTGTGGCCTGGTAAGTTAGCCCATTCCTACACACATTCTAACATGGATTCAAATTGCCTAGAATCTTATTTTTTTTCTAAAAAAAAAATACATATTTGGGTGCAGAAATCTGAGGTAGGACCCGAGGTCATGCACACTGTGGATCTAGAAAAAGTCTTCAAGAGGGTGTTAAGATTTCTGAATTATACACCAAGACTGAGTGGCAAAGAGTCTGTGTTACCAGAGGAGCGCAGTGTGGTGCTAAGCTTTGAGTTACACAGAGCCAGTGCTCTAACCTACAGGCTCTGAGATAAAAAGACCAAACATTTGGGAAAAAAACCTTAAACTTTTTCGTGGCACTCTGGATGTTATCTAAATACTTTGACTCTTACTTTTGCATATACTGAATACACTGAGTCGCCTTTTTAAAAATAAATGAACTCGTCAAGATTACTTATTTACAGGTGCTGGAAATAGCAGTTTTGTAATTTGAAATGTACAACTAGATAGAAGACCAATGGTCTACAAAAGGAGATTTTTGTACCCTGAATTGTTCTTGTGGCCATGATATCCAGCTTTTGATCCAGCTTGTCACCTGAAATGACACAACTGAACTGGGTTATAACACATCCCATGAAAAAAAAAAAGACCAGCTTGTTTGTGAGTGTGGGGGTCCCCAGTCATCAGAAGACAATGCCCCGCAGGGCCAGGGCATTTCCTCTGGAAAATCAACAAAGATTTATTTATTTATTTATTTATTTATTTATTTATTTATTTATTTATATTTGAGATTGATTCTTATTTGCCAGGGTGGGTGTTGAGGCAGTATCTTCAGTTTCTGAAAATATTAGGACAACCCTCTTCCGGTCAGAAAAGCACCTGGGCAGCTGGGGCGCAGGGTCTGCTGACACTCGCCAGCTACCCACGACCCCCGCTGCAGGATTTTGGGACTGCTGGTGAGTGGAACACAGCTTCAGCTCCAATCCAATTGCTCCGGGACCTGAGACTGCATTAGTTAGGGAAGCAGAAACCAGCCTGAGTAGGGCCACAGGCCACATCCGGCCGGATCAGCGCTGGGGTAGCAGGAGCACAGGGTTGCCTGACACCCGCCAGCTACCCACGACCCCCGCCGCAGGATTTTGGGACTGCTGGTGAGTGGAACACAGCTTCTGCTCCAATCCAATTGCGCAGGACCTGAGACTGCATTAGTTAGGGAAGCAGAAACCGGCCTGAGTAGGGCCACAGGCCTCATCCAGCCGGATCAGCGCCGGGGTAGCGGGAGCGCAGGGTTGCCTGACACCCGCCAGCTACCCACAACCCCCGCCGCAGGATTTTGGGACTGCTGGTGAGTGGAACACAGCTTCTGTTCCAGTCCAATCACGCGGGACCTGAGACTGCTCTGGTTGGGGAGAGAGAAATCCGGCCTACACAGGGCCACAACCCTCTTCCAGTCAGAAAAGCACCAGGGCAGCTGGGGCGCAGGGTCGGCTGACACTCACCAGCTACCCACAACACCCACCACAGGATCTTAAGACTTCTGGAGAGTGGAACACAGCTTCTGCTCCAATCCAATTGCACGCGGGACCAGAGACTGCATTAGTTAGGGAAGCAGAAAAACGGCCTGTGTAGGACCACAGGCCTCTTCCGGCTGGACCAGCACCGGGGTACCATCAGCTACCCACGACCCCCGCCGCAGGATTTAGAGACTGCTGGTGAGTGGAACACAGCTTCTGCTCCAATCTTTAAACAGTGACAACGATAACAACTACCCCAGAGATTACCAGATGGCGAAAGGTAAACGTAATAATCTTACTAACAGAAACCAAGACCACTCACCATCATCAGAACCCAGCACCCCCACTTCGCCCAGTCCAGGGCACCCCAACACACCGGAAAAGCTAGACACGGATTTAAAAGCATATCTCCTGATGATGATAGAGAACTTCAAGAAGGACTTTAATAACACACTTAAAGAAATACAGGAGAACACTGCTAAACAGGCAGAAGACAATAAAGAGAAAGCACAAAAATCCCTTAAAGAATTGCAGGAGAACACTGCTAAAGAGTTACAAATCCTTAAAGAAAAACAGGATAACATAATCAAACAGGTAGAAGTCCTTACAGAAAAACAGGAAAACACATCCAAACAGATGATGGAAATGAACAAAACCATACTAGACCTAAAAAGGGAAGTAGACACAATAAAGAAAACCCAAAATGAGGCAACACTGGAGATAGAAACCCTAGGAAAGAAATCTGGAACCATAGATACGAGCATCAGCAACAGAATACAAGAGATGGAAGAGAGAATCTCAGGTGCAGAAGATTCCATAGAGAACATCGGCACAACAATCAAGGAAAATGTAAAATGCAAAAAGATCCTAACTCAAAACATCCAAGAAATACAGGACGCAATGAGAAGACCAAACCTACGGATAATAGGAGTGGATGAGAATGAAGATTTTCAACTCAAAGGACCAGCAAACATCTTCAACAAAATTATAGAAGAAAACTTCCCAAATCTAAAGAAAGAGATGCCCATGAACATACAAGAAGCCTACAGAACTCCAAATAGACTGGACCAGAAAAGAAATACCTCCCGACACATAATAATCAGAGCAACAAATGCTCTAAATAAAGATAGAATACTAAAAGCAGTAAGAGAAAAAGGCCAAGTAACATATAAAGGCAAGCCTATCAGAATTACACCAGATTTTTCACCAGAGACTATGAAAGCCAGAAGATCCTGGACGGATGTTATACAGACACTAAAAGAACACAAATTCCAGCCCAGGCTACTATACCCAGCCAAACTCTCAATTAACATAGATGGAGAAACCAAAGTATTCCACGACAAAACCAAATTCACACATTATCTCTCCACGAATCCAGCCCTTCAAAGGATAATAACAGAAAAAAACCAATACAAGGACAGGAACCACGCCCTAGAAACAACAAGAAGGTAATCCCTCAACAAACCTAAAAGAAGACAGCCACAAGAACAAAATGCCAACTTTAATAACAAAAATAACAGGAAACAACAATTACTTTTCCTTAATATCTCTTAATATCAATGGACTCAACTCCCCGATAAAAAGACATAGACTAACAAACTGGCTACACAAACAAGACCCAACATTTTGCTGCTTACAGGAAACTCATCTCAGAGAAAAGGATAGACACTACCTCAGAATGAAAGGCTGGAAAACAATTTTCCAAGCAAATGGCATGAAGAAACAAGCTGGAGTAGCCATTCTAATATCTGATAAGATTGACTTCCAACCCAAAGTCATTAAAAAAGACAGGGAGGGACACTTCATACTCATCAAAGGTAAAATCCTCCAAGAGGAACTATCAATCCTGAATATCTATGCTCCAAATACAAAGGCAGCCACATTCATTAAAGAAACTTTAGTAAAGCTCAAAGCACACATTGCACCTCATACAATAATAGTGGGAGACTTCAACACACCACTTTCACCAATGGACAGATCATGGAAACAGAAACTAAACAGGGACACAGTGAAACTAAGAGAAATTATGAATCAAATGGATCTGGCAGATATCTACAGAACATTCTATCCTAAAACAAAAGGATATACCTTCTTCTCAGCACCTCATGGTACCTTCTCCAAAATTGACCACATAATTGGTCACAAAGCAGGCCTCAACAGATATAAAAATATTGAAATTGTCCCATGCATCCTATCAGATCACCATGGCCTAAGGCTGATCTTCAATAACAAAATAAATAATAGAAAGCCAACCTTCACGTGGAAACTGAACAACACTCTTCTCAATGATACCTTGGTCAAGGAAGGAATAAAGAAAGAAATTAAGGACTTTTTAGAGTTCAATGAAAATGAAGCCACAACATACCCAAACTTATGGGACGCAATGAAAGCATTTCTAAGAGGAAAACTCATAGCTCTGAGTGACTCCAAAAGGAAACTAGAGAGAGCACACATTAGCAGCTTGACAACACACCTAAAAGCACTAGAACAAAAGGAAGCAAATTCACCCAAGAGGAGTAGACGGCAGGAAATAATCAAACTCAGGGGTGAAATCAACCAAGTGGAAACAAGAAAAACTATTCAAAGAATCAACCAATCAAGGAGCTGGTTCTTTGAGAAAATCAACAAGATAGATAAACCCTTAGCCAGACTCACTAGAGGGCACAGGGAAAGCATCCTAATTAACAAAATCAGAAATGAAAAAGGAGACATAACAACAGATCCTGAAGACATCCAAAACACCATCAGATCCTTCTACCAAAGGCTATACTCAACAAAACTGGAGAACCTGGATGAAATGGAGAAGTTCCTAGACAGATACCAGGTACCAAAGTTGAATCAAGATCAGGTTAATGATCTAAACAGCCCTATATCCCCCAAAGAAATAGAAGCAGTCATTAATAGTCTCCCAACTAAAAAAAGCCCAGGACCAGATGGGTTTAGTGCAGAGTTCTATCAAACCTTCAAAGAAGATCTAATCCCAGTTCTTCACAAACTATTCCACAAAATAGAAACAGAAGGTACTCTACCCAACTCATTCTATGAAGCCACAATTACTCTGATACCTAAACCACAAAAAGACCCAACAAAGATAGAAAACTTCAGACCAATATCCCTTATGAATATTGATGCAAAAATACTCAATAAAGTTCTTGCTAACCGAATCCAAGAACACATCAAAACAATCATCCATCCTGACCAAGTAGGTTTCATCCCAGGGATGCAGGGATGGTTCAATATACGGAAATCCATCAACGTAATCCAGTATATAAACAAACTCAAAGACAAAAACCACATGGTCATCTCCTTAGATGCGGAAAAAGCATTTGACAAGATCCAACACCCATTCATGATAAAAGTCTTGGAAAGATCAGGAATTCAAGGCCCATACCTAAACATGATAAAAGCAATCTACAGCAAACCAGTAGCCAACATCAAAGTAAATGGTGAGAAGCTTGAAGCAATCCCTCTAAAATCAGGGACTAGACAAGGCTGTCCACTTTCTCCATACCTATTCAACATTGTACTTGAAGTCCTAGCCAGAGCAATTCGACAACAAAAGGAGATCAAAGGGATACAAATTGGAAAAGATGAAGTCAAAATATCACTTTTTGCAGATGATATGATAGTATATATAAGTGACCCCAAAAATTCCACCAGAGAACTCCTAAGCCTGATAAACAGCTTCGGTGAAGTAGCTGGATATAAAATTAACTCAAACAAATCAATGGCCTTTCTCTACACAAAGAATAAACAGGCTGAGAAAGAAATTAGGGAAACAACACCCTTCTCAATAGTCACAAATAATATAAAATATCTTGGCGTGACTCTAACTAAGGAAGTGAAAGATCTGTATAATAAAAACTTCAAGTCTCTGAAGAAAGAAATTCTAGAAGATCTCAGAAGATGGAAAGATCTCCCATGCTCATGGATTGGCAGGATCAACATTGTAAAAATGGCTATCTTGCCAAAAGCAATCTACAGATTCAATGCAATCCCCATCAAAATTCCAAATCAATTCTTCAACGAATTAGAAAGTGCAATCTGCAAATTCATCTGGAATAACAAAAAACCTAGGATAGCAAAAACTCTTCTCAAGGATAAAAGAACCTCTGGTGGAATCACCATGCCGGACCTAAAGCTCTACTACAGAGCAACTGTGATAAAAACTGCATGGTACTGGTATAGTGACAGACAAATAGACCAATGGAATAGAATTGAAGACCCAGAAATGAACCCACACACCTATGGTCACTTGATCTTCGACAAGGGAGCTAAAAACATCCAGTGGAAGAAAGACAGCATTTTCAACAAATGGTGCTGGCACAACTGGTTGTTAACATGTAGAAGAATGCAAATCGATCCATTCCTATCTCCTTGTACTAAGGTCAAGTCTAAGTGGATCAAGGAACTTCACATAAAACCAGAGACTCTGAAACTTATAGAGGAGAAAGTGGGGAAAAGCCTTGAAGATATGGGCACAGGGGAAAAATTCCTGAATAGAACAGTAATGGCTTGTGCTGTAAGATCGAGAATTGACAAGTGGGACCTCATGAAACTACAAAGCTTCTGCAAGGCTAAAGACACCATCAATAAGACAAAAAAACCACCAACAGATTGGGAAAGGATCTTCACCTATCCTAAATCAGATAAGGGACTAATATCCAATATATATAAGGAACTCAAGAAGGTGGACTCCAGAAAGTCAAATAACCCCATTAAAAAATGGGGCTCAGAACTGAACAAAGAATTCTCACCTGAGGAATACCGAATGGCAGAGAAGCACCTGAAAAAATGTTCAACATCCTTAATCATCAGGGAAATGCAAATCAAAACAACCCTGAGATTCCACCTCACACCAGTCAGAATGGCTAAGATCAAAAATTCAGGTGACAGCAGATGCTGGCGAGGATGTGGAGAAAGAGGAACACTCCTCCATTGTTGGTGGGATTGCAAGCTTGTACAACCACTCTGGAAATCAGTCTGGCGGTACCTCAGAAAATTGGACATAGTACTACCGGAGGATCCAGCAATACCTCTCCTGGGCATATATCCAGAAGATGTCCCAACCGGTAAAAAGGACACATGCTCCACTATGTTCATAGCAGCCCTATTTATAATAGCCAGAAGCTGGAAAGAACCCAGATGTCCCTCAACAGAGGAATGGATACAGAAATTATGGTACATTTACACAATGGAGTACTACTCAGCTATTAAAAAGAATGAATTTATGAAATTCCTAGCCAAATGGATGGACCTGGAGGGCATCATCTTGAGTGAAGTAACACAATCACAAAAGAACTCACACAATATGTATTCATTGATAAGTGGATATTAGCCCAAAACTTAGGATACCCAAGATATAAGATACAATTTGATAAACGCATGAAACTCAAGAAGAATGAAGACCAAAGTGTGGACACTGTGCACCTTCTTAGAATTGGGAACAAAACACCCAGGGAAGGAGTTACAGAGACAAAGTTCGTAGCTGTGATGAAAGGATGGACCATTTAGAGACTGCTGTATCCAGGGATCCGTCCCATAATCAGCTTCTAAACGCTGACACCATTGCATACACTAGCAAGATTTTGCTGAAAGGACCCAAATATAGCTGTCTCTTGTGAGACGATGCCGGGGCCTAGCAAACACAGGAGTGGATGTTCACAGTCAGCTATTGGATGTATCACAGGGCTCCCAATGGAGAAGCTAGAGAAAGTACCCAAGGAGCTAAAGGGATCTGCAACCCTATTGTTGGAACAACATGATGTACTAACCAGAACCCTGGAGCTCTTGTCTCTAGCTGCATATATATCGAAAGATGGCCTAGTCGGCCATCAATGGAAAGAGAGGCCCATTGGACTTGCAAACTTTATATGCCCCAATATAGGGGAATGCCAGGGCCAAAAGAATGGGAATGGGTGGGTAGGGAAGTGGGGGGCGCTATGGGGGACTTTTGGGATAGTATTGGAAATGTAATTGAGGAAAATATGTAATAAAAATATAAAAAAAAAGAAAATATTAGAATAAAGAAAAGCTAGTGTTGACCCTGAGAAGCTAGGTTCAGCCCATCCCAGCATCATGTAGCTAATAGCCCTTCAACAGGAGTTCCTACGGGAGTCCATGTTGTGGGAGATGAAGGATCTTGAGGAAGTCTTTGGAAAACATCCTGCTGTGGCAAGCTCTTGGTGTGGAAAGGCCGGGCCTCTCCTTTAACTGCCTCTGAAAGTGGCTGGGAAATGCCCTGAGCACATTTTAAAATGGTTTTAAACCATAAAGTAGTATAATGAAACCCGATCTGAGAAAATACGGGAGAAAGCCAGCGTTTCCCCAACGCCTGGCAGGATTCAATGAACACTAAGTAGTCTGTGAGCTCTACTTGGCTGGAAACATCAGGACTCTAACGTTCTCCAAGGAGCCCCATGTTCACACCTTCAAAACCCTGGGTTTCCACACTACTTTCTTTTAAGACTAATGGCAGCACTCCAGTATAGAATGTGTTTATTTTCAAATAAATGTCTTTTTCCCCTAAGAGTTTTAGTTTTATTGATTAGAAAGAGAGAGGGAGAGAGAGAAGGAGAGAGAGAGAGAGAGAGAAGGAGAGAGAGAGAGAGAGAGAGAGAGAGAGAGAGAGAGAGAGAGAGAGAGAGAGAGAGAGAGAGAGAGAGAAATTGGAGTCTTTTTCAAAAGATATAGGACTATTCACTTCTGTTCAGGGAAAAAAATATTTTTTCTTTTTAGTCTTTGAAATTTTCCATATGTATATAGAATGAACCTTGATTCCGTACTCCATCCCTAACCCCCTCCCCTCAAGGACCCTCAGCACATCTCCCTCACAACTTCACCTACTTCTCTTGGAGTTATTTTTATTTATTTAGCCCACTCAGTCCAGTTAGAGCTGTTGGCATGTTCCTGAGCATGGGTGGGTCACTCAGTAGGGCACTGGGGACCCAGCAGTGTGAACACTGCTGAGGCACAGCTGCCCTCATACCCATCTTCAGCCAACTGCCAATAGCCCAGGCTAAAGCCTTCTCTTCCCTTCAGGCAGTCATTTTCTTGTTCCCTGGAGTCACATTGCTAAGATAAAATGTAACTTGATCTGTGGACAAATTATACTGCTGTTATTTAGTTCTGTCACATTACTTGTATTTAATTCAATTGTATCCTTTTCTGAAAGACACTTAATTTTCAAGTGCAAGCCTTTTCCTTGTGTTTCAGAATAGTCAGATACAAAGTTAGGGGTTGAGGTTGTATCTTAGTAGTAGACTATCCTCAGAACCCAAAACCAACCAACCAGACAGAAGCTAGGAAGCAAAGAACTGACTTGTGTAAAATGTTTGGAGGATGTGGAATGCTCTGTGTATAGTTTACCCGAAGAGTTTGAGAGGCATCTTTGCTGTGACACTGACCTAGTTTCACATCAGCGTGTACTGTAGATGAACTCTTTGGCAAACTCCAGTCACAAATCATACCTCACTTCCTTCCCTGTGGGTTTCTGTGTCATTCGGTCAGCTATCTGGGCTTGGTTTTCTTGTTGTTGTTGTTGTCGTCATTGGGTTTTTTGTTTTGTTTTGTTTTGATTTAATATCTGCTGTTGATATTACTCAGGAAAAAGGAAATGAAATTCAGCACAATAAATATTAAGATAATTGGTTACTAATGAGAAAAAATATTTTTTTCTATTTTATGAACATAAAACAACTTAGCTATTTCTCCAATCTGAAAGAAAAGAGTTTTTCAGCTATGAGTGACATCATGGAAAAGTCAGATAATTTTCGTCATTAAAGTAGAGTTGAATTGGTAATAATTGGATCAGTGAGATGGTTTAACTTGTAAAGGTGCTTGCCACACATGCCTCGGGACCTGTGTTCAGTCCTCAGGCCCTAGAAAAGGTGGAAGAAAAACCAGATCTACAAAACTGTCCTCTGATCTCTACATGCTCTCCATAGCATGTGTGCTCCTCAATACAAATGCCAAGTACATGCATACATGATAATAAGTAAATAAATAAATAAGAATTAGTGATTGTTTGCTTTGTGCTTTCATTGTTATATTGCATATGTATGTGGCATTTGTGTGGTATATGTATTGATACATGTGTGCACATGGGCATGTGAGTATGTGTACACAGGGATGTGGAGGCCACAAGTTGACACCAGCTATCTTGTTTAATCTGTCTCCATCTTAGTTTTGGGACAAGGTTTCTTACTGAACCTCAGTCTCCTGGGTTAGGCTACCCTGGCTAAGCCATAAGCTCTAGAGCAGTGGTTCTCAACCTTCCTAACACTGTGACCCTTTAATACAGTTCCTCATGTTATGACCCTAACCAGAAAATTATTTTCATTGCTACTTTGTAACTATAATTTTACTATTGCCATTAATCATAATGTAAATGTCTAAGATGAGGGACACCTGATGTGACCCCTGAGAAAGGGTCATTCAACACCCAAAGTGTCTCCATTCACATGTTGAAACCCACTGCCCTAGAGTCTCCTGCCTCTGCGCCTCTTCCCCACCGCCGACCCCAGCACTGTGATAGCTACTGTGGGGGTTTCATTTGGATGCTGGTGATATAAATATGGACGCTTCTGCTTCTGCAGGAGGTACTAGAACAACTGAGTATCTCCCCCATCTGGCTTTGTATTTCAAAACCACATTTTACATTTATCTCATTTTTCTCATTCCATATAGCCACAAACAGACTTACAAAACAAGCTCACATTCACCAGTTCATGGTGGGCAAATAGTGTGGAGATCGTGTTGTGGATTTCCTGCCTTCTGTGTACAGCAGCCTGTCTGCTGATAGCCTTATTTAGACAGACTCAACAAGAACACTCAGTTGATTTCATGTAGTTTTCGTTAGGCTTCATGTTTTTCTTTTTTCAATCAAAAATAATTAGACTAATAGACTTTGCTGAATTTAAACATAAATCATAGCTTAAAATTATATTTCATATTAAGTCATATTTCACAGCTTTGCCTGACACATTTCACAATTATAGATGAACTTGATTCTTTGGAACCAAACTCATAAGTTTTTAGACATAGATAAGAAATATTTCTTTATGTTTAGAATGAATATGCTCATCCACTAATTAGAATTTTGAAAACTTAGTTTAGAACAGAATTATGGAAAAGCTGCCGCTTAGAAAAGATATTTCAGCTAAGCCTTCTTTGACCTCTGTTCAGATTGAAATGCTACTTTTAGTAATTCAACAGGCTATCACAGTTATAGTAAATTTGAATGAAAAAAGTTAAGGTCATCCAACTGTTAATGATATTAACAGATAGGGAGGACAAAGAAAGAAACATAGATGTACTCTGACATAATTCATAAACTGAGAATAAAGCCTTCAGCTGACAGCATTTACTAAATTCCTCCTTACCAGCCCATTTCCATAGCTGTAACTTACTCCTTTGTGAAAGCTATATTGCTTCATCTTGTATAAAGCAATTAGTGTCTCTAAATCCATTTTAATTTTATATATTGATAAGTTCATCATAAATGTGACTTTACTTTGGCAAAGCTTCATCTATACTGAGGAATAGTGAGTCAGATATCGGTCAGTGGACCATGGTAACACACACAAAATGCTTATAGAAAAGCTGAACATGGGGGGAAAAAAACCAAAAAACCTAATTTGAGAGGCCAGTACTGCCAGAAAATTTAAAGATGTGTTTACCTACGGACCTTCCTTGAATAATTCTAATCGAAGGAGACGTTAGGTAAGCTTTGTGACTTCTCTGGGGAAGTGGTATAAACAGCACAAACATCTCAGGAAACTTTCGGCTAAATGGTGTGTGGCGAATTACTTACCATGAAGGGAGACATTGACTGAGGTCACAGAGATGAATCCCAGATGTGACACATTCTGCTTCGTTTGACACAGGAAGCTGACATCCAATTAAAGCCTGGCTTTACTGGCTTTACTCTTTTGAATTCCATAGAAATACTCAAATCATACTAGAATTTTTAGTAAAATCTTTTAGGACTGCCATTAAATCAGACTTCTCTTATATCTTTATTTTCTCGGTAATGTGCACAGGCCCTGTCTGCAGCCATGACTGTTTGTTAGACTAGGAGGAGGTGAGAATATTTCATACACTCAGGCAGAGACAAGGGGATATTTCTCATTCAGTCTATGGCCACAGACAGGGAGAGTCTGGGTCAAGGGGCAATCAGAAACACCACAAACATTTCCTGGGTGGCGGTTAGTGGACGCTGAAGGAGAAATTAGAAAGTGTCTTCCAGCCAGTTGTCACCGTCTTGGTATTCACATCACTGTGCACACCTAGCTGGAGTCAGCTGCTTTAACTTTCTCTCCCTCTCTTCTTTCCTCCCACCTCCACTACTGTCTCACTCCTTGCAAGGTACCAAGTGTTGATTGATGTTAAGACAAGCTTGCTGTTCCATGCTTCTGATTAAATGCACATGCCTCACCATGACTTCAAAGCCCTATGGTCATCAACCAAACCATCTTTCTGGGAGCTCTGACTACACTGAAACTCTTCCAGTGCTCAAGTGGAGCCACGCCCCTGCTGTTCTCCAGGCTTTTCCATAGCATCTCACCCTCTGCATTATACAGTTCTTTACTCCATGGCACAAGGAATACGGTCATGTGTTGTCATTGCATAAAGACAGTGGTGGTATTGGTTAATGGATTGATTAAATCTCTAGTAATATTTTCAAGTATTTTCAAAGATACCTGTTTCAATTGTATTAGTAATTCCATTGAGCTGGCATGTGTGTGTGTGTGTGCATATTTATTCACATGTGTATGTATATGTAATTAAGAGTATAGGGGGAAGCCATGTGTTCATTTTATCTGGAAGGATGGAAGGGAACATTCTATCTCAAATTCAAAGCTTTACTAACCAATAAATTACTGACTATTGTCTTCCCACAGCTTTTCTGTAAGAGTCTGTGCATCTATAGCCGGCCAGAGCATTTCAAATACAATAGGTGAGAATATTTTCATTTTTATGCTATCCCATGACATATTTCTCTGCACAGACAATAGAAAACTAAAGAGCCCTTTATGAAAACTCGAGTTGTTATTGTATGTTTAAAAACTACCTAATTAATACTGCTTTAATCATGGGCATCAGCTATCACAAAACATAATTGTTGGGAAAGTGGTATGCTGTATTTTTTGCATACGTTACAAAACATAGGCTGTGAAGATAGCTTGGTTGTGCATTCCTGCTGAGCAAGCATGAGAACCTGAATTGAGGTCTTCAGTGCTGTATGACAGCTAAATGTGGCTGATGCTTCTATGATCCCAGTACTGGAGAGGTAGAGGCAGGCACTTTACAGATATTCCTGACTGGCTACCCTAGCCAAACTGGTAAGCTCCAGGCTCAATGAGAGACCCTGTCTCAAAAAATAAGTGTGTGTGTGTGTGTGTGTGGGGGGGGGGAGATGATCATGTAAAACACTTGGTGTCAACCTCTGGCTTCCACATGCAAACATATTCATAAACAACACACACACACACACACACACACACACACACACATACATCTGCACAAATAAACACATAAAAAAGTGCTCAAACATATGCCACATGTGCATGCAAAGCCGCAAAAATAATTAGATACTGGGCTTGATTTTTTTTTTTAATACATCAGCTTATGTGTGGTTCAACTATGACAAGAAAAGATTTTCCTCAATCATCATCCTGAAGTGAGTCCCTTCCCCTGACAGCACTGCCTTTGCCCAGTTTTTTCCCCAGCATGGTTTTGTGTACTCTCGTCTGTCTGTCTGTCTGTCCTTTAGCCCTGCTGGCTGAGGTGCAGTTAGATTTCCTGAAGCAAAAAGGAGCCATCAAACGGACGCTCTTTCTCCACAACCACCAGTCCCATTTCACCTTCCCCTTTGTGATGAAGCAGCAGAAATCCCTCCACTGCCAGGATTTTATAGTTTACCTTCGGGTAAGTATTCTGGAAATCCCCTCTGGGACTTATCAAGTTCAAATCCCAATTCTAAC
This sequence comes from Mus caroli, assembly GCF_978045245.1. Taxonomy (NCBI): domain Eukaryota; kingdom Metazoa; phylum Chordata; class Mammalia; order Rodentia; family Muridae; genus Mus; species Mus caroli. The sequence goes on from NW_028227257.1 coordinate 168,773,208, forward strand.
CATTTCTATCTGGTTAACCATCATGCTTGCCGTGGACATGCACATCTCTCTATTCTCACTTTTCCGGGAGGAGACTCTGGCATAAGGTAGGATACTGTCTTGCTGACCCTGGCTTCAAAAAGCCCAGTGATTTCTTCCTCTTAATCTTTACAGCTTCTTGTTTGTCTTGAACAAAATGTTGATAATAGCATCTTACTCAGGTGGTCTTAATTTTTAACTGCCTTCCCTCCCTCATATATAAAAGTTCAACATAGTTTATTTGATTTTTTTTTTTATCCTATGTGAGTATGTCCTGTTAGATTTTATCAGGATACATTTAGAGCTGGCTTGGGAAATATTTAGACAACCAAGCTTTCATTAAAAAATAACATGTAATTGTGCTTATAATTTGGTTATTATATTTGGATATGGTTTTATAAATCCTCATGAAATTTAAAATTCAAATTATCTGGAACCCAATTATCCACTGTGCTGCTGCCAGCTGTTAGAGAGTGATCAATAGTCCCATGTATTCTCTTCCCATCAGGCTTAGTTCACAGGGAGAATGCTAGTGAGGATTAAAGGATTGCAGCTATACTTTAGAACGAGAACCCAGGCACATGGTCCCCCTCCCCCAACTTAGTAGGACCTTGGTTAGCACAACTGAAAGGCAGGATGCTGGCTGCATGTTTAGTGCTTGGTACTAAATGTTTAGTGCTTGGTGCTAAATGCTTTGTGCTTGGTGCTAAGTGCTTAGTGCTTGGTGCTAAGTGCTTAGTGGTAAGTGCTCAGTGCTTAACACTTGGTGCTTAGTGCTTGCTTCTCTCTCCTCACTCTAGAAGGATTCCTGTTTCTTTATCTGAGGCACCTTCAAATATGCTAAAGGTATCTTGTTCACAGAAAGGCTTAAAGGAATAGCAAAGAGAGAAAGAAAAGTAAGATGTTTTCTTTCTCTGATCCCAAGAGAACCTTCTGGCAGCTTCATCAAAACAAAACAAACAAACAAAAAAAAAACCATGTCATGATGTTCTCTGGCATGCATGGTATATGAGTGTAATGTTTTCCTCAGTGACTTGACCAATTCCATGTCAGGTGTTATAGGTCCAGGGTACCTGAACATCTCCTCTAGACTAGTGGTTCTCAACCTTCCTAATGTTGTGACCCTTTGATACACTTTCTCACGTAACCGTAGACCTTAAAATTACTTTCCTTTCTACTTCATAACAGTAATTTTGCTATGGGTATGAATCATAATGTAAATGTCTGATATACAGGATATCTGATATGCAACACTTATGAAATGGTCATTGACCCCCACCAAAGGTGTTGTGACCCACAGGTTGAGACCCACTGCTCTAGAGTATCTCAGAGCAGCCACGGCTCTGGGTGATTTCAACACTGGGTTTATGTATGCCTGCTACAGCAGACCACATGCATTAGCACCCAATTCATCATGTTGTGGTGAACACTGTCCTTCACTAACACTGACAGGAGTCCAGGGTTGCCTGTTTGTCATCGACTCACATCTTGCAGTCATTTCAGGAGCCTGAGTTGGTGATTACTTTTTTCCTAGGATGAAACTGAATTCCGAGATAAATTGTCTCCAATCAACATCAGCCTGAACTACAGTTTGGATGATTCTACCTTTAAAGACGGCCTGGAAGTGAAGCCAATTTTGAACCACTACAGGGACAATGTAGTTACTGGGCAGGTGAGTCTTTGAGGCAAGAGTCTGAAGGCTTTTCCTTGCCATTCTCTGGAGAGAGTTGTCCCTATAATCTGGAGATGAAAGTCAGACCCTTCTATTTCCACCTGCACACAGAGGTATATAGCAATAGGGGCATGATCCTAACATGTTTCCTTATGAGACTTTTAGAAGATTTTCTCCCCTAATTAAGATTTAATTTATTCAAATGCAGTAGTACTGGAAGCAATGTAACCAGTAAACCTCTCAATAGAGTTGATTAGCATCATCACCAGACATCTCAGAACAATCTGGAAAGAACGTCAGATCCATCAACCTGTCACTTTCCGTCACAGCATGTGGAGTTGTGTAGACTTCTGTGAAGTGGCAGGAAAGCTTAGGTTCAGCTGATGGAATCCTTTATGATCGGCATGAGGAAGGATGTGAGTTGAGCTTTCTCAGATTCTTTCTGATGCTTCCCTCACTTAACACAGGCTCACATCCTGGTGGACTGTGGAGAAGACAATCTATGCGTTCCTGACTTGAAGCTGTCAGCTAGACCGTAAGTTTAAATAAGTAAATGTGTGCACCACACCTGGTGGTCTCTGGGTGTTTACTTAAAACTTCTTTGGAGAAAGTATATGCTTCCAAGAAATGGAGGCGGGAAAGTGACTCAGGGAATTCCTTAGCATGACCACACTTGGGATTTGCCTCTGATCTGGTCAGTTCTCTATCACTGGTGTCAAGTGACACAGCCTGAGATCTTGCCTGGGCCAGTTCATCTTTCAGCAAGCATCAGAGTGTTCTTGTTGAAAGTAAACTCATATGTGGTGTGGCTCGGGTTTTATTTACTTACCTTAGTCAAGTGAGAAAGGGTTCAGTCCACACCTTAACCAAACTTGTTTTTGTAGCACCCCATGATTCAAAGGCCTCCTTAAAACTGTCAAAACAAAATTAATTTTCATTTACTGGGGGTGGGGGAAACTTAAAAGACACACTGGGGGTGGGGGTCAAGCAGAAGGTGTCAGAAAGTCAAATGGGAATCAAAGGGCTCACAGTGGGGTGGGGGGACCACTGACTCTGGAGCTGGTGACTGCACTGCTTGCTGTGTGTGGAAAGAAATAGTAGTTGGAGCTGAGACATCATCGCTGGGTGGAAAAGCAGGGCTGTTCCCCCCACACCCCGAGGAATGCTTGAATTACCAGCATTTGGAATCTGCTTGTTAATCTCTCAAGGGGACTTGCCCCAAAGTTCATAATTTAATAAGTGTCAAAAGCAATAGCTTTGAGGTGGGGTCAAAAGTGGAAGAGGCATTTCTGAACACTGGTTTCATTTGGAGTTCAAAGTTTCCTTAAAATACTTCAAATCCCCCCCCCCACCCCCAGCCACTTGAGATCCTGTTTCGCCTGCCTGGTTTGCCCTCTTGGCATCCTTGTTGCTGGGCATCCTCCCTCCATCACTGTCTAAAGGAGCTCGCTGTCTCTCCCTGCAGCTCAATCTCCTGCTAATGTGTGCTCTCAGTGATAGGAAGGAGCTGGGACACTTCATTCTGGTTCCAAAGTCAAATGTTAAGTTTGCAGGAATTTGGTAGCCAGTCACTTTGTGTGTTGATGGCTTCAAATTGGTCAGGGTGGGAGGTGGGGGCACAATACTGGAATCCACAAATAATATGTATCAATTTTATTTTTGAGAACAAAATGTTAAATAGTAGCTTGCACACCATGGAGGGTTATCAACTCCCCCATTCAGAGGATGTTCTCTTAAACCTCCCTACAGGCTTTGCAGGACCATCTCCCTTTTTTCTCAGCCCTAGCCTTACATTTACCAGTCTCTCTCTCTCTCTCTCTCCTTCCCCCCCCCCCCATCTCTCTGCTAAGTCATTGTATTTCTTGGTCGGTTTGTTTGTTTGTTTTGAGACAGACTCCTGTTATTAGCTCAGTAATCCAGGATGGTCCCAAACTTCCAATTCTCCCATCCCAGTCTCCCGAGTGATTAGATTTACAGGCACACAATATTTAAATATCTTAAATAGAATATTCATGAATCCAGTGCTGTAGGGTTTGCATATTCATCCTTTTTAAACTGTATTTTTTAGAGATAAACATGAGATAATTATTGGCGATGAAAATCACCTAATGCTCATAATAAATGCAAGAAATGAGGGAGAAGGGGCCTATGAAGCCGAACTCTTTGTTATCATCCCCGAAGAAGCAGATTATGTTGGGATTGAGCGCAACAACAAGGTAAGGCTGGAACCCATGCAAATATAAAGTTCAGTGAGCAAGACTGAGTCTTTCCTCCCCAAAGAGGTCAGGATGGGGCCTTCCTCTGTCAGCTCATAACAGCAACGAGGCAGGGAGAAGGTGACTGTGAAATAGTAAAGTCTCTCTCAGCCACAGTACAAAGATGGCCAAAGACCAGGAGCTGAAGCGAGGCAGAGAAAAGGCCAGCCAAAGAGGCAGATGGCTCATTTCTCAGGCTAACCTTCTCTCCTCATTGCCTTTGCAAACCCTGCTTTGAGTTCCTCTAAGTTCCAAGCAGATCGAAGGAGGTCTGGTTTTTATTATAGGTGATGGAAGAAGAGCCAACCAGTCCTGCTGAGCACTGATAACAGCCTGGACAGGAACTGCAAAGAAAACAAATTCATTTCTTTCTTTTTAGTCCGCATTTTTGGGACTGAGACCAGAGAAGGGCCTGTTTTTTCCTGGTGCACCAGTCTTCAATGTTGCTGTTTATTGACAAGGTACCAGGGCTATTTATGCTGAGCATAAATCTTGTGGATCATTATCAGAACATGATTCTTCCCACTCCGTGTGTCCTGGGAACCTGTCGTAGTCTTAATCGTTTTGTCTGAAAAAAAAGAAAAAAAAAAAACATTCTAACTAGTCCAGTAATCCTAGCAGCCAGGAGGCTTGGGCTAATGGATCCATGACTTGAAGACCTGCCCATGCTACAAATCAAACTCAGTAAAAAGACTGAAACAAATAAGCAATCAAGCAAAAGCATCATTGTAAATGCTTGGTAGACTGACGGTCCCTCCATTTCAGAGTATTTGAGATGTTCAATTAAGGGCAGAAACTAAGGTTCACATTCTTTCACAGGCATAAAAATAGCATAGGCACTCAATAAACTCTTGCCGATAAATGCTTGCCGATGGATTTATTCAGCTGAAATTTATTATGTGTCTACCACTTTCTCAAGACCACATGTTATAAGGGACTTTCACAGTCTAATGACTGAACTATGTCATGGAAAGTGATCTGTCTGGTGTGATGCTGTCACCCTTGCGCCTTTAAAAACGTGTAAACAGAGCCTGATGTGGAGATGTATCCCTACAGTCCTAGCGCTTGAGAGGGAGAGACAGAATAATCACAAGTTCAAGGCCAGGCTGTACATAGAGGACCCTGCAGATAGGTAGGTAGGTAGGTAGATAGATAGATAGATAGATAGATAGATAGATAGATAGATAGAGTATTGGATAAGGAAGAGAGAGAAGAAAGTTAGGGGACAAAAATTCTCTATTTCCATTTCTAGTCTCATGGATTCTTGTATTTGTTGAATTATTTTCTTAATTAAAAATAAAAGATAATTAAACCAAACAGCAATCTAGTGTCTTTGACACTTAAAATCATTATGCATTTCTCTTGAAGAAAGTGATTTAAAAATATCTACACTCATCAGGTTGTATCCCAAGCCTTTTCCTGCCAATTATACCTTAATAAATTGTTTTAAAATGATCCGGCAGAAGCATTTAAACCCATTCTCATTGGCAGCAACAATTAGAGGGAAACTTTCCCTGCTGTTCTTCATTGCTCTGGCATTTCCCCTCCTCCACTGCAAGCCTTAGCATCCGTTTGTATTTTAATATTTCCAAGGAATGATCTCAAATCCTCACTTTCACACTTCATGGTACTTCACACTTGTTCCTTGGTTGATGTTATTTCAGTATATAAAAACTAGAGGGTAGTGAAACACATCCCACATATCTGTGGTAGGCTTTTCAACTGGAAGTGCCACCTCGTAATTAAACTTCTGCACGCAAGAGGAACAAAAAAGTAGAAAGGCTAAAGAGATGGCTCAGATGCTACGAGCACTAACTGCTCTTATAAGAGACCCTGTCAGATCCTATTAGCCCTGTGACTCCATCTCCTAGTGATCTGACAACCTCTTCTGGCCTGTATGTCTATAAACATGTGAGAGCATAGGCTCACGTCCAAACACACACACACACACACACACACACACACACACACACACAAGCACGTACAACTAAAAATAGGTCTATTAAGAGAGAGAGAAGAAAAATGTCACCTACAAATGTTTATGTGCAAATGATACATAAACAAATACAAACATATAGCTTAAATGTATTATTTTCAAAAAAATATGTCTGGGCTCCCCTATATTTTCATTTTCATCCAGGTTGTTGTTCACTAGGTTGCAAGAGAAAATACCAGAGAAGCTTACCACTCTATTGTAACACACATTGTAACAGGTATTAGCCGTAACCTCGAATTAGTGCTAAGGTACCCCCAATTTTTTAAACCCTTTGTCAATGTCCCTTGGATAGAGACTTTACTGGATCTTTACATCTTCCAAGGGTAAACTATATTGTGTTTTAAGTAGTTTGAATTTTTCTGAACTCAGCACAAGGACTTTGAGTGTATGAAAGGTTTGCCACGTGAGGACGTACAGTAAGTGTATGAAAGGTTTGCCACGTGAGGACGTACAGTAAGTATTATCTGATAGTGAGTTTTTGTGTTCTCTCTTGGGAAACTTTGATCTTCTAGAAAAATGAAATTAAAATGTCTATGCTATTGCAGTTATATATACAATCAAATCTACCATTTGAACCAGTATATGATATGTGGGGTGTGTGTGTGTGTGTGTGTGTGTGGTGCATGCATGTGTGCATGTGTGTGCACATGCACTCACCCATATACAGATGCATGGTGTATATGTCAGGTATATCATATGCTGGGGTATATCATATGCTGGTGTATTCAGGGGCTAGAGGTTCATATCAGGATACCTTCTTCAGAATACACTTCCTCACTCCTTAATTGTGTTAGGCAGTTTCTGCCATGAAACCTGCATCTAGCACTGTTAACTAGACTAACTAGCCTGTTAGCCTCTGGAGTCATGTCTTCAACACACCACACCCCCAACCCCCAGTGGGGAAACCTGCCACCATTCCTTGCTTTGATGTGGATGCTGGGAATCCAAATTTAGCTCCTCATATCTGTGCAGGTAAGCACCTTAATGTACCAAGCCACATCCCTGGCCCAGTTTAACTATCATTACTACACACACACACACACACACACACACACACACACACTGCTATATAACCACCACTACCATCCAACTCCAGAACTCGTTTGCCCAAGATGAAGCTCTGTGTTCATGTGAAAACTAATTCTCTATTTCTTCTCCTCCCCATTAGATGCTTTCCTTCTATTCATCTGTGATTTGGCTATTCTAGATACTTTGCGTGTCCCAATTCAAATCTCTCCCAATCACCTTACCCTTACCATTTCCCTCCCCTTCTCTCCCCTATATTCACATGGCTCTCGCCTGCATTTTCTGTCTCAGAGAGTGGTACCTACATCCACCTGGTGTCCACAGCTTCAAACCAACCTGAAATCTGCCTGGCCCTTATCCTTTGCTCCAAGTACTAAAATTCCTGCTGCCTTCCTCCAGGCTGACATGACTTAGACAAGAATATTACCCTACTCTTCTTCCATTTCCCCATCACCCTCTCCAGACTCTTTGCTATGCAGGGACCATCTTTCTAACAAGCAAGTCTGACTATGTTAGCATCTGTCTTAAAGTCTTCATTAGTTCTCCATTGCTTTCTGGATCAGATTCAGATCCTTCAGAGGGTTAACTCTTCCTGTTCTTTCTTCTCCTTCTGTCATCAGCATCTATTTCACACACACACACACACACCTCTCAAATTCCAGGTGGTGTAAATTTCTGTTCTGTCCCCCTTCATGCTCTTCCGCCAGACACACTAACTCTAAAATTTCACCCTCTTCAGAGACCTGACTCCTTTCTATTTATCCTTCAGGTCTTCGTAATAGTTAAGACCCACTAATAACCACAGTGGCTATTAAAGAAGACAATCAGCACTTACTGTGCAGTTGTGATGCTCTGAGCTCTTGCATGCATTGAATTTACATGATCATGACAATGACCTTACAGAGAAAAAGCAAATTTGTTCTAGGTTTCATAGATAAGAAGACAGCAGCGTACTCCAACTACATGGTTGTTGTATTGCAGAACCAAGATTCAGGTCTCAGCTGTTTTGAATCACTGACAAGCCCTGTCCCCATCAGCTCAGATGCTACCTTCTCCATGATGCCCTCTCTGATTGCATAAATATGCAATAAATATTCTTTAAATCCTACTTTCTAATTAAAAAAAACCCACCTAACTCTTCTGTAGTTATGTTTCCATTGCTTGCTACAAGTCACCTGTTAGAATTGTTACAATGATTGGAAATTCAGTAAGAACATGGGAGTCTTGTTTACCTATTAAGCTGCAGGCCCACCCAAGATAAATATTTTCAGTGAATGAATAACGGAGTGAATAATATTCTACAAGCTATAAATGGATTAGTACAAAAATGTCCCTGGAACTACTTGAGAAAAATAATCTAGAAATGTCTAGAAAAACAATTGGCCTCTCTTTTCATCAGAGAGAGGAAATAAAAGCTAAACAAAGAAAAGAGGGTAGAGGTGATGTGGGAGGGGAAATGTTTCCATTGATATCCACTGCTTCTTGAAAGCTGAGAAGATGTACCCGTGGGAGCTGGCAAGATGGCTCAGCAGTTAAGAGCATGTATTACTCTTGCTGAGGACCTGGGCTTAGTTTCTATCAACGAGAGATTAGCTCAAAACTATCCATAACCGCCAATGCCTTCTCCTAGCCTCCTTGGGTACCAGGCATGCAGGACATATACAAACATATAGGCCAAAAACTCACAACACATATAACAATTTTTATTTTAAAAATAAAAAATTTAAAAGTCCTTGTCAATTTTATGAACGGTAGAAACTAAAACCCTTAGCTACAATCGAGGGGAATATGGATACTTGCAAAAGCATTTTACTTTTGTTTTGCCTTCATGACTAGTAATTTTGGGATGAAACATCTCTGTATGGTCACTCTCAGTTATGAGCTATAAAGATTAATACCTGACACCTACCTTTGAGTAATGAGATACTACTAACTTTGGAAAGATGCTTTTTAGCTCCTTCATGATACCTAGCACGCCTTCTGCAGGGTATTTGTAAAGAACTTTTGATAAATGGTGCTTCCAAGCTTTATGTGTGTGCACACGTGTGTATGCATGCATGCGAGTCCCTGGGTAATGATCAGAGCAGGCATCTCTGTGTAGTCTTCTCTTTAGGAGACAATGTGCGAGCTGCTTCTGATCTTCTCTGCTGCTCTGTGTAGACCCTGCTCCAGATATTGAGACGGGGCAGCTCTGCCCTCCTAAAGCTTACACACTCAGATGTATAGATTATAAAATTCTTCATGAAGAAATTGGAGGGTTTTGTTTTGTTTTCCTTTGTTTGGAGGCAGGTTGGCTGGGGTGGGGGTGGGGGCTGTGTCCCTAAAGGAGAAGGGAACAGAGAAACATTTCTTAAGCCTTTACTTGAAAACCTGATATTGCTTCCTTTTATGTAAAAACCCCAGAAACACTAACAATGAACAAAGTATCATTGCCAAAGAAAGCTTCGTCTATTTAGTTCCCAGAATTCCCCCGAAGTACTCCATTGTGAAAGCCATCCATGTGACTTTCATATCTTAGGGGCTGAAGGTGGCAGTCCACAGTTTGATGACATATAAGGAAATGGTGGAGTATGTAAGAAGTTGTCACCAAATACACCATCGGGTTTTGAGAGATGGAAAGAGAATTAGGTGAAAAGTGAATAGTGGAGTTCCAGGCCATGGCTTTAGCACAAAGACGAAGGGGGACCTGGGAGGGGCAGAAGGCTGCAAAGGGAAGGCTTAAGAGTTTTCCAGCAACGAACAAGAACCTCTTCCAACTGGAGTTACAAGAAGGACACATAGAGGAAGAACCAGTTAAGCATATATCTAAAATATTAGTCAGAGAACATGGTGGGGTACAGTACAGGTGGCACTATTAAATCAATATGTATATGTCACATGGATATGGAAATGCGTCAGTGAGATCTGAGAGGCTTTGGTGGTTTCATGTCTGAAACTCCAAACCCAGGGATCCAACACTCTCTTCTGGCCTTTAAACTCATTCAAACATGTGTGTGTTCACACATCACACACACACACACACACACTCACTCCAAAAAACAACAAATTTTTTTTTCGAGAAAGAAAATACCATAATAAAGCTATTCTTTAGTATGCTAACCTAAGAGTTTTTCTTTAATCACATTTGATATGTGAAAAATTGAACCCCTACAAATAGCCACAGAGACATAATAACAGCATGCATCCCTGTTGCTTCTCTCCTGTGGTATTAATGTAAGGACTAAATCTGTTTGCTTATATTTTATTGCTTTTTTTTATCTTAATGCTCAGAGTCTAACATTAAGGTTTACTGAAAGTACAAAATGCTCACATAAATATCATTTGAGCCTCTTATTCCGCAACACAACACATCCTCAGACAACTCTTCCTGAAGTTTAACGTGTCCCGGTGTTTTCTATTGAGTGAATGGCAGCAGATCAACTGTGTGCAGCGGGACGCACAGGTGTTTGAAATCAAGGGGAGCGCTCAGGCCTCCCACACTGCAGGCCACAGGATGGAACTTACTCTGCCCCTGACCCCCACGGTGGTGTTCTTTTCTCCTTACAGGGACTGAGGCCCCTGAGTTGTGAGTACAAGATGGAAAACGTGACCAGGATGGTGGTGTGTGACCTTGGGAACCCGATGGTGACTGGAACAAATGTAAGCGAGTGCCAGCAGTCCTTACTGATCTTGGGCTAATTGAATTTTACAGAGGACTAATGGAAAACTCACCAATTAGCACTCAGCAAACAGCAGCCAGAGCAGATTGGGCAGGAAATTGCCAGCATGGAGGGATTTAGCATTTTAACCTCCATGGGGTGATAATGGCGCTTCAGATACACAAACTGATCTTGGCTTTCACACACTTTCTCTGAGGATTACACATTACATCTTATAGTTACAGTAAGGCAATGGCAACATTTGCACTCCAGGATTTTGCCTTTTATTCTTTTCTTTTAATTATAGTGTAGATTTTTAAACTATAGTGCTAAGTTTAAGAGCTTTAAAATAAGCTCCTTAGGAGGGCTAAAGATGTAGCTCACTTGGTAGGATGCCTGTCTAGCACACACAAAGCTCTGGGGTTTGATCTCAAGTACTGAGTAAACCAACCAACCAGGAGTGGGGCCTGGAATGCCAGAACCCAAGAGCAGGCAGAAAGAGGAGAATTTATTTGGAATCATCCCCAAGGTACATACAGTGAGTTCAAGGCCAGCCTGTGCTGTATGACACTCCGTCCAAAGTGGGGGAGGGGTAATTTAAAAATATATTAGCAAAGAAACCTCTTTTCCAGTATGCCTTCCATACGAATATGACAGTATTTTCATGTTTAAAATAATCATAGTCTGGTTTGTGAGTGATCTTTACTAGGTCTAGGTTTGAAAAGGAGCCAGAGAGAGGCGTCAACAGTAAGAGGTCTCAGTGCTTTCTTCCTGAGGATTAGAGTTCAGTTTTCAGCACCCATGGGGGGTAGCCCCCAACCAATCTATAATTCTAGCTCCAGAGGATCCGATCCCCTCTTTTGATCTCCATGGCCTCCCTTGTCGTCTGCACACATGTAACATACACAGACACACACACAAACAAGTCAACCAATTAATCACATTTTAAACAAAATACATTTGAAAAATAATACAAATTTCCTTGCAATGAAAGAAAACTGGGCTGATTAATGACCTCAGGATACCTGCAGGCAGAAAAGTTACTTTACCCACCTACAGTTTGAATAAAGAAGGGCAACAGCTCATAATCAACATAGAAGTAGAAATCTTGAGGTCAGGGAACAGATTCTGAAACCTGAAAAAGTCACACAATTAAATCACAATAAAGAGAATATGACCCTCTACTTAAAATTGGGTGTTTCTGTCATCAGTGAAATTGCCTGTTTGCAAAGAACTTTGTGAGAATTTACGATCGACTAGGCCTGTGTGAGAATGTTTCCCTGGCTGACTCTAAACAGTGATGCCCCTTGGCCATCCTTTAAAGGGAGCTCTGCGGTCATTGTAACTTATCCTGAGCATCTCTGAGGGGGTCCAGAGTCTTATATTTCAAAGATGCTGATAACTCTTCTAGCAAATAAATCTTTTATCCCAGTGTGTTTCACAAATTTAACTGAATATTTGCAACATTTTCTTAAACATCTCTTCCCAACTTATACTTCAGGATAGTGTATACATCAAATAATAGTTTTTCCTCTTTACATTATTGCATTGCCATGCTCTTGAGTACTTAAAAAAAATGTGGCTAGCTGGGATACTATAGACTTACTATATATATATATATATATATATATATATATATATGTATGTATATTATAAATTAGTTAACTTAAAGAAACATTTTAATACATGTCAAATTCCCGTAACAGATTCCTGGTCGTTCCCATAGATTGAATGTCTTCTATGTTCCAAGCCCAGACCCTTGAATAACTACTTTAATGTTATCTTACTTCATTTCACCTATTTTTCTAGACAAGAACACTCTGGTCTGAAAAAGTCAAACACATTGCCTGAAGTCACACAGATGATGAAAGGCAGAAACAGGATTCCAACCAGGCCTGACCACAAAGCCCTTGTTCTATCTGGTCTGCAATGTTGTGGGAAGAACTTGAGTGAAGCTAATGAGCTGCAGATGGGATGTTTACAAAGGAGATATGAAAGATAGGTTGCACATCTCCCATTAGCATCCCCTCAGTTAGAAACTAGCAACCTCTCTTGCCAGTTTTCAAGGAAATAAATCCAACCACTTGATATGCTATAGAGATATTTACCTAAAGACAAGAAGAAACCAGTTTGGCACGAGGGTATCAAGGTCAGCATCTATAGACACAGTCACTCATTCCTGTTCAGTATTGGGAGTATTACATCTAGACTGCAGATGGTCTAAAATCACCATAGCTATGACTAACAGTGGACTAAAAGCTGCCCACTTGGCCATTCTGAGAAAAGGGTGTAAATAGCAGAATAGTCTGAACTATGGAAGTGTTTACGTGAGAGGCCATCTATCTATTTCACCAGCAAATAAGCTCAAGAAGGCAGGGAAGTAAACTGTTTAGATTCATTTATCTCTAGGTCCCTAGTAGAAGAAACCGAATAAGTGTCTTATCTTGCCCGTTAAAGCCCTCAAACACATCTAATTTTCTTGCTTTCTGTTTTGTTATTAAACATGCTGATTCACCTGCATCTTCATTTTGTACTTTGAAAACACTCTCTGGCCATGGAGTGGAGCAAATTACAGATGGAAATGCAGTCCTGGTATTTACAAAAGTACAAATAAATAAATCAGCAGGAATACTTACCCAGGCCTAATATTTTAAGAGTCAGAAAAAAGTGACATTTATTTTAATTTAATTTTGTCAAGTCTTTAAGTCAGAAGTCTGACTTAAAATTTTTAAAGGGAAAAGTTGTTTGCATGTAGCTGCCATGGTGACATAAAATAGTATATGCTAGTAAGGTTCATAACTTGCAAATTTCTCTAAAAATCAATAGCAAAAGAGATGGGCCAAAATCTTATTAGTTAATATATGCGATTTTAAAAAATACTTATTCTATTTTATTTATGTGTATGTGTATGAGAGAGTATATGCCCACATCTGCTAACAGGACCCTGATATAGCTGTCTCTTGTGAGGCTATGCCAGTGCCTGGCAAATACAGAAGTGGAGGCTCAGAGTCATCTATTTGATGGAACACAGGGCCCCCAATGGAGGAGCTAGAGAAAGTACCCAAGGAGCTAAAGGGGTCTTCAACCCTATAGGAGGAACAACAATATGAACTAACCAGTACCCCCAGAGCTCGTGTCTTTAGTTGCATATGTAGGAGAAGATGGTCTAATCGGCCATCATTGGGAGGAGAGGCCCTTGGTCTTGCAAAGATTATATGTACCACTACAGGGGAATGCCAGGGCCAGGAAACAGGAGTGGGTGAGTTGGGGAGCAGGATGTGGGGAGAGTATAGGGGACATTTGGGATAGCATTTGAAATGTAAATGAAGAAAATATCTAATAAAAATTGTTTTAAAAGTATTTTCAGGATGCAAACATACTAAGAGCAAAATTTACAATTTGGACAATAAAGGAAAACAAAGAAACTCATACAACCATTACCCCAACCTGACGGTAGCATATTCTCCTGGAATATTTCCTTACAGTTCACTCCCACTGCTTTCAAACACATAGTAATTTTGCTTGTGTAGACTTTCCAAACCATAGCTAACATGTGTGACATGCAGAAGGCTGTACATTTATTTCTTTATAGAGCATTATTAGAAGTATCACCCACCTTATTGCACTGGTGCCACAGCTGTGATCTCTACAAGTACACCAGTGTCTATCAAACATAAGCATCACAGCTCTCTAAATCTTATATATTTGTATTATTAGAATTTTTGCATCAGAGAGGAAACAGAGGAGAGGTTATAAGGAGAGAGAAAGGGAAAGAGAGGGGAGAGAGGGGGGAGGGGGGAGAGAGAGGGAGGAAGAACATGAATTGAACTGAATCTTCTGGGCCCTGTGGTCTCAGTGCAGACTTCTTGCCTCCCAGACATCCAGAACAGGAGATAACGGCTATGGTGGTGATTGGAATAGGGGTTACTAAGGAGAAACTGTCACACTGTGTAAGGGGTCCTCCTGTGAATACCTTTGTATCCTATGTGTGTTGTTTTTTGTTTCTAGTTTTCTCTGGGCCTCCGATTTGCTGTTCCTCGCCTTGAGAAAACAAATATGAGCATTAACTTCGATCTCCAAATCAGAAGGTTAGACTTCTACATGCCAACTTTGTTGACACCACTTGTTCTCAAATGAAAATATGCATGGTGGCCAAGAACGTGCACATTCAAATTTCTCCTAAAATGAGAATCTAGACTTTCACAGACCCATTCTTCTTTATTATTATGAATTATTTCAGCTCTTTTGGTATTGTGCTTTTTGAAAGTGATTAAATAATATAGTCCAGGGCATAAAATAGTCAGCTTCGTGGTCTTGAGCAGCTTCCCAGTCCTGCTGACTTACTCCCACTCTGTTTCCTTCCAGACCCAGAGCTGTTGTGCTATACTGTAAAGGACTGTACTACACTCTATTATATATAATGAAGTACTGAGCCCTCTTTTACCAGATGTATTGAGCAGCCAGTCAGTGGCTAATCTCTGGGGCAAAATCTAAAGAAAAAAGATAGATCTTGCAAGTGAAGTCTATGATTTCCTAAATGTTCAGAAGGGACTAAGTCTAAGCATGGCCTGAGTGGTTGTTCTGTGCTAGGTCAGGGTGATATAGCCCTGTTTGCGGACTGGGCCATTCTCTAACAACCTTGAGCCATGCACACAGCTGTCTATGGGTGACCTATTCAAATATCTGGCCATGACTTTGCCCTTTCATTGTCTATTCTGTTTGTTATTTTGTAGCCAGAGATATTTCATGAAGAGAAAGGCCTACAGAGAAATAACACATTCAGGCTGGGATCTCCCAGATATGGGCTTCAGTACAATGAATTTAATGGTCCTAGACTCATTGAAACAAATAGAAATGAAATAGATATAATGTGATATAATTAGTATATAAAATATATATTATAGTATAACTGTCCTGTATGTGAACCATTCCTCATTGAAAAATATAAATCACTATTAAGATGCTCTGTCAAATGGACCTTTTTACTTTTTCAGTCAAGCGTTTTAAAAGCTTTTAAAACATTGATATAGATGTCATAGGGTACTTTCCATGATAATTTATACCTTGCCTAGTATATGGAACCCTTGTTGTAACCATATGAATAGCTGTAAACTTGGTGCCTGTTTCTTGGTTCTCAAGTAGTATGTAATATACCTTAATGTCTTATAAGAGGAAGTGATATTAGAGTGTGATAGATTTTATGATAATGACCCTGAGTGGCAGACTACTTTCTTACATCAATTAAAGTTACATCCACATAAGGCTTAGAGAAACCTTAGGATAAGAGTGTAACCAATTAGATCTAAAATGTCTTTGTCTCCCTGAACCCACTCAAAGCCTGATCCAGTTTTCTAGGGAAGGAAGTCTTCTAGCTGGCTCAGATGTTCATTTCTTACCATAATTGGCTCCTTCTTGGATGTGATTTTCTGTGACTCCTAGAACTTTAAATTTTTTTTACCTATATTAATGATGGGGTCTGATTCTCTTTTAATAATTCTTCATTCTATTCAAAGATTATTAAAGCAATTCTTCACATCCACCAAAATAAATATTCCTCCAAAGATTCACATGGTCCCCAATTCTTCAACTTTTAAAATCCTGTGAGTGTGTATTACTAAGCTTAAAGAGAGGAAACCTTAAAGTGAAGACATTGATATCACCTTAGCCAGAAGCCAGAAGCTTCTGTTTCCCCCATCAATGTTCATTGGCACAAAGCGTATGTCACTTGGGGAAAGACACTTCTCTTATAAAAACACATAGCCCTCATCTAGGAGGACCATCCAGGACTAAGATACAAAGCAAACCCATTGCTTCCCTCTTGGTTTTTAGATAAGAGAACTGATGCAAACTGTTTCTTGCCAAAGGAACAAGAGGTCCTATATAATGTGCTGAGTGAGCCTCCCCAAAATCCACAATACAGATCATAGTTAAAGCAATAAATTCATCAATGAAGGATTGAATCTGGCAGGATCAAAAATGACCAAATGATCAACCTTCACGTTCTTCTAAAAACAAGCCATAATCATATTCCATTTCTGCTCATGACAGTTGCAACTGTTTTTAAAATTATAAAAATGCAGGGAAAAACCCTCAGGGTTTAAATTTCCAAAATTATTTGAGAAATAAAAGAATTTGAGGACAGCTCATACAAAAATACTATAAAGTATTTGAAAGGTGTTTATTTGTTTGCTTTGCTGGCTAGCTCCAAAGATGTAAAAGCTCATGGAGGTGGCTTTGCATTCAAGTTAAATGTGTTCAAACAAAAAATAAATTAAATCAAATGCTCCACAGCCTATACTCTACCACAACTCAAGACAAATGCCTATTTCTATAAACTAAAATCAGGAGATAAGTTGGCTTTATATATTAATAGCACTTAAAATATTTTCTGTTGCCAAATAAAGGCATTAAATAGTCTCTCAAAGCCCTGGATCTGTATGGGGGAATTCCTGCCCACCCTGAATGTCAGGACACAGTTTTACACACCACCACCCCCCCCCCACACACACACAAACACACACCCCTTTGTAAGCATTCTTGAAGTTGCTTTCTCAGCAAAGGTTAGAGGACATGTTTGCATGTAGCTATGGTATTAATTAGTGAAGGAAGTTTCCTTCCAGGAAAGAACTCCAGGAAGCATCTGAGTTATATAAGAAGCCAGGTCCTTCCTTACCAGGAGACTTTATTGGCACTGTTAGGGCATAAAGCGCTGGCATACTGGGAAGGAAGCAGTCTCATTAAGTGAGCAAGGACTGCTCTATGACTGCCATTGCTCTTGCTGAATTTCAAGGGAGATGGCTCCACAGATGAAGTACCTGTTGCCAAGCTTGATCTCCAGCTTAGTTCCCCAGAATCTACATGGTTTTATGAGAGAGAACTGGCTACTACAGTGATTTTCTGATGGCCACTTGCATGCTATAGTACATGGACTCTCAGATACACCCATACTAACGAAGAATAAATAGATGTAATTAAAAATCAAAACAGTCTCTTACAGCCTCATGTGAAACTCGGGTTCAAAGACAATTTTCAGGAGCTGAATTTTTTGAACACTTTATTTTAAAAGGGAAAAATAAGCACACACCCCCAGATGTAAATACTGAAAATAGATGGTAACAACTGGGCTTTATGCTTTGGTGTGGAAGTTCCTGTAGACTCCTTACAAACTTAGTAGGGGGAAGTCTCCTATAGGGAACAAGCATGCAATCTGCCAGTTTACACCTTTTACTAATGTTTTCAGACTTTAAGTTGCCTTATCATTAAATACAAGTGATCAGGACTTTTCAAAGGCACCCCTGGTTGAAAAGCAGGATTTTATCCAATGCATTCCCAAGCCTGAGTTGGGAAAGCATCAGAAGACTGCTGTGAATCTATCTACCCTGTTGCCATCTTCATAGTAAGGGCTTGTCCAGTGGATCCAAGCAGTGCTCATGAGGACCACAGGGCAGGCTTTCTGTCCTTACAAAGCCGATTACACCCACCACCCACAGTGGTGTTCCATCGCCAAATGGCTTTGCTGAAAGCACAAACGGGGCATGAAGTGTGGGTGGTGGCTGTATCCAAGGCCCAGGCACTGCTTGAGCCTCTGGGGGGTTCTATTTAATTTTCCTTACAGCCCCAGCTGCTTAACATGTACACTTTTTACAAAGTTCAATTTCATAATTGATGAAATAATTATATTTGTGTGAGAGAAAAACAGCAAACTTAAATTTTTCTTCCACATTCAATGAGGAATTGTGAAACTCACATCCTCTGTCTTAAGACTCTTGATGCATTTCACAAGCACCCACATCCTGTGAACTGCCTGCTTATGCAATGTGTAGCTAGGCTTCTGATACACTCCCTGTTCCTTGCCACGGACATCCTGAAAGTACGTGATGACTACAAACACTTATCTTATATATTACTATTAACTTATATATAATAAAACACATTTTAAATTAATATTAACTTAAGAAAGAAACCATAAGGAGATAAAATTCTGATAAAACAATATATGGTTGTGCATTCTAGAGCCAAACCCAAAAACTTTCTTGATTATACGCTGCCCTGGATCATGCATGCCAGGTCTCCATTTTATTAGCGTGGAAAATCTGGAGTTGACTATGCTGTCATTTCCTATTTAAAGAGCACTGAGCATGATATACCAAGAAGCAAAAGAATTTGTTTTAGATAGAAGTTGGAAACACAAACTCAATTCAGTGCCCTTTGGTTTATTCTAACTAAAGTGTTAGCTTCTTTCCATCTCTGTAGTGCTTCCAAATGAAGCACCTTCCTGGGGAGAGTTGATTGGTTTGTATAGATTCTAAGAGCTCTTCATCTCTGTGGACAAATGGCTATGATTCTGAAGACTAAATCCCACTGTTTTTTTCCAAATGATAAAATTGGAAATGTGGTTTGCTCTTATGATATATATATATATATATATATATATATATATATATATATATATAGTATGGTTCTCACGATTGTGAGAATGTATAGTGAAATTGTGTTATGTCTCTGTTTTAGCTCCAACAAGGACAATCCTGACAGCAACTTCGCGAGTGTACAAATCAACATCACTGCCATTGCTCAGGTCGAAATCAGAGGGTAAGTGGTAAATCATTAAGTTTAGTGTTCAGTGGGATAAAAGTCAGATCATTAGGTACTTTGATTTCCTAGCTGCCTCACAGGGTTGCACTCATGACCATGAATATAGACATTAGGCTATCAGTCAGATTTATCTTTTCATAGTTTATTGGGTGTCCATTTTGTTTTTAAAGTCAAGTTTGAGATATAAATTACATGTTGTAAAATTCATACTTTGGAGAGCCCAGTTTATAAATTTAGAATACCATGAGACCATTGATGGTCATGATTTTTTTGGGCTCCATACTCTGGCATCTTGGTCTATTTTCTGTCATGTTACTTTGGCCTTTCCTGGAATGTCACAAAGGGAACTCATTCAGAATGAGGATTACTTCTTCTAGTTAGCATAAAGAATTTGAGAAAGAGCCATGTTCTTGCACACACACACACACACAATTTATTTATATATAATTTAGCCAACTGCAAACTTAAGGATTCCAAAAAGAACCAGTGTCCTAGGTTTTTTTGGTTGGTTGGTTGGTTGGTTGGTTGGTTGGTTGATTGATTGAGGTTGTTTTGTTTTGTTTCTTTGTCAAATTGACACAGTCTTGTCACCTGGGATGAGGATCCCTTTACTGAAGAATTGCCACAATAAGATAGTCTGTGGCTATGTCTGGAATGGTTGACTGATGACTGGTGTGGGAGGGCCCAGCCTCCCTAAAAAGTCCTAGATGTCAACACCATTCTTAGATAGGTGAACTGAGCAGAGCCTTGTGAGCTAGCCAGTAATACCATCCCTCCATGGTTTCTGCTTCAGTTTCTGCTGGAGTTCCTGCCCTGAGTTCTCTCAATGATAGACTATTACCTAAATCTGTATGCTGAAATAAACCCATTCCTTCACAAAGGTGTTTTTTGTTGAAATATTAATCACAGCGACAGAGAGCAAACTAGAACAAGCACCATCATTTCTAATCTCAGCTGCTTACAGGTCTCATTGAAAGCTCTCACGCTCACAGCAGTTAGGTACTGCTGGGGGAAGATCAGATCAAGGTCCTCAAAGTAAGAAGGCAAGGAGGAAGAAACTAGACAAGTGCCAAACACTGGCTTCTCCTTGTCCTGGTCTGGAGAGTAGGGCCTATTACTTCCCAGAATTGATGGATAACAATGTGCAGAGCACTATTTTTAACACAAGTTTTATTGGTCTTTTGTAGAGGGGCATTAATTGATTGATTGTCTGCCCACCTAAGTGATTTTCATCTCCAAGTTAACTAAAATGATATGACCAATGCTCCCATCTAAATTATACTGTTGGTCTTTCTGGTTTGGACAACCTCACAGTAAGCCTTTTTATCAGAATTTCTAGTGTGTCACAAAGGCTTAGACATATCTTGTCACTTCAGGCATCAATAAAATTGTATCTTCAAAAGTATCCCGGAGAAAATGAGGACAAAGGCCAGACCTCTTCGTTGGCAAAGCTGAATGTACTTATTTTGTTTTGTTTCTCTTATAGCAAAGACTAGGCTCACTAGTTCAAGATTGGATAGACATGGTACAAGGAGCATCATATAGTCTTTCACATTTAGTCTGATGTTGACTTTACAGTTTTCATAACTTTTTTCTCTCAAGTTCTATCTGTTCCCCTTTACATTTTATTTGTCTTCTTTTTGCTTGAAAACTGCTAGAATGGATGAATATGTATTGAGTTCTGTCCAATGCTTTTTCTATGCTTATGAAGATGATTAAATAGTTATGTCTTTCTCTCCATGGATCCATGGAAACTGTAAACCAATTCATTTTTGTTTCAAAAGTTTAAACTAAATTTTCTTTCTGGGGATACTTTATGATTGAACTTACTAGAATTATGCTGGTGACTTTCATATTTATGCTCATGAGAAGTGTTCTTCTATAGTTTTCTTACAGTATCTCTTTCCTTTCTTAAGTGTTAGGGTATACTAGATTCATTAAATACATTAGAAGCATTCCTCTATCCAAATGTTCGTAACTACCAAGCATCTCTCCAGCCTCAGTACCTGCACATGTGTTTTCCATCCCAACAAGATTCATCCAGACTCCTATTTCTACAGCCCTGACCTTCAGAAGGTGCAGTGTGCCTGCTGAAATGTGTACTTGATTCATTCCCTATCTTCTCTTGTCTCCCTCCTGCTGAGAGTGTGTTCTCCAGCTTGAGTTTGTTGTTCTTGGCTCCCACTTGGACTCCTCTGCTCCACCAGGGCAGGAAGTCCTGATTTCAGGGGAGCCTGGGTAGCTCTCCTGCCCCTCTCTTGACTCAGAATTATGGTCAGCCTTCTTGTTGCTGTGCCTCTTAGAGACAATGCTATCCTCTTCCATTACTGCCTTGTTCTGGAAAACAAAGAGGTAGGTGGCCGCTCTACGAGCCCAGCACCTGGCCATACTTCCCTCCCTGTTTTTTCTTATTTTTCTTTTCATTCTTGTCTGTTTTGTGCTTTTCTGACTCTTTTTCCATTGTAGGTTATGTTTGCCCCCTCTCCTAGTTCTATCTAGAAATTTATCTTTTGCTCACAGTCATCCATTGGATGGAGTACAAGGTCCCCAATGAAGTAGCCAGAGAAATACCCAGGGAGCTGAAGGAGACTGAAGCCCCATAGGAGGAACATCAATATGAACTAACCAGTACCCCGAGAGCTCCTTGGAACTATACCACCAATCAAAGAAAACACATGGTGGAACTTGTGGCTCTAGCTATATATGTAGCAGAGGATGGCCTAGTTGGTCATCAATGGGAGGAAAGGCCCTTGGTACTTTGAAGGCTCTATGCTCCAGTATAGGGGAATGCCAGGACCAGGAATGGGAGTGGGTGGGTTGGGGAGGGGGAGGGGAAGGGGGAGAGGATAGGAGGATTTTGGAGAGGAAATTAGGAAAGGTGATAACATTTGAAATGTAAATAAAGAAAATATCTAATAAAAAAAGAAATTCTATCTTTGATGATTTATTCCATATATTTTTCTTTACTAATGACTTTATTAAGGGCCTGGGAGATGGCTCAGTCACTAAAGTATTGCAGTGCAAGCTCAATGACCTAAGAACACTGGTAGCTCCTACTCTAGAAAGCAAGTATGGTGTCCATCACTGTAATCTGAGTACTGTGCAGGTAGGAGCACGAGGATCACCGAGGCTTGTGGGCCAGTCAGTCTTTTCCAATAGGCAAGCTCCACTGTCACTCAAAGACATGTCTCAAAAACTAAACTGGAGAAGTCCCCTGACATTACCACTGGGCTCCACATACATGTGTACACACAGGAACACATACACAGGTGTGCACCACGCATATGCACACACAAGAACATACATACAAGCTTACACCACACATATTCACACACAGGAACACATTCAAAAGTGTGCACCACACATATGCACACACAAGAACACATACACAAGCATACACCGCAGGCACACACAGACAGGAACACATATACAAGCATACATATATGCACACACAAGAACACATCCACAAACATGCACCACACATATGCACTCACAGGAACATATTCACAAGCATACACCACATGCACACACATAGGAAGGAACACATATACAAGTATATAATTCACATATGCACATACCCAAGCATAAAACACATATGCACACAGGAACATATACACAAGCATACACCACACATACACACACATACACATCCCCGCCCCCTCTCAACTGTTGCTATATTGGGTTTCTAACTTGCTTTGTGATTTTTCCTCTGATTCATCTGACTCAGGGGAAGTGACTCATTTGGAGCCCTGGGATGTGGAGTTAGGAGTTGTTATTTCATTTTTGTTGAGTTTTAATTTCATCCTCTTGCCTCTTTCTCAAAGAAAAGAGCTACTGTTTTAATAGCCCAGGAAAGAAAATATAGCATTAATTGTTACAGTCTTTTTCTATGTATTTTCAACAATGCCACTACTATTCATGAGCCCCATCTCATGCCTCTGCTTATCTTACAGCTTTCTCATTGTTTGTTTATCTGAGTTGGGTTTGATGTGTTTGTATTGGTTTTTCTCAGTGCTGGGGACTGAGCGTAGGACCTCACACATGCTAAGTAATGTTCTGCCACACTGCTATCTCCTTAAAATTCTTTCTACTTTTTCTTATGAGACAGAATTCACTAAGTTTCCCTATTGGGCCTTGAACTCACTCTATAACCCCTATCAAACTCACTCTGTAACCTTTGAACTTCCAATTCTGCTGCCTCACTCTCTTGATTAACTAGTTACAGTTTTGTGAGTAGCTGGGATTATAGACCTGTGCCGCCAAATGCCCTGTAGTTTTAGTTTTGCTAATTATAGGAACCAAGCCGAGTATAGTAGTACATGCTTTAATTTCAGCACTCAGAAGGCAGAGGCAGATGGATCTCTGAGTTCATGGTCAGTCTGATCTGCTGAGCCAGGGCCATGCAGAAAAGCCTTGTCTCATAAAACCAATAATAATAAATAGTAATATAATAATAAATTACAACAACATATGAGCTATGTTGTAATTCTAAATTAAAATTGTTCTGTAAATGAATATAAATTGGAGGAAAGTTTCTAGGATTCAATAATGTATAAGCGAATCAAGGCAGTTGAAGGGCTGATGGTGACTGCCTTCATTCTCACACGTTCACTTTATGGGATTAATGTTTTCACATGTATTTCTACCATCAGTTGTGGTGAATGGGGACATTTCTATTCATTCTTGCCAGCAATCCAAACAATTAAAACTGGGTTCCTCCTGTGGATGCAATTGTTTTAGTTGCCACATTAATATCCAATACTTGACTACAGTTTGTTCTCTGACAGTTTAAAAATCTTTCTGGCCATATCACATAGCAGAATTCTTTCTTCTGGTTACTCTTTTCAAATATTAGTTCCAATGTTTAATTCTTCAAGGAACAAATTGTCACTGTGTTGAAGATCTTCTGTGTTCAGCCTTTAGGGAAATCTCATTTTCTTTTGGCCAATCATGTTTATTCTTAGCTACTTTATTATGCACTATGTTAAGCCCGTTTTTATTTCTTGTTGTTTTTATAGTTTAAAAATAATCTCAAGTAGAGTTTCTTGAGTGGTAAAAGTGCTTATAACTGTTGTTTGATTCAGTACTACATGCATCAACATTGTCTTTGAGCCAATTGGTACACAATTCATTAGAATAAAGGATTGATTTAACACAGATCTACATTAGGTAAACATTGCCATCAGTGGAAATACCATATATTTTGAGCTCATGAAGAATTTCTGAAATATGCAGCCTTTTAAAAATAATCCAGTGGAATAGGCTTTGTTAAGAGATAAAACAGGGCTCGCAAGATAGCTCACCAAGTAATTTACTTTCTGCCAAGTCTGAAAAGCCAAGTATTATACTCAGAACCAAACCCCAAAATGGGAGGAGAAAAGTGCTGACTCATAGTAGATGCCATGGCAAACACACACACACACACACACACAGTCTTAGGGTTTTACAGCTGTGAAGAGACACTGTGACCACAACAACTCTTATAAAGGACAACATTTAACTGGGGCTAGTTTACAGTTTCAGAGGTTCAGTCCATTATCATCATGATGGGAAGCATGGCAGCATCCAGGCAGACATGGTGCTGGAGGAGCAGCTGTGAGTTCCACATCTGGATCCCCAGGCAGCAGGAAGAGAGACTGACACTAGGCCTGGCTTGGGCATCTGAAATCACAAAGCCCTCCACCCCCACACTCAGCCCCCCCCCCCAGTGACACTTTTTCCAACAAGGCCACCAATAAAGCCACACCTATTCCAATAAAGCCACACCTCCTAATTCAAACCAACACACACACCAAATAATAAAAGAAAGAAAAAGATTTAAAATGAGAAAAAAAATCATGACTAACCAAGGCCTGTATAGGATACTGTCCATTGCTGGTAGGGTCAACATTACTTAAGACAATAAATGATGTTATTTGATATTTGGGATAAATAGAAATTAAAAACAAGGCCTCTTATTTTTTTTCAAATGGAGTTCACATCATATAACCAAATCTTTAGTTTTGAGATTCCTGACAGCAAACACACTTCAACTTATCAAAACTCTTTTACTTTATCTCAGACAAAAAATTTATTCCCAGAAAATGAAAACTTAAGTTTACACAGAAACTTGTATATAAATGCTTATAGAAATTCATTTGTAATCACCTTAAACTGTAAACAACCCAAATTGTTTTCAATGGGTCAATGGTAAACAAACCATACCATAGATTACTCAACAATAAAGCGAAATGGACACTTAATAGATGGAACAGTCTAGAAGGGAGAAAGATGGAGTTGCTACAGGCTGCATTAATTACTGGACATTCTTAAAGCAGCATTTTAAACCCACATAAGGATATATTCTGTGGAAATTAATTTTAACAAAATATTGAGGGATTCTTTTAAAATAAATTTCTAGAATGCCATAAAAAAAACTTTCACATTCTAGTATGGGGGCTGGGGAATGGCTCGGAGTAAGTGCTGTGCAAGAATGAGGACCTGCACTGGGGTCCTCACAGTGCATGGAAAAAGCTGTGTGTGTAAGCCACTGTAGCCTCAGCACGGAATGCCAGAGACTGGGGTTCCTGAGGCTCCCTGCATGGCCAGCCCAGCATAACCAAAGCAGGGAATGCAAAGGTCAGCAAGCTGTCCTGCAAGGAATACAAGGGGCAGAAGTGACTGAAAAACACATCTCAGCATCAAGCTCAGGCCTCCACTTCCTCCACGAGAGAGAAGTACATATGAAAACATGTGTGCACATGCATGTGCCACACATACATGCACACATGGTGCCACAAACTAATGTATGTCTATGTGTTCACTGCAAATGTCAAGTTAATTTCATACTTAGATGATGGCAACACTTTAGCTCCACCTCTCTTGCCCCTTGAACTTTCTATAAAACAATTCTATGCCTCCATCATACTTGACCCTTTCCGGATTTGATTCTGGCTCTGCTCCCTGCGGTGAATCTAGAAAGAAGGAACAAACACAGAGTAGCTACTGTTCTATGCAGGCAGCTTTCACCAGAAACTACTTTTTCCATTCAAACTGGAGATTGAATAGAACTCACAGGATCCTCACACAGAGGTACATACACATATTTACAAAAAGAATAAGTAGCAGGCTTTATGAATGCACATAGGTGTATGTGCATTCAACTGTTTATGTCCATTCAAGAATTCTCTCTACTCTGCCCCCTAGTGTCCAAGATGTGCAAGACTGTAAAACAGTGGCTGTAGAATAGACCAGTAACTAAAACTGCAGAGCTTCTGCGTCTCCACTCTTCACTCCATCATTTCACCCAGCCTTACTGACAATGTCGTACCATGTGTTATATATATATATATATTCTTTAGATAACTTCAACTTGCTTCCTTTGAAATCAGTGTAATATATGAAACCAGTTGCATATATTAATAGCAACAAAGACATCCTTAGTGGGCCCTCATCAGTAATTAACCTAATATTTCATATTGCAGAGTGTCCCACCCTCCACAGATTGTTCTGCCCATCCACAACTGGGAACCAGAAAAGAAGCCACACAAAGAGGAGGAAGTTGGTCCTTTGGTTGAGCATATTTATGAGGTATCCACTTCTTTTTAATTTCTTATATGATTTATTTATGTGTTTGAGAGTTTTTCCTGAATATAGTTCTGTGCACCTTATGTGTACCTAGTGCCTGTCAAAGCTAGAGAGGGGCATCTAATCCTCTGGAACTGGAGTTACAGATGGTTGTAAACTGCCTCATGGGCTCTGGGAACTGAACTCAGAGTCTCTGGAAGAGTGACCAATGCTCTTAACTGATGAACCATCTTTTCAGCTCAAGGTAGTATATCTTATATTAATTTTTTGAGGTTTTATTCATATACCTTTTACTAATAAGAAATTCATAGAACCTTAGGTCCAACCTTTGTAACTTGTGCTATTATGGAACCATTTTGCAATGGCTGCCAATGGTTATTTATAACCATAGTCACGTACACTCAGTCTTCAGGGGTAAGGGTGACAGTCTTCTCTTATTAAGTGATAGTTTAAAAATAGTTTGTCTGTTTTCCACATAATATTTGGGCAACCTATACATTAAAATAAAAACTAGCTCCTTTGGTTGTATTTCTTTTCTTTTCATCTCACATTTTTAGAAACTTATATATTTATAAACTAAAATAGTATATATAAGGTACTATTCAAATACTTTATGAATGAATTATTTATTACTGTACCAAAATATAGAAATAATTTATGAGGAAGAACATGATAGCATAATTATACTTTTTACTTATGTAAATGAAATAGGAAATGAATAATTTATCCCAAGATCTGAAATGCTCCGTGGATTGGTAAACTCTCTTGAGAGGCAAACAGAAAACCACAGAAAGAACTAGAGGTTCTCTTCCCACACAAAGTGTTAAACTGGGAATAGTGGAATGATTTATTGACGTTACCTAAAATACTTAAGCTTTTAATGAAAAAAAAAAAAGAACATATAATCAAGGCTCAATTTAGTGTTTATTTAGGTGTTTCTTTAAAGTCAATGCCACCAGCCCTGTAGCAATTCATTTTCAGAAAACCCAGTATAGAATTAAATAGATAGATAGATAGATAGATAGATAGATAGATAGATAGATAGATAGATAAAGTTCCAAGAGACTGTTTGATTGAGATCCTTTTCCATTCATTGTCTATTACCTCATGGTATGGAGCAGGAAGTACTCTTTCTTTCACTCACTCACTCTCTCTCTCTCTCTCTTTCTTTCTTTCTCTCTTTCCTTCCATCTTTCTTTCTTTCTCTCTTTCCTTCCATCTTTCTTTCTTTCTTTCTTTCTTTCTTTCTTTCTTTCTTTCTTTCTTTCTTTCTCTCTCTCTCTCTCTCTCTTTCTTTCTTTCTTTCTTTCTCTTTTTACTGAAAATAGATTATATATATGTGTGTATATATATATATGTATACATATATATATATATATATAATTTTGATTATGATTCCCCTAACTCCTTCCAGTTCCTCTCCACTTCCCCACTCACCAATATTCACACCCTTTATTTCTCTCTCTCATTAAGATACAAGCAGGCATTTAAAAATATTAAATTAGGTTAAGAAACCAAACAAGTAAACAAAAGCAAAAGAGCCAAGGACAAAGCTCAAGAAAACACAGATAGCCTCAGAGACATGGATACATTTGCACATGCAGAAAACCCATAAAAACACAAACCCAGAAAACATAGTGTATACACAAAGGACCTTTAAGGGAAACAAACAGAATCCCTGACAAAGCATTGTAAGACAAACCTCAAAGTTCCACTGTGTTACCCACCTACTGCTGGGCATGGGATCTGACCTTAAGAGTGGTTGCTATAGCCAATGAGACTCTGTTGGAGAAAACTGTGTTTTGATTTGCAAGTGGTTCTCTATTGGAGATAGCTTCTGGGTTAGAGGTGGGGGCTTGTGACTGCTTCCTTTCTCAGCACTGGGATCCCACCTGGCAGGGCTGAATGCTGCCACAGTCTCTGTGAGCCCATTTGTGTGCCGACCCTGCTGTGTCTGGAAGCTCTTGTTTCCTTGGTGCCCTCCATTCCCCTGGCTTTTTAAATTCTTCCTCCTCCTTTTCAGAGTTCCCTGAGCCTTGGGGGAGAGGGAATTGATGGAGAGAAACATCTCATTTAGGACTGAGTGTTCCAAGGTGTCTCACTCTGCATATTGTCTGCCTGTGGTATTTGTTCCCATTTAGTGCAGGAGGAAGCTTCTCTGACGATGGCTGAGCAAGGCACTGAGCTATGGAAATAGCAGAATGCCATTCAAAGTGATTCTATTTCTTTTTGGGGGTTTTGTTTGTTTGTTTTGTTTTTTTATAATGGAAAAATATTTTTATTAGATGTTACTTTCTAAATTGCTAAGAAATTTAGTCAAAATATAAAGCTCTCCTTGCTTCTTTTTTTGTTGGATATTTTCTTTATTTACATTTCAAATGTTATCCCTTTCCTGGTTTCCCCTCTGAAAATCTCCTATCCCCTTCCCTCTCCCCCCTGCTCACCAACCACCCACTACCTGGCCCTGGCATTCCCCCACACTGAGGCATAGAGCCTTCATAGGACATAGTGCCTCTCCTCCCATTGATGACTGACTAGGCCATCCTCTGCTGCATATGCAGCTGGAGCCATGAGTCCCACCATGTCCTTTTATTTCTGAATGTGACTTTCATCTCATGTAATGCCTTAGTTACATTTTTTTGACTGTAATAAAATACACTAACATCAGTGACTCACGAGATGCTTTACGTTAGCTTATAGTTCCACAGGAATATAGTTTGTCACAGAAGGAAAGACATTGCAGCAGGCAGGGAGGAGAGCATGGCAGGAACAGAAGCCTAGCTGGTCACGTTGCATCTGTACTCAGGGATCAGACAGAAATGCATGTACGCATAAGTGGTCAGCCCACCATCTTCATTTTTGACAGTCCAGGGTAACCAGTACCACCTACAATTAAAAAGGAGCCTTCCATATCACTACAAGACTAAGATAATCCCCACCAGCCCAGAGACCCATGTCTCAGCTGAATCTAGCTTCTGTCAAGGTTACACTTAACCCTAGCCATCACAAAGGGCCATGAAGAGCAATACATTCCTAAACTTGAGCTACTCATCTATAGGGAAGAAGTGATAACTCCTGACTAGTGTTGGTGTTCCCTTCCACCTTCTGTTCAGAAGCCCTGGCCTGAGCTTAAGCTGTTGTAACAACAAAAGGACAGTCCAATCCCAGTAAAACTCAGGGCCAGAACCTCACAGGGAAAACAGTAAGCTGTCAAATCATTAACTAAACGGGGTGAGCCAAATTCTTTTTAAGAATGGTAGAACTTCAGAGCTTAGAGAAAAAAGTTCAGATTCAATCGTTTATGTGCATTCTAGGATTAGCATACACATTATAAAAATTTAAAGTAGTCACCAGGATGTCAAATAACAAAACAAAAAACGAAAACACCAAATATCTCTTACATACTAATTGCTAATCTCAAGTCTTACGATATGCTGTCAGTGGATGCTGTACTCTTAATGATGTGAATTAAATAAGCCATCGAGTAGCAAAAACAGAAAATTTGTTGCTTTATGATGATTTCAGAACTGAGAAGGGACAAAGATCTCTTGAAAAGAATCTGTAAACTCACACAATGCCTTCCACTGTGCTCAGGGTTTGGGGGATGTGGTCTGTGTCCTCTGAGTAGAACTCAAATGTTTAAAATGTTCATCTTCATGAGGTATGGACTTCCTTTCCCTGGGATTTGTTAATGTAACTAGTCAGCTTGCTCCAGGAATCCCAGCTTTGAAACATGCACTTGCAGAGAACTGTAGGGCGCACAGACTGTCTTTGGCACTTGATGGATGGCCATTTTCCCAGAGGGTGAAAGAGAGTGCCTTGCAGATGGTTGCAATTGACAAGCCAGTAGTCAGGCGGGAGGCAAATTCCAATGTAAAGAAAGGATCACTACATTTTAGAAGCATATAATTAAAATAGCATTTCTAGTGCTACCATTGAATTTATTTCAGTTCGAGGTAAGCATAGCTATGCTTGTACATAGTAAGAACAGACTGATCTTCTCCAATCTGCAAACAACAATATGTACTCCAAAGTCGAGTTGTTTTGAGTATTCACATGATGCTTACTGCAAGCAGAAAATACCAAGCCTGACCTCATGGGTCAGACTATAGGCAAAACACCAGCAAATTAAAAAAACAAAAACAAAAACAAACAAACAAACAAAAACATAAGAAGCTGCACAGGTGACTTAAAGCCCTTGCCATGTAGGGTGGCAACCTGCATGTCATCCAATGTTTAGAGAGCAGAGACAAGAGATCCCTGGAGAAAGCTGACTAGCTACATGAGTCCTATATCAGGGAGCTCTGGGTTCAAGGAAGATATTATCTCAATGTATAAGGTGCAGAGAAATCCAGGAAGACAGTTGATGTCAACATCTGGCCTCTATAGGTACATATCTGAACAGACACCTGCACATGTTCATGCACACACATACTTTAGATAGATGATAGATAGATAGATAGATAGATAGATAGATAGATAGATACATACATACATACATACATACATACATATATAGACAGATATTTAAAAGGTTGCCTTCAAGCTATGCATAATAAAATGTGAAGGAAACATCAGATTTGTGATTATAGGAGATTCTCATCCCTAAGTTTTGCATTCTGTATGTGCAGTATTCTGAAGTTTGAAGGACTTCTGGTCCCAAGCATTCCCAATATGAATTGCTCCACCTGCATAGTCTTTGAATAACCCATGCTGAATGCTTCACAGCCTGAGTCTTCCCTGAATGTGTACATACCATGATTTCAGAGCGCCCCAGGCCTGGCTAGATTCTGTGTTCTATTCCCTACCACCATAGTTAAAGCTGATAAGATGTGCTTTTTAAAACAGACACATGATAGACATGTCATTCCCTAATGTGCCACGTTCTTGCAGCTGCACAACATTGGACCCAGCACCATCAGTGACAGCATTCTTGACGTGGGCTGGCCGTTCTCTGCACGGGATGAGTTTCTCCTTTATATTTTTCATCTTCAAACTCTGGGACCTCTACGATGTCAAACAAATCCTGAGATCAACCCACAGGATATAAAGGTAGGATTATAGTCTAAACAATGGCTTGACCTAAATTGCTTCGGTAATCCCTGAGCAGAACATTTCTCTTTTTAAAGGGCCTAAGCAAGTGTCGTCTTGGCCTGAGCAAGTGTTTTCTATCCATAGCAACCTGGCAGTTATTGAGCCTCGATAGGCAACTTCTTCTTTTTTTTTTAATTAGGTATTTATTTCATTTACATTTCCAATGCTATCCCAAAAGTCCCCCACACCCTCCCCCACCCACTACCCCACCCACCCACTCCCACTTCTTGGCCCTGGCATTCCCCAAGTTCTATAGGTTATTTGATCAATAGCCCCAACAAAGCCAAAATCATAACTAGGTATGCCACACTTGGGAGAGTTAGTATAAAATGCTATTTTTAAAAGTCTTTTTTGGTATATTGCCCAAAGACATGAGGATCTTTGCAAAATGAGTTCTCACAGCTGTTGTCAATAGCACGTGGTAAAATGGGATTTGCCAAAGGCTCTCTCAATGCCCTGAGAACCCCCAGACTGGAATGCATGGTAGCGAAAGCTTGACGAGACTCTCAAAGCAGTGCAGTACAGACTTTAAGTGCTTCTGGGGTCTAGTAACAAGTGTGGTCACGGAGTGGCCTATGGAACCAATGGCACAGCAGGGTCAGAGCAAGGCCATGGGCCTACTATAACACAGAGCCAGAGCAGAGCCTGAGAAGCCTATTAGAAGCAGGGTCAGAAATGGGGTTTGTGGAGAGGTATTAGAAGGCAGGGTTATAGAAGAACCTCAGGGACTAGGGAAAGTATAAGAGGCCCTGACATAGGGTCTGTAACCATGCAGGGTCAGGGCAGAACCTAGGGCTTCATTGGAAG
Organism: Mus caroli; assembly: GCF_978045245.1. NCBI lineage: Eukaryota > Metazoa > Chordata > Mammalia > Rodentia > Muridae > Mus > Mus caroli. The sequence continues at coordinate 168,805,875 of NW_028227257.1, forward strand.
AAGTCTGGGAGTCAATTGAGAGCAGGTCTGGACTGGCTCTGAGCTTCTCCCTTCTGTCCAAGCAGCTTGTCTGCTGGTCACTTGTTCATCACCAAACGACCCAAGTGACCCAAAGCCAGATCCCATCCAGGGTAAGGACCAGACTGAGCTTAGGCTCCTAAGAAGGGAAGTAGCATCACCCCTTGAAAATGTCACATTTGCATGAAAACAGAAATGAAACTTTGTGAATCAGTTATGTGCTCAGAAGACAACTTTGCTGGAGAACATTCTCCTAGTAGCTACAAGGGCCCAGTGTCTCTGGTGCAAGGACAGATGTCCTGAACCCCAGACTGAGCCATCTAGGACACAGGCATAGGCCCAGGGTCACTGCCATCATGAATGGCTTCCTTTTTCACCCCCAAATGCTCTGTATATAGAGGCAAGAGGACTCTCCTAACAGGAGGCTCAACAGTAGAGGACACAAGAGGTAGTAAGCCTCCCTCTTTATGCAGAAGTAATAAATAAAGCCATTGTGTGTCATGAAATTATTTCAAATACTTCCTGAAATAGTTTTTCTCATTTCTTCTTTCCTTACCCTTAATTGAGATGATTTTTGACTTCAGGGACAACAGCTTATTGAAGAATAATGTCTTTGAATGTTAGCATATACTGTAAGTAACCCAGATCTTCACAGCGGCACCCTTATTTAACGTATCTCTCTCACACACAGAGTCTTGAGTCACATGCGCTAGTAAAAGGCCCCTAACTCTCTTAGAGTGTAATGTTTGCCTTATGTCTGACATTGTTTATATATGTTTGTATATATTATATAACTTGTTTAATGTGCACTATGCTGGCTGTACAGGGCTTTCCCCCCTCTGTGGCAATTTAACAATCATTTTCAGTGACAGGGACAGTGCTAACAGATAACTTGCATTAAACATTGACAGATCCCTGCAAACTGAGTGGTAGTGTGTACTAAGCACCTGGCATCCTTGTTTCTTCCTTATTCTTTGGGAGTGTTCATAGTCTTACATAAAACAAACAAAAAAAAAAACCTGCCCAAGGCTAGGAAATTCTTTTAAAGCAACTTGACTATGTTTTTTTTTTTTTAATAAAAGAAAAAAACAACTTTCAATCTGTGAAAACTGAATATAAGATTTAATGACAATATGAAGTAATAGCTCCCTAAAATAGCTTGATTAGAATAATGTATGAATTCTTTAAATATGGGAAAGCTGAATGTCTTTACTTCCAGGCTCTTAACATATTTCATTAAAATCTACTGTACTCTGTATGTATGAGTGTTTTGTCTGCATAGATGTGTACATACCACAAGTATGCTGGATGCTAGAAAAGGATATTAGGCCATGGGAACTGGAGTTGGAGATAGTTATGTGCCACTGGATGGTTACTGAGAATAGAACCCAACTTACCTGGAAGAGCAGCCATGCTCTAACCCCTGAGCCATTTTCCAGCCTCCTTAATACAGTTTAACAATATTTACTATGTTGCCCAGGGAAATTTCAAAAACCTCTTATTAATAAATAGCTATTAAGGGCTGGAGAGATGGCCCATCGGCTAAAAGCACTGGCTGCTTTTCCAGAGGTCCAGAGTTCAATTCCCAGCACCCACATGGTGGCTCACAACCATCTGTAAAGGGATCTGATGCCCTGATGCCCTCGTCTGGCCTGCAGGTGTACATGCAGCAGAGCACTCATGTGTTAAATAAAAAAATAAATAGAAACTTTAAAAAAAGATTGCAAAAGGTTCAAAAAAGATTTTAAAAATAGATATTAAAATGTTAATCTTTATTTTTGTGTCAGTGGCATTTATAATTGAGATTGCTTGAATATTATTTTTTTCTTAAGATATTAAATTGATTAGTGACATAGTTATTAAGTTACTCAGCAAGTTTATTCCTTCCTAGACAATACAAAGATAAACAACTTGTTCTGTATTGAGTATGTGTAAAAACTAGTTTAAAGTGAATTGCAAAATGTTTTCAAACACATAGGTTTGAATTTTTCTAAATGGTAATATCAAGGCTAATCGATAACTTATATATTGTTTTAGGTGTGCGTGTATGTGTGTGGGTGTGGGTGTATGCTTCTGTGTGTCTATGCTTGTGTGTGTGAGTCTAAGTGTGTGTGTGCTTGTATGTCAGGTGTGTGTGTGTGTGTGCAAATGTGTATGGTATGTGTATATAGGGTGTGTTTGTGCACTGTGTGCATGTCTGTGTGTGTCTCTGTGTATAAAGGTGTATGGTATATGTATATAGGGTATGTGTGTACACTCTGTGTGTATGCTGCGTGTGTCTATGTGTCTATGTGTGTCTGTGTGTGTGTGTGAATACGTGTATATGCTTATGTATATGTGCTTATGAATGTGTCCATATGTATTATGAGTGTGTCTGTATGTGTGTATATGCTTGTGTGTGTTCTTGCGTGCGTGTATGCTCTGAAGTGTGTGTGTGTGTGTGTGTGTGTGTGTGTATACAGGCTTGTAGTTGCCTGAGGTTGGAGATTTTCATGACCTTAGAGCTGACCTATGCAGTTAGCCTGGATATTCAGTGAATCCCAGGAAATCCTCTTTTTCTGCCTCTCCAGGGCCACTGGTATGGCAGACATGGGCCTGGTGTTTGATGTATGTGGGCACTGGGGATCAGAACTCAGATCCTCAGAGATGGAAGGAAAGATAAATGTGTTAGAGGCGAGAATAAAGTCCCCACATGCAGTCGAAGTTTACTTAGCAGGTAGGGTGAGGCACAGTGCCTTACTCTCTGCACTCTGGTTGGAATGTGTGAAATGCGTCACCAGTGTAAGTGTTGAGAGGTGGTAGGACCTTTAAGAGGGGCTTGCGGCTGGGGCTTCTGCACTCTAGATGGGTTAATGCCATTCTCACAAGGGCAAAGTCTCAGGGCAGTTGGTAACTGTGGGTGCAGGGGGTTAAGCCACTAAGATGGCTTCCCCAGCTTTTCTTTGCTTTTGCTTCCTCCCTTTCCACATGTCTCCTTTCCGAACCAGGAGCCAAGAAAGCAGGTGAGTAGCACCCCTCTGCTCCTGGGCACATACCATGTTGGACTCCTCAGCCTCTAGACCCTTGAGCTTTCCAGTGTATACTACCCATTGTCAAGGACTCTGTCCTAACAACTGAAAAAGGTCAGGCTACCTATGTGCAAGTTTTTCTTTTCTTCTTTTTGTAACATTACAGTTTTAAAGAATATATTTTATTGTTCTTTGACAATGTCATACATGTATACAATGTACTCTGATCATGTCTACTTCTAACTTCCCTGGTCCCAATTTCACCTGGAAATATCAAAACACATCTCCCTCCTGCATCACACTCTTCTCTCTGTCTATCTGTCTCTCTGTCTTTCTCTCCCTCTCTCTCTACTTTTATTTTTTAGTTTACATGCTTTTTGCTGTTTTAAGAGAATATATATTTACATTTATCTTATAGTATATTTTGATCACATTCTTTCTCCTCTCCTAACTTTTCCTAGACCCTCATAACTTCCCTGCTCACCCAATTTCATGTTATTTCTCTCCCTCAAAATATAAAATCAAAACAAACAAAAAAGACCAAAAAAAAAAAAAAAAGCAAACAGCACACACACACACACACACACACACACACAAACATGGAGTCTATTTAATGTTGGCCACCTACTCCTGAGTATGGGGCCTGCTCTGGAATGTGGATAATATATCACATATTCATTAGAGAAAAAATCAGTTTTCTCTAACAGACTCATTCTCTCAACTGCCCTTTTTGCGCATGTGTACTGGGTCATATACCAGGGTATGCGCCATCTACCAGTGGCCATGCTTCCAAAGAAAAGATGATACCCTACCCAAAAGTCATCAACTGCCAATCTTTCATCATCTTGGGATGGAGCCTTGTGACCACCTCCTCTGTCCACGTTGGAGTTTTAAGTGGCTTGAGCCTGTGTCATTTTTGTGTGGGCTACCTTGAGTCCATGAGAGCAACTGCCTTGTCCTATCAAGAGGACAACATTTCACAACAACCCTCCTTGTCTGGCAACTCCACCCGCCTCTTCTGCAATGGTCTCTGAACTCTAGGGCCTGGAGGTGCTGGAAGTGGGTCAGTTAATGATATAGTTTAGGGCTACATAGGTTCTCCCACTTAGGGCTGAGCACTCAATAGTCATTCTTTCCTTGTCAACACTTTGACCAGCTCTGAGTCTCTGCATTAACTATGGCCTCATCTGCTGTGCCTTAGTGAGTGTGTCTTGAAACATCTGGTCATTAGCTGTCCATCTTCTGCCACCATTCCTGAGATTTCCTCTTAGACACCTTCATCAATGGCTGTGCCTAGATATTCTAGTCAACTTGTTCTCTCTCCTGTGAATTCTTGGCTGTGCTCACTTATGACTGAAAAGATGTCTCAGCAAAACCCTGTAACCATCTTTTCTTCTCCCTTTTATGATTTTCTTTTGTTCTTTTGTTCTGCTCTGGTTTTTAAAATTAATTGTTTTATTTATTTACATTCCAGACGGTGGCCCATGCTTCTGATCCCTCCTCCCATAGATTCTCATCCCATCCCACTCCCCCTTCCCTGGGGCCTCAAGTCTCTACAGGATTAGGAACATCCACTCCTACTGAGGTCAGATAAGGTAGCCCTCAGCTACATATGTGCCCCAGAGCCATGGACCAGCCCATGTATGCGCTTCAGTGGTTCAGTCCCTGGGGTCACCCAAAGGTCTAGAGTAGTTGTAATTACTGGTCTTCCTATCAGGTTGCAATCTCCTTCAGCTCCTTCAATCCTTCCCCTAATTTCTCCATAGGGGTCCCTGACTTCAGTCTAATGGTTAGCTGTAAGTATCTTCATCTGTCTCAGTCAGCTGCTGGGAGGACAGATGGTAGAGCCCCAGGAGGACAAAAGGCTCCTGTTTGTAAGCATATCACAGTATCAGTAATAGCATCAAGCTTTGTTGATGTCCTCCCCCGCCCCCGCCACCCCTCATGAGATGGATCCCAAGTTGGGCCGGTCACTGGACAGCCCTTCTTTTAGCCTCTTCTCCATTTTTGTCCCTGCAATCCTTTTAGAAAGGAACAATTCTGAGTTGGTTAACCCATCCCTCCACTTGGGGCCCTTGTTGATCTACTAGAGATGGTCTCTTCACACTCCCTCTCCCCACTGTTAGGCATTTCAGCTAAACTCATCCCCATTGAGTCCTGGGAGTCTCTCACATCCCAAGTCTCTGCGACTTTCTAGAGGGTCCCCCACGGGGATTGAAGCATCCTCACTTGGGCCTTCCTTCTTGTTAAACTTCTTACAGTCTGTGGGTTGTATCCTAGGTATTCTGTACTTTTTGGCTAATATCTACTTATCAACGAATAGATACCATACATGTCCTTTTGGGTCTGAGTTACCTCACTCAGGAGGATATTTTCTAGTTCCATTCATTTGCCTGCAAAGCTCACAATGTCCTCATTTTTTTTTTTTTAAGATTTATTTATTATATGTAAGTACACTGTAGCTGTCTTCAGACACTCCAGAAGAGGGCGCCAGATCTCGTTACGGATGGTTGTGAGCCACCATGTGGTTGCTGGGATTTGAACTCTGGACCTTCGGAAGAGCAGTCAGTGCTCTTACCCACTGAGCCATCTCACCAGCCCCAATGTCCTCATTTTTAATAGTTCTGTTCTGTTTGATACATGTTCTCACTATGCAGGCTAAGTTGGCCTCTAACTCTCCATTCCCCAACCTCAGGCTCCTGGCTTCATGGATTATGGGGTACCCATTTCTATCACACACTAATGAAAAAGAAAGCATTCCGATTTCCTGAGAAGCATTTTATAGGCCACCCACTATAGGAAACCAGAGACACCACAGAGAAAGAGAGCCTTTGGAATGAACGAGGGACTCTCCTGGACCTTAGCAAATGTTGACTTTCCAGATTTCCTCTATAAAAACCTGTCCCTACCTAAATATTCAACATCACAGAGCAAACAAATAATTTTTCTACTTTTTATAATCACTTATATGGCCATTGTCCTGGATATTATTATTTTTTATTATAAATACACAGTTTTATAGCATTAAAACCATATTGAAGCTTAAATAGGGTTTTCCCCACTAGGGGTGTGTGTGTGTCTGTGTGTGTGTGTGTGCGTGTGTGTTTACTGGCTTGAGTACTGAGTTACCATTTAAAACATGATTTTTAAAGAGAAATGCTTCCTTAATGCCAAATATCTCCCCAAACCCTCTGAAATTTGACCTGTGTGCAAACAAAGTAGAGTTCCAAATTCAACATAAGCCTCAATGTCTTCTCACATGCACATCAGGGTCCAGTGAGTCTGACCTCAGCAGGGCTCAGTTCTCACAATAGAAGCTGGCTATTCTATCAAGTTATTCCAATGTCTCCCAAGTTTTAAGGAGGGATGCTGAGTGCCTTTTAAGGCACTAGCATAATAATTCTAACCCATGGTCACTTTAGGCAACAAGGAACAAACAATCTCACCCACTTCACCTTACTTGTTGCCCAAATATAGAATATCAGCATCCAAGGTGTGATGAAGCAGGGGTGACCACACAGAGACACTGCTAGACAATAGTGTCATCTTTAATTTTAATTTAGATACCTACATTAATCACAAGCTAGGTTATTCAGCTTGGTCTGTCAAAGCTCAGAGTCTGAGGAGAAGTATAAATGTGAAGAGAAGAAACAGTTACACAGCCCCTATTATTCTCACTCAAGGAAAGCCAATGCCCTGCCTAGGTCAACACAGAGCAATAGACGTGGAATCGACAGTGGCAGCCCAATCAGAAGGTTGGGGTTCTGCTATGCAGTGGTTCTTTCTACCTCCTGAGCTTGGTTATCAGCTTTCTATAACCTCGTGAGAAGAAGCAGACACCCATGAAGGTTCTGCCTACACGAATCATGGTCTAGGTCAGAAAGAAAAGATTTTAATGTGGCAGTTTTCTCCATGCCACCAACTAAAAGACTCTGAAGCATTCAACTGTCTGCAGCATTAAAGCTGATCCATTAAATCAAATTTGTTCCAGCTCCTTCTTGGAATAAGATTTTTAGAGTTGAGAAAAGTGTTTCTCAACTATACTAAAGATGGTAAATTTTTTTTTTCAAACTACCAATTTTGTTATTTTGGTGGACTTTATTCTGGCGGTTGGATAGCCTTCCAAACATACTACGATCTCTAGATAAGATGAGGTTGAAAAAGGAAACCTGAACAAGGAACCACAAGTTTCATGAAGAATAAAGCATTTTAAGTTTTTTTGATGGGCAAGATTTTATAATAAACAGTCAAAGTATGAGCTGACCAGAGTCAGGAATACAGCTGAAGAACAAGACCCTGTACTTGGGGAGACAGGCAAAGATGCAGAGAGCCAGCCTGCATTAGAACCCAAGATTACCTCCCAGGAGTAATTGCACTAAAAGGAGAACCCTTGGGTATAAAGGGGCTTGCAGAGACTAGACCAGGAAGCCCGCATCCTAAGCACTGTCCTTGGAGGTATGGAAGGAGGTCGCCTCTGAGTCTCCTCTTGCTTCAGCAAGACTGATCCCACAGGAAGTCCAAATTACAACCAGATCATACAGATCATACAAACAGTGATGGCAGAAACTCAGAACCCATGCATCTGCCAAGGATTATAGCCCTGCAAATAGTTTTCTAGACTCAAGTGGCCTGCAGACAGTGGTTTGGCAAATTTGCATAGTTTGTCTTATCCTTAAGAGTTTCTTTTCTGTTAACTGCTTCTGTATACTGGTTCTCATCAACTCAAAACTGGGAGACATTTGTTAGCTCAAATCAACAACAACAACAACAACAACAACAACAACACCAAAAGCAAAACAAAACAAAACTCAGTCTCTCTGCCACCAGCCTCCTCCTAACCTTTAAATGAAGACATAGAGGAAAAACAACAAACAAACAAACAAACAAAAAAAACAGCTTTTAGCCTTGCCTTTGTCATTACCTAACAATTTCTTTTCTTGCCTTTTGGAACCATTTTAAAAGGCATGGATATTTGCAGCTATGGTTTATTTCAAGGAAGAAGCACTTGCGGGTGGCTGTGACTTACCCCAGTCATGGTCAGGTGTGAGCTATAAGCCCTGCCTCCTCCTTTGAAGGCAGTCAGGGCTTCAGTTTGAGTGATGACCTGGGCCTGGTTTTCTCATCCAGTTAAGATGCTGAAGTTTCCTTCCATGCTTCCTACTGAACTCATGTCTTCCCTCCTAGTATAATGCTAGCACCCTTCAGGAATTGCTCCCTCCAGCTCATAACAGTGCCTGAGGATCCAATTCTTAACCATCAAACAGAGCTGGTTCTCTAGACAATGCTTTCAGCTTTGCTCGTTGAGAATGTCTTCAGCATTGCTTATGCATGTGAGCCTGTGACTGCATATCCATTTGGATGCATGATGCATGTGTGTGTTTATGTGTACTTGTGCATGTGTGTGTGCATGAGCTTGTGCATGTGTGTCTGTGCATGTGCATTGACACAGAATTTCATTATATAGTCCAGGCTTATTTCAACCTTAAACTCCTCCTACTTCATTCTGAAAAATGCTGGTATATTATAGGCATAGACAACCAATCCTGGCTGTAGACACACACTTGAAAAAAAAAAACTTGATTACCAACAATATTAATGGCAGAAAGGACAAGCGCCTGAGTACAGAGCCATGTGAGATGGATCTGGATGCACTTGCTGGTCAGCTGAGAGGAAGAAATAGTCAGAACCCTGGAGCTTCCTGGCCAGCTAGCCTAGGCTACTGGCAAAGTTCCAGGCCAATGAGTGACCTCTCTCAACCAAAACATGGAAGATACCTGAAGAATGACACCTGAGGCTGTCCATTGTCTGCTACCCATGTGCACACACAGGTACATGTGAGCACCCACATGCATGATGCACCTATAACATATATGTGAACACATATTATATGTGTGTACATCCCATAGAAATGATACAATGGAAAAAATACACCCAAAGACTCAGGAAACATCAACTCCATTAATGGAGTATGATGATTCTTCTAGGTAGCCTGTGAATAACTCCTTCAGGAAGAAAAAGATGGGGTGTCCCTCTGCCCACAAATTCTTAACATGTACAACTTAATTGTAGGGTACACTGGCCCTCTAGGCTCTTCTGCAGATTTAATTATAGTCCATGAGTATAGTCTGTTCGTTCGTGCATTCTAGGAATACCTGAAGTCCAAAGACACATTACAAACAAAAGAACAGTGGGGTATAGTGCTTAAGTCTGGGTTCGCAGGGCAATCAGTGTCATTTCATGCCAACCTCCTTCTTCAAATTCCACTTTTCCAACTGCACTGCACATTCTAACCACATATTGTTCCTTAAGCCTAAACAAGAATGACGAATTTGGGGTATATTGTGAGAATACAAAGGTCTTGTTGGGGTCAAAGTCTGAGGAGCAGCTGGAGAAAGGGGATATTTACTAATAATTCTTTCCTTGTTGCAGAAAGCTGTTTGCATTTTCTCAGGCAGTCACTGTGGGGTTTACTTGGTGATTCTCACGGCATTGAACCAATTTACTCTCTCGACTGTGGATCTGCCTCAGCCTGATGCTCAGAGACCAGCCTCCCTTACCACTAACAATCTCAGGCCAAGGAGAAGCATGGTCTGGGGGGCCATGGCCAGCTCAGAAAGAGACCCTAATATCCATCTAGAAAATGAATTGTAGTTGTTGCTTGCATTTCTTAGACATCTCCCCTCTTAGGTTTTATTTTATGAAATAATTTCTGGAATGCTATTTCAGAAAACTGGCTTTGTAAGCGACTTGAAGATATTCTGTCTATGCTGTTCAACAGTGGCATATTTTTCTATCTGCAAAACAGGGTTATGAAATGAAGGGAGCAGTTTCCACCAACCCCTGTCTTGCAGGATCCTTGTTTTCTAGCTCACAGGAAGACCTGTGCTTCATCCAGAGACCATGTATCAGTATTGCCAAATTATAATGTACTCCAGTACATACAATTTTTTTTATTTCCACATAAGTCATATCAGATGAAACCACACAAAGAATTCTTGGTTTGGGGCCATTGTTTTATTAATACTGATAACAATCATAGGTGAAATTTTGGGAATTAATCCCAACTAGAGACTAGGAAGGTGGCATAGTCAGTATAATGGCTACATGCAAATACAAGGCTGTGAGCTTAATCCCGAGAACCTATGAAAGAAAACAGGCAGATATGATAACATTATTGTCATCTCCGGCATTAAAGAGGTAAAGACAGGCAGATCTCTGGAGCTTGCTTGCCGGCCTGCCTAGCCTGCTGGAAAAGTTCTAGGCCAGTGAGAAACTAGACCTACCTAAAAACAAACAAACAAAACCCCAGAAAACTCCATAGTGGATGCTATCTGAGAAACAATAGCCAAAAATGTACTGTGGCATCTATGTGTGTGTGTGCTCACTTGCACACACATATGGACATGCCTGCTCATGTGAATGCATATGTGCACACAGATAATTATGACCCAGGTTTTCCAGTACTTCCACTGTACTTTAACTAGCTTCTAGAGGCTGGGGTAAGAGCTTGCAAGTTTAAAGTTTGCCTGAGCTACATAATGAGCCCCTGTCTCAAAGAAAGAAAAAGAAAGAGAAGTTACAGCTAATAAATCTGAAAGCCGTGACAGCAGACACATACAGCAAGTGCAATGGGAAACATGTGAGGAATTAAGGATTTACATGATTCTTAATTGTCTGTTTAGCTCAATTTTTTAAAAAAAAATCTTGGGCTGTAAACACTTTTTTTTTTTTTTTTTTTTTTTATCAGATCCTCTGTTTCTGTGCATCTGTGAACAACCTCCTGGTTCAGGGCCAGTTCTGTCGTTGTCTTGGGAGACTCCTGTATCCCGAGAGCTGACACTTCTGGGTTCTCACCTCACTCTGTCCATTCAGCCCACCATCTCAGGGCTTTGCAAAGCCATTGGTCTTAAAGGATAGCTTACCTTGCCACACTCAACATCCTGTTTTTTATCCATTCTCCTACCCTTATCATGGTCCCACCTCCTCTCTCCAGGGAACCTTTTCTGTGTGTCTTTGCATGCTTTCTTTCAAGCCATTAGCCAAGCCCAGCCCACCTTTGAGGCTACCATTGGCGAAACTCTCTTTCCAGCCATGCTGAGAATGCAAGATGACTTACCCAGACAAAAGTTGCCTTGATCTCTCTTCTGCAATCTCCAAATCCCTGCCTTGAAAACCCTTGCCAGCTTCTTCACTCTTTCACTGGTGGTGCCAGCTTAGTTCACTGGCTGAAGTATCCATGGGGCCATTCTTGTCACAAGGAAGCTCTGTCCTTGTCAATCTTCATGTTCGTGTCTCCAATTCATTGCCCTCTTTGTCCTCCCTTTCATTTTCCTTCACATTATTATTGATAATGTGCTGAAGACAAGTATGTCTTCAAAAGTTCAATTCTCACATCAAAATCCAGACCACAATCTGGACCTTCTGATATCCTCTCTCATCTTCAACTTCTCTCTGCAATACTTTTACAGAAAACAAAACAAAACAAAAAAACCAAACCAAAACAAACAAACAAACAAAAAAACATGTCCTCTGGCAGGTCCAGGACTAAATTTTTCTACGTGAAACATCCCTGTTTCTTTTTTTTTTTTGTGTCTTTGACCTCATCTCCTCTACCATCTGTTCCTTGGATCTTACAAACTTGGGACATTTCCTCCATTATCAAAATAAAAACTAAGCCAAATAGTTTTATCTTTTTCAAGAGTGGATTTCTTGCCCTTCCTTTTAATGTTTATTCCAACGACACCCATTGAAAATCAGTTTCTGTTTCCTTATTTGTTTGCTTGGTTGTTTCTTCTTCTTCTTCTTCTTCTTCTTCTTCTTCTTCTTCTTCTTCTTCTTCTTCTTCTTCTTCTTCTTCTTCTTCTTCTTCTTCTTCTTCTTCTTCCTCCTCCTCCTCCTCCTCCTCTTCCTCCTCCTCCTCTTCTTCTTCTTCTTCTTCTTCTTCTTCTTCTTCTTCTTCTTCTTCTTCTTCTTCTTCTTCTTCTTCTTCTTCTTCTTCTTCTTCTTCTTCTTCTTCTCTTTTTTTACGGGACCTCACAATGCAGCCCTGGTTACCTGAAATTATCTTTGTAGACTCGGGCATGGATGGAAAGAAACTTCTTTAACATGACTAAGGGACTCCATCTGATACCTTTCTAAACAATTGTTCACTTATCCAAATCCTCTTGATTGATTATAATTCAGTTTTCGCCTGCTGAGTCTCCCACTCAGGAAAGGACATGCAAAACTTCTTAGCTGAAATATCCAGTCAATGCGTCCCTTACCAGGTTTTCCTCCTATTCAGGATCTCTGTGACCTAGAGGCCCCTGTTTTGTTTGTTTGTTTGTTTTTGCTAATTTTCTTTACTGCTGGACTTTCCCATCTGACTTTTCCTGGTTAGATATGCTGTCTCCAGAGTTTCCTAGGAGCATGCCTGTGACTCTGAGCTTCTCACTTTATCTTTTCTAATGGAGACCACTAGTGGCAATTGGGCTAGTCCTGATGGTTACTTATAGGCCACAGAAGTCATGTGTGCCATGAGATGGATGTCATGGTACCCAGGGCTTCATGGTAGTGCAGTTCAGGAGTGGAAACCAGCTAAGACCTTGTAGAGCAGAAATCAAAGTGATCTTGGTGAGATGAATCTGGAGAAGCCAACAGATACAAAATCCAGCATGTCATGACCCTTGTCATCCTGAAGAGTTTGAATTCCATTGCTCTGTCTGGTAACGTCTTCTAGACAAGTGATTTTCAACCTGTGGGTTGCATACTCTATGGGATTACATATCAGATATCCTTTATATCAGATATTTGCATTACAATTCATAACAGTAGCAAAATTATAGTTATGAAGTAGCAATGAAATAATCTTATGGTTGAGGGTCACCACAGCCTGAGGAACTGTATTGAAGGATTATAGCATTAGGAAGGCTGAAAGCCACTGCTCTAGACCCTTAGATACACTGGGCATCACTGCTCTAGACCATGAGATACACTGAGCATCACTGTTTTATCTTTTGTGATACATCATGCATCTGTAATGCCAGAATTTCTTTTTTCATTCCAGACATGACTGTATTAGTGTTATCCCCATCACATACAGACAAGCCAAGAAAACAAAGGCTTAATATTCAGAGTGGAAGAGGGGGCAGGTTTCTATATTCAGTTGGTCATAGGTGTTTCCAATCTTTTGCCATTGTGACACAACACTGTGATCTACCAAGTATACACTTGAGAACTGCACAACCAAATTATAAAAGAAAAATAATCTTATAATGTTTTAAGTACATTTACTACTTCATCTCAGACTTCATTTATAGTTTTTCATGCAGCTTATGTCTGGTGAGCTGTAGGTTGGCCACACCTACAAGCAAATAACATCACTAGGGTATTGTTTTTAGGCAGAAGCTATGCTCAGCAGGGACATCAAGATAAAAGTCACCAGTTCTAGAATACAAACTAACGGTGGAAAGCACACTGTCCCGAAGCAGTGTATGCATTGATGTGTGCATCAGAAAACCCTTGCCATTAGGACACAACTCTACTTACAGGAACACTACACATGAGAATGGGAGCAGGGTCAAAATCATGATGACAATAGCCTGAAGACCATATCAAGTTATCCCCAACCCTTTCCAGACACCTCAGGGTTTATCTTTCCTCATAGAAGCCGCCTTGCTTTAGCCAGGTCTATCTTCATCATGGAGGGAAAGCAATGAGAGTAACTCATGTCTACAAAATCAGAGTCTTGGTTTCTACCCTTAATGGAGAAATTATTTTTCCTGAAAATCTCACTCTTGCAAGATAAAATTTCCACGAATGTGTTCTCCTGTGCTTCATGGATTCCTGTAACTGAAAAGTGGACAGGCTTGTGCTTGCTTTGTCAGCCTGAGTCATTTTGACGTTTGTGCTAATGGCAAAGCCCAACCTTTGTGAGCTCTCAGGTGAATCCAGTTCAATCACCCAGGGTTTGATGAGGAATTGAGGTGAAGAGAAAGATGAACACAGTTATGTGTGATGACTCCTGATTTCTCTCTACAGCCTGCTGCCTCCCCAGAGGATACCCCTGAGCTCAGTGCCTTCTTAAGAAATGCTACAATTCCCCATCTTGTCAGAAAGAGGGATGTGCCAGTGGTCCAGCTCCACAGACAGAGCCCTGCAAGAATACTGGTAAGCTGTCACCACATACACAGGACTGAAGGGAAACTTTGGATTAGATAGAATTTCAGGATACAAGGGGTTTTAGCATCAAGTTTGCTTTTAGCCTCCTTCAGTGCTCAGATCCACCTGACAGCTTGGAGCAGTATGGACTGTGGCAAGTGAAAGTGACTATTTTGTAAAAGATTTAAGAAGTATTTGTAATAAAACCTTTATATTCCTGTAAGCCTACCATGAAGGCCACTTCAGAGAAGTAGAGATGAAAAAAAAAAGTATGGCTGGGAATCCATTCAAGAACATGAAAGAACAATACAGGAGGATGGGCAGGAATAATAATACTCATATATGACATCACAATGAACTCCATTATTTTATAGATTAATTTTAAAAAATCAATTTTAAGTTATACAGGTTCAGTTGTTAGCCTACCCAGATACACTGATCTGTCTGTGTCAAATGAGTACTGAGAGCTCCACCCACCTAGTGTGTCTTTATGTTACACCTATCCCTGAATCTCATGGGGCGTGGCTTGTTCAAGAGGCAAGAACTGTGTACTCAAGGAAACAAAGTCAGCTCACAGTCCTCTGCACCTCCATGTTTGTTGAGGAACTACTTATGAGAACCAAGCTATAGAATCAGCCTACACTTGTCACCACGTGGATGGATAAAGGAAAGGTGGTAGCGTAGGCAATGCAGTACTGTATCACCCTGAAGAATGAAATCAAGTCATCTGCAGGAAAATCAGTGGAACTAAAGCACATCATAGTGAACAAAATTACTTCTACAGAAAGCAAAAAGTCATCTTTTGCTTTTCATATGTGATATATAGGATATAAAAAATAAAAAATAAAAGCTCACCAGAAATCCCATCAAGAATAGCAAGCCAGCAAACACCCAGGGACTTGGGTGATACACACTTATAATTCCAACACTTGGGAGATAGATGCAGAGAGAGATCAGGAGTTCTAGGTTATCTTTGGCTACATAGCAAGTACAAAGCCAGCCTAGGCTACATGAGGACCTGAAATTCAAGTAGTAAAGGAACTGCTGAAAAGGTGATGAAAAAAAAAAAAAGAAAGAAAAGGTGATGGATTAAGGCCTGGGGTAGTAAAGGAGGAGGGAGCTGGTAGGCAGATGAGACCAAAGGCATGCATGAGAAGTAAGAGTGAGAGCCATTACCATGTGCAATGAATATTCATCAACCTTAAAAAAATGAGGTAGCAAAAGGATGGGAAAAAAGCCCAGCAACCTTTTTTATTAGAAAATCTGTTGCTTTGTATTTGTATGTATTAGTCATACATACAAATACATACAACAAAATCTCCTTCTAGAAAAAGAAATAGTGAATTCAGGTTTTCTGGGCTGAAACAGGAGGGTCTTAGGACAGATGGGCTCTGGGGAAAGTAGCCTGATCTTAGTCAGGACTTTGCAGAACTGTCAGCATGAGTCAGCATTTTTTATGCAAGGCCCTTAATGCACTCCAGTGCCAGTTCTGATCTTATCCCCTCACAAGAATGTTTATCCTCTTTCCTGACCATGTAGCAAAGGCTCAAATCAATGTTCAATTCATAGGCAGTTCACAGACTAGATCTCTAAGGACAAGTCAACCACAGATACATTCTCAAATTCTGTAGACGTCAGAGACCACCAGAAATCTCATCCTCTTTTCAAGCATCCCAGAGTAGGGACTGTGCCTTGGCTAATGCAGAGGCTTCATTTCTCACACTGCACTGAAGAAGCCCAACCCAATGTTCATTATCCTGTGCTGATTCCAATTGAAGCTACAACCTAAGGCTAAGAGTTTCCTATCCAAAGTCACAAACAGAAAGGAGAGGAAGAGAGAGAGAGACAGAGAGAGAAAGATACAGACAGAGACAGAGATAGAGACAGAGACACAGAGAGATCTTCATCAGGAAGCTTCAGGACCAAGGAACATATGGGGAAGGATGGGAAAGATAGAACCTGAGCCCTGCTGAGCTCTACAGCAGTTTCCACAGGGGCAGCAGTTACTACCCTGACCAGGCAAGGGACCAGGAAAACCCTAAACTGATGTTGTTGTCCTTCACCCAGAAATACAGAATGACTACAAGACTACCCTGGGCACAGCAGTGTGCTGACTCCCAGGGCTGTTTCCCCACCTGTCCACCCGTCTAAAACACAAAGGATATGTGTGCTTTCCTCTGCACTGCCTCCCCTGGGTGCAGCTCAGCACCTGACTCATATGCTCAGTGACCATGTGAACAGCAGGTATGAATTCACTGAAGCACTAGTGGTAGCTTTTGGAGTCATATCTCAAATGCCCCGAGGATATCATTCCCTCCTGCTCCTCCTCTCAGTCCCTCACTCCTCTCAACTCTCAACCCAATTACAAAACCAACTACTGCACAAATTAAAAGATAATTTGAACCCTGACAAAATTCATTAGTCACCACATTCACTGAATTGAAAATATGATGTCTATCCTGGCAATACTTCAGTGAAGGCCATTGTTCCAGCCAGTCATAAAACTGATGTCACTCAAGGTAGCTAAAAAGAATGGATCTATGGCCAAGGATCTGGGTCTCTGAGTTTAGCATTTTCATAATGACCAAGCACAATACATAGCAACTTAGTGGAGGATATATTTCTGCTCACAGTTTTACTGATATGATTCACCACATGGTCTCTTGGCCTCATGTGCTTGAGTAGCACATCATGGTAGCAAGGCTTGTGGAGAAGAGATGTTCATGCCCTGGCCAGGACTCAGGGAATAGAGAGCACCAGTTCTCAGCTTGCTCTCTCCTTGCCCCTTTGATTGACCTTCAAATCACTCCTTGGAAATGGTATCCCAAGCATACCCACAGGAGTGCCCCATCAAATTTCCTAGGGAATTGCAAGTTTAGTCAAACTGACAGTAATGAATAACCACCACAGACCTCAGTTTACATGACTGAAAATTTAAAGGTAATAATTTGCAATTAGTAAAGGAGAGAATGGTGGAATCAATGACTGTTCATGATTGTTTGCTCCCTGTTGCAGGATATTTGATCACACCATGAATGCCAAGATTGTATTATTTACTAAAACAAACAAACAAACAAACAAAACAAAACAAAACAAAACAAAAAACAACATTTCTAGTTGTGGTGTGGCTCAGGCCTCACAGCTTTAATCCCTCTAGCTGCAATACAGATACACTCTTAGTATACAGCTTCAACCCCAAACAACAAAGGTAAAATTAGTTTGTAGAAGGAAGCACCATGTTTGAAAATGATGTCAAATTGAATGACAAAGTGACCAACCGCTGGGGGTGGGAAGGTAGGGAAAGGGAGGCAGTTTTACCTGGAGAGTTTTACAGAGACAGGCTGGATAGGAAACAAGCTAGACATGGGTGGAAACAAATGAGGCAAAGACTAGGAAGGAGCCAGAAGTTTAGAACAGATTGCCAAAGTTAGTATGAGGCCAAGCAGAGCAATTCAGGAGAGGCGAAGAGAGAGAAGCCAGATTGAATCAGTCAGCTTAGAGAGGAGTTTTGAGCCAGAACCTCTGAGTTGAACCAGCCAGCCAGATATCAGAAAGAACAAGAAAGGGTGAGATTATTCAGCAGTAAGTCTCAGAGACATTCTAGGCCTGGATAAGATTGTGCTGAGGCTAGAAACTTCCAGGACTAGATCTAGGTTAGCAGACCAGAGATAGCAAGCCTCGGAGACAACACATACATCAGGAGACGAAGCTACATTTACAGATCCTAACCAAAGTGGTGGAGAATTTACTGAATGTAAAGACCATCCTATCCCCTCAAACAAATTAGATAAACTCTGGGGGGGGGAGGGAGAGGGAGAGAGCACACAGAGAAGATTTCAACTAAAGAGGCTAGACTAGGGTACAACAGGGGCACAAGCTAGGGTCTGGAAAACCAACTGTACTGTTAGGTTATTTGCTTTATGAAAAAGATACATGTTCTTTTGGGTCCGGGGTGTTAAGTCCCAGGTGAACATCCCTGTCTGCAGACTCTGTTTCTTCCTGAGTTCTGAACTCTGACCAGCTCTTTGGGGGCCACAGTCTTGGTGGTCAGCAAAGACAGAGATAACACACATGAGTTCTGAAGAAAACAAACAAACAGGACTGCAAGTGGGGAACTGAGAAAAGTTGTGAATTGACTTCTTTTCTATTCCTATAGCTCTGTACTGACCCTGAGTTAATTTTTAAGGCATAGAAAAATAAATTTAAAAGCCTGATAATTCTAACCACTTAATTCAGTCTAATAAAGTAGGGCCACGGCATCCCCAATCACAGCACTAATATTCCAGAATATGATACTTGCCATGTGGGTACCCTAATAGTAATTACAAGCATCCACAGAGGATGGTAGGATAGCATGGACACTGTGGCCAGCTGCGATTCAATGGGACAAAGACTTCAGGAGGTAGAGTTTCAATTTGAGATGGTAAGTTCTGTGAGTAGATGGTAGCTATGACTGCACATCTGGCCTAGACTCCTAAAATGATGAGAGAGACTTGTAATTATGACTTAAAGCTGGGAAGATAGCTCACCCTGAAAAGTGGTTTCTTGGCAAGTGTGAGGCCCTGAGTTTGATCCTCAGAACCCAAGTAAAATAATCAAGTATGGTGGTGTAGATTGATCCCAGTACTGAGAAAACAGATAAGTTAGATGCCCCAGGCTCACTGCCCAGCCTAGCATCTTGATAAGTTTCAGGTCAGTGAGAGACATTGTCTCAACCTAGAAGATGGGCAGTGACTGAGGAATGACACCTGAGGTGACCTCTGGCCTACACATGCATATGTACACACATGCATGCGTGCTGGCACATACACGCACAGTGAGAGAGAGAGAGAGAGAGAGAGAGAGAGAGAGAGAGAGAGAGAGAGAGAGAGAGAGAGAGAGAGAGAGAGAGAATGATATACATCCATTTCTTCTTAAAGAAAAAGCACCTGAGATATAGGAGAGCAGCTTACAATGCTGAATGGCTTTAAAAGCCATGGTAGACAATCCATACATAGTCTTTTTTAGGCTAAATGAATAAAGCTGTATGCTGTCGCTACTGAAAGCTCACATCTACAGAACCCTATTATATACAGTAGAAATGAGAAGAGCCCATTAGAAACCCAATATCAGACTTCTGTGGAAGTAAACATTGGTAAAAACAAAATTCAAATCCCTCTCTCTATAAATATCTACTTATGCATGAATCTTGAGTAGAGGAAGGGTAGAGATATATAAATGGAATTCTCTTAGAATTTGTATGCATTTGTGTTGCAGGTCCAATTTCTTCCCTTCTGCTATTTCTTATTAAATATTTTACCATAAATTTCAACTTCTAAATATCATAAGAGCATTTTACTTGCAAATGATTGCCACACAGTCATTAGTACCTGGATCTGATTTCAAACTCATGTTACATTCTTCTTTCCTCTTATTGGTTCAAAAACTACAAACTATGCAACACCCACCCAGGTCCTTGAATCAAGACAACTCTGGGGAGAGGGTGATTATGCAAAGTTTATTCTAAAATCAAAAGCTAAAGAAGACCTCCTACAGTTTTTGTTTGGTTAAAACAAAGCACTTAATCCCATTCCTGATTAGGAATTTGTAAGTGCAAAATGCCAACATCCTGTATTGGGATCATAATTTCCAGTTTGCATTTTTTAAAAGACTCTATATCTCCAACATGGAAACATAATCTCCCAACTACATTCACCTTTGCCTCCATCGCCTTCGGGCTCCTGCTGCTTCTGTTATGATCGCCTCCCTCTCCTCCTCTGCAAACTTTTCTCTGTTTTCCTTAGTTACTCAACTTGCAACAAACAACCATGGATTTCTTTTCTGCATTTAATGCTACTGAACACCTCTGAACTATCACATCCCCCACTTGTCCTTTCCCCGCTGTTTTCCTACCTTTGGTTAACCCACCTAAGGGCCTTTTGAACCTCTTCACACTCTGTACCTGGAAATTCCATCTCCAACCTCCTGCTCTCCTCTGTAATAGACTCTACTCTTCCAGGGGGTCCTTCTTTGATTCTTCCATCTTATCTCCAGCGCAGTCAGAAAGGCATCCTTCTGCACATTACCCATGAAAAACTGACTATGCATATCCATGTATTCCCACACTCGGTATAGTAGTCATCTTTGCCAGTGCCCTGATCAAAACACCTTACAAAGCAATTTAAAGGAGGACATGCTTATTTGTGTACAATTTCAGGGGGGTTTCAGTGTGTCATGGTGGGGAAGACAGAGTACCAGAAGAAACTCTTTCTGGATTGTCTAGGGAGTGCATAGAAGTAAGTCCACATACATAATCAGCCATAAAGTAGACAATGCAGATTGAAACCAGAGGCATAACCTTGAAAATACTCCACTAGTGTTCTCTTCCCAACCAAGACCTACAAGCTAAAGGCTCTCCAGCCTCCCCAGAGAGTGTCACCTGCTAGAAAGCAAGTGTTCAAACATGTGAGCCTGTGGAAACCAGGATCCAATGAGAAGAGAAATTTGATAGTTACAAAGTCCTCATCATGAAAACTTTTCACATTGTGTGTCTTGTATTTTAAAGGGATCCCTTGTAAGATGGGTAAATGGCTGGCTTAACAGCAGATCAAGAATCAGCTCTATGATCAGGAAATGGATTGGACAAAAGCAAGAATGTTGGGGAACAATTACTTGTAAATGAGACAGTAACTGAGTCTTTGGGGAGACATGGACTCAAGGGCTTCCTCTGCAAAGTCTTCTAGGTTTTCCTAGTGCCTCTGCTATCTCTAAGAAATGTCTTGCCAAGCTCTGAGAGAGCGCTCACTGACTGCTACTGAAAGATGGAACCCTTAGAGAGGATCATGTCTTTAACTGTTGTTTATGATCCACTTTTACCACTCTATTACCAGGAAATTCAATGTCGCACCATTGCTAACTGTTCTTTGTCTCGTTTATCTCAATGAATGTGTTCTTTCCCTAGATTTCATGGAGCAAATTAGAGTTGCAGGCAAGGCGATATCTTCTGAGGAAAGAAAGTAATGTCAGCTTTGACTCTTTACTGCCATTCCAGGCACTAACGCTCTGCCTCTGCCTTTGCGTTTTGCAGAACTGTACCAACATTGACTGCTTGCAAATCTCTTGTGCAGTGGGTCGCCTGGGAGGAGGTGAAAGTGCAGTCCTAAAGGTCAGATCGAGATTGTGGGCCCACACGTTCCTCAAGGTAACAATGCCACTGATAGATACCTTACACACCACTCACCCAGAACCTCCCCAAAAGAGGAGCACCATGTGTAGGAATTTTTCATTTGCACATGCGTGTGTGAAGATGTGTTATTGATGTTATTGTGCATGTGTGTACACATACTTGTGAGTGCCCAACTCGCCAGCAAGAACGATGCCACAACAGGATCCTTCCGCACACGTTTATTGGGAGAGCTTGATTGCAGAGGCGAAAAGACCCCGAGCCCAGAACTGGTGCTGCTTATATAGGCCTAGGAGAGGCGTGTCTCACACCCAGATTGGTTATGCTTTCTACCTTATTTACATGCCCTGGGCAGGCAGTGACTCCGCAAAAACTCTACTGCACATGCGCACATTGGTTGTTTACCCAAACTTATGCATGGTGGCCAGCGGTAGCCAGTGCCACCTTGTAATGGCATATGTGGCTTCCCACACATACTGTCGGGAGACCAGAGGTCAATGTAGGGTGTCTTCTTCCATCATCCTCCAATGTACTTTGTGAGATAATCTGTCACTGAACCTAGAGCTCACTAACCTGGCTAAGCTGGCAGGCCACCTTTCCCCACAGTCCTTCACCACTGCCACAAGCATTGGCATGGCAGGCATGCACCACTCTACATGGCTTTTTCCGTGTGTGCTGGGAATCCAGGCTCAGGTTCTCATGCTTGTTCAGCAAGCAGGTTACTGACCGAGCCATTTCCCTAGCCCTGCTTTTTCATTTTTTTAATTTTGGAATTTTTTTCAAGTTTTAAATTTAAAGATTTTAATTTTTAAAATTTAAGAATTCAAATATTTTTAAAGGACATTTCTGTAGAAGAGACAAGCCAAGAGCAGTTGGTGAAGACACTGAAGGTAAATACAAACACAGATGTGTACATACACACACACACACACACACACACACACACACACACATACCCCACATCAAAACTCAATGGACTTCCTTGCTACATAGGCAAAGCAGCAAGCAATTTTCAAATTCAAAAGATCTAAACTCTGCTGAGATGTTGGCCTGGCTAGAGCCTGTATTGTACTGCTGCCCTCTAAGAGAAAATTTCTAGAACAATCTTCGGATTTCACTCCCTGGTCACCTCTTCCAGCAGAGGAAAAAAGTTTAACTTTCCTGAGTCCGTGATAGTAAGAGAAAAGACTTGGTGCACTGCTGGATGGTCAGGCAGGGGACAGAGTAGGGCCAGTGTGGAGAGTGGGGATACAATCCTACATCCTGAAAGCTGAACAAACAGAACCAAATAGAAATAGCAAGATTATTCTAAAAGTTCCTTTTCGACAGCAGCCATGCAGGGCAGGTCTAACCAGTCAATAGTAGTGTTTGAACCTTTTCAATTTGAAGATTGCTCACTGCTTTGCCTGACTGTGCAGTGGGAAAGTCCATTGAGCGTTGAGGCAGGGAGAGAGTTCTGTGTGCACGTGTGTCTGTGTGAACACAAACAAGTTGAAGTGGAGTCTTCCCCAATTGAGCTCCTCCTTAATTTGTTGAGGTAGGATCTGTTGCTGAACCCAGAGCTCTTGAATCCCAGCTAAGCTTATCTTCTCAGCAGCTCTGGGGATGCCCTGTCTCTGCCTCTCAGGTCCTGGGATTACAGATAACCACCACACCTGCCTGGCTTTTATATGTGGAGTGAATGTGAGCTTTCACGCTTGCACAGCAAGTGCTGTGTGTCTCCTTACAGCAGGAAAATGAAATTCAATTAAATGATACTGCTGTGTTATGATCTTACTGTTTGGGAAAGTTGTAAATCAGTCTAATCTTGCTCATACTTTACCTCCTAAACTAGGCAGATATTTATCTGCCTCATGTGACAAAGAAAATCCTTTTGTCTAGCTATTAATATAGAATTTAGGGTCTCTGAATTTTCACCTATTCAATTACTTAAAAACACTTGGATAATCCCACTAGTCCCTAATTTTTATTATAAGACAAACAAACAAGAAGTACATTTATTCCACTTTCAATGCATCTTATTTAACCCTCAAATCTTTCTCAGGTCACAACCATTATAAACAGCAGATTACACATGAACCAACTGTAGTTCAGAGAGACTAAATCATTCAGGTGCTTCAGCCTTACAAGTTTAAGCCAGTGTTCTTCAACACTGCCCAGCACTACAGAGGCTGAGGCAGGAAGATGGTGTTTTGAGGCCAACAGTGAGAAGAATAGTCTGATCCAAACCACAAAGACCCTGCACCAAAAAAAAAAAAAAAAAATTAAATCCTATCTGAAAAAAATCAAAGCCTAAAGGTATATAGCTCAGTGATAGGGCACTGATGTAGTGTAAACATGGATGTGGGTTCACACACACACACACACACACACACACACTAGCTCAGTGATAGGGCACTGATGTAGTGTAAGAAAGGATGTAGGTTCACACACACACACCCTACCACACCACATACACATATACCGATATGCACACATATGCACACACACACTAACATAGACACACACACACACTCTACCACACACCCCCACACATACCAACATACATACACATCACATGTACACACACATTAACATAGATACACACATACAACACATACCACACACTCACACACACCATCATACCACACACCATACACATACATACCACACACAACATATACATATCACACAAAACCACACATACACACATATACACAAACCACACACATGTACATACACTACCATATACCATATATACACACACAAACACACACATCACCACCACCACCACCACATACCATATGTACTACACACATGAGCACACATACCATTACATACCATACACCACACACACACATACACCACACTACGTACCACATATTACATACCACACCATACACACACACACATACATATACACACATACCATCACCAGAACTACATATCATACACCACACACACACACACAAACATACACACCACACATCTACACACATACCATAACCAGCACCACATACCACACATACACACCATACCCCCTACAACACTGCACCTACCACATACCCCCCCACACACACACCACAAACCATCAGAATGTCTAAGCCAATGTAGAAAGATATAGGTCCTTCTAGGGGCACTGAAGGAGAGTTACCCTCTACCTCCTCCTATTCTTGGCCTCCGTTGGTTTGTGAGCATCATTCCGACCTTAGCTGCTGCTATATCACCTCACCCAGGCCTTGTGTCTTCCTTCTCTTGTCTTTCGAGAATGATACAGTAGTGTATAAGGGTCTGTCTGTGTATACAAGCATGCGTGTTTGCATGTGTGTGCACATGCATATGCAGTCTAGAGGTAGAGGTCAGGTGTCTCCCGTTATGCCTCTTCTCCTTACCTTTTGAGATAGGGTCTTCTGCTGAACTCATGATGGGCTAGCCTGCAGACCATGAACCCAGAACTCACTGATGGACTAGCCTAGACATCAACAAGCTCAGAGAATCTACCTGCCTCTACCCCCACCCACCCCACAGGCTAGAATATAGATATACATAACCACAGCTACATTTTTAACATAGATGATTTTTAACATAGATCTTAACTCAGGTCTTCAAGCTAACAAGGCAGGCATTGTGCCACCTGAACCACCTCAGCTCTCTTTTCTCTTTAAGGACACTATCCTTCGATTTATAGCCCACCCAAAACACTATGTCATCTCAAACTTGAACTAGAGTCTACAGGAATCTTGATTCTAAGTAAAGTCATGTCTAAGTAAAGTCCTGTGGCCATGGACTTGCAGGGAGGATGGTCAGCACGCTACAATCTGCAGTGTTACTCCCTTCCTAGCAACCTCTGCTAGTCCACCTTGCTACTGTGTAATGCCTTAGCTAATATGCTTCTTAAAACACTTTTTCTAACCTTAGTGTTTAGGAGAATTAATTAATGAGGGTTTAAGACATTTATTCTGATTTTTCTTTTTTTCTGCTCATTTGATCCTGTTTTATCAACTCTCAGATATATAATCACTAATCTTGGGCAAAAGTTGTAATTAGAGGCAAGCCAATGGAGAATTCTCTTTTCACTCTTGGTAAACATCGGCCAAAGTATCTATGAGAACATGTGGGAAGCATGTTTATGGATTTCATAGACAGATTCATGTCTGGTAACTACCTATGAGCCAAATGCTCTGTAAGAATCCAAGTCCACATATTAAAAACAATTCTACGATTGATGTTCCTCATTTAGACTAGTATCTGTATTCAGTCTTCAGGGTTATGGGGTCAGGAGGCCCTAGCCCAATTCCATGCTGAACTGGCTGTGTTCAAATGAGCTTTCATGGGTCTGAATTCCCTCCTGCATGAGATGAAAGGATTGGACAAAAGTCTCCTTTCTTTCCTGAAAATTCAGTGATATATGGGCAACTCATATGGAACCTCTCCTAATAAGTTATTTATGATGTTTATTCTACTTAGCTGAAGTCAGCAATAACTCTGTGCTTTATTAATGGCCTCCTTTTCTATTGTGTTGATACTTTGGTTGACTCAGAACAGACTATGTCAGAATGGCTCTCTCTAAACATTAAGGAACAAGCAGCCTTTCCAGAGAGGCCTGCCTGTCCACAAGAGCCAGGGTCCTATTGAATGATGACTATGCAACTAGGCATGAGGATAAATGCTCATGTGTGAATTTCTTAATCCTTAAAGCAAACCTGTGGGATACATACGGTTATTATCAACTATGGTTTACAGGGGAGCAACCAGAGACACAGAGGTTAAGTAGCCTTCCCAGGGTCACATAGCTGGTAAGAGGAGGAGTCTGGAAGCTTTAGCCTGGCGTGTATCACTAGGTTAGAGTGCTGAGCCAAGATCACCTCATGATACTCACCCACTAGAGATTTCAGGTCATGATCAAATGGCACAGACTGCAAACCTGAAACCCCAGTAGTCTAGGTGATTCTGTAGTAACCACAATATAGAGATTTTTTTTCCCCTTAAGACTTATAGAGCCTTTCTACTGTGTTACTGAATTAGATATTGCCTATTATTTCAGAATTCAGGAAGGAAGACACTGGCTAGCTTGAGACAAGAGCTCACAGCCTAGGCTGGCCTCGAACTCATAATCCTCCTGCCTCTGCTTCCTGAAACTGGGATTATAGGCACATGCCACCCCCATACCTATGATAAATAAAAGATAATTCTTGGGTTGTACTGATTAGCAGAACAGTAATAATAACAAACTTTGGACTCAGACCCACTAAGCCTTATGTTCCTTTTCATTTCCTCTGCCAAAAGAGACTACGAGTGTGCCATACCTCCTTTGAGGCAGGTAACTCTGGTCAAAGACAGTCACATGTTTTCTATTGCCTTAGGGACATTAGACAATTTTCTTTCTACTTTATAGTTGAAATACACAAGCAGGCATGTACATCAAAGGACTTTGCGAAACAGTTTACACATGTACAACCTATCTCAGAGAATGCCACACACAGATCTCTGCAGAATTAGCTCAGCCTATTCATCCCCTTGCCTTGGGAGAAAGTTTTCAAAAATAAAATTTTACATTAAAGTGTCAGATGGTTTCTTGAAAAGTCTTTCAAAATTTTAGAACTTTAGATAAGAGAGAAACATGAAAAAAAATCCCAAAAAGGCAGTTTCAATAAAAATTTTATTTTCCCTGCATAATTTTGAAAATGTGATTATTAGTCTTTATGATAAATTGCCACTCTAGACTTTTATCATTTAACTACTTTTCTGACATGCATATGTGAATACTAATTTCTTTAAAGGCTGAGCCACAAAAAAAATAAAATGGCCCATTTTTTAAAAATACTTTCAAATGGCACATGTTTGAAAATAATTGGCCTTTTCAAATCAGACTGCCCTTTTAATAGATAATACTGGTATTCCTGGAGTCAAAACTTCCCCAAGTGACTACACAAAGTTTCAAGTGAAGAACCCAGAAGATGACCCTGCCACTTGCATCTTGCATAGCATAGGACTGCCAGAGTTACACTGCCTGTTTGCTATTACTTCTTATCTGAGAGTTGGACGAGAAGTGCCTTAGGGAATTCCCAAGCCCATGTGGTCCAAATGAAAAGTGTAGATTCCTCCTGTCACTCTGATCATTGCATCCTCCCAAAATGAGAGAGAAGGGCTGTTGGATGAAACAGGACCTGTCATCACAGCACTGTAACTGGGGAGGGGGTGAGAATTTTAAAGTACCTGCTTTGGCCTGGTGTATAGAATTCTATCCCAGTGTGAGGGCCATAGAGATGAGATCATAGCTTCTTTCTCCTATAGAGAAGACCTAGCTGCAGAGATGGCTCAGTGATCAGGAGTGGTGGCTGCCCTTGCAGAGGATCTGAAGTCAGTTCCCAGCACTCACATGGTGGCTCACAATGGTCTATGACTCTAGTCCAGAGAATCCAATGACCTCCTCTAGACTCTACAGGAACGTGTGTGTGTGCGTGTGCGTGTGCGTGTGTGCGTGCAGACACTGATATATACATAAAAGAAAAGAAAATCTTAAAGAAAAAGAAGACACAGTGTGTCTGAAGGAAATTACCAGTGACTGAGAGGCTGTTTAAACAACAGTTAAACAGAGGAGTCAGACTAGAAAGTATACCAACACTCTGAATCCCGTCTAGAAGAAGGAGGTCACTGTAAAGCTAAAAATTTAGAACAAGTCACTTCATACATACCCGCACATGCACACACACCTGTAGCCACAATGGCTGTACTTCCTACAGTTTCTGCTTATTAGCCTCATGGAAGCCTGATGCCAAAGAGGAGTGCACTATCTTATAGAAACATATAGTTAGAGGTATACATGTAGAGATACATTTATATAATTATATTTAGGTATATACATCTGCTTCTGTGTGTGCATGTTTATATATTCATTTTTTTAAGTAGTTTCATCACATAATCTATAAAGGGATAATGCTTTCTGCTTCCCCTACACAGGCTAGAAATCTGAATTTGACAGACAGTCAGGATTTGCCACACAAGGCTTTTTTTCTCTCCCTGTGGTAGACATGCAAACTGGTCAGAAAAGGATTCTACTTAGCTTACTACTAAATGACACCTTATTCTGTTGAGCATCGCTCAGAATGAAACCTTCTTTACTGTTGAAAGTTTCACCAAGAGTTGCTCAGAAATCCCAGGAGCTTGGATTCTGGAAACTAGTGAATATTTAAATGTAAAATGAGTGTGTGCTTAAAAATAACAACTGAGCTGAACATGGAAGCATACATCTTGACTTTCAACACTTGGACAATAGAAGCAGAAAGATGGTAACTTCAAAACCAGCTTGAGCTACATTGAGAGTTCAAGGCAAGCTGAAGCTACATTGAGAGTTTAAGGCCAGCTGGAGCTACATTGAGAGTCCTTTCTCAAATAACATCATTATCATCAGTCTTGAGAAGGAATTAAGCCGTTCAAAGACGAGTCAGAAAATGCTCTTGATATTGGCAAATGCTTAAGTATTTATCAAGCTCAGAAGCCTCCTCTCCCATGTATTGCCAACACTGTTAGTACCATAAGGAAACCATAATGAGGAAGTACCCACTAGCTGGTTAGGAAGACAGCTCAGTCCATAGAGTGTCTACTGCAGTAGTGCAAGGACCTAATTTTGATCCCCCCAAAACCCAAGTCAAAAGCAGGGCAGGGCAGTATGCTCTGATAATTCTACCACTGAGATTCAGGTATATCCTCGAGTCACACTGGGCAGCCATAATATCCTATGGATGAGCCCCAGGTCCTAGGAGACCCTGTTCAAAAAACAAGGTAGACAGACTCTAAGAGAAAAAAACACCAAGATGGACATTGTCACACATGCACGCACACAGGTGCTTACAGTGAGTCCAAAGGTACTGCATAGTTTGTAGTTCATTATATTTCTATGGAGTAGACCTTCCATTTTGTACCATTAGTTTGGGGAAAAAAGAGCAGTCATGTATCATTGTTACCTTGAAGAGACAGGTTTACAAGAGGCATTGTTGCTATGCAAACAGCATACAGCACACTCACTCAGGTAGCCATGGTGCCATTAGGTGATATAACCTGGAGAGCTCCTATTGTGTTTGCGATCTGTTGTCCAGACATCGTTTCATGGATCACAACGGTAAAATAGGGAAACAAACAAAAAATTATGAGCCACAACATAAAACTTAGAAAATCAAATATAAAGGTTATGATATAATATAATACCACACTTCAAATACAGTTTCACTGCAGACAGATTCAGAACTTCTGACAAGGATCTCAGGAATTCTCAAGGACCCAGAAAACCCCTGTGGATTGTGAACCAACAGAAATGACAGTGAAGGTAGGAAATAGATGAAAACTCAGATAGCTTCTTGGTTAGTGGCCGGATGCTGTGTCCACCTTTCCCCATCAGTGCTGGGGTCCCATCCAGCTTGAACCTGCATAGGTCTTGTGCCCAAGTCTCTGAGAGTCTGTGAATGCATCAGTCCTGTTGTGTCAGGAGAGACCATCACACCCATCTTTAGTGCACTGAGAAACTCTTATTGCTAAATGCAGACTCAGTAAGAGGAAAAAAAAAAAAGCTTTCAGCTAGAATCAATGCAGAGATGCAGTTCTTGCTAAATTTGTTTAATGAGGATGTGGCTTCCAGAATAGAAATTCAATTTTCTACCCATTATTTTTTATTAAACGCGCACATTAATAACACTTTGGGTCTTTTGAGACTTTGTTTGGTTATGTTTATTTTTAGATTTATTTTTATTATTTTATATGTATGAGTGTTCTTTCAAGTATGTCTGTACACCATATCTGCTGGTACCCAAGGAGATGGTGATGTGGGTACTGGGAATTGAACCAGGGTCCCATGTAACAAGTGCTCTTAACCACTGAGCCTAATCTACACTCACTCTGTAATCCAAGATTATTTCTGATTCACAGCAATCTTCCTGCCTCATCCTCTCATGTCCTGAGATTCTAAATAGGAGCCAACATACCCAACTAAAACTAGTCCTTGTGGGTTTGTGTGTGTGTGTGTGTGTGTGTGTGTCTTTTGTTGTTGTTGTTGGTTTGTTTTGTTTATTATTTTGTTTTGTTTTGTTTTATTTTTTTGTTTGTTTTTTTGGTTTGGTTGCTTTCCAGTACCAAGGATTGAACCAAGAGCTTTGCTTTGTTGTTTTGAAACAAGGTCCTATGTAGCCTAGGCTGGTACACCAGCCTCAGACTCTTAAGTAGCAGAAACTGGCCTTGAATTCCATATCCTCCTGCCTCCCAAGTGCTAGGATCATAGGCGTGCACCACCCCCTATTCCCAGCTCAGAAATCATCTTCACTGAAAGCTGTCCTGGTTGGATTTTTGGCACATGAAAACTACTAGAATTATCTAAGAGGAGGAACCTCCGTTGAGAAAGTGTCCCATAAGATTGCCTGTAGGTGAGTCTGTGGAGACATTTCTTAATTAATGATTAATGTGGGTGGGCTCAGCTTACTGTGGGAGGTGCCTCCCTGACCAAGCTGAACAAGAGATGAGGTGTAAGCCAGTCAGCAGTGATCTTCTAAGGCTTTTGCTTTGGTTCTGACTTCCGGGTTCCTGCCTTGAGTTTCTGCCTTGACTTCACTCCATGATGGAGTGTGACCTTCAAGTTATAAGATGAAAAACACCCTTTCTTTCCTGAGTTGCTTTAGGTTTGATGTGATATCATGGCAATAGAAACCCTGACTGAAGCAAAGGTTTAGAGGCAAGGATACCCATGCATATGGGGGTGACAATTCTTCCCCGTAGAATCTTATTAATAGCCTGTGTGGTGACTCATGTCTGAGGCTGAAATAGTGGGAATATCATCAATTTGAGGCTAAACTAAGCTACAGCAAGAGCTCATGGTAAACTTTGGCTACAGAAGGAGATTCAGTCTCAAGCCAAAACAAAGTCACAGAATCTCATTACTGGAGCACTTCTTTTGTGAGTAAATGAGATTGAAATCACCAAGTACTAGCAAGTATTTCCACATTTTTAGACAGTACCAACACATACATTAAAAATCCAGCTTTCAGTTTGAATGGAAATGACAGTTAAGGATAGGTCATTGAAGAATGCCATCCTGAACATATTTCTGTTCAGATAGAGTTATTTACCCCTGGACAATTAGAAAGAAAAGGCAAAGATAAATTTACTTTAAATACATGAAAGGTGCATTTATGGCCTGTGCTTATCATGTACAAAAAGTAGGGTTCATTAGGGGCAGAAAAATTCAGTCATAGGGGAAGCTTAACTCATAAAAGATGTTTGAACAAAATTTTTACTATCCAAATGTTAGACTGGTTCTAAAAGGCACAACACTGGATTATTGGCAGGGATGTGCTGGTAACTAGGTGAGGTACTGGAACACTGATATCAGGGAGGAATCAAAGGGCTCTGTGGTTCCACAGTATAAATGTTCCTACCATGGTTAGTTTTAGTGTGTCAGCACCATGTTAGGAAATATGGACTCTGGGAAGAGATGCCCAAGTGCAGATATAAGTAATGGATTATTGGTAATAGGAAAATGTAAAGATGAAATAGATATAAGGAATAGTAGGAGCATTGGTAATAATAAAATATAATTATACAGAATTCAGTCTTGACTGTTATATTTTATAAATACAAATTATTTTGTATAATTTAATTTTAATAGCATTTTATTTATTTTGATTTTTTTGTACAGCTGTACAGTGTATCTTGATCATATCTACCTGCTACTTTCCATCCAATTGCCCAGAAATTTTCCCCACACAGGTCCCTTCCACTTCATGGCTTATGTCATTTATTTGTTTATTGGTTGGTTGGTTGGTTAATTATGCTGTAATTTAACAGCTGACCTCAAGGGTTCTGAAATCTTGGCCACTGGCTCTCAGGAGCATTCCAGTTCCTACAACTGGCATATATAGTAGAGAGAAGGCAGAGACTGCTAAACACCTTCAAGTGCACAGGAAGGCCTCCAGGCACCTACAGCTTCAGTAGCTCTCAGGCCAAGCAGCCCTGCACTGGGTCATTGTCTGTGTGAATAAAATGTGAAACATTCTTTTGTAAGCTGTCACCAGGGTCTTCTCTAAAACACTTTTCTCTTTCAAATAACGTGCATCTGTAATCTCTGAGGGTCCTTCTTCCTTTCACCAGCAATAACTCCAGAGAATCCTTGAGCTTATTTCTTTTGGAGCCTAAATTTCCTGGAGCAGGGGTCCTCTTAAACTTAGGCACAATATTTTTCTAACAAAACATATCCTAACTGGGCATGGTGGTACATGCCTTAAATCTGTGTGTGTGTGTGTGTGTTTAACATATACTACATAAAAATATGATTTATATTTATTATATATGGATGGATGGACAAATAAATGATGAATGGATGGACATACAGAGGGAAGAGTAGATGGATGGATAACATAACAGAAAAACAGAATAAAAGAATGAAATGTTGCACTGGACATAGAAAATGCTGAAAATAACTGAGTACATAGACATAGAAAATTTAAAAAGGACATACATTTAAGTAAACAATTTTACTTTCAGAGAAAGAATGATCATTATGCTCTTGCATCCCTGGTGTCCTTTGAAGTCAAGAAGATGCCGTATAAAGAACAGCCAGCAAAGCTGCCAGCGGGGAGCACAGCGGTGAGTGAGCACCTCTGTAAAAGTCATAGATACAGTAATAGAATTAACAGTGTTTCTAAAGCACTGCCCAGCTTGAGCTTAGTTTAACCTTTACATGGATGGCTTAGAGAACCTTTCTCCTCTTTATCCCACCATTTCCTCTTTTGTTCTAGAAATTCCCCAGTGGCTTTTGATTTAGTTATTAATTTTCATCTAAGTGTCTACATTAAAAGTTACAGGTGTTGGACTCACACTACACGGCACTTTTAAAGTCCATTGTTCTGTTTCCAAGAAACACATTGCAATAGAAACAGAAGCCGTAACAAAACCACACTGATTCTTTAATTTTGGTAGCATAATGGTGAGTCTAGTAGGGAATGAGGAAACTTCCCTAGACTGGCTGCAAACTTAGAATCCTCTGTCCTTTACACATCAAGAACAATTCTGAGCTTAAGGGTGGAGGAAATATGAGCTTTTGAAAATCAAGACTGTTAAATATCACTGAACTTCATAGCTTCTGCAGAACAACTTTTGACATCTTCAGGAGTATGTTAAACCCAGGCAGAGAGAAGGGCATAGCTGAGAGAAAATGGATAGGCTAGCTAACAGAACTCTGCCTTTCTGGTTACTTACAAAGATCTGAAAAACTCACCTCTCTTCAAGACAATATTAAAGCCAGGCATGGTGGCACGCACCTTTAATCCCAGCACTTGGGAAACAGGCAGACAACTCTGAGTTAGAAGCCAGCCTGGTCTACATAGGGAGTTCCAGGACCGCAAGCCATACAGAGTGAGACCCTTTCTCAAGAAAGCAAACAGCAACAACAACAACAAAGCAAAAACAATATTAAAGTTCTAAGCCCCATCTCTTAGTTATCAGTGGATATTTTCAACCCCCAACTTGAAGTCTGGGTCCCTAGACCTTTGTTATTCCAAACGTAGTTTGTAAATAGCCAGGATCCTGGCCATCTCCTGGGAGCTAATTAGAAATACAGCTTCACACTTCACTCCACAGCTATTACGTTATTGGGACATCCACAGTCAGGTTTGTGAAGTGCTCCTTTAGAATGTATGAAGTTGATGCCTTTGCTTTCCAATTCCTGCCCAGATTTTCCATTTCACTGTAATGGGTCATCTTCCTGGCCTAATTGGCCTTTGGTAATTGAAATTGTGGGTTGAAGAAGTAGTTGAGTCAGTAAATTGATTCCCTTGTAAGCATGAGTCCAGTATCTGAAAGCCATGATTTATTTGTTTGTTTGTTTGTTTGTTGTTTTTAATGAAGGGAACTGGAGAGATTGTGCAGTGGTTGAGAGAGCTGGCTGCTTTCCCAAAGGACCTGAGTTTGATTCTCAGCACCCACATGATTACAGATACACATTTTGTTATGTCTGGACAGCGGCTCACATGTCTGGGTGTCTGGGTTCTAGTCTGGAAAGGCATCTTGGAAACCTGGAAGAGAAGAGGGAGCTAGGCGGACGAGAGAAAGATAAAGCTAAGACAAAATTCTGATCAAAGCTCAATTTTACTAATTTGTGCACCCAGTTATGAAGGAGGGGAAGGGGCCCGATTCCCGCCAAATCATCTTGGAGTAAGGTTGCAGGTGAACATGTGATAGCTCCAGAACAGCTAGGAGGCAGGCAGTGGAAGTGGCAGGACGATAGGGTGGCAAGCTCCACCCTGATGCTCTCTAACACTGAAACCTGAGCAAACAGGTTTCAGGCTGGGGAGGGGAGGTTACACATCTGTCTATCTGTATCCCCCAATCCAGGGAATCTGATGCCCTCTTCTGGTTTCTGTGGGCACCAGGCATGCATACAGTGCACAGTCATACATGCAGGCAAAACATCCATACACATGAAGTATAAAATAAAATAAAATAAAATAAAATAAAATAAAATAAAATAAGATGAGGCTCAGGGCTTTATAGTGCTCACCTCTGCTCCCAGTGCTAGCTAGGGAGCTAGGAACAAGCTCACAGGCCTCAGGCTCCCTCTCTAGCTGCCTTGCCTACTTTACCAGTTCTAAGCCAGTGAATAAACCTATCTCAAAACAAAACTAAAATAAAAACACATGGACTATGTCCAAAGAATAGCACCTGAAGTTGCTCTTTGTCTCCACATACATGCACAGGCATATGCAGATGTACACAGATAGACACACACATGTATCTATGCACATAGACACACCAAAAAATTAAATAAATTATTTATTGATTATTCAATCAGTCTCAACTTGGAGTATATGCTTAGAATCATTACTCATGTAACGTTAAATATATGTAGAAATGCATATATTCTGAGACTTCACTTCATGTGACTGGATTAAAGAGATGTAGGGTGGAGCCCTGGACTCTGTTTTAAAAAATATACAAGAGGAGATTCCTCAGGGGGGAGCCAAGTTTGAGAAATTTAACATGACAGATCACCAAGAAGAAAAACTAAGGTTTGGGGGCCCTTCCTCAATCTAATTAGAAACCGTATCTATCATACTGAACTGATAAGATAATTAAAAAAATTATATAACCAAAGTTTTAGGAGTTTGTCAGGGATAATCAAGTCTCGAGACTCAATAAACATCAGTAAACATCCCCAAATATTTTATCTCCTCTGGCTAAGTCTAGGAAGCCCACACTGGAAATGACAATAAAGATTTGAGCAATGTATTTTAAAACCAGCATGGCCACATCTTTCTTCATTTAAATTGCCTCTCTTTCTCTCACAAGTTGTCTGCTATAGCCTGGATTTATGTTCAAGCCAGAAAACAGAGGCTTAGGATTTTAATACAGAGTGTTCATCCAAAGAGGTTCAAAGACTTGCAGCTCTTGAGGAGATAAATCCAGACCCCTTTGTTTTTCTTGGAGCACGTGTTTCATAACAGAAACACATGTTCCAGTGGATTCCATCAACAGCATCGCATCTTTCAGGGATGGCCACAGGTGACAGCCTGCTGTTCTCAACTCATGTCAAAAGATCCATGAAATGATCAAATAAAAGCATGCTTCCTCCTGTTACCATCTTGAAAATGAAAAAAAAAAAAGACCCCTTATCTGATGGCCATGATTTACTGCATCATTTAGATTGAGGTTATTGGAAAAAAACATTTAGGAAAGGAAATGCCTTCAAATCTCCGAATATCTGATTTACAGGAGAAGATCACACTGGTACAAAGCTAGCTGTTCAGTGTAGGAAACCTGTCTTTCTGTGGCTTGGAGAGAACTCTGGCTGGAGGGAGCAGACATCTTGTTGAGAGAGTTCTCAAAGATCTCATTCTTTCAAAAAGAGCCCAGCCAAAGAGAAATGCTGTTAAAGTTAGAGTCACTTGAAGGAATCGCTTGATCATCAGCCACAGTCCATCTGGACACTGGGAAGACTTTGAAGGGGGACTAGCTAATATATGATTGTTTTCCTAGACCCTTGCATGGGGTGACTGGTTTGTTTGTTAGCATAGCATCTGAGCTGGTACCATACTTCTCAGAGGTGATGAGGGGCCATATGATTTAGAGACATACGAGTAGATCTTAAGTTATCACAAAACGGGGAAAAAAATCAATTACTTGAATGCTTCTTCTTTTTCTTCTTCTTCTTCTTCTTCTTCTTCTTCTTCTTCTTCTTCTTCTTCTTCTTCTTCTTCTTCTTCTTCTTCTTCTTCTTCTTCTTCTTCTTCTTCTTCTTCTTCTTCTTCTTTCCTCTCTCTCTTTCTCTCTCTCTCTCTCTCTCTTTCTTTCTTTCTTCTTCCTGACCAGTGAGATCTAGCCATTTGCATACCATTCAACAAACAAGCAATTCCACCACTTACAAATGCAAACATGATTATAATTGTAAAATATTCATGAAAATTCTTATGTAAAATGTTATCTATAAGTTGCAAATGCATTTAAAAAACAGAATGCTTGAATGAAATGGGTTTTTGGAGTATCGACTTCTGATGGAGTGACACGCCACAGGTGGTTGGTTAAATGTGGCTCAGGTGAGCCCCTTTGCATTTCTACTTTCTTCTAAATGGCACTGCAGGTAAAACGTCTTGGTACATTTATTAAAACATTCTCCTGACCCCTTTGCAGTATGTTTATCTAAGGCTTTGTGATATGTAAACACATATGTCAATGTTAACTACAGTTGCAAACACAAGGGAGCTGTTTCCTCCTAGTTTGGTGTTTTTTAATCAAAATAGGAAAAAATATATCATAAATGCCAATGATAGAGTGGACACATATTGGAGTCTATTTATAGGCTTTCCACTTTAATAAAGAACAGCAAAATTTACGACATGATGAAGGTAAGATTAAATGTTCCCTGCTTAGGATCACTTTGAGAAAACCCAACTGCTTATAATTTATAGACTCCACTTCCTAAAGCCACAGATAATGACAATAAGGGAGTTGCTAAGTTTTTATACTATTTCTTTAAATAGCTTCACGTCCCTGATAAGCAAATATGCATGAAAGCGATAGTTGGTTTGTTGGCAAGCAATTGGCTCCCCAACAACATTTTATATTCTCCAGCTACTCCACATTAACGTTGCTTAGGAAGTTGCAGTACCCAGTCACAGCCTATGTTCTGAAAATAGAACTTTAAGGCTTCCTTTTTTTTTTTTTTCCCCACACAGGCACCTAGTGAGATCAGAGGATAATGCAGGAGTTGGTTCTCTCCTGCCATCTTGTGAAATCAACCCAGGTCACTAGGCCTGGGCACATGGGTTTTGGTTCACTGCAGGCCCTAATGTAAACTCTGACCTTGAAGTATGCTCTGGACTCACTACAAGAAGACAAAGATCACAATGAGGAGTCTGGATATGTCAGTCAATAGCCAGTGTGTCACATGGACATAATGCCAGGCATGCATGAAGAACCCAAGTTCCTAAAATGTAGGACTAGAGAACACTCACAGCTTCATTTCATTTTGATTCATAATGTAAACAGTAAGACCTGACACTGTAAAATATTCCTTCCACTAAGCACAGCTTGTTAGTTTTGTAGGGTGCATTTAACTTTAGCAATTGAAAACTTTGCAGCTGTTATGTGTTGCCAGTGTGGACTTTGGAGATATAAAAATTAAAAAAATATATTAATTACATGTTTAAATGGCAATAGGTTTACATTAACAGATAATAGTTGATATTTTTGGTTTTATAGCACAATTAACAGTTAAAGTTAATGTCTCCTATGATCATTTTTTAACGTGGCTGCTACAAAATTTGCCTTTGCAGATGGCTTGCATATCAGTTGGGCAGCACTGAGCACGACCGTGGTTATAGCTGATGATTCCTACAGACATTCAGAGAACATGGTGTGTTTCATATTATTTGATGTGAACACAAAGTTCTTAGGGTAAATCCAAAGTTGGTCATAAGAACCCTCACATGTTATGGTTCATTTTTTTTTCTTTTGTTATAACCCTGTGGATGCTGCAAACTAAACACCTTGTGGTCTCGTCAAGATGAGTATTACAATGTTTTAGTATTTGTCAGCATTTTATTTCCACTCAAAATCTCCAAAATTAGCCTGTAATTCTCCACCACCATTTATTTAAATAAACTTAGGTCTAAGCAAAATGACCAGTTAAATCATTTCCTTTAAAGGCAGGTGCAGTTCAAGTC
This sequence comes from Mus caroli, assembly GCF_978045245.1. Taxonomy (NCBI): domain Eukaryota; kingdom Metazoa; phylum Chordata; class Mammalia; order Rodentia; family Muridae; genus Mus; species Mus caroli. The sequence continues at coordinate 168,844,379 of NW_028227257.1, forward strand.
TCTGAATTATCTATTCAGAGCAGCAAGTCTTCGGAAAAGCAGTCTTTGCTGGTGGCCCATCATTATGGCAGATGCACAAATATGAATGTCCCCCGACTCCCTAATTGCTTCTAGAAAAAAAACCTCTCCTTCCAAGGCTTACAGCCTCTTTCAGTAGTTCACAGTGTCTAGCTCTTTGCTGTCTATCAGCTCTACACTGCAAACCAGGCAGTAATCTGAGTCACTGTTGCCTTTTCCGGTGTTGCAACTTTCTAATTGTGCAACATAAATCCAAGACCATCTTGGGAAGACATCAGGATGAAGAAAGGTCTATAGTCACACCCATCATAGACCATGTCCTCTGTGGATCCAAAAGGCAGAGGGAAACATTCGGAGTCTTTCACGACCTTCTATTCCTCCCCCTTAGTGAACTGCATGGGATGACATACAAGAAGTATGCACAACATGGCTACCCCCAACACTTCAGGTGACTCAGAGGGACGGAAGGGCATGGTAGCTTTAAAATAAACCCAATATTGCTGGAAGCAGGCTGGCCACAGTTTTGATAATGAGAGTTTCAGAATTTTATAACTAAAGGAGGATTTCAGAGATCTTGGATCATCATACAGTGAGCATCCTTCCACAGGCTGCCCTAAGGCATAGCCACCAGAATCTCTGGATACAAATATAAATCAAGAGCCATGAAGGAGTTGCTCCCTGCTTCAGAGGCACCTGTCAAGTATAAGTGTTTGTTTTTGGTTTTGTTTTGTTTTGGTTGGTTGGTTGGTTTTGGGGGGGTTGTTTGTTTGTTTGTTTGGTTTGGTTTTTCGAGACAGGGTTTCTCTGTATAGCCCTGGCTGTCTTGGAACTCACTTTGTAGACCAGACTGACCTAGAACTCAGAAATCTGCCTGCCTCTGCCTCCCAAGTGCTGGGATTAAAGGCATGTGCCACCACCACCCAGCAAGTCTAAGTGTTGATCACATGTTTTAATTGTGCTTTTTCATTACTGTTGTGACAAGAAAAGTCCCTCAAGTATCTTTCTTTAGTGTTTGCAAGGGACTTTCATGCCTATTTCAACAGATAGTCTGGCTTTTGAGACAGTCCTGCAAAGTTTGCAATGACCAGGTAGGGAGGACACCTGGTGATGGACCTATAACCCATGAGTATGTCTGCTAAATAGGGGCATGGATTAAAATGGGGGTAGCAATAAGATGCTTAGTACTAGCTGAGCAGAACATTGGCACAGTGTCCAAATCTAGTTAAGAAGTTAGAACAGACAGACAGACAGGCAGATGATAAATAGATACAAAGATAGATGGCTAGATCGATTCATAGATACACAGATAGATAGTTACATAGATAGATAGATAGATAGATAGATAGATAGATAGATAGATAGATAGATAGATAGATAGACAGATATAAGCATATATAGATAGATACGTAGATTTGTAGATAGATACATAGAGAGATGGATGATAGACGTTGATAGAGCCCAATATTAGCTTCTAGTGAGAAAAATTTCCAGTCATTTTCTGTCAGACCAGTTCACAGTTACTAGTTGTGATTCCATCTCCTCCTAGAGGGGAAGCTATAAGATTGTAGTCTAGTGTTCCTGTGTGGTTTCAAGGAACATATTTAAAATAAAGAGCATATCGACCCGTTTAAAGGAGGCAATGCCAGACATACTGCTGACAATACCGTTAAAGCCAGACATAGCAAATGTAGTAGATAATATTCAGATCTGAGAATATTTTTTATTTTTATTTTGTCTGAGCAAAGGTTCCAGCAGCATGACTAAGTCCCCCTACTTTATGTAGGGTCTGTAGCCTCCTTGCATAGACTCCCAGCTCTTCTGCAAGAGAACTGAAGAAGGTTCTGAATCTACAGACCTTACTGGGGAAGCATCATTTTTTCCAGGATTCTTTTCAATAGTGGGGAATGGCTTGGGCTCCTATTATCTCCAAGTGCTAACTCCAGCTCTATCCACAAAAATTGGACTTAAGCTGGAAGTTAATCCAAACACATGTGTGTAACCCTACATCACTCTGCACAGTACAACATTAACTTAAGCAGCAATCAGTGTCTCCTGTTAAGGATACTTCTTAGGGAATAGAACATCACTGCAATGAGAATGCATTTGTTATAGTAAACTGAGTGTACTTGGAGAAGTTAAGGAAAATGAAATCGTGTGTGTGTGTGTGTGTGTGTGTGTGTGTATCCATGCATGCGAACACAAGAGAAATATACCAATACCAAGTCCTTGTCTTCCTGTGTATTTGACACAGGTCTCTTTTTTGTTGTTCATTTGCTCATTCATTAGACTAGTTTTCCCAAGAGTTTTAGGGATTCCCATTTCCACCTCACATCACTGGTAACCACACAGTAATTACATATGTTCAGACTACATGCCCAGTTCTGACATGGATTCTGATGGGAGTTCTAATTCAGGTCCTCTAGCTTGCACAGCAAGTAATTTATCCACTGTTGAATCTTCTCAGACACAATGCAAAAAATAAGGATGATGAAATAAGATATTTTGAAATAATAATCATTAACCTAGCGATTATTAGCTAGAGTAACTAATGTTATTCTAAGTTAATCAGATAGTTGCTGGGCAGGTAACTTTACAGAACTACAATGTGTATGTGTTGAAGAGACCATTTTGATTTTGGCAGATTCTTTTTCGGATTTAATTTGCATTTATTTGTACTGGTGTGTGTGAATATTTGTGTGCAGGTGCTGGGAGTCAATTTGGTCCTGTACAAGAACAACAAGTGCTCTTGCCCACTGAACCGAACCATCTATCCAGCCCCTCCTGGCAGAATCTTTGTTACTGATTACTACCAAGCAATCATTCATGAGAACCATCCTTTATTTGTTTATTCCTGTTTGTTAGGGCTGACACACATGGCTTCACTCTCATCCTAACAATTTTTCACTACAATGCAAGATAGGGGCTGGCAAGGTGGCTTAGTGGGTAAGGTGGTATGTGCTTCCAATCCTGACAACCTGAGTTCTCCTTGTGGAATTCACACAGTGCAAGGAAAGAACTGACTCTGGCAAGTTGTTCTCTGACCTTTACATACATGGTAAGGTATACACACACAAACACACACACACACACACAAGACAGAGACAGACAGACAGAGACAGAGAAACACAAAGACAGAGACAGGGTGAGAATAAAAATAAGTAAGTAAGTAAGTAAGTAAATAAATAAATAAATAAATAAATAAATAAATAAATAAATTCAGGAGGACTAGCTTTAAGTTCTCAGCTGTAATCTCTTACTCTATCACAAGGTCTACAGATGAAGGGGCACAGTATTGACATTAACTAATGCCATTAACTCTTACATGCCTAATAGTTCATGGTTGCTCACAAATTTACCTTTCAGTGAGATTAGCTGAGCTTCATGAAGAGACATATACTCTTGACACTCACAGGAGTATCTTGATCTGTTGTTTGTATAGCAGGCCAATTCAACTCAAAGTTCTTCCTTCCATCCTATTGGTTTCACATTTACCTCAATTTTAGTCTAGGGTTCTGTGACTAAAGTTCACTCACCCAACAAGTGTCTGTTATTAGACTTTCACTCAACCAGCTATACATGGGTGTGTGGTTGCTTTAGAGAGGTCAAGTTCAATTGCTATGACCTTCTCATCTCCCCTGGAATCCCATCACATCAGCTTTCATGAGAATCATTTCAGAATGATTTGCAATGGTAAATAGGAAGGTCCTGCTACATCTTGCCAGATGATTTCAAGTTAGTACTCATTTGCTTCATTTTCTTTTTAGGTTAAGACGTCGGTTATTTGGGCCACTCCGAATGTCTCCTTCTCAATTCCATTGTGGGTCATAATACTAGCGATCCTTCTTGGTTTGCTGGTTCTGGCTATCTTAACTTTAGCTTTATGGAAGGTAAGATAATTCCCTTTACTTTTCCTTTGGGGTTTCAGAGACCATTTAGAGGGTGAAAAGATAATTGTAGGAAATTATTAAATATAATATAATGATAAAATCATAAGTTGCTGATCTTCAATAAATCCTCAAGGATAGGAGAGTATTGTGCCTAATTTGCTTTGGACTTTAATGTTTGTGAAGCTAATAGTGTAAAAACATGGGGAGTAAACTTTTCCATGTTTGAAGGGTTTTTGGTTTTGTTTGTTTGTTTGTTTGGTTGGTTGGTTGGTTGGTTGGTTGGTTGGTTGGATCAGGGGATTGACTTCTGAGTGCTAAGAATTGAACCTGGGGTTATGAACAGGCTAGGCAAGCCTTTATGTCCTGAGCAATATTCACAGAGCCCTTATCTTGAAATCTCCTTTTCACTGTGCTTAGAGTAATGGTACTGCTATCAAGACTTCTTTCTCTTTTCCATTAACCAGGAATTGTGTGTTTTATTGGAATGTTCCCATCATCAGCCCTTTGAATTCTGCTTTAAAAGCAATACACCCATGCAACTAATATATGTAAATTGTAATTTTTCATGTCAAATATTAGGCAAAATAGACCATGCATAATGTGTGTGGACTTTGTCTTCAATCTTGCCAACTAGTCTGTCTTTAATAGGAAATCTTAACAAATTGTTAGATGTGTCCTACTGAGACTTGTTCGAAAAGTCCATAAGAGCAGCAGATTTATAGCCCAGTGACTTGTCCACCTGCCAAGTCAGACTGAGCCTTCCACTCAAAATGAAAACAGTGTCACAATGACATGACTAGAATAATTATCACTGCTTGGTCAACCACTATTGTGTAGATCTCCAAGAACATGGCATTTATAAATGTTGAAATAGAAGCTGTATGCTTTACAAGACTATAAACTTAGAAAACTTTGTTTGAATTAAAAAAATAGCTTTTCTAATCATTATCAGCTGCCTGTTCTGTCCTGAGCCCATATCGCCTCTGGCTTACATTAGTCTACTATTTATGGTAACTAGATAGAATTCTTAATGACAGAATACCCAGCTAATCTTGTAAAGAACTCATGTTGTGTTTCCCACATGAAAAATAGTAAATAATAATTCCAAATTCTAGGAAAATATGCATCCTCTAGTGTTAAACATTAATTTGAAGTGCACTAGAAAGATGATTCTGGAATCATCTTTTTTAGAGTACTGGTAAACCTATAGAAAGTCACAAGCTAGTCCCCTCCTGCCTGGGGCTATCACTGACATAAATGACAAGCTGGACTTTCCTCTAAAAACTGTGTGTCCCACCAAGTACAGAAGGAAGAGAACAATGTCAGTTCTTCCTAAACTGTGTCCTAAGGACACTGTAGAACACCACAGGAAACACTTGTCATCTCAGCATGTGCCATCAGGAAGGCATGCAGAACAGCAGAGATGGATCCTTAGAACACTAGCTATACTCCAGGAAAACATCCAAGGTCTGTGAGAGTTTATATAAAATGGAAACATTCTAGCACCCCTGCTTGTGTGGCAGGAGAAAAGACACAGCTGTTCTGCCTTCTGCCAACCTTGTCTGAACAATGAACTCTCTCCACAGGTAACATTGATTTTTTTCCTTCTTAATTTGGAGAACTGGACAGATAGCATTCACATATCCCAAGGCTTCTTTTAAAAATGTACAAGATGAAAAGTCCTTAAATAGGTATTTTACAAATTCCCCACATGACTTGATATTTAGCTTGTTTTTCTCTCTCCTAGTGTGGATTCTTTGATAGAGCAAGACCTCCTCAGGATGAAATGACAGACAGGGAACAACTGACCAGTGACAAGACCCCGGAGGCGTGATTTGGAAACATGAAGACCTAAAATTTAAGCATTGGTCCTATTCAAAGAAAGAAATGGAGGAAGGACACAAGGGCTCAATGATCATAGCCTTCCATACCTGCCAATGACCCAGGGAATGAAGAGTCCCTAATGATCACCTCATCTAAGTCATGCATTGGTGTGGAGTGCAGAGAACCCCATGTGCAAAGAAATGCAGCCACCAACACTACAGAAACAGTCCACAGCCATGAAGATTTCCTTTGCTCTTACCGTTTCACATCTGGCTGACATTCTGGAACAGCTGTAGGAACTCAGGCATCTGTCCAGGTCAGCCCAATATGACTTACAAAAACAATTTCTACAGAGATGAGATGAACTGAGATTGAACACTACTGTAATCCGATGGAATCTCAGACACCTCCCTATGGAATAGAACCCTTTCTAAGGATGCGAAGGCTCAGGGAGAAAAGTGATATGATGTTGGGACTATGAAAGTGCTTGTGGAACTACAGAGATGATTTCATCATGGGAGGACCAAAAAATATATTTATTTATGTTTCCTTTCTCTAGGTAGAGAATTGGGCCATCTAGAGGATGTGGAAATTAAGATTTGGTTAGCTAGATTTCATCACTGCTCAGTTTACTTCCTCTTAAGATAACTACTCCATGCAGACAGCGTGTTTAATTGGGCTTCTTCAGGTGTTAGATGGTGTTACACATGGTTTGGCATTAGGGCTCTGTTGTGCTTAATTTCCTGCTGCCTGGAGTGACTTTTCTTCATGTTCTCTAGAAACTCATGTCTGCATAATTCAACTTTACAAAACCTTATATTTATAGTTTCTTTTCTATGTGTAAAAAACTACTTCCAGTGACTTCTTTAAACCATTCATTTCAAGGTACTCACTACGCTGATGATGGTGAAAAGTACTTGCACAATTTTGTAGAGTCCATATACAAAGCAATTTAACTCTATGGGTGAATATTATCTTAAGAGCTATAGTAAGCACCAATATTTACCTTGAAATTTACACACTCATTTTCATTGTAATACCTCACATTTATATAAAAGAGAAAACTGTGTTGAACATAAATAAGATGAAGATATATAAAGTTATACCAGTGTGAGCCAAACAGAAACTCACTCTTAAGGACATAACAGTGCTTATTGCAGCTTTATTGTCCACTCTTTATGCTTAACCTTTCCTAGCAAGTAATCTTGGAGAATCTTTTATGTTTAAGCTATTTTACCATCATCTTTACCTAATCATTGTTTAGAGCTCTTGTAAATAATCCATAATAATTTGTAATATTATCATTTCGAAGTAATATTGACCAGCCAAATTAATAAGATTGTCTGCACAATTTTATATCCTTTTTATAATAATGAAAAATTGCTATGGAGAAATGCTGAGCAAAATGTTATGTGCAATATTTTATAGACCTATGTATCTGAGGCATGTTTACACTGGCATTAGTTTCTTTTTTTAATTAATATCCTGATCACTAAGTCTGATATAACAAGCCGACCAAAATCCTAATGTTTACAAAACAGAAAACTCTGTGTCTCAGTTTCAACAATGACACTTTATTTGAAAGATGACCCAAACTCACAGACAGTAAATTTTATGTGGTGCCTTAACCTGGAAAGGAGCCATTTGGCTTCAGTTGCTACAGTTCCTTGGAAAGCAAATGAAATGCACAGAGTCAAACAGCATTGCTGTTCATCTTGCCCTGCTTGTCAGTTAAATCTGTCCTGGTAGCTGGCTTATGTCTATAAGGAACTCACATATAGTTCCCAGTCTATATGGCTAGTGTCTAGGGAGTACGACACTTGACTCAGAGTCACACACCAGCCTCTGGGGTTGTATTTACGGTTAGTCTTTTTGGTGGGACAACTCACTCTACATTTTAATTTTTGGGATTCCTGATGTGGGTCCATTACAAACTCCTCAGAAGTTTGGAGTACATGTCTGATCTTGAAAGAGCTCAGAGAACTCTTAGGGTGAAACAGGAACTGTGGGAGACAGCCATATGGGAAAAACTAAAGATGTCAGGGGGCAACAAGACCAACACAGAAGAAGGTATGGGGATATCAGAGGCAAAACATGGTTTCCAATGGTCTCAACTGTAGAAGTGCAGGGGGGCTGTCATACACATGCACACAGAAGCTGAGGTCAGGTGACCCCTCTGGGGACATATTCGTAGGCATCCCATCCTCACAGAGAACTGAGTATTCAACAATGCTCAGGGCATTGCTGATGCTTCTGTCATACATTGGTATTCTCGAGGAGTCTATCTGTATATCTCTTTAATGAGTTCTTCCCTAGTTCTCACAGCTGTTTTTATAAGACACAGGGAAATGAGCAGATTTTCTAATCTTGGAGATTTTTATACAGTAAAGCATTCTAGTTGTCACTGAAATCTAAATCTTAGAATTCTTGTCTTATTTAAATACATGTGTAGAGACAGTGTAGATTTTCATGTACCTATTTACATTGTCACCAATAAAATTAAAAGTTAAAGACAGAAAATCGTGTTTAGCTCTTTTAATGTACAATGTGAAGATTTGCCATTCACAGCAGGCTAACAGTATAAGAATTCCATCTTTATACCTTGATTCCTTTATTATAAGAATATTTGACACTGGAAGAAGGTTCCTTTGTGAAGTAAAACTTCTCTATACTTGGCCTTTGGTGACGGTTGTTCAACGCTGAATAACTGTGCCCTTTACGTGGGTACATTATAGTTAGGGGTGATATTTGAAAAGAGTTTCAAATGTTTGCATAGTTCCTAATAGTTCCACACTCATGCAACCGATTGGTCTGATGTGTTTTAATTTGTATCTCTGTACCTCTCTTCCCTTGCATCTTCAGCTAACTTCAAGGTTCTTCTCTTCACCTGCCCTCCATTTGACTCACCTCCCACTTGTGCACGTGACTAGCTCTCAACCTGATTGTCTCTCAATGAAAACAGTCACCACATCTTTTCAACTGTGTGTTTCCTACACTTAGTCATGATGCCTTGTATATAGTGGATGCTCAAAAAACTGAGGAATAAATGTATATTTATTTGCATATTAATTATTCATGATGAACATGTACTTTTGTGAACCACTTTAAATACTAAATACCAGAACACACACAATGTATGCCCACACTTCTATTCATAATACAGTGTTATTAGAAGTTGACTATTCCAATATAAACATCTGAAATTCAGGTTCCAAATCTTGAATGTCAGCATGATTCCATAAGCCAAAAATTCCATATATGGGTTATCAGCCCCAGTAAAAACATAGGCACTGGGACTGGAGGGATGGCTCCACGGTCAAGAGTGCTGTGCTGGCTAGTCTTTGTTAACTAGACATGAGCTAGAGTTATTGGAAAGGAGGAAACCTCAATTGAGAAAATGCCTCCATAAGATCCATCTGTAAGACAGTTCCAAATTAGTGATTGGTGGAGAGAGCCCAGATCATACTGGGCTGGTGGCCCTGGGTTCTATGTGAAATCAGGCTGAGCAAGCCAGGAGAAGCAAACCAGTAAGCAGCACCTCTCCATGGCCTTGGTATCAGCTCCTACCTCTAGAATCCTGCCTTACTTGAGTTTCTGACCTTACTTCTTAGATGCTGAACAGTGATATGGAAGTGTTAGTTGATTATTTCCTCTTCAACTTAATTTTAGGTCACAGTGTTTGATCCCAGCAATAGAAACCATAACTAAAACAAGAAGCTATTGCTTTTGCATAGGACTGAAGTCCAGTTCCCAGTATCCACATCAGAGAGCCCAGAACCACCTGTAATTCCTGTTTCAAGGTCAAATCCCTCTTCTGACCTCCTGGAGTACCAATACACACACGAACAGACACCCTGCCACACACACACATAAATATGTAAATAAATAGACACATGAACAATATTTTGTAACAAGGATCTCTAGGTTATATTTACAAGGTATATGTGAAACTGAAATTCATTTTGTGTCTAGATGTGGATCTAATCTCCAATTAGCTCACTATGGAATGAACATGAACTGTCCTCAATAGGCTCATGCACTTGAACACTTGGGGTCCAGCTGGAGATGTTGTCTGGAGAGAAAACCTTCTGTAGAGCCTTACTGGAGGAAACAGCCACTGACATAGAAGGATAGGCATCGATATTTTATAACCAGGTCCCTGTTCCTATCTGCTCTATGTTTCTTTGTTCTTTGCAATATGGGGATTCTCAGCTACACACTCAGATGCTGTGGAGACCAACATGAATTACCTACCTGTCCTAATGGACAGTACCCTCACCAACTATGAACCAAAATAAATGTTTCCTCCTTCATGTAGCTTCTTGTCATGTGCTTGGTCACCACATGTAGAAAGCAACTAAAACTCTCATCATGCATCTTTGATAAAGATAATGACTTAGTCATCCTATAACAGGTACCCAGAGTACTCGGTCAGAGAGCGTAACTCACGACATCTCCCTCTTGTTGGAAACATCTGTCCACACAGTTTCAGATGTTCAGAATAGCATTAAATTCAACACATTTGTCAGAGTTTATCTCTTCTTTTTTTATTAAGACTGAAGATTGCTTGCTCAAAGGAAATGAAGGTTTTTCTAGCTCCCCATAAACATGCTACACTTACAAAATCTAAATGAATTGATAACCTAAACATACCATTTACTTCACAATTCGGGCACCAATATTTAAACAGTTCAATGATAAAAATCAAAGCTAATTTGATTTTAATTTGTAGTTAATTTTTAAATTAAATAGATTTAATGGATACATTTAGTTTTGAGTTCTAATACTTAATCATACATTCAATACACACCAACTTTTTTGCTAATGCCCCATAAGATATTTAAATTCTCACTACTTTTCTCAATGGTGAATTTCATGAATACCAATGAGAAGAATCTACATCTGTTTACGTTCCCTGTAACCTGGAGCAAGCCATAGGATGAACCCTCTGCTTTAGATTATGTCACTCACATTTTCAAACCTAACCCTGCCTAATGGAATATGACCACTCAGAGGAATCCATTGCAAGGATTCAATAGTCTTGGTGTTGGAGGTAAGACAGAATCTACACCCCAACAGAAACCCATATTTGTGGGGCTGGACTTGTCTGGTGCATAGAGATAGCAGCTATCCCCTGGGCTAGCACCATTGGAGAAAACCTATACATCCTACCAGTGAGGAAGAAGAAAGATTCTTACCAGCTTTTGCTTGTAGAAATTGCTTTATGGTTACATGCAGGAGATGGGGACTAGTCTACTAATGAATCAAATCCTTTGATATCTGGAATACCTCCAGCCATTCTGTTTGTGGGTAACCCAACTGCACCAACACTCTCTAAACACTGGTCTGATTTCTGGGTTGCTATATTGGGTAAAATGAATTGAGGAGCAATCTTGGCATAGTTTTCTGATAAAGTAAAAGTTTTTTTGTGGATGTCCCACTTACTCTGTAAAATTTTGACCATTCCCCACAGAACACCTCCATAGAGCCAAGACTTGAAAACCTTTACCTTATAGCTACAAATGCAAATATTGTGCCTTCAGGGTATCAAGTGGTTTTTTTCCCCCTCAAATACAAAAGACTTTCCTTTTTTCACAGAACTCTATTATAAAATGTTGATTTCGTACACGTGAGAATTTTAAAGCATCAAAACACCAGTCTTTAGATTCATTTGGAATCTGACTCCAGTGATACTTCATTCAGTGATGAGTTTAGCATGATCGGTGTGCAGAAGGTAGGGCTCACTTGCCGTTTTAGACTCTTCCCATCCCACCTACAACATACCATCTGTCTGACTTGCTCCCTTCCAATTCTTTATGAGCAAGTTCTCTGTTATTTATGAGCTTTGGTCAAAATCCATATGGAAATGTAGACTTATACCAGGACCTGAGGCCAGTAAAATGGCTCAGATTCTATATCCACTGGTGCCATGATATGACATTGGTGTTCATGACATCTGTGGTACTACTTATTTTGACAGTTCACTGTGCTGCAGAAACACACATGCCATCAGCATATTGTGTTACTATCTAACTATGAGGTGGGCTTTTTATAAGAGGTAGTCATAGTGGACACCCCTGGAGTTGATCTCTTAGCTTTCAAAATCCATTCACTTTGTGGACTGTAGGGTTCATACAGACAAACATTTTTATTCCTCTAATGAACTCTTTTTTTATTTTTGAAAACATGATATCTGGTCTATTCTTTTTTATTATTATTATTATTTTTATTAGACATTTTCTTTATTTACATTTCAAATGCTATTCTGAAAGTTCCCTATACCTCCCTCCACCCTGCTCCCCTACTCACACACTCAAACTTCTTGGCCCTGGCATTCCCCTGTACTGGGGCATATAAAGTTTGAAAGAACAAGGGGCCTCTCTTCCCAATGATGGCAGATTAGGCCATCTTCTTCTACACATACAGCTAGAGACACGAGCTCTGGGGATACTGGTTAGTTCATATTGCTGTTCCACCTATAGGGTTGCAGACCCCTTCAGCTCCTTGGGTACTTTCTCTAGCTCCTCCATTGGGGGCCCTGTGTTCCATCCAATAGATGACTGTGAGCATCCACTTCTGTATTTGCCAGGCACTGGAATAGCCTCATATGAGACAGCTATATCAGGGTCCTTTCAGCAAAATCTTGCTGGCATATGAAATAGTGTCTGTGTTTGGTGGCTGATTATGGGATGGATCCCTGGGTGGGGTAGCCTCTGGATAGTCCATCCTTTCATCTTAGCTCCAAACTTTGTCTCTGTAACTCCTTTCATGGGTATTTTGTTCCCTATTCTAAGGAAGAATGAAGTATCCACACATTGGAATTCCTTCTTCTTGATTTTCTTGTGTTTTGCAATTTGTATCTTGAGTATTCTAAGTTTCTAGGCTAATATCCACTTATCAGTGAGTGCATATCTAGTGACTTCTTTCGTGACTGCATTACCTCACTAAGGATGATATTCTCCAGATACATCCATTTGCCCAAGAATTTCATAAATTCATTGTTTTTAATAGCTGAGTAGTATCCCATTGTGTAAATGTACCACATTTTCTGTATCTATTCCTCTGTTGAGGGACATCTGGGTTCTTTCCAGCTTTTGGCTATTATAAATAAGGCTGCTATGAACATAGTGGAGCATGTGTCCTTGTTACCAGTTGGAACATCTCTGGGTATATGCCCAGAAGAGGTATTGCTGGCTCTTCCAGTAGTATGTCCAATTTTCTGAGGAACCACCAGACTGATTTCCAGAGTGGTTGTACAAGCTTGCAATCCCACCAACAATGGAGGAGTGTTCCTCTTTCCCCACATCCTTGCCAGGATGTGCTGTCACCTGAATTTTTGATCTTAGCCATTCTGACTGGTGTGAGGTGGAATCTCAGGGTTGTTTTGATTTGTATTTCCCTGATGATTAAGTATGCTGAACATTTTTTCAGGTGCTTCTCAGCCATTCGGTATTCCTCAGGTGAGAATTCTTTGTTTAGCTCTGAGCCCCATTTTTAATGGGGTTATTTGATTTTCTGGAGTCCACCTTCTTGAGATATATATTGGATATTAGTCCCCTATCTGATTTAGGATAGGTAAATATCCTTTTCCAATCTGTTGGTGGCCTTTTTCTCTTATCGACAGTGTCTTTTGCCTTACAGAGCTTTGCAATTTTATGAAGTCCCATTTGTCAATTTTTGATCTTACAGCATAAGCCATTGCTGTTCTGTTTAGTAATTTTCCCCCTATGCCCATATCTTTGAGGCTTTTCCCTACTTTCTCCTCTATAAATATCAGTGCCTCTGGTTTTATGTGGAGGTCTTTGATCCACTTAGACTTGAGCTTTGTACAAGGAGATAAGAATTGATTCTCATTCTTCTACATGATAACCGCCAGTTGTGCCAGCACCATTTGTTGAAAATGCTTTTTTTCCACTGGATGTTTTTACCTTCCTTGTCAAAGTTCAAGTGACCATAGGTGTGTGGATTCATTTCTGGATCTTCAATTCTATTCCATTGATCTACCTGTCTGTCGCTGTACCAGTACCATGCAGTTTTTATCACAATTGCTCTGTAGTACAGATTAATGTCGGGCATGGTGATTCCACCAGAGTTTCTTTCATTGTTGAGAATATTTTTTGCTATCCTAGGTTTTTTATTATTCCAGATAAATTTGCAAATTGCCCTTTCTAACACAGTGAAGAATTGAGTTGAAATTTTGATGGGGATTGCATTGGATCTTTACATTGCTTTCGGCAGGATAGGCATTTTGACTATATTAATCCTGCCAATCCATGAGCATGGGAGATCTTTCCATCTTCTAAGATCTTCAATTTCTTTCTTCAGAGACTTGAAGTTCTTATCATACAGATCTTTCACCTCCTTAGTTAGAGTCACACAAAGGTATTTTATATTATTTCTGACTATTGTGAAGGGTGTTGTTTCCCTAATTTCTTTCTCAGCCTGTTTATCCTTTGTGTAGAGAAAGGCCACTGATTCATTTGAGTTAATTTTATATCCATCTACTGCACTGAAGCTATTTATCAGGTTTAGGAGTTCTCTGGTAGAATTTTTGGGGTCACTTATATATATACTATCATATCATCTGCAAAAAGTGATATTTTGACTGCTTCCTTTCCAATTTGTATCCCCTTGATCTCCTTTTGTTGTCGAATTTCTCTGGCTAGGAATTCAAGTACTATATTGAATAGGTAGGGAGAAAGTGGCAGCCTTGTCTAGTCCCTAATTTTAGTGGGATTGCTTCGAGTTTCTCTCCATTTAGTTTGATGTTGGCTACTGATTTGCTGTAGATTGATTTTATTGTGTTTAGCTATGGGCCTTGAATTCCTGATCTTTCCAAGACTTTTATCATGAAGAGGTGTTATATTTTGTCAAATGCTTTTTCAGCATCTAACAAGATGATCGTGTATTTTTTGTCTTTAAGTTTGCTTATATAGTGAATTACATTGATGGATTTCCATATATTGAACCATCCCTGCATCCCTTGGATGAAGCCTACTTGGTCATGATGGATGATCGTTTTGATGTGTTCTTGGATTTGGTTTGCAAACATTTTATTGAGTATTTTTGCATCGATATTCATAAGAGAAGTTGGTCTGAAGTTCTCTTTCTTTGTTGAATCTTTATGTGGTTTAGGTATCGGAGTAATTGTGGCTTCATAGAATGAACTGGGTAGCGTACCTTCTGTTTCTATATGGTGGAATATTTTGAGGAGAACTGCAATTAGGTCTTCTTTGAAGGTCTGATAGAACTCTGCAATAAACCCATCTGGTCCTGGGATTTTTTTGGTTGGGAGACTATTGATGACTGCTTCTATTTCTTTAGGGGAAATGGGACTGTTTAGATCATTAATCTGATCCTGATTTAATTTTGGCACCTGGTATCTGTCTAGGAAGATGTCCATTTCATCCAGGTTCTCCAGTTTTGTTGAGTATAGCCTTTTGTAGAAGGATCTGATGGTGTTTTGGATTTCTTCAGGATCTGTTCTTATGTCTCCCTTTTCATTTCTGATTTTGTTAATTAGGATGCTTTCCCTGTGCCCTCTAGTGAGTCTGGCTAAGGGTTTATCTATCTTGTTGATTTTCTCAAAGAACCAGCTCCTAGTTTGGTTGATTCTTTGAATAGTTCTTTTGTTTCCACTTGGTTGATTTCAGCCCTGAGTTTGATTATTTCCTGGTGTCTACTGCTTTTGGGTAAATTTGCTTCCTTTTGTTCTAGAGCTTTTAGGTGGCTGTCAAGTGTATGCTCTCTCTAGTTTCTTTATGGAGGCATTCAGGGCTATGAGTTTCCCTCTTAGGACTGCCTTCATTGTGTCCCATAAGTTTGGGTATGTTGTGGCTTCATTTTCATTAAACTTTAAAAAGTCTTTAATTTCTTTCTTTATTTCATCCTTGACCAAGGAATCATTGAGTAAAGTGTTGTTCAGTTTCCACGTGAATGTTGACTTTCTATTATTTATGCTGTTATTGAAGATCATCCTTAGTCCGTGGTGATCAGATAGGATGCATGGGATAATTTCAATATTTTTGTATCTGTGGAGGCCTATAATTTGTGAACAATTATATGGTCAATTTTGGAGGAGGTACCATGTGGTGCTGAGAAGAAGGTATGTCCTTTTGTTTTGGGATAAAATGTTCTGTAGATTTACTAAATCCATTTGTTTCATTACTTCTGTTAGTGTCTGTCTTAGTTAGGATTTTACTGCTGTGAACAGACACCATGACCAAGGCAAATCTTATAAAAAACAACATTTAATTGGGGCTAGCTTACCGTTTCAGAGGTTCAGTCCATTTATCATCAAGGTGGGAGCATGGCAGCATCCAGGCAGGCATGGTGCAGGCAGAGCTGAGAGTTCTACATCTTCATCCAAAGGCTGCTACTGGAAGACTGACTTCCAGGGGTGAGAGTCTTAAGCCCACACCCACAGCGACACACCTATTCTAACCAGGTCACACCTATTCCATCAAGGCTAAACCTCCAGATGGTGCCATTCCCTGGTCCAAGAATATGCAAACCATCACAGTGCCCATGTGTCTCTGTTTAGTTTCTGTTTCCAGGATCTGTCCATTGGTGAGAATGGAGTGTTGAAGTTTCTCACTATTATTGTGTGAGGTGCAATGTGTGCTTAGAGCTTTACTAAAGTTTCTTTAGTGAATGTGGCTGCCCTTGTATTTGGAGCATATATATTCAGAATTGAGAGTTCATCTTGGTAGATTTTAACTTTGATGAGTATGAAGTGCCCCTCCTTGTCTTTTTTGATAACTTTGGGTTGGAACTCAATTTTATTCGATATTAGAATGGCTACTCCAGCTTGTTTCTTCGGACCATTTGCTTGGAAAATTGTTTTCCAGCCTTTTACTCTGAGGTACTGTCTGTCTTTGTCCCTGAGGTAGGTTTCCTGTATGCAGCAAAATGTTGGGTCCAGTTTATGTAACCAGTCTGTTAGTCTATGTCTTTTTATTGGGGCATTGAGTCCTGATATTAAGAGGTATTAAGGAATCTTATTGTTGCTTCCTGTTATTTTTGATGTTAGAGTTGGAATTCTGTTCATGTGACTATCTTCTTTTAGGTTTCTTGAAAGATTACTTTCTTGCTTTTTCTAGGGCATAGTTTCCCTCCTTGTGTTGGAGTTTCCCTTTATTATCTTTTGAAGTGCTGGATTCCTGGAAAGATATGGTATAAATTTGGTTTTCTCTGGAATACTTTGGTTTCTCTATCTATGGTAATTGAGAGTTTTGCTGGGTATAGTAACCTGGGATGTCATTTGTGTTCCTTTAGAGTTTGTATGACATCTGTCCAGGATCTTCTGGCTTTCACAGTCTCTGGGAGAGAAGTCTGGTGTAATTTGAATAGGTCTGCCTTTATATGTTACTTGACCTTTTCCCCTTACTGCTTTTAATATTCTTTCTTTGTTTTGTGCATTTGGTCTTTTAACTATTAGGTTACAGGAGGAATTTCTTTTCTGGTCCAGTCTATTTGGAGTTCTGTAGGCTTCTTGTATGTTCATGGGCATCTCTTTCTCTAGGTTTGGGAATTTTTCTTCTATAATTTTTTGAAGATATTTATTGGACCTCTAAGTTGAAAATCTTCACTCTCATCTATACCTATTATGCTTTAGTTTTGTCTTCTCATTGTGTGTTAGATTTTCTGGATGTTTTGAGTTAGGATCTTTTTGCATTTTGCATTTTCTTTGATTGTTGTGTCAATGTTTTCTATGAACCTTCTGCACCTGAGATTCTCTCTTCTATTTGTTGTATTCTGTTGTTGATGCTTGCATCTATGGCTCCTGATTTCTTTCCTATGTTTTCTATCTCCAGAGTTGTTTCCCTTTGTGATTTCTTTATTGTTTCTACTTCCATTTTTAGATCCTGGATGGTTTTGTTTAATTCCTTCAGCTGGTCGGTTGTGTTTTCCTGTAATTCTTTAAGGGATTTTTGTGTTTCCTCTTTAAGGGCTTGTACCTGTTTAACTGTGTTCTCCTGTATTTCTTTAAGGGAATTATTAATGTCCTTAAAATTCTCTATCAGCATCAGGCGATATGATTTTAAATCTGAATCTTGCTTTTCTGGTGTGTTGGGATATCGAGGCCTTGCTGTGGTGGGAGTACTGGGTTCTGAGGATGCCAAGTTTCATGGTTTCTGTTGGTAAGATTCTTCCTTTGCGTTTCGACATCTGGTAATTTATGGTATTAGATGTTCTTGCTGTCTCTGGCTGGAGCTTGTTTCTCCTGTGGGTCTATAAGCCTGTGTGAGCACTCTTGGGAGATCAGCTCTCTCCTGGCAAGACCAGTACACAGAGGGCTGAGGATCAGCCCTACCTCCTGGTTGCAGATGTAGGCCTATAGGACCCTGCTCCAGCTGATCTGCTGTTTTTGCAACCTGTGTGCTTCTGTGAGTGGACCCACCTTAGAGAGTCACTGGAGAAAAAAATTCTTAGTCTCCATTTTAATTACCATGGATATAATTTTTTCTCATGGACAATATGGATATTTGTAAATATATTGATTGTTAGAGTTTTGATGTTGAATGTTTTCCGTGTTAAAGGTGTAGACCCCAAAACACCACTGAGAGGTGGTAAAGCCATTACGAGATGAGTCCAAGGAGGGGGAGGACTTTGGGTCATGGAACATGTCCTGGAAGGAGTTGTGGAACCATGCTCACTTCCTTTCTTTCTGCTGATGCCTGGCTTGGGTTGGAAGTGGTCCTGTTCCACCATGTTCCCTTACTTTTGCCATCCAACAGAGGCAATCATCAGCAGAGACTTACAACAATGGGGCCACTCAGCCATGGACTTAAACTCCCCCAAACAATGGGCTAAATACAACTTTCCTTGCCAAGTTTATTCATCTCAAACAGCATGATACAATGTGGAAAGCTTTCACTTACAGTGGGATAAGTAAGTAATCTCCTCACTAGAGGATTCTGCTCCCTCCATTAGCAAGAAGTCACTGTTGAGCTGGAGGCTTAGTGCCTTTACCCTCTCACTGTTCAGGGATCCTAAGAAGGTGTCTATTGTTCAAACTCAGAGTGATGCAAAGCTGAGAAGATAGATACCAAAATATCTACCAAAAGAGATGATAGACACAAGATTATAAATCAAAAAATAACTAGAATTTTCTGGGCACACATGATATATTACACTGAGCCACATAGCTGGTGTAGAAATGGATTCTAGCCAGACAACAACAACAACAACAAAAAAGGCAGGACTAGCAGTGCCACAGATTGGGGTGGGGAGAAACACCTGTTAGTGGATATCATTCTGGCCTGACAAACTGGGGGATACATAGAGTCTTGCAATCTTGCAATCTCTTACTTCCCCTCCATCTCCCACCTAGTCTCCCTCCTCCCACTGTCCATTCCATTGGTTGTATGAAGTAGGCAGTCACAGCTCAAGCTGGACAGTAAGTAACATCTCCTTCTGGCTAGCAGGTTCCCAGTACACACTCAAGTGCAGGAGTTGTGTGAGAACAAGATCCCCTGCATCAGCTGCTACTGACACCTCCCTGAGGGGAGGCAACAAAAAGATGAGATGCTTATATACATTATACAAGAAAGAGTTAAGGGATACAATGCCTGGGGGAAAATACTGACCATGACCATCTAAAGGAAGAAGAAGGCAAAGTACAAAGGAAATGAGATCAGAATCATAACAGGAACACTGATCACAATAAAAGGAAGAAAGCATCCCACACTCTACCTATACCAAAACTCTCTTCTAAGTGCTTTTCCTGCATTTCAACTCAGTCCACACCACAATCATCTAAGGCAGATACTGTCTGAGAAAAAATTATGTTCACTCTTTTTAAAAGGCAAGGGAGAGTATTCAAGACTATTGCACTGGGTATAGGAAGCACTGTGGTAGATTTAGCTATAGAGAAGAGACATACTGAGCTTGACTTCAAACACACCAGCGGAAGAAAGGAGTTTGTCACTGGAGAGTGGGTTAAGCAGGAGTGATGGGGGAAGTAATTCACAGTAAATATAGGGATAAGGGAGATAGTGAGATATGAGGAGAGCAATCAGATATGGAGAACAGGGAGGAATTGTCATGTAATAGTTTTCTTGTTAAACTGGACTCTTTATGGTCAGAAACTGAAGTACAAGCTGTTATGAATTACAGATCTCAGAGAGTCTGGCCCCAGTCTGTCAGGCAGAGCCTCTTTGTCCATTCTACATTGATCCTTATTTGCAGAACAGCAGTTTGCCAGTTTATACTGCAGTACATGACAGAAAGGGCATTTAAGTCTGTCTGTGCCCAGTTCCAGAGTCTGGGGTTGGACAATGTTATTGGCAACAAATACTGAGCACTGCTACTGCATTCTGTGTTGAAAGAAAAGAAGGATCAAAACAATGAATCTAGAACGTTCTCAAGAATCTTTCAAGTTCTCCCACTGTGATGGCTAGCTTTTATGGCAACTTGACACAAGTTAGAGTCATTTTGGAAGCAGGAACCTCAATTGGGAAAATTTCCCCACCCGATTGGCCTGTGGAGAAGCCCATGGTACATTCTTTTGATTGAGAATTGATGTGAGAGCCCCAGGTCACGGTGGGTGGGGCTGCCCTTAGGCTGCTGGTCCTGGGTTCTATAAGAAAGCTGGATAAGTAAGTCTTGAGGAGCAATAAAGACAGCAGCATCCTCCACAGCCTGTTTGTCAGCTCCTGTCTCCAGGTTTCTACCCTGTGTGAGTTCCTGCCCTGACTTCCATCATCAAGTGCAATGATGAAAGTGTGGGCCCAAGACTGTGACCTGAGAGTAGTAACTGAAAGAAAGTCTTTCCTTCTGAAGTTGTTTATGGTCATGATATTTTATCACAGCAATAGAATCTCCAAGTAAAACCCTACTAAGAGAGCAGCATAATGGCCACAGTGAATGAGGTCCACTAGGTATAAATTATAAAGCTAAATCCTTCTACTTAGATTCACACACATCATTAAACATTTTCAATACCTTTGATACCTAAAAGGCTTAGCAGATGGTGCTTTGATTTTCAAAATATCTGGTAAGAGAGATTCTCGTGTTCTCAGTCGTTGATTAGAGTTAGAACTGACCACCAACACCACAAGGATTTGGGGATCTAAGAACCATATCAATATTCCTGTTGACAAAACTCTTCTTATTAAAAGCCTAAATGATATGATAAATTAAATTCATCAATTCAAACATATCTAAACTTTTTTATTTCATCTTGGAAAATGATGACTTCACATAAGTCTGCTGTCATGTCCTCAAAGTGTTGCTGTCTAATGAACGATACTATTGCCTGAGAGATTATTATAATATTACATTTTTATCTTTTGCACATTAAAAATAGAGAAGGACTCACCCTGACAAATAGAATTCCAATTTAACCCTCCACCTAGGAGGTTCTTCTGATTGTACTAATATCAATCCTTGTTCAAAAACAGTTCAGGCAATATGATGTTTGGATGTCATACACTAGAATATTATATGAATAATTGAAAGAATCAACTTCTAATTCACCATGTATAACTGAGAAATGGAGAAGCCGACACAATGGAGAAAAAACTCAGTGGAACTGCACAAAGTGAATTAAACATACCATAAAGCTTCCTAATAGGATCTTCCTTGCCATAAGGCAATGAGAAATGGAATGTTCTGGAAACAAACAAATCCTAAAGTATAGTTTGGTGAGTACGGCACTTTTCCTCACAGCAACTGAGACTTTCAGTAAGGAATTTCACAAAGTTAAGTTTTCTATTGGGAAAAGGCAATTAAAAAGGGAAATATATCTAAAGGACTTGGTTTTATAGGCACTGCTCCAGGGACAATGGGAAACGATACGAATGTGACATTTATAACTACTCTCCTGCATGGCAGTGCTGTCAGGAGGCCTAGGTGGGCAACTTTGATGTGTTTGCACTATATTGTCTTTATGAATTCATGCTTATCTTTAGGAGTTGGAGGGATATATTTAGAAGTAGGAATGGCCGTGTTAACCTCAGACCATTAATGGCACTGCTTGCTTGTTCTCTGTAATGATGACTTGTACTGTTCCTCCCATCAAAAGGCCAACTGTCCCTCTTCGACTGTTGTTTTTATGTGTGACATGCTCTGGAAGTAGCATATGAGCAATGGGGAGGGCACATATTGAAAATGCACAAGCATAAGATAGCTAGATCTTCTTTCCCTCTGACATACCTCTGAACATGGCAGGGTAAATTTCCTCATACCAAAAATGCGAAACCCCGGGAACAGGCAACCTCTCACCAAACTCACGTGTGTGTGTGTGTGTGTGTGTGTGTGTGTGTGTGTGTGTGTGTGTGTGTATACATATACATATCATCTTGATCAAGAATTTGAGCCCATTCTTAACCACTATTTATATCATCTCTCTGCAGGATAAATATCCAGTGCAGATAAAAAGAAGCATGGCATACTTAAAATCTTAGTTTCTCTGTGGGTCACAATCCTTTTGGGGGATCACATACCAGATGTCCTACATATCAGATATTTACATCACAATTCATAACACTAAAATTTATAGTTCTGAAGTAGCAAGAAAATAATTTTGTGGTTGGGATCACAACAACATGAGGGGCTGTATTAGAAAGCATTCGGAAGGTTAAGAACCACTGATATAGAGTGGCAGGCATCTCACTGAGAGTGTTAGGAAAACTACTCAATGGCAGAAAGAGTTTGGGATAACCTAGAAGCATGAAAGAGATTTTTACTTAGCCCCACCTACTCATTTATACACATAGTTTTAAGATAATCACACAAAACTCTCACTAAGCTGGGGGGGGGGCTCCTTTAGAGAAAATGAAAATAAAAATCCCCCCTTTTATACATGCCACGATTTAAATACAATAAAGCTTCCACACATATCTGTGTATAGGCCATACATATGTATGTGCATTTAAATATGTTTATTGAACATTTCTTCATGTGAGTTACTGTACAGGATGTAAGGAGTCTCACACTTAATAATATATGTGCTGTTTGGCTTCTGTTTCAAAAGTCAGCCGATTATTAACACTGGAATGAAGCCCTTGCATACCATGATCTTATTCTGTCATGTAACTAGGCTGTATATTTGTCTTTTTCCCTTTCATTCTTAATATGAGCAGCCAATGAGTCATTACAAAAAAATTGTCCTTTTAAGGTTAGTACTAAAGAGATACTTTAAATTACACTAATCATAAGGTTTAAAAGTCTATACCTTTGACCTATCTCTGTTAAGAAATCTACTTTCTTATTCCCCTGGGCTTTAGCATAGATCCACGGAAGCTGGAGACAGAGCACTCTCAGGCAAGTGTTTACCACTGAAGTTGCAAATCTGTGTCTCTCACTTTTAAGTGCACATGAGAAAAGAGTCTTCCGTTGGAGTTTCATTCCAGAAAAAAAATGAGGAGGGAGAAGGAGCGAGGGCTTACATCTGGAGACAGTTAAGCTTTGTGGCTGTTTCTCTCCTGCAGCCATCTTGCTTGGGCTTACAAATGCCTGTGTTTCTTAATGTTTTAAGTTTATTAGGAAAGGAAAAAATATAGCGTATTTTTGTAGAGAAAATCTAGTGGTTTATTTATGTTGTTAACCTGCTTTTGCCCTGGATATATTGACCAGGAAGAAGCTATTAAGTAAAATTGAGAGGGCTTGGGGAAACTTTAAATTTTGTTTAGCAATTAATTATTGGGCACAATTAGAGTTCACAATAAGAGTCACACAGAGAGTGTCCTGAGCGTGTTTGTATCTCTGTGTATACATGTGCATGCGTGCACATGTGCATGTGTATATGCACACACATATTCCTGTATGTGAATGCAGACACATACGTGAATGACATATTCATGAAAGCCAGAGGACTATTTAGGTGTAGTTCCTTATCTTTCACCTTATTTGACAAAAGATTTGTTGTTGACCACTACATATACCAGGCTAACTGGCACAAGTTTCAGGAAAGTCTCTTGTAGCCACTTCCCATCTCACTGTAAGAACACTGGAATTACTGTCATTTACCACACACAACTTTACATGAGTTCTTGGGATTCAGAATCAGGTCTTCACACTTGTGCAGCAAGCACTTTACCCACAGAGCAACTCCTATGCTCCCTAAAGAACCTCTTTTAGATGGCTTGGAAACTTTGATGTCTTCATATATCCGTTCCTGCTCTGCTCCTGCATTGGAGTCACTGTGGACTGGAGACTAAATGGGCTTAAGAATCCTGCTAATGTTGCCCACACACCTGCTAGAATCATCAGAGAGTGACCCACCCTTGCTCTAACCTCTCTTGTCTGCCAACCTGCATCATTAGGTTAAAGGAAGAGTGATTCTGGCATAGAAGATCATTATGACATGGAAAAGAATGGCTCACTTACGTCAAAATGTGAGCTACTTTGTATCTCACTGCCGTAAGTTGCTTAAAGAAGAAAAAAATTACCAAAATGTTCAAAACCCTTCATTAAGGTTGTTGAGAAGGAATACTTTTGAAAAGTTCTTTTGCTTACAAATAAGTTAGGTTCCAAGAAGCAGTTCACAAGTGAGTTCCTGAGTCAACTCACAGGCAGCCTTCCCTGAGGCATTTCCTCAGGGCATGAGCAAGCCCTTTGAATTCTGAAAGCTGGGCAGAAAGTCCTCCCACTCGGTGAGAAGTACACTTCTCCCATGAAGTCCTTGCAGAGCTGGTTCCTCAGTACTGAGATCTACAGATGGGTGTGCAGCTTCCATATATAAAGGAGCACAATATGTGCATATAACGTGTACCCAGGCTATAAGTCATCTCTAGAATACTTGTAATACTCAAAATAATCACGGGTGATGCAAATAGTTGTTATATTACATAGGGAATGATGGAAAGGTTGTTAGAACAACACATTCTTTTCAAATACTTTTGACCCACGTTTTATGGAATGTATCTACATATGACCCACAGATAGAGTTGAGTGTACTCCCTCAAGGGTCCCCGCTGTAGTGTTCTACATTTATTTGTGATATGTAAAAAAGCAAACCAGCATCCTTCCTCTAAAAATGTATAATTCCTCAGCTACTGAGCCCAAAGACACTGAATGAGGTAAAGTGCCTGATAAAGACTTCAAAGATTTACTAGTAAAGACAAGCAAAACCTGAAAGAGACTAAACCACGTAGATTAATTCAACCCTGGATCTAGAGAGGAAAGTCAGTGCCAAAGAAGAAAAAGCCGGCAGAATGGATGAGAAAATCAGAACTCTGAAGAGCATACTCAGAAGCATGGGGGACAAAACTCCAGCAGAATCATTCAGATTTCTCTTTTTTAGAAAAATAGAAAGGTTGGAAATGATTCAAAGAGAACTCACAGTGGAAAATATCAGCAATAAACCATTGAGCTAGAGGACGAAGTCAGTAAAATACTACAATCAAACAATGTTAGGGGAAAAATAAGCAAATACAACCACAGAACACAAGAATTCTGAGATCCAATCAAGAGGCCATGCCTAAAATTCCATGGGCAGGAAGAAGAGCTGAGGTAAACACAAAGGAATAAAAAGTCTGTTCAATGAAATTACAACAAGCACTTTTCAAAATCTCCAGAAATGGGCATCATCCAAACATAAAGACATTTACAGTTCCAAATTGGGATGAGAGCAGAACATATCCATGACATACTATACTTCAGAGGACAAATTAGTACATTATTTTTTTAAAAAAAGAAAAAACAAAAAAATTTTTTGAAGGTATAAGGGGGAAATGCCAACTCAGAAAGCTACACATGTCTAATCTCTCATCCTTAACCTTAAATCCAAAACTAATAAGAGGGAGAGTAAGGATGATGGCCTGGGCAGCACAGTAGAGCTCACCCAGGTGGCATGGGTGTGGGCATGGGTGAGTTGTCCGAGGGTATGAAAGCAGGAGGTCTGGCCCCACATTTGTCAGCTGTGGCACTGGGTGAGCTAGCCAAGGGCAGTGCTGGAGAGCTCGACCTAATGGTGTGGGTGCAGGAGAGCCATCTGGATAACCAATGAGCTAGTGACCAGGCTCAGATCCAGAGCTTTGAGTTGGTCCACCCCAACATCTACCCCATCAATGAACCACTGGAACTCCTGAAGCATCACATCCTGCAGATAAAAGCTGCAGGATCTCCATGATAAAGAACAGCAACAGGATGCCTGACAGGAGTTCCAGTGAGGACCCAGTACTGATGGTGGAACAGGAGCCAGAGGCCTCAAACCAGATCAATTACTCACTAAAATGAACATTTGCAAGCAAAGAAGTATGGACAAAAGATATTCTGCTACACATTACAGCTTCTACCACATGCTATTTTGTCTTGTTTTGTTTATGTACTTATTTTTTATTTTCCTTTGTGGGAAGAGGTTGCAAAGGGGATACAAAGAAATGGAGAGAGAAGTGGAATTGGGGTGCATGATGTGAAATTTACAAAACATGAATAAAATGTTTAAAAAATAAAAGAATAATAATGACACGTGTCAGCCCTAATAAGTAACTGCCAGCAAGATCATTATATTCAGCAATGTTATCTTTAGAAATAACAAAGAAAAGAGTGATGGTTCTGGACAAGAGCAAATTAAGAGAATTCATAACCACGAAGCAAACATCTCAGAAGACACTTAAAGGAATTTCTACATAGAAGAGGAAGACCATCTCAAGGATGAGAACACTGCCAAGAATAAAATTCATGAAGGAAATAGGTGATCAAGAAAGAGCTAGGAAGGAATCTATCATGGCCAACAGTCAACCAGTAAACCTCTAATACTAATAAGAGGGGTATGATAAATAATAATCCAACCAGAAAAAGCACCAATAAAATTACAGGAATTAGTAATTATCTTCCAATGGTGACTTTAAATGTAAGTGGACTCTGTTCACTAATAAGAAACCCCAGCCTTTTGTCTCCAAGAAACATACCTCACTGCTAAATACACTCACAGTCTGAAGAGCCAAAGGATGTAAGATAAACTGTTAAGCAAATTGAAGCCCCAAACAAGCTGGCCTAGCTATTCTGAAATCTGATAATGTTAGTTTCAGACCAAAATTGGGGGAAAGAAACATATAAGGTCACTACCTAGCAATAAAGGGCACAATTCACCACAAATATATAATAAATATATATGCACTAAATAATTGGGGCTCTCTGTCTCATGAAACAGCAATGGGCATGGATGGTTAGATAGATCTTTATGCAATAATAAAGAATGACTTCATCAGGCCATTCAAATAAAAAATTAACAAAGAAACTCCAGAACAAAACCATAGCATAGGTCAAATGGACTTAACAGTATCAGGTTATTCCAACCAAGATACCAAGTATGCATTTTCTTAGCTGAGTATGGGGCCTTTTGTAAGACAGATAACATTCTAAGGCACAAGTGAAGTCTTGCCAAATGGTAAAGAGTCAACATAATAACAATTTCTTATACCTTATCAGTTCACAGTATAATAAATTGAATAACAAGAAAAATTGCAATAATTGTACAACTACACAAACGCTGAATGATGCAGTCTTGAATGACAGATGAATCCCTGAAGGAATAAGGGAGGAGATTTTTTTTTTAGTTCCTAGAGTCAGATGAAAATTAAAACAACTTACCAGAAACTCAAGAATATAACGGCATTGCCAGAGGGTGGTGGCACATACCTTTAATCCCAACACTCAAGAGACAGAGGTGGGTGGGTCTCTGTGAGTTTGAGGTCAGCCTGGCTTATAGATTGAGCTCCAGAAAAACCAGGGCTACACAGAGAAACCCTGTGACAGATAGATAGATGGATAGGTAGGTAGATAGATAGATAGATAGATAGATAGATAGATAGATAGATGGATAGATAGATAGATAATTGATAGATAGATGATAGATAGATAGATATAGAGATATAGATAAAAAAGCAACAACAACAAAAAGAATATAGCTACAGTATTTCTAAAATGAAAGTTTATGACTACAAATGCTTACATATAAAAAAAGACCTCAAACAAATAATGCACTTCATGGAGTTAGGATAATAAGAACTACCTATACCCGAAACTTACAGATGGAAAGGACCAATGAAAATTAGGGAATAAATTAATGAAACAGAAAGTATAAGCATAATACATAGGGAAAAATCAATGAGTTAATTCTTTGAAATCCTAAACAAAACTGACAAATCCATAGCTAAACTAAAGAAAAGAGAAAGGAAACACAAAGTAATAAGATTAGTGAGGTTCCTCCATATCCCAATGAAATATAGAGTATCATTAGAGAATATTTTGAAATATATACCAGAAAGGCTGAAAAACTATAAGAAATAGATAAATTCTTAGACATATCCAGCCTGCCAAGATTAAATCGAGTATAAACAACTTAAGCATTTCCATAACAATCCATAGCATTGAAGAAGTAATAAAGTTTCCCAGCAAAGACAAGACTGGGATTGAAAGGACTCACTGCCAAAGTCTACTAAGCTTTTAAAGTAGAGTCAGCTCTTCTTTAACATCAGTGTTCCACAAACAGCTCTAAAAAGATAGTAGGCAGAAGAAAAATACCAAACTCATCCCTTGAAGCCAGAATCACTTTGATACCAAAACTACAGAGCAACACAACCCCACAAAAATAAACTGGGTCAGGTTCCTTGGTGGGCATAAAATTGTCAATAAAATTCTAACAAACTTGATACAAAAGCACACTGAGCTGAGCACACAGCAAGAACAAGTTGGTTTCCTTCCAGGCATGCAAGCTTGTCCTGTGTGCAAATCAATAGCTATAAGACACTACATGAACAGACTTATTTTTTTTGAGAATTAATTTTTTTATTAGGTATTTTCCTCATTTACATTTCCAACGCTATCCAAAAAGTCCCCAATACACTCCCCCACCAATCCCCTACCCACCCACTCCCACTTTTTGGCCCTGGCGTTCCCCTGTACTGGGGCATATAAAGTTTGCAAGTCCAATGGGCCTCTCTTTCCAGTGATGGCCGACTAGGCCATCTTTTGATATATATGCAGCTAGAGTCAAGAGCTCTGGGGTACTGGTTAGTTCATAATGTTGTTCCACCTATAGGGTTGCAGATCCCTTTAGCTCCTTGGGTACTTTCTCTAGCTCCTCCATTGGGGGCTGATCCATCCATAGCTGACTATGAGCATCCACTTCTGTGTTTGCTAGGCCCCGGCACTGTCTCACAAGAGACAGCTATATCTGGGTCCTTTCAGCAAAATCTTGCTAGTGTATGCAATGGTGTCAGCGTTTGGAAGCTGATTATGGGATGGATCCCTGGATATGGCAGTCTTTAGATGGTCCATCCTTTCATCACAGCTCCAAACTTTATCTCTGTAACTCTTTCCATGGGTGTTTTGTTCCCAATTCTAAGAAGGGGCACAGTGTCCACACTTTGGTCTTCGTTCTTCTTGAGTTTCATGCGTTTAACAAATTGTATCTTATTTCTTGGGTATCCTAAGTTTTTGGGCTAATATCCACTTATCAGTGAGTACTAAGCCTGATAAACAGCTTCAATGAAGTAGCTGAATATAAAATTAACTCAAGCAAGTCAATGGCCTTTCTGTACACAAAGTATAAACAGGCTGAGAAATTAGGGAAACAAAACCTTTCTCAATAGTCACAAACAATATGAAATACCTTGGCGTGACTCTAACTAAGGAAGTGAAAGATCTGTATGACAAGAACTTCAAGTCTCTGAAGAAAGAAATTAAAGAAGATCTCAGAAGATGGAAATATCTCCCATGCTCATGGATTGGCAGGATCAACATTGTAAAAATGGCTATCTTGCCAAAAGCAATCTACAGATTCAATGCAATCCCCATCAAAATTCCAACTCAATTCTTCAACGAATTAGAAAGGGCAATCTGCAAATTCATCTGGAACAACAAAAAACCTAGGATAGCAAAAACTCTTCTCAAGGATAAAAAAACCTCTGGTGGAATCACCATGCCTGACCTAAAGCTGTACTACAGAGCAATTGTGATAAAAACTGCATGGTACTGGTATAACGACAGACAAGTAGACCAATGGAACAGAATTGAAGACCCTGAGATGAACCCACATACCTATGGTCACTTGATCTTTGACAACGGAGCAAAAACCATCCAGTGGAAAAAAGACAGCATTTTCAACAAATGGTGCTGGCACAACTGGCGGTTATCATGTAGAAGAATGCAAATTGATCCATTCCTATCTCCTTGTACTAAGGTCAAATATAAGTGGATTAAGGAACTCCACATAAAACTAGAGACACTGAAACTTAAAGAGGAGAAAGTAGGGAAAAGCCTCGAAGATATGGGTACAGGGGAAAAATTCCTGAATAGAACAGCAATGGCTTGTGCTGTAAGATCGAGAATCGATAAATGGGACCTCACAAAGTTGCAAAGCTTCTACAAGGCAAAAGACACCTTCAATAAGACAAAAAGACCACCAACAGATTGGGAAAGGATCTTTACCTATCGTAAATCAGATAGGGGACTAATATCCAATATATATAAAGAACTCAAGAAGGTGGACTCCAGAAAATCAAATAACCCCATTAAAAAATGGGGCTCAGAACTGAACAAAGAATTCTCATCTGAGGAATACCGAATGGCAGAGAAGCACCTGAAAAAATGTTCAACATCCTTAATCATCAGGGAAATGCAACTCAAAACAACCCTGAGATTCCACCTTACACCAGACAGAATGGCTAAGATGAACAGACTTAAAGACAAGTCATGTCCCATGTGAATACATCTTATAGGGGCTTTGAATACGCTCACTATTCCTTCATGGTAAAAGCCCTAAAAAAAATTAATAGAAGGAATATATTCCAACATAATAAAGGCTATATATGACAATTATGTAACTAGTGTTATATTAAATGGAGAAAAACTGAGAACATTTCCTCTAAAATCTGGAATGAGACAGGGGTACCCACTCTCTCTACTCTTTTTTAACAGTCCCTTCCCTTTCTCCTTAGAAAAGGGGGATCCCCTCTTTGGGGACCACTCTGTCCTAGGATATCTAGTCCCAGCAGGACTAGGCATATCCTCTCCCACTGAGGCCAGCCAGGTAGAGAGAAGGGGATCCAATGGCAGGGAACAGAGACAGAGACAGCCCCTGCTCCACATGTTAGGGGACCACATGAAGTCTAAGCTGCACATTTCCTACAAATGTGTAGGGGGCCTAGATCCAGCTCATGCATTCTCCATAGTTGGTGGTCTTGCTTTTTCAACATAATTTTAGCTATAGCAACAAAACAAGAAAAATAAATGCAAATAGAAAAGGAAGAAATAAAATTAATTCCTGTTTGCCTGTCACATAATGCTATATTATATATTTATTAGAGCCTAAAACTCCTCAAGAAAAATTTCAAAATGATAAGTACTTTGATAAAGATATCAGGGCACAAAATCAAAATATAAAAATCAGTTGCTCAGGGGTTGGGGATTTAGCTCAGTGGTAGAGCACTTGCCTAGCAAGCAGAAGGCCCTGGGTTCAGTCCTCAGCTCTGGAAAAAAAAAATCAGTTGCTCTTCTACATACTAATAGCAAACTCACCAAAGAAACAACCAGTTTTCTAAAAATCCCAATTTAAAAAAATCCCATTCACAATAGCTTCAAAAATAATAAAGTATCTAGAAATAGCCTGAATTATGAAAGTGAAATATCCCAACAATAAAAACTTTAAGATGCCAAACAAGACACTAGAAAATGGAAAGTCACTCATGCTTAATTATTAATTGGCACAATTAATATTGTTAAAATGGCCATATTTCCAAAAGCAACGTACAAATTCAACACAATTTCTATTAAAATTCCAATGACTTTTTCACAGAACTAAATAAAATAAATTCTAAATTCTACAATAAAGCATTAAAAAACCTCAAATAGCCAAATCAGTCTTTACCAGAAAGAGCAATGTGTAAGGTACAACATCTGTTTTAAAATTATATTACAAAAGCATAGTAACAGAAACAGCATGGAACAAAGTAGCATGGAACAAAGTAGCAAGCATGAGATAGACATTTAAAGCCACAGAATAAAACAGGAAGTAAGCCCGAACATACTGTTGGGAAAAGACAGCCACTTTAACAAACTGCACTTCCTTGTGCCGAATGACACTTTATCTGTATTTCTCACCCTGAATAAAAATGAATTCAGAGTGAATCAAATACTATAACTCTGAGATCTGAAACTGCTCGGGAAAAGCGGGTAAATCACTTCAAGACATAAGCACAGGCAAAGACTTTCTGAAAAGGACTCTATAACACAGGAAATACTCCCAAGAACTGATCAGTAGGATTACGTGAATTGTACATTTCTACATGGTAAAGGAAGTAATCACTAAAGAGAAGAGATTCCCCCCTCCAATCCCCACCACTGCCACCACTTGAGAAAAACACCTTGCCATCTACACATCAGACAAGGAACTAACATGTAGAGTCTATGAAGAACTGAAAACAACAACAACAATAACAACAACAAAAAAACACCAAATAAGGAAGTGGACCAATTAACTGAATAAATAATCCTGCAAAAAGAAATGCAAGTGACCAACACATGTTTGAAAAATATCCCTGTATCCTTGTACATAAACCCACTTTTGGATTCCATCTCAATCCAGTCAGAATGGCTAGCATCAAGGAAACATGTATCAACAAATAAGGAGGAGGAAACAGAGAAAGAGCAAGAAAGGAGATCTCTTACCCAATGCTGGTGGGATGAAAATATGTATAACCACTATGGAAACCAGAATAGAGTTTTCTCAAAAAACCTAAAAACCGTAACAACCCTGTGGTCCAGGGCAAATGTCTGGAAGTTCACATTAGCAGAGATTTATCTTCATGCCCTTGAGGATGCTGCACTGTTCACAACAGCCAGGAAACAGAACCAACCTAGATGTTCACCAACAGATGAATGAATAAAGAAAATATGGTACACATACATGTGGAGTTTTATTAACTATAAGGAAAAATGATATCATGACATGTGTGTAAAAATAGATACAACAGTAAATCATTATGTTAAGTGAAATCACCCAGACTCAGACAAAAATTTACCTTTCTTTCCTATGTAGAATGTGCACCATAAGTTTATGTGTGTGTCGGGGTGGGGGGGGGGGAGGATCATGAGACTAGAAAGGGGATCTGAAGTGACAGGCAGAAAGAGAGTCATAGAATCAATTTGGTATGAAAGCAGAAGGGGAAAGTATTTGGGCGAAGGAAGAAACCAGCCAGGGGGAGGCAGGGAGTATGAAAGAGAGTTGGGGAAACAGACAAGAAGGACAAAGCATAATGATACACATGAACTAAAATGTTGCATCTACGGGAGGGGAGACCATTGGTTCTGTGGAGGCTCGATGCTCCAGCGTAGGGGGATGCTAGGGCGGTGAGGCAGGAGTGGGTAAGTGGGCATGGAACACCCTCATAGAAACAGGGAGGAGAGGAATTGGATAAAGGCATTTGAGGAGGGGAAACTGGGAAATGTAAATAAATGAAAATAAATGAAATATAAATAAATAAAATATACAATAAAAATAAAAACAAAAAATGTTATAATCAAACACAGTGTTTTGTGTGTTGTATTAAAAATTAATAAAAGCGAAATTTAAATCGCGCAGGCTGGCAGCACGAGACACAAAGTCTGAGGGCTGAAGGGTAGCAGACTTTTCCACAGCCGCCGACCCGCAGCTTGAGTATCCCACACCGCCTTTCGTGGAAGTCTGAGCCAGCTGTACAGCTTTCCTCCTTGTTCCTGCAACCATGTCCACGAACAAGAATGCTAACTTACCAGCTGCCCGACTTAACAGATTCAAGAACAAGGCGAAGGACAGTACAGAAATGTGTCGCCGCCGAATAGAAGTTAATGTGGAACTCAGGAAAGCTAAAAAAAAGATGAGCAGATGCTGAAAAGGAGAAAGGTCAGCTCCTTTCCTGATGATGCTACTTCTCTGCTACAGGAAAACCGGAACAACCAAGGTACTATAAATTGGTCTGTTGAGGACATTGTTAAAGGCATAAACAGTAACAATTTGGAAAGCCAGCTCCAAGCTACTCAAGCTGCTCAGAAATTGCTTTCTAGAGAGAAACAGCCTCCTATAGACAACATCATCTGGACTGGTTTGATCCCAAAATTTACGTCCTTCTTGGGCAAAACTGATTTGAGTCTGCTTGGGCACTCACCAACATTGCTTCTGGAACATCTGAACAGACCAAAGCTGTGGTGGATGGAGGTGCTATCCCAGCATTTATTTCTCTCTTGGCATCTCCCCATGCTCACATCAGCAAGCAAGCTGTATGGACTCTTGGAAACATTGCTGGTGATGGTTCAGCTTTCCGAGACTTAGTTATCAAACACGGTGCAATTGACCCACTGTTGGCACTTCTTGCAGTTCCTGATCTGTCATCCTTGTCCTGTGGTTACTTATGTAATCTTACCTGGACACTTTCAAACCTTTGTCGAAACAAGAACCCTGCACCTCCCTTAGACGCTGTTGAGCAGATTCTTCCTACTTTAGTTCCACTCCTGCACCACAGTGATCCAGAAGTATTAGCAGATTCCTGCTGGGCCATTTCCTACCTGACTGATGGGCCAAATGAGCTCATTGAGATGGTTGTGAAGAAAGGAGCTGTTCCCCAACTTGTGAAGCTTCTAGGAGCTACTGAACTGCCCACTGTGACTCCCGCACTAAGAGCCATAGGGAATATTGTCACTGGAACAGATGAACAGACTCAGAAAGTGATAGATGCAGGAGCACGTGCAGTCTTTCCCAGCCTGCTAACAAACCCAAAAACTAATATTCAGAAGGAGGCCACGTGGACAATGTCGAACATTACAGCTGGACGCCAGGACCAGATACAGCAAGTTGTGAATCACGGCCTAGGCAGACTTTAAGACACAGATGGAGGCCGTGTGGGCTATAACCATCTATACCAGTGGTAGAACTGTTGAGCAGATTGTGTATCTCCTTCATTGTGGGATAATAGAACCTTTGATGAACCTCTTGAATGCAAAAGATACCAAGATTATTCAGGTTATTCTTGATGCCATTTCAAATATCTTTCAGGCTGCAGAGAAACTAGGTGAGACAGAAAAGCTCAGTATAATGATTGAAGAGTGTGGAGGCTTGGATAAAATTGAAGCATTACAGAGCCATGAAAACGAGTCTGTATACAGGGCCTCATTGAACTTAATTGAGAAGTACTTCTCAGTGGAGGAAGAGGAAGATCAAAACATGGTGCCAGAAACTACCTCTGAAGGCTTTGCCTTCCAAGTTCAGGATGGTGCTCCCGGGACCTTTAACTTCTAATGTCCAGCCAAGGCACAAAGTTGTTAGCTGTGTGCTGTGCTATTCTGTATTCTCATAGATTTGTCTTACTGTTTCTCTACTAAGAACTCTTTTTAAATGTGGTTTGTTATTGTAGCACTTTTTACAAAAGAAACTATACTTGACCAGTTATAAACTATACATATTCTATGAAGCTGTCCTCTGAATTTATTTCTATGTGAAATTTCATACACTGTCATGTCCTGTAAATAAAGATTAAAGTTCTATTCTTTAAAAAATAAATTAATACAAGCAAGAATATGGATCAGTCAAAAAAACACATTGGATACGAAGGACATATGTTAGAATCTAATAACATTGTTTGACTTTTTCAAGTCAAAAGAAGCCACTGTGTTCATATGGAAAGTCACTTGAAAGCTATAGTTCTTCATTTATGACATCCTCAAATGTCACAGCAAATTCCATAACAGCTGACTTCCTAATTTCACTCCTTCACCATTCACACTTTGATCCACTAGGCATCACCGTAAATTGTCACAGACATTACCTGAGCAGTACAGACAGAGTGTTTCAGCTTTAAATACTTTCTGCAAATGCCTTGACCTCTCTGAAATTAGCATTGCACCAATAGGCACCTACCTTATGCTAGATTCTTCACCAAACATTTTACGACATTCGGTTTTACCAGGCACTTGCCTCTTCTTGCTCATCTTGTAGCTGTCTTGGGCATGAACTTTTCATATGTAGCTTGATCACCTCCATCTTTCAGAATCACATTAACCTGGGATAGTTTGTTAACCTAAGATTTCTCACCTTGTCTCACTACTTTAAGGGGTTTAAAGAAGTTACGTCTGCTTATTTGTTTGGGTATCTTTGTCCTCCTCCTATGTGCTTCCACTGTAAATATGAGCATTTCATCAATAGTGTTTTCAAGGGTTAATCACTTCTACACACATTCAGCATCTCCATGTCAATAACATCCCAAAACATCCCAAAATGAAGAATATGCATGACTAAACGCAACCAAACTCATGTCTCTAGCTGCATATGTAGCAGAAGATGGCCTAGTCAGCCATCAATGGGAAGAGAGGCCCCTTGGTCTTACAAACTTTATATGCCCCAGTACAGGGGAACACCAGGGCCAAGAATTGGGAGTGGGTGGGTAGGGGAGCAGGGCAGGGGGAGAGTATAGGGGACTTTTGGGATAGCATTTGAAATGTAAATGAAGAAAACATCTAATAAAAAATTGGGGAAAAAAGATGGCTTCTGTGTCTACGTGTTCTAGTGCAATGGTAGAGTACTTATTTAGCATGCACAAGGCCTTGAGTTCAATACCTAATATTTCATATACAAAAAGACAAAAAGTTTATGTGTCGTGATTCAGAAGTAAGTTGATATATATTTAAACTCCACATGTGTGATGGTTTGTATATGTTCAGCCTAAGGAGTGGCACTATTAGAAGGTGTGGCCCTGTTAGAGTAGGTATGGCCTTGTTGGAGTAGGTGTATCACTGGGGGTGGTAGGCTTTAAGACTCTCGTCCTAGCTGCCTGGAAGTCAATATTCTGCTAGTAGCCTTCAGATGAAGATGTAGCACTCTCAGCTCCTCCTGCACTATGCCTGCCTGGATGCTGCCATGTTCCAGCTGGTGATAATAGACTGAACTTCTGAGCCTGTAAGCTAGCCCCAATTAAATGTTGTCCTTTATAAAACTCGCCTTGGTCACGGTGTCTGTTCACATCAGTAAAGCCTTAACTAAGCATGTGAGAATTTGGATCTATGCATCAATATCTAGATTTCTGACCTCTGTGAACCACTAGATTAATATCACACTCAAGTTCTCCCATAGCAACTCTCTCTTGTCCTGAGTTGCAGGGCTTCTTCAGATCCCTATGGCCTTTCTGGTCAACCACAGTTAACACCTCGTCCTCCTCATTGACCAAGGAAGATATCGGGAACTTGTAGGCTCTGACCTTGAAAAGAAAAAGTATTTAGTGTATGGAACTCATACAATAGGCCCTTACACACAGAAATGAAGCCTGGTTTTGTTTCTAAGTTTACATGAGCTGATTTCTTTTCTATTATTCTTTGATAATTTCATACATATTATTAGATTTCTATTTCATACAAGTGATATATATATATATGTGTGTGTGTGTGTATATACATATATATATGTGTGTATATATATATATATATATATATATATATATATAGTCAACTCCCAAAAGAGGCCCCCTCCCACACCTATGTTTTTTATTTTGTTTTCAGTTTTGTTTTGTGAACCACTGAGTTTAAATAGGT
Source organism: Mus caroli (assembly GCF_978045245.1). NCBI lineage: Eukaryota > Metazoa > Chordata > Mammalia > Rodentia > Muridae > Mus > Mus caroli. The sequence goes on from NW_028227257.1 coordinate 168,881,614, forward strand.
TTATCTGAGAGAGAGAGAGAGAGAGAGAGAGAGAGAGCGAGAGAGAGAGAGAGTTAGTTTACTTCTTGATACTGAGAAACTTAATGATAACATATGCTTCTCTGACATTTAGGGGAAAAAACTGAGGGGTTTTTAAGAAACAAATTGGTCAGCAAGCTCTTGTTGGCATCCACAATAGTGTCTAGGTTTGGTGGTTGTTCATGGGATGGATCCCCAGGTGGGGCAGTCTCTGGATGGTCATTCCTTCAGTCTCTGCTTCCCACTTTGTCTTGCTGAGAGGAGCCTGATATAGCTGTCTCCTGAGAGGCTCTGCCAGTGCCTGACAAATACAGAAGTGGATGCTCACAGCCATCCATTGGACAGAGCACAGGGTCCCCAATGAAGGAGCTAGAGAAAGAACCCAAGGATCTGAAGGGGTTTGCAGCCCCATAACAACAATATGAACTAACCAGTATCCCCAGAGCTACCTAGGACTAAGCCAACAATCACAGAAAACACATGGTGGGACTCATGGCTCTGGCTGTATATGTAGCAGAGGATAGCCTAGTCAGTCATCAATGGGAGGAGAGGTCCTTAGTCCTGTGAAGGTTCTATGTCCCAGTATAGGGGAATGTCAGGGCCAGGAAGTGGGAGTGGGTAGGTTGGAGGGGGAAGGGAATAGGGACTTTCAGAGGAAAAACTAGGAAAGTGGATAACATTTGAAATGTAAATAAAGAAAATATCTAATAAAAAGAAAAAAAAGAAACAAATTGGTAAAATATGGAGAAAACTAAATGAAATTATTTAATGATGAAAAATCATTTTTTAAAATTATTACAATTGAGAAAACAACCTCCTGGTAATGATTAACACTTTGGTTGAGCACAATAGCAGATGCTTACAGGTCCAGCTAAAACACAAATGCCTTTAGCCCAGCCGTCCCAGTCTTGCCTGAAGTGGAAACGTAAGGGTTCTCTGGAGAGTCGGTTGGATGTGTTTTGCTGGGGCAAGCACATGAAGGAATGTTTAGCTGAAGCAGACACAGATGAAAGGATGTTCTGCAAGCACGTGAAAGGATTCTTTGCTAACAACACACATGAACTGGTCTGTAATTGCATTGCACAGGTGAGCTGTAGTTGTCGGGACTCCATAGAGTGTAATGTGCCAAAAAACTTCTGGTGCTGTGCTGCAGTTTCTTGGACTTGCTACTTCCAAGGACTCAGACTGATTGGCCGAGTGATGTCAGCTGAGACAGACAGACAGACACATGCTAAGGCACTTCCTGTGGACGATACAGAGGCTGAGCTTGGCTGGCTTACAGAGCTAACTGTGCAAAGCCTGTGGGTGTTGAATTTTTGGTGATCTTTGCTTCCCTGAGAGAGGCACATTGGGGAATGTCTCCTGGTGTTCCTCCTGGTCCCTGCTGCTGACTAGTGCCAGAGCTGAGATCTAGCTCTCTCTGCTAGGTAGTGCCACCACTGCTGATTCCCATACACTGGGACATCTATTGAGCCTTCACAGGACCAAGGAGCTCCCCTCCCGTTGATGCATGACAAGGCCATCCTCTGCTACTTATGCAACTAAAGGCATATGTACTCCTTGGTTGGTGGCTTAGTCCCTAGGAGCTATGGGGGGGGGGGCGGGTCTGGTTGGTTGATGATATTATTCTTCTTCCTATGGGGTTGCAAACCCCTTCAGCTCCTTCAGTCCTTCCTCTAACCCCTCCAGTGGGGACTCCACACTCAGTCCAATGGTTGGCTGTGAACATCTGCCTCTGTATTTGTAAGGCTCTGGCAAGGCCTCTTAGGAGACAGGTACATCAGGCTCCTTTCAGCAAGCATTTCTTAAAATCCACAATAGTGTTGGTTTTTGGTGACTGTATATGGGATGAATCCCCAGGTGGGACAGCTCTGGATGGCCTTTCCTTCAGTCTCTGTTCTACACCTTGTCTTCATATATACTCATGAGAGTATTTTATTCCCCTTTCTAAGAAGGACCAAAGCACCCACACTTTGGCCTTCCTTCTTCTTGAGCTTCATGTGGTCCTTGAATTGCATCTTGGGTATTCTGAGCTGATTTGGGCTAATATCCACTTATCAGTGAGGGCATACAGTTGCAGTAAATCTCCTCCCAAATATGCCCTGGCAATGAAAACACAACACAGTTAATATGATTACATGCTGTGTGCCTAGATTGGGCAGATCTACCACTACACTGCCATCTTCCACCTCTATGAGACCCCTTAGAACTTTCGGTTTCTCCAGGCCATGTACTTCTGCTCCACTTTTTTTCTTCTTCCTCCTCCTCCTCCTCTGTATCCTCTCCCTCTTCCATTTTCTCCTTCTTCTCTCCCCCACCTTCTGCTCCACCTTCCCTTTTATCTGCCCAATCATCAGCTCTCCTTTATTTTACAAATTAAGGTGGGAAGCAGGCTTACAGGAAATCACCTAAGTGCTGACTCATTCCTTATTCACAGCCACTCACAGGAGAACAGAATTAACATGAACTATAATTAGCCCCAGGGCTATCCACAACAGCACACCACATATGTTTTTGTGATTGAGTTACCTCACTCAGGATATTTTTTAGTTCCATTCATTGCCTAAGAATTTCATGAATGTACCACATTTTGTATATCCATTCCTCTGCTGAGGGACATCTGGGTTCTTTCCAGCTTCTGGCTATTATAAATAGGGCTGCTATGAACATAGTGGAGCATGTGAATCTTCTGGGTATATGCCCAGAGTGGTATAGCTGGGTCCTCAGGTAATGCTGTGTCCAGTTTTCAGAGGAACTGACATACTGATTTCCAGAGTGGTTGTGGGAGCTTGCAATGACATCAACAATGTTGAAATTAAAAATTAAAACTAAGGATGTTGAAATTTTCTTTAGGTGCTTCTCGGCCATTTGATATTCCTCAGTTGAAAATTCTTTGTTTAGCTCTGTACCCCATTTTTAATAGGGTTATTTGATTCTCTGGAGTCTATTTTCTTGAGTACTTTGTATATATTGGATATTAGCTCTCTATCTTATGTAGGATTGGTAAAGATCTTTTACCAATCTGTTAGTTGCCGTTTTGTGCTATTGACAGTGTCCTTTGTCTTACAGAAGTTTTGCAATCTTATGAGGGCCCATTTGTTAATTTTTGATTTTAGAACATAAGCCATTGGTGTTCTGTTCAGGAAAATTTCCCCTGTACCCATGTGTTCGCGGCTCTTCCCCACTGTCTCCTCTATAAGTTTCAATGTATCTGGTTCTTTATGTGGAATTCCTTGATCCACTTGGACTTGAGCTTTGTACAAGGACGTAAAAATGGACTGATTTACATTTTTCTACATACTGACCTCTAGTTGAACCACCACCATTTGTTAAAAATGCTTCCCCCACCCCCAACTGGATGGTTTTAGTTCCTTTGCTCTGTAATACAGCTTGAGGTCAGGGATGGTGATTTCCCCAGTTCTTTTATTGTTGAGAATAGTTTTAGCTGTCCTGGGTTTTTTGTTATTCTAAATGAATTTGCAAAATTGTTCTTTCTAACTCTATAAAGAATTGAGTTGGAATTTTGATGGGGATTGCAGTGCATCTATAGATTGCTTTCAGCAAGTTAGCCATTTTTACTATATTAATCCTGCCAATCCATGAGCATGGGAAATCTTTACTTCTAAGATCTTCTTCGATTTCTTTCTTCAGAGACTTGAAGTTCTTGCCATACATATCTTTCACTTGCTTGGTTAGAGTCATAACAAGGTATTTTATATTATTTGGGACTATTGTGAAGGGTGTTGCTTCCCTAATTTCTTTCTCAGCCTGTTTATCCCTTGAATAGAGGAGGCTACTGAATTGTTTGAGTTAATTTTATGTTCAGCCACTTTGCAGAAGTTGTTTATTAGCTTTAGGAGTTATCTTGTGAAATTTTGGGGGTCACTTAAGTATACTATCATATGATCTGAAAATAGCGATATTTTGACTTCTTCCTTCCCAGTTTGTATCCTTTTGCTGTCTAATTGCTCTGTCTAGGACTTTAAGTACTAGTACTAATATATTGAATAGATACAGAGAGAGTGGGCAACCTTGTCTAGTCCCTGATATTAATAGGATTGTTTCAAGTTTCTCTCCATTTTGTTTGATGTTGGCTACTGGTTTGCTGTATATTGCTTTTATTATGTTTAGGTATGGGCCTTGAATTCCTGATCTTTCCAAGACTGTTAATATGAAGGGATGCTGAATTTTTCCAAATGCTTTTTCAGCATCTAATGATATGATGAGATTTTTTTTTATTTTGAGTTTGTTTATGTAGTAGATTATGTTGATAGACTTCCATGTATTGAAATCCCTGCATCCCTGGGATAAAGCCTACTTGATCATGGTGAATGATTGCTTTGATGTGTTCTTCGATTCAGTTGGCAAAAATTTTATTGAGTATTTTTGCATCAATGTTCATAAGGGAAATTGGTCTGAAGTTCTCTTTTTTTGTTTGGTCTTTGTGTGGTTTAGGTATAAGCATAATTGTGGCTTCATAGAAAGAATTGAGTAGTGCTCCTTCTGTTTTTATTTTGTGGAATAGTTTGAAGAGTATTGGTATTATGTCTTCTTTGAAGATAGAATTCTCCATTAAACCTAGGCTTTTTTTTTTGGTTGGGAGACTATTAATGACTGCTTCTATTTCTTTAGGGGACATGGTACTGCTTAAGTCATTAATCTGATCCTGATTTACCTTTGGTACCTGGTATCTGTCTAGAAAATTGTCCACTTCACCAGATTTTGCAGTTTTGTTGGTATAGCCTTTTGTAGTAGAATTTGATAATTTTTTGAATTTCCATGTTTCCCATTTCATTTCTGATTTTATTAATTTGGATACTCTCTCTGTGCCCTCTGGTTAGTCTGGCTAAGTGTCTATCTATCTTGTTGATTTTCTTGTTGATTTGGTTGATTCTTTGAATAGTTCTTTTTGTTTCTACTTGGTTGATTTCAGCCCTGAGTTTGATTATTTTCTGCCGTCTACTCCTCTTGAGTGTATTTGCTTCTGTTTGTTCTAGAGCCTTCAGGTGTGCTGTCAAGCTGCTAGTGCATACTCTCTCCATTTTCTTTTTGGAAGCACTCAGAACTATGAGTTTTTCTCTTAGGACTGCTTTCATTGTGTCCCATAAGTTTGGGTATGATATGTCTTCATTTTTATTAGATTATAAAAAGTCTTTAATTTCTTTCTTCATTTCTTCCTTGACCAAGTTACCATTGAGTAGAGTGTTATTCAGCTTCCATGTTTATGTGTGCTTTCTGTTGTTTTTGTTGTTTTTTAAGGCCAGCCTTAGTCAATAGTGATCTTATAGGGTGCATGGGAGTAATTCAATCTTCCTATATCTGTTGCAGCCTGTTTTGTGACCAATTATATGGTCAGTTTTGCAGAAGGTACCGTGAGGTGCTCAGAAGAAGATATATTCTTCTGTTTTAGGATGAAATGTTCTATAGATAACTGTTAAATCCATTTGGCAAATAACTACTGTTAGTTTCAAGGTGTCTCTGTTTAGTTTGTTTCCATGATCTTTCCATTGACAAGAGGGGGGTGTTGAAGTCTCCCACTACTATTTGTGAGGTGTGATGTGTGCTTTGATCTTTAGTAGAGTTCCTTTTATGAATGTGGTGCCCTTGCAATTCGAGCATAGAGGTTCAGAATTGAAAGTTCTTCTTGGTAGATTTTTCCTTTGACAAGTATGAAGTGTCCTTAACTTTTTTGATAATTTTAGTTGAAAGTCGATTTTATTTGATATTAGAATGTCTATACCAGCTTGTTTCTTGGGACCATTTTCTTAGAACATATTTTTCTATCCTTTTACTCTGAGGTAGTATCTGTCTTTGTCACTGAGGTGCGTTTCCTGTATGCAGCAAAATGCTGGGTCCTGTTTTCTTATCCAGTCTGTTAGACTGTCTTTTTAGTGGGGAATTGAGTCTATTGATGTTAAGAGATATTAAGGAAAAGTGATTGTTACTTCCTGTTAGAGGTGGAATTATGTTTGTGTGGCTATCTTCTTTTGGGTTTGTTGAAAGATTGTTGAAAGCTTTTTCTAGGATATAGTTTCTTTCCCTCTTTGTTTTGGAGTTTTCCATCTACTATCCTTTGTAGGGCTGGATTTGTGGAAAGATATTGTGTACATTTGGTTTTGTCATGGAATATCTTGTTTTCTCGGTCTATGGTAATTGAGAGTTTTGCTGGGTATAGTAGCCTGGGCTGGCATTTGTGCTCTTTTAGGGTCTGTATGACTTCTGCCCAGCATCTTCTAGCTTTCATAGTCTTTGATGAGAAGTCTGGTATAATTCTGATAGGTCTTCCTTTATATGTTACTTGACCTTTTTACCTTACTGCTTTTAACATTCTTTCTTTGTTTTGTGCATTTGGTGTTTTAACTATTAGGTGACAGGAGGAATTTCTTTTCTGATTCAGTCTATTTGGATTTCTGTAGGCTTCTTGTATGTTCATGGGCATCTCTTTCTTTAGATTAGGGCAGTTTTCTTCTATAATTTTGTTGAAGATACTTACTGGCCCTTTAGTTTGAGAATCTTTGCTATCTCCTATACCTATTATCCTTAGGTTTGGCCTTCTCGTTGTGTTCTGAATTTCTAGATGTTTTGAGTAAGGAGATTTTTGCTTTTTGCATTTTCTTTGACTGTTGTGTCAATGTTTTCAATGGTATCTACTGCAGCTGATATTTCCTCTTCTATCTCATGTGTTCTGTTGGTGATGCTTGCATCTATGACTCCTGATCTCTTTCCTAGGTTTTTCTAACTCCAGGGTTATCTCTCTTTGTGACTTCTTTATTGTTTCTATTTCCATTTTTAGATCCTCAATGTTTTCTTCATTTCCCTTACCTGTTTGATTATGTTTTTCCAGTCATTCTTTAAGGGACTTTTGTGTTTCCTATTTAAGGGCTTCTAGCTGTTTACCTATGTTCTCCTGTATTTCTTTAAGGGAATAATTTATGTCCTTCTTAAAGTCCTCTATCATCATCATAAGATGTGATTTTAAATCCACATCTTCCTTTTCCAGTGTGATGGTGAATCCAGGACTTGCTATGGTGGAACATTGGATTCTGATCATGCCAAGTAACCTTATTTTCTGTTGCTTATATCCTTATGCTTTTCTCCCAATATCTGGTTATCTCTAGTGCTACCTGCCCTTGCTATATCTGATTGGAGCCTGTCCTTCCTCTGGTCCTGGTTGTGTTAGAACTCCTCAGAGTCCAGCTGTCTCTGTGATCCTGTGATTCTAGGATCCTGAGATCCTGGGTATGTCAGAGATCCTGGGAGTCAAGCTGCCTCTAGAACCATGAGACCCTGGTGTGAGCAATCTCCTGGGATCCTGGGATTCTGGGCATGTTAGAGTGACTGGAAGTGGAACTTCCTCTTGGTGTTGTGGGAATAGCTGCAGAGTTTACACCCAAGTTCTGCTCAGGGCTCCAGCCCAGACTTCCCATTTTTTAAAATTAGGTTATTTGGTTTGTTGTCATCTAACTTTCTCAGTTCTTTATGTATTCTGCATATTAGTTCTCTGTTGGATGAAGGATTAGTGAAGATCTTTTCCCAGTATGTAGGCTGCCATTTTTTCCTATTGACAGTGTCCTTTGCCTTAGAGAAGATTTGCAGTTTTATGAGGTTCCATTTATCAATTGTTGATCTTAGAGCCTGAGCCATTGGTGTTCAATTCAGGAACTTGACTGTGATACCAATGTGTTCAAGCCTATTTCCTACTTTCTCTTCTATTAGACTTAGTGTAACTAGTTTTATGTTGAGGCCTTTGATCCACTTGGACTTAAGTTTTGTAAAGGGTGATAAATATGAATCTATTTTCATTCTTCTACATGTAGACCTCCAGTTCGACCAGTATCATTTGTTGAAGATGCTTTCTTTTTTCTATTGTATGGTTTGGGCTTCTTTGTCAAAAATCATGTATAGACAAGTATGTGGGTTTATTTCTGGGTCTTTGCTTTGATTCCATTGATCAACCTGTCTATTTCTATACCAGTACCATGCAGTTTTCATCACTATTGCTCTGTAGTACAGCTGGAGATCAAGGATTGTGATTTCTCCAAAAGTTCTTTTATTGTTCAGGATTACTGTTGGCTATCCTGGGTTTTTTGTTATTCCATATTGTTGAGAATTGTTCTTTCAAGGTCTATAAATAATTGTGTTGGAATTTTGATGGGAATTGCACTGAATCTGTAGATTGCTTTTGGTAAGATGGCCATTTTTACTATGTTAATCCTACCAATCTCTGAACATGGGATATCTTCTCATCTTCTGATATCTTCTTCAATTTCTTACTTCAGGGACGTGAAGTTCTTCACATACAGGCCTTTCATTTTTTTGGTTAGTGTTACACCAAGACATTTTATATTATTTGTGACTATTTTGAAGTGTGTTGCTTCCCTAATTTCTTTTTCAGCCTACTTATCATTTTATAAAGGAGGGTTACTGATTTCTTTGAGTTAATTTTATATCCAGTCACTTACCCAAAGCTGTTTCTCAGCTATAGGGGTTCTCTTAAAATAGTCATAGGAGGCAGAGGGAAGGAGGAAACTGGGTGGGTGGGGAGATAGAGAGAGGAATGAGGTTTTCAGGATCAGGTGTGGAGAGAGCCAGGAGAGAGGGCCAGAGATCCAGGAGAGTGAATGGCAATCTGCAGCTACCAAGGCGTGGGGGGAATCTCTGGGAAGTGCCAGAGACCTGGGATGGCTGAGGCTTCCTGGAATCAATGTGTGCGACCTTCTCTGAGATGCATAGCTGTAGAAATATGGAATCTGAAGAGGTCACCTACAATAGCTAGGCAGGACTCCCGGTGGAGGTATAAGGACACCAACACCCACCTAGAGGAGAAGGAGAAGGAGAACTGGGGAGGGACTCTGTGAGGGAAGTACTGGGAAGGCAGCAGTGATTGGGATGTAAAAAATAAAAAAATAAAAAATTTAAATCTTAAAAAATAAAAGACCCTGTCTCAAATGAATCAGGCAGAGAGTTTTAAGGAAGACCTTTAATACTGTCCTTGGGACTCTACATGTTCATAGTGAGTATACCTCACACACACACCACAAATACCAACTACATAGAAAATTATTACTGTTATAACAAATTACCAGAAAATGATTGGCTTGCAACAACACTAATTTGTCTTCTCCTTCTACAGATGAGAGGTCAGAAATTTGCCCAGATGTCAACAGGACTGTGTTCTGGAAGTCCCTGGGAGAATCTGCTCCCTTGTGTTTCTAGTACACGGAGGCTGCCTGCATCCCTCAGCCCACAGCACTTTCCTCCACCTTCAAAGCCAACACAGTAGACTCTTCCAACTTCTTGCTCTCTTCTGTCTCTACTTTGAAGGGCTTCCATGATAACACTGTGTCCATCCATCAGGAGGCCCTCCTTACTTTACTTAACTTAGATCAGCAATTCACAGGTTTGGTCCCATCCAGAACCACAATTCCCCTTCTGCAACGCAGTATGGATAGTCACCCGTTTCCTTAATTCCATCACAGTAACTTTGGGAAACAACTACCTTACCTACCAAAGTGCAAATGTAATTTGCATCTATAATTTTGTCTCCATGAAGGCTTGATATTTGCCTGTGTGTATCTGTGTGTGTGTGCAGAACTTCCTTATTTCTTAGAGCAGTCTTTCTCAACCTGTGGGACATGATTCCTTTGAGAGTTGAAACGAGGCGAGAGTTGACCCCCCCCCCTTTCAGAGGGGTCACATATCAGATATTTAGTATATCAGATATTCACATTATGATTCATAATAGCACAATTACAGTTATGAAGAAGCAATGAAATAATTTTATAGTTGGGGGGTGGTCATCATAACACAAGGAACTGTATTAAAGGCTCACAGCATGAGGAAGGTTGAGAGCCGTTGACTCAGAGGGGATTTTTTTCTTTGTTGGGATGTTTGTTTTGTTCTGTTTATTTTGTTACCAAGTTCTAGCCCACTGACTCATTCACTCATCCATTCAGTGGCCATTGAGGACAGTGGACAGTACGTTGAACACTGTCTAGACACCAAATGGTTAGTAAAGCGTTCCCTTCTCTCACAAAACTTGCAGTCTCAGTGGTTAAGCCAATAACGAATATGCATCAATCTATTTCTGTGGAGGTTTTATTGTTCTCCAACTGGTGTGAAAAAACATTGATCGTGAGGCTGACAAGATGGTTCAGAAAATTAGAGGTGGGGGTGGGCTGATATATAAGTTCTATGCATAGATCCTACCAGGTGGCATGAGAGTACCCTGACCTCTGCACATGTGCTGTAACATGTATGTACTTGTACACACACAGAGATACATATGCATGTGTGCTTACATACACTCATTCACACACTAATTAAAATCAATCAATAAATACAATTTTTAAAATATTGATTGCACATAGGCATTCCCTTGACCTTTCTTTAGCGCTGTATCTACACTATGTGTGTGGTTGGGACACTGTGGAAAAGTGTCCCATGTGACTAAACCATGGTGGACATAGCATGCCATAGCAGACACACATGTGGAAAAGCATAGCAGAACTTCCTATGAAGAGTTTCAGCTGAAACATGTAACCATGGTAACCTGAACTCCACACCTGCTTCTTCCTGTGATCCCCACCCCTGCTAGGGCAAGCAATGCCATCATTTATGTTTAAGTCACTTTAGCTTCAGCATCATGCTGGTGGAATTAGTGGGGTATGCAAAACTGCTCAGAATAAATTAGAGGGGGAAAGGGAACACCGTCATAAGTCACCTGAATGAGCGATGAGATCACATTATGTGAGAATTCCCACCATAATTAGGACCTGTCTGTCCTGAATATATCATTGCAGAAGAGTTTCCACTTGCAATTTAATCTCTCAGCCCTGACTACATCTATGAACTCATCCTGATTGCATCTATGCCATGGTGTCTCTGTTTAGAGGAGGTGGATAGAAAAGAATCCATCTTTCATCCAGCCATAATGAGGTTATTTTTTAAAGGCATCTGAGGCTTGGGACATGTTGTAGGGCACAGGTCAAAGGGTTTTGTATACAATCACTAAAATTCTTTCAATGCCTCTGGAGCTCAAACCACATGTTATCCTTGCTATCTTACAAGGCTCACATGCCCCTGAAAGATGTGACCTCGGAAAAATCCTTTTAATGAGGTGCTGACAGGAGCACTGTCTACTCCCTCCTCCCTAGCACAGTCCTCCCTCTTCAGAAATAACATTTATATTTATCCTGGAAGATAATGTTGTGCTGCAACACATGACCATAAAATTTAAATTTCAACTAAGCCTTTCATCTGTCTTCATACCCATCACTGCTCTGCCTCTTTCGTCTCCATTTCTAACTCCATTCTAGTCAATCATTCTACCTTTGGAGACCCAGACACCCAAGTCTCTCTAGACTCTTCTCTGCAGCTTCACTACTAAAGTATCTGTTCCATCAGGGGCATCTCCTTACCTGTGTTTCTTGGCTCCTTAAGGCTTGCTGTATTTCTTGGTTCAACACAACTTTACCAAAGGCTGCCACTAATGTCGGAGTCCTTCCACTCTTTTACAATGTTTTGACAACATTACCATTAAGGGACAAATCCAATAATGTGTCACTTGCCCTCCCCTCTATTTCCTGTACCCACACCTCAGAGGCTACACATTGCCCTCAGGGTAATACTGTTAGGTTCTTTATGACAGACACTAGCAGTGTCCAATCTCACTCACATCTTCCCTTTCCACAAGCACATTCCATCTTCCCACCTTAGGATTCTTACTGCATTTCTATGACTTTCCCAATAACTTATTCCCTGCTAGGATTATCTTTCTAATATTCCTACTTCTCTCTACTTCCTCTCTTCCCAAAGTTGGTGTGGTATGAGCATCCCTATCCCCTGAAGGTGTCAGCACCTGCTCCCAGCCCAGTCCTCTCCCTGCTCTAGGTTGCTGGACCATTCTCCGTGTTCTCATAGCTTCCCAGTTGCTCATTCTGGGTTATGTCTCCACCTTTCCCATTACTCACCAATAAAGCAGGGACTCTGTGTTTGTTCCAGTGTCCCTGGTCTCAGCACTTTTGCTAACATGTCAAAGTAGTTCACCATTAAGAGAGTGCCCTCCTTCTCTAGGATACATAATAAGAACAATCTTTCAGTCAAAATAGCAAATTAAAATAAAAAGAAATGATGGCTGATCCAATCCTTGCAGGTTCAACCACATTCTGTTATGGAAAGCCGGGCCTGTTTCAGACTAGCCACGGTTAAGCAGGCTGTGCTCCCACACAAGAAGAGTTAACCTGTGAGAATCATGTTTTCCCTTCCCTGAGGACTGATTGAATTCAAGAATGCAAGCCCAGAAAATAACACAACACAATTGGGAGCTAATGAAGTACTCATTGTGACTTGCCCTGGCTGTGCCTCTACATGCAAGTAATTCTGTTTACATCTCTACGAGAAAAATCTGGGATTCATTTTTGTAAACTCAGAGCAGAAATCAGCTGCCTGGAGACATCCTGACACTGTCACAGCATTTTAGGGAAATTCCATGTAGTGCATAGTTTCTGATTGCCCACCCCCCATGCATACTCAAAAATGTGTCTTTGCCCATGAAGGAGAATATGAGACGTCACCTATGAAGGCCAGTTCAGGGTTGATTTGTTCCTAGTTCCCAAAAGAACACGGTCATGTGAATTCTATTTATAGGTTAAATTTGGTTACCACAAAAATGTTCAATAACAGAAAGATGGCTGTGCCCCAAGGGAATAACCTACTCAAAGGAAAGCTATTGATCACTGAGAACATGCAGGCCTCGGAAGATTTAGCCCATGTCTTCCCTGGCTGGAATTTGACCTGTGAAACCATACACCACCCTCGCCACACAGATCAGTTGTGGAGCAGGGCTTCCTTAATCCAAACCTCATTTGCTGCTTTTCCCTCATCTGGCCCAGCAGATGGTATTTCAAGAAGCTGGCTTGAGTTAAGATAACTAGACAGCCTCGGTGGGTAGAAACGTGAATGGCTGAATGAGGCCAGGGTGAACTCAAGTGGCCTATCTTCCAGAAAGAAGAGGAATGGAACCCATATAAGGTCCTGGGGTAAAATCCTTCTCCTCCTGCCCCAAAAACTATTAGAAGAATGTTATAGTCCGAATAAACAGCAGCTCGCTCTGAACATGAATAGCTCACACAGTGTTCTCCTCACTAGCGTTTCTGTTTGCAATCTGTCATTCCGCACATTCTCATTTGAAAGACTGAAACAGCTTAGGTATCAAAGTTCTATAAATGTGAAAACTTTCCCTCTCCAGGGGACATGACACCACTCATGTGACAACAAAGATAAGATTTTCTTGATCATTTTATCATTCATTTTCTGCTTTGCCTTCATCTCTATCCTTGGCCAGTCTTTAGAAATGTATGGATAATCTCTAGACCCTTTATAATTCCAAACTAATCCAAGTACACATAGATACTCTCAAAGGTACAGGCCAGCACCAAGAACCAGGAGCTCTGAAGAATTATCAGATCTTATGCCAATCCCCATATTGAGGGATTGTTTTTTTTTTTTTTTTCTTTTTTAGAACATCTCAACATAGGGGATACTCCAGTCTACTCAAGTCACAAACACCTCCTGATTGGTCCCTGAGCATCTCATGAGACCTCAGAAGGTTGTGAATCCTCTCCTCACTCCAGATGACAAGGGCATGGCTATAGGAAAATTACAGGGCATAAGGCTCAATGCAACAAAATGCCCTGTCTTTCTGTATTAACTAAAATAGTGTAGAAGTCACAGAAATAGAAAAATGGACCAGTGAAAAGCAGTGAACACCACAGGAGAAAGAATTTGCAATAGGCCTTTCTGAGGGCCAGTAGAGAAGAGTATCTTGGAGAGAGAGAGAGAGAGAGAGAGAGAGAGAGAGAGAGAGAGAGAGAGAGAGAGAGAGAGAGAGAGGAAGAAGAAAGAAAGGAAGGAAACAGAAGCCCCCACTAGAAAATGGGCAAAAGACAAAGAGTCAATTCACAAGAGGAAAGGGAGAAATAGTAAACTGTTAAAAAAAATTCAAAGAAACTCAAACTAAAAATCAATATTATATCATAGTCACCTATCTGATTGGCAACCAAAAAGAGTGACACTGCCCACACATTACAAGGTGGAGGAAAATAAGGCTCTTTGTCCTTTTTTTTTTTTTTTTTTCTTTTTTGTGGGAATGGAACTTGCTACCCATCTCTCGAAGGGAAGATGATAGTAAGCTTTTGAATGTAAAATGCATATTCCATTTAAGCAGTAATTCTGCTTTTGGGAATTTGTACTAGGGGAAAAGGCAGTTATGGAGCAGACAAAAACAAAAACAAAACAGGCAACATCATGGGCTCTGCTCCAAGTGAGATAGGAGCAGAGACATCCAATGAGCCCTCAGTGCCAAACAGAACAGGGGATTCAGGCGAACTTTCCAAGAGGAAAGGATGCTGTAAGTGTGTCTGGATATACAGGTGAAAGGAGGAACAGAAAAGAATGCCCAAGTGGGTATAAAGCCAAGAGAGAACAGTATCAAATTGCTAACAAGGGCTGGAGCAAACATCTAAAGAGAGGAGGACAAGAGGAGACCTAGAGAGGTAATAGTGGCAGGCATTAGCAATGGCAACCACCAATGCCCACTTCTTGGGTTTGATCACATGAACCAACACAGCTGCTCAAACAAATTATCCGAACAATATTGAAACTGGAACCAGGCCATGGTGAGGCATATGAGTTTTATCCCAGTGGCCACTGGCCAACCATAGATGCTCTCTATATTGTTGTTTGCTATCTGAGAAGTTTTCCTTGGCATGGTGTGGAGAGTACATCAGAGACTGCTCTGGCAGAAAAGAAGACAACAAGTCACGGATGACCGCAGGACAAGCTGGGGAAGATGGCATGGGAAGCGATCAGTGGTGGGATTAAAAGATACTTGAGAATTAAAACTCATAGGCTTGAGCGGCCTGTCACACAGAGAGATAGAAACAGAGGTGTGAGCAAACCTCCTGACTTCCAGTTGGTGGCATGAGGTAAGAGCATGGTAATATTTACCAAAATTGCCTGGTGCCTAGTTCCTAGGGAACATTCTCTTAGCCCCCATATTTGATTTTATTTTCCCTCCCCCATGAAACTTCATAGCAAATGTCTTCAGGATAAAGTTCACTCTCCAAGTGCCTATCCAATGTGAGAAGCCATGAAGTCTTCACTGGAAACCCTCACACATTGCTATTATCTGAAATTTGCCTGTTTCTGTCTAATCACTTATAAATCACAGACACTTCCTTTGTCAGTCTCCAGCAGCAAATGCCACACACACTTTCAATACTCTGTACTGCCCAATGGTATTGGTTGGGTGTGGTGGACATTTAAACAGTGGCAATAAGGAAAATATGTGTCTCTCCCCTCTCTTCCTCTTAGAGTTTGGTCTTTTCAACTTTAAGAATAAAAACATCGTGTGTTTCTTGCCCCAAAAGAATCTCAGAGAATTGGAACAATGTTTTTGGATGCCCACAGGAGATTTTCTTAATCCGTGGCTAGCCAATAACAGCACAGGAAACTATCTTAGGGAAAACATGGTGATGAAGCAACAGGGTCTTATTACCACTTCCTTTTTATACTGCACAGAACACTGTGAGAGTCATTTCCAAAGGAATGTTTTCCAAGTATATATAAATAGTCAGGTCAGCTTGGTGAAAGTGTGTTTCCAAGATAGACTGATAAACTCAGCAAGATAAAAGGGGTCAAATGGACAAGACGAATTGCCTGGCACTTTTATAGATACCACTTGCATGCATTGTTGGAAGCAGTTGCATGAGAACTCAAGCATTCTGTGGGCCTATTTCATTTTAAAGACTCTAATGGATAACTTGAATCTAAAGTAAAAATTAGAAATGTGGAATGGGTACTTGCTGCACACACCTGATGACCTAAACTCAGTCACCCAGACCCATGTAAGTGTGGAAGGTGAAAACCAGTTTCACAAAGATATCCTATGACTTTCACATGCATACTAGGGTGAGTGCACACATATATGTCTGTGTGTGCACACACACTTATAGTGATAATAATTTTAATTACTATTATTTTTTATACATGAGTATTTTCTTTACATGTACAATGTGTGTGTGTGTGTGTGCATCTAGTGCCTGAGAAGGCTAGAGGAGGGAGGGCATTGGATGCCCTGGAACTGGAGTTAAACAGTTCTAAGCCACCATGCTGTAGGTGTTGGGAACTGAACCCCAATCCTCTAGAAGAGTGCCCAGTGTTCTTTATCATGGAGCCATCTCTTCAGCTCTAGTAATAATATTTTTAATTAGAAAAAAATAGTTTTAACTAGAGAAAGATTGTTTATGCAACTAAAATCTTCTTAATGCTATTGGAAGTCAGACGTAAACACATATTTGTGCAAGACATAAGGCTGATCCTTGATAAAAATTGCTCAACCTGACACAATGCTTTAGCCATTGTAGTGACACAATGAAGCCCCTCCTGAAGTTGGCCTTACTTTCAAGATCATCACAGGCCAATCCTCAGTTTCTCAATGCACCAACCCCGCCCCATTTTTTTTTCCAAAAAGGGCTTCCATCATCAAATTATTTAAGAAATGCTTATTATTGCAGTTTCTTGGAGATTCACTATGCCCAATGGTGGCTCTAATGGCACCATTATATGTAAACTTCCACTATCATTAAATTCGCTGTTTTAACAACTTCTTTGGACATAGGCCTTTAAGAACTAGAGATACCAAATCAAAATAGTGTTTCCCACAAGGCACTTAGAGAACCTCGAGACCTTTGCCTCAGTTTCTAATCTTTCCTCCTTTGTCACCTTGTTACTTCAACATTTGACAGCCTGAGGACACATTTCCTCAAAGCCCATTGAAGAAATCATTGATTTCCTTTGAGATTCCTAATGAGTGATCATTTTGTTTTACCACTCACTGGGAATTCTTGGACATTTACTAAAGCTTTTGAAGGAAAACAATTTAGTTAAAAACAGCAGTGAAAAAGTCGCAAACCTCCTGCCCACACGTAGCCAGCTTACTCTTCTGTCCACATCTCCTGTCTCCACCAAAACAATAAAAGTTTCTCTCTCTGTCTATCCCTGTCTCTGTCTCTGCCTGTCTTTCTGTCTGTCTCTCTGTCTCTCTGTCCTGGCTTGGATGCTCTATAAAGTCTGTTGGGGGTTGCCCTTCCCAAACTGGGCCCCTTCTCATTAGAAATCAAAACAAATGTTGCTTCTTCCTCTCTGAGCCCCAGGCTAGAGTCAAACTTGAGCTCTCCTTATTCACAGAGCCCAGTGATTTTTTTTCCCACACTCTGCAGCAATTATGACTCTGGGAAAATATCATTGTCTTCTTCATCTCAACCACATGATAGAGTTTGCAGAGTCAAAAAAGCTGTCTATCTTACCTCCTTCTGCATGCCCCAAACTCTTAACTCAGAATGGTCATGCGCTAGGACATAAGCAACCTGAATAGAAAATGGAATGAATGGTGTGTGTTTGTGTGTTTGAGTGCACATATTTGTGTGTATGTGTGTGCATGTGCATTTGCATGTGTGTTATATGTCTGTGAATCTGTGCTACAAAACCTATGGCACTGTTAACCTCATTTCAAGGATAAGAGGAACAGCCTGAAAAATCACATCAACTGGGCATCATTACACATGGTGGTCTGTAAGAAACTATAGGAAAACAAAACATAGAAAATTTAGTTTCTGTCTTCAGTCACCTTTCTACTGACCTCAAATATGACTGACCAGTTTGGATATCTAAGTACATCATAAAGACTGAGTGGGCTGACCAATTTCTGATCAACCTTTTAACTGGGTGCACCAATGTTTAGTCAATGAAAAGTTTACCTTGGTCCCCCAGTGCCAATGGCTTAGAAGAGGCTAGTTTTCCATTGCATAGAGGGTTGCCTGGAGGATATTGGATAAGTGTGCTTCAGTGCCGCCTCCCTGTGCAGGCACTAACAAAACCAGGCCCAAGGTCAAGAGCTCAGGCATGAGCAGGCTGAGGAAGTTGGGGGTGGGAGCTGTACAGAGCTGCTGGTGTGTGTGCTATCAGCCGAATGAAGAACATCTGGGTCCTGTCAGTGCTTCCCAGAGCTCTCCTTTGTCTAACTGCAGTACGAGCAAATTAAGATTGATAAATTGTCTAGCTGTTTCTGGCTTTAAAGATCCCAGATGTGCTGTTAAATTAATGGTTGCTCTATCTCCCCTCAATCTGACACCAAAACAGAGCCTTGAAAACATCCCAGACCCCAACTCCCCCAGTCATCCCAGTATATGGGGGCAGTGTGACTTCTTTTGGATGGATTCCAGTACACAGCCTTGTCCATTCAGTAAGTTGTTCTGTGTGCATGTGCTCATGTGTGCATATGTACAAGAATAATCATAGACATATGTGTTCAGACCAGAAGTCATCATAGCCATGGGAAGTATGTAGGCTCATTCTGGACCAACATTTTGCTATACATCTGGAAACACAAATTGTTGAACTTACCCAATGTTCTTAAACAACCAACTGTTCTCTACAGAATAATTCCAAGGAAAAGTGAGATCATTTGTGTCATTTGGAAACTATGGCTTTACAAAAATATAACACACTACTAATAATACCTAAGATTGCTCTGTTCTTACTCTTTGGCATTCAGTTCAATAACTTGCTCTCTCCATGGTGGACAGACTGTTATATTTATATCAGTAGGAAACAATCAACCACAGCTTGAGGGAAAGAATCCTAGGCACTTTGCTAACATTTCTCTGAGATTCTAGAAATCAAACAAAATAGGAAATGGCTCCCCAATGCTCATTCTGATACCTCAGTCTCCAAGTCCAAGAGGAAGGAACGTCTCTCACAATGGTGTTTACTTCAAATGCAACTAACAAGAAGGAAGTATTTTAACTAATAGCTGAGTCTTGTAAGAAGACAGCAAGACCAAAAATGAAACAACTACAGCAGAATATGAGACCACATGCCTGGGAAGATGAGGCAGGAGGATTATAAGTTTGAGGCTAAACTAGCCTATATACAGCCTGTCTTTAACAACTGCCATTGGAGATTTCAACACTGTTATAAAATTAGAGAATCATGCACCTATAATCTCAGCTACTCAGGAGGCTGAGACAGGAGGATCCCTTGAGTTCTATTAAAGTAATAGGCATTCTGCCCCACACTGTGTGGCCCCAGAACAAGAGTTCGAAACCAGCCTTGTGAATATATCAAAATCCCCCAACCTAATCAAATTGGAGAACTGTGGCTATACAGTATGCCCTCTGCCCCCCACTGCCAGAGAGAAAATTCTAAGAGGGGAGATGGGCAATTGGTCTATAAGAAATGTACAATGTCAGGCAATGATTGATGCTTTTTTGGAAGATTTAATAAAAAAATAAATAAATCAAGGAAACAGGGAGAGAATGATGGGATGTTACTTCAGATAAGGTCCTCAGAAAAGGAAAACTCTCACTTAGAAGACACCAGAGCAGAGTCATGAATGAAGGGGGGGGGGCTGCGGGGAGGAGGAAGGGAGGCTGTCTGGCTCAGCATCATGGCCCTGCCTTCTGTTTCCCTTCAGAGTCTCTAGATAACTATCAGACAGACCACACTGGAGAGAAATCTACTGGTCATTCCAGAATGCCAATCAGAATTTCAACTTTGAATTAAAAAAATAATAATAATAACAATAATAAAAAATAAATAAATAAAAGAAAAACTGGGAAAATCTATTAACTTCTCTAAACTACCATTTAAGTTTAGGAGTTGAAAAAAGGCCAAAACACCCTAGAGCCTGAAGTATTCCAGTTATCATTGCAACAGACAGAATGAAGAATATCCTGAAAGCAGAGATGGCATTGGCCCAGAGTGGGTAGCCAGCAGGATGGAAGCAGGTTCTCTTTAAGCAAACATTGTCAGATGCTCCTGGCCCACTTGTGATTTCATGGGAGGCAAGCCTGTCCAAGCTAACCAAGCTAATCCTTTAGGGTCAGACTTGTCCCCAAGATGGAAAACATAAGCTCTGTCACTCTTTTCAAGGTTTTATGAAAAGTCTCAAGTACACAGCATAAAGCAATGATAGCATACTGACCCATTATCAGGACCCCAAAATTGACATCTTTTTTTCATGTTTTTTTTAAACTAGATAATATGTACATAAATTTTTAATTGGATGAAACACACACCAAATGCTACATCTTCTTGTGTTTTGTGCTAAAAACTTAATTTCTATTTCACTTGCTTGACTTCAAGACAAGGCAGTTTGGTCTAGAAAGGAGAACAGGTTACTTAAGTGCCTGCCCTACAAGCATAAGAACCTGAGTTTTGATTCCTAGCCATGTAAAAGATGGCCATAGTAGAAATGCTTGTCACCCTGGAGTAGGAGAACAGAGATTGGTGCATTCCTGGAGCTCATTAGATGCCAGCCAACCTTGCCAAACAGAACAACCTCCAGGGTTCAGTAAAACAGCCAGTTTCAACACACACACACAACACACACACACACACACACACACACACACACACACACGCACACGCACACGCACACGCACACGCACACACTGTAAAAATTGAGCAAAGTGACATAATGACATAAATAGCTAAGGATATCTTGTTTTTCGCAGATCAGATCTTTCTTTCCAGAAGTCACTTTATTCTAATTTTAGCCTTAAGCAATACTTGAAGCAATGTGTGCTGAAAATATTTGACCCAACTTAGGTTAAAAAAAAAAAAAAAAAACCTTTAACATTGGAATGTCTGTGACTCCCATACTCTATCATTGACTTTAGCCCTTTAGATAAAACAGTGAATGCCTCTTTGTAGAGTTCCTATGGCTGGAAAAGAGACCAGTGAGGTGTGGATAATTCAAGTAGCCCATGTATCACGTGACTAGCCAGCCTAACTGGCATCTAATCCAAGTAGTTTCTCAGTAGCAAGATTCTCAACTGAAAGGTCTGGGCAGAATATATCTCTAACTTCTTCAACAAAGAGTACACTTTATCTTTAACTCCGGTGGCTTTCCGGTCTTTTCCCAGAAATACACCAGCTTGTTTTTGTTCTTGTTCTTGTTTTATTTTTGGTTTTTTCAAGACAGGGTTTCTCTGTATAGCCCTGGCTGTCCTGGAACTCACTTTGTAGACCAGGCTGGCCTCGAACTCAGAAATCCACCTGCCTCTGCCTTCCAAGTGCTGGGATTAAAGATGTGCGCCACCACCATCCAGCTACACCTGTTTAAAAAAAAAAAGTGTTAGTGATAATCAAATTCTGAGAATTCCTGATTGTCTGTAAGATTAATTTTGGAGAAAAAAAAATCTAACCTTATAGACAGCTCGTTTCTTGTAACTCTCACTAATTGGAAAAGTCTATCATTTGCTTCTGTTTTAGATTCTCTTTGCAGTGACTTAAGCTATTCTTACAGAGAGGTTTTGACACCTCTGTGTAGTCATGGAACATGCCAACAATGACCACACTTTTATGTCTGGTACTTTTCAGATCAAGCAAAAGACGCCTGCTGAGCTCTGGCCCTGGCTGCATTCAGCATAAGACCTCCTACACAGTCACTTAATTAACCCCCTCCAGCAAATAAGGAGACTTACAAGGATACTTTGTTTCTCTGTGTCTTCAAATAAGCTATGGTGTGACAGAAGTGATGCCTTGGTTTCCGTGTCCCCAGTGACATTTCTATTTACCTTTCCAAAGAAATGAAAAAGGCTAAAAAGGTTGGTGAGAATCTAGACGTTAAGTAGCTCGACAAGGTTTACAAAGACCTGGTTCTCTTTACACATTCCACTCCTGATCTGCCAGTAGAAGCCACTAACTTTTCTGTTTGTACTTCCAATGTTCCAAACATCAGTTACCCCTCAGGGTCACAGAGAAAAGATAGGGACAAGATTTAGAAAAATCACACTATTTGTAAGCTACACAATCGTCTCACTTTCTATTCTTTGCCCAGTTGTCTCTTGCTCATCTCTAACTTCTATCAATATGACCAGCAAGCCACACGTAAACCTCTGAGATATGTTAACCACTTCTATTCTTTCCTTTGAGATGGCTCCAGATTGGTCACTCTCATGCTTGAGTCAGACTGGAGAGCCCTTACCAGGGAAAAATTCATATTCCCATTTCTCAAAGGGTCCTTGCATTGCCCCAGCCACTTGTTAACAAGAGCAGCAGCTGACCTGCATTTCCTGGACATGCGCAGATGGGACACAGCACCTGCGCAGTAGCATAGGGAGATATAGCAAAGAAGAGTCACTGTTCCCAAGACTTCTCACATACCATATAATCACACACACACACACACATACACACACACACAGCCAGTCTCTCTCTCTCTCTCTCTCTCTCTCTCTCTCTCTCTCTCTCTCTCTCTCTCTCTCTCTCTCTCTCTCTCTCTCTCTCCCCCCTCTCTGGTTTCTCTGGCTATTTGTTTTTATTTGTAGTTCATAATCAAACATCTGCACGTGAGTTTTGTTTGAGTTTATTTGAGCTTCACTTCCTTTGATAACCAACTCAGTCTTTGATCCCCAATTACAATATTACAAGTATATTATTTTTTAAAGACAAAAGGAGAGTGAGAGAGGGAGAGAGAATAAAAGGTGTGTGTGTGTGTGTGTGTGTGTGTGAGAGAGAGAGAGAGAGAGAGAGGCCAGAAGTGTTGGATCCCTCAGAGTTGGAGTTACAGGTGGTTATCAGTCACCTAATGTGGATGCTGCGATTTAAACTCAGGTCCTCTGCAAGAGAGCTCTATCCTCTTAACCAGCTGTCTCCTCACCATATCCTACCCACATCAAGTTAAAATTTTTAGACAGAACTGCTGATGGTTCTGTTTCAGACAGTTTTCCAACCAAGCCCATTATACACATCCAAGGAGCAATATCCCATAGTCCTTAGAGCACTCGCTCTTATATGGTCTCAGGGTACAGCAATTCTCTATGACAGCATAGAATGAGAAAAAGCACAGAATATTAAATTAAATACATTAGGCACCCATGAAGCTCTACCGCAGAATCATTCAGCTCACTGACCAAGGTATGTTAACATGAGGCTGCTACGTGAATATTTATATAGAGGGACAGATACTTCCATTCAAGAAGTGGGAGCCAGGATGGGCTGAAAGCTGTGTCCTGGAGCCCATCACTAATCACATCCACATCAAACCGACCCTATTTGAGCTGGCCTTGAGGCAGGATGAAAACCATGACAACAATATGAACTGCAGGAAGAAGAGGAAATTCCTCACACTCAGAAGTCTGGTTAAGGCCTGTCTCTGTCATTCTGACAGCCCCATCTGATGGCAAGACATACAGGGTACACTGAGGAGACCTGATGCCTCTCTGAGATATGGGCCCCTCCTTTACCCAGAGTTTCTCCAGTGACCTTGCTGAAACTTCCCTGAGTGCATGATGGCTTCCTTCAACCTTTCTTCCTCTGGTCCTCCCTGGGTTAGAGTCTACGGTAGTATGATTGCTCTCAGCCTGTCCTGGCTCCCAGACCATATCCTTCCTCAGAGGTATCCCTCTTCACGGATATGCTCATATCATCAGCCTCATCTTCACCTGTCAAACTCATCTTAGCGTCTACTTTTTCCAGCACTCAGACTATCCTAGCCTGGTGGCCCTTCTGTGAAACACAACTGAGGCTGGAGAGATGTAGAGGACTCCCTGGTGACAGGCCCGCAGCTGGTCTGGACACCTGGCATGTACTTTCTTTTATAGTCCAAAAGGGTAATGCTTTGATGCTTTTAGACACACATATTTAGAGAGAGAAAGAGAGACAGACAGACAGAGACAGAGACAGAGACATAAAATCACACACACACACAGATGGGGAGAGGTGGGGGAGAAAGACAGAGAAAAGGGAGAGACATTCAGAGACAGAAAGAGAAGGAGAGAGAGAGAGAGATGAGGATGGGTTGGGGGACTTCTTGCCTCACTTTGTGTTAAATTTGTCCCAGTTTCTCCCCTGCCTTCAGCCATGTGTGCATCTTCAGCACCTGCCCCTGGTACATACTTCAGTACAGACTATAAACTTCATTCTTCATTTTTGTCCTCTATAAAAGAAAAAGTTTCCTGTGAGATTTCAAGTATAATCAGTCCCTTTCTTCACAATGTGACCTCCTCCCCAATGGCTAGGGAACCTTTTCACGCTGGAGTCCTCTGTGTTTAACTCTCTCTTGGGTTTCTGTCCCAATTCCACGGGAGATTTGTCAGTCTTTGACCACCTCAATAACTCCTTTGAAAGTAGCAGTGAGTCAGCCTGGTTGCTGACTCTTCTGCCGACCTCCTCCTTGTTAAAGATGTTTGGAATCCAAATGCTCCCCTGCTGGGCTGTGAAGGATCTCTCTGCTGCAAGCTAAAGGAAGGTGAGCCTGCAAATACAAATTCAGAATTTCTAAGTTGAAATTTCAAAAAAAATCAGGAAAAAAAATAAACAACTCTCCATGGAAAGAGGGCCCTCTCTTTGATGACCTTTGCTGATCCAGGAACTCCTTGGGGGGTCCTTTCCACCTCTGGACATAGGGCAGAATCCTGGGGAGGGTCACTGCCCCAGATGTGGCTGGCGCCTCCTTTTGTCCCCTAAGCTATACACACGTCTTATTTTATCTTCCTGGTGATGTAAGCTTTGGCGCTGACTCATGGTCCTTGTGGAGGTTTAAGTAACTGAGCCAAAACCCTTATAGAGAGATGTGCAGAGTGATTCGGAGAGCCCCTGAATATGTGCAAACAGTACCTGCCATTGTTTTCTGCCATTTGATTTTTTTAACTCTTCCTCCTGTTTCCTTGCCTAAGGCAGCAAATCTGTCTCCAAATGCTATACCAGGAATTCTCGAGTTGTAGCCAACAGGAAGAACCAGAGGCCCAATGCCACATCTCACAAAGCATTGGCCCAGGCCTGGTGGGACAAGAGTAGACCTCACTCCTCCTGCTGTAACTGTGATCCCCAAGTTTCCCAGTAGATCTGTCCCACAACTATCAGGGCACCACGTCAGTTCAAGGTCCAGTCCCTGCTTTAGCAGAAATGACTAAAATAGAAGGCTTTTCTAGGCAAACAAATAACAGCTTTTTTTTTCTACTGTTTGTTCCTGTTTCTATTTTACTGTCCTTGGGGAATGTAGAAAAAGCAAATATTATCTATAGAGATTTCCTCTTATTAGTGACCACATGCAGGAGGCTTTATGTCCCCAAAGAATTTGTGACCTTTCCCAAGAAGACTTTCTCTAATATCCTCTCTCCAGTTATTTATTGTGACACTTCCAAAATAAACAACCATACAACCAGACACAGCCTGGATAGAGATGCCTGGAGTGAGGAGGGATTGCTTTCTAGCCATCTGCATAGAGAGATGGGATGATGTCTTAGCCTGCTGAACTCAGTTGAGTTTTTCCAGTCATCCTTAAAGGCTGCAAGACCATGGGTTCCCCAGCTTCCTATTCCAACTAAGAGGCAGCCACTTTGAGAGACAGATATCCCCATCCCTAAATGTAAATCTCTTGTGGCTACCCACAGGGTTCATGCAGCATTCAGGCAAGGTCTGGGGTTTACATAGTGTGCTGAAACTAAGCCTTCAACAATTGTTCATCAAGTTTAATCTTGGTTTACAAATAGCCCTGCTAAGAGGTAAGGAATTTTGTCCTCCTTGGTATAGATACAAACCCTTCCATCTAAAAGCATGCTTTCTAAATCTAAACTCCACTGCAGATGTCCTAAAATGGAAGAAATCAAGCAATGAGATGTAATGGAAGATATAATTAATTGTCCTACAGCTGGTGACCAAAATCACAATGAAGCACGTCAGTCCTTGAAGACTTGAGTAATCCCTGAGTGACGGAAGAGAAACAAGACACAGCCCACCATCCCGCCGCATTTGAGGGTTTAGGCATATCTTACTGTGTACCCTAGAGATGTTTCCCAAAAGCTTTGATATCTCCACAGACAACTTCAGAAAGGAATGATGACTTTGTAGGTAAACCTTGTATGAAGCTACCTGCATCCCCGAGGAATCACTAAAGCTAAATTCTCTAACCTGAATAATGCAATGAGCTCAAGAGGCCCAGTGGCATACAAAATAGGAGTGGAGTCATTGCACCAACCACTTCATCACTTCTACTTCATGTCACATGAGAAGAAGTGATGAGTGGGTCCCATAACATGCTTTTAGAAGCTGCTTTTACACTGGGCATCAACTCCTCACTTGGGCTCAGAAAGTAACTACATGCAAGGTGAGAGCAGGCATCTCTGCCTTCATTCTCTTTCTGTCTCCTTTACCTTGAGTTGAACTCCTGCTTAACTCTGCCTAAGTATGGTAATCATTGAAGGAGTGTCTGCCTATCTAACCTATCTCACTCCTTCTCAAGGCTACAGGCATGAAGATAAGTCATTGTCTTAAACAGTGAGTCTGCTTGTATTTTGGAAACAGCAAGGCCTTGTGGGCAAATCATCCATGTGATGAGGCTGCACCCTAAAGCAGAAGTGGTGTATCCTCTTAAACAGTCAGGGCTTAGACTACCTTCAAGGTTGAAGCAGAGACAATGACCAAAGAAAGCCCCCTTTGACCATGAACACCACTATCCACATGCTTTCTTGTTCCAAATTCTTCTCTATTTAAAGCTAAATCTCATGTCAGTACCCAGAGATGAACTTGGGGTCAATGGACCCCCTATGTGCTCCTCCTCCCACAAGGTCACTTTTAGTAATAGAATCTTTATTGTCTTGAGCTAACGTGGCCCAGTCTCGTCTCTGACGCTGTGTTCATGCTGGAATGGTTGTTACAGAATTCATGAGAATCCAGGCTGGAGATAAACTCATAGCAAACATCTTTGAGTTGTCTGCTTTGTCATCTTTGCTCATGGGCAAAGCATGTTATTGGAAAACCTGGAGGAAACAACACAGAACTTAAGGAAAATCAAGAGAGAGATAAAAATGGAATTCAAGATGTGAATCTTTTAACCCAGAAATAGTATACACTGTGTGGAAGATTACCCACAACGAAGGCTCCTGAAAATATTCTAGAACACAGAGTAAAGATCCTACAGGAGGCATGAGAAGTTCCTTAGCAAGTCCTTGCTATCTAAGAGAGAAATTAAAAACTGCTATTCTTTGATTATTAAAGAAATTCCTTCTTCTAACAAAAGACAGCTATAACTTCCAGCTGACTATTTTTATTTATAAGTCTGTAGACAGACAACAGACATTTGGGCAACCTCCACTGTGGCTGTTTATGTAAAAACTAGCCTTAGTTATGGGTCAAGATCCTACTTCCCTAGAAGATGATGACCCGTGTGCTGCCCCCAAAGCAGTAGCTACATTCAGACGTGGAAGAATGTGTGCAGAGATGTGGCGTGCTTGAAACTGTATTAAGACAATGATCTCTGCATGCTTTTCAACTTCTGTGAAGACTTTGACTAAGAAAGCCATGTTTTTTAAAACAATGAAGTGAATCAACACAATACTTAGGTGGGAATTCTTGCACTCTACAGAAAGAGGGAGACTAAAGGGACCTTTGTTGACAGAGGTGATGATAAGATGCTGGTCACAAGAATGACTGTATTATGAGAATTTTCAAAATGGGCACTGTAACCTACCTCATTCCACACCTGCAATGCAAAAACCACAATTTCCTGAAGATGGTGAAATTTCTTCAGAATGGGCACAAGGAGAGGGATGAGTCAATACAGTGCTTGCTGTACAACATGAGGAACTGAGTTTGATCCTAGCATCCATGTTTGTAAAAAATGTCAGATATGAGCAACAATGCGTGTCTGTAGTCCCAGAACATGGACAAAGATAGGATGGCCACTGGAGCTTATTGGTAACTAGGTTCACCAAATCAGTGAAATAAGGTTTTATGAAAGACCCTGTCTATAAATAAATAAATAAATAAATAAGGTGAAAGGCAAATGAGGAAGGCACAGGATATAAAACGCTGGCTTCCATATGCATTCATGCATGTAGATGTGCATGCACACATGTGCAGGTGCTCACACACACACACACACACACACACACACACACACATTTTCCTGAATTAACTTAGAGTAACTGTGATATATTTTCAGAAGCTGACTCTAATCACTTTCAGTTCTAAGAAATGCAAAATCATCAAGCATGTTTTTTATCAAGAATTATGATGATTGCTGAAGACATTTTAAATGCATCAAAGTATACACTAGAATTATCATCATTAAAAGTATTTATGTATTTATGCATTTTGTGAGCATGTGTGATTGTGTGTATCTGTGTGTGCATGCATATATTGTATATGTGCATGTGCGTGTGTGTGTGTGTGCTTGTGTGTGTGTGAGTGTGTGTGTGTGTGCATGTGCTTGTGTGTGTGTGTGTGTGTGTATGAGTGTGTGTACTCATTGGGCAACCCTCAGAAGTTGGTTCTCTTCTGCCACCTTGTGGAATCCAGGGATTGAAGTCAAATTGCCAAACCTGCTAAGCCATCTTATTAAAAAAAAAAAAAAAAGTAAATCAAAACCTGAGTTTCTTCTGGTTTATTAGAAAGTTCTAAAGACATTTATAGAAGAATAAAAGCAGGACATTGGCCCTGGATGACTATACACTGAAAAATGTATGTAGGACTAGGCAGGGATATCCTCTGGCTCATAAAAAAAGTAAATTAGACAGCAGACAAGGCTTGGGCATCATGAGGATTCTGGTCCCATGGGAACAGAGAATCTGTGACATGGAGAAAGATCAGTCATGCTTGAATGGGTCGTTTGGGAACAGATGACAGAAGGCTTTAATACTAGGCAGGGATGTGTCCATTCAATAATGAGAAAATGGAAGCTACTTCAGGATTCTAAGCAAGAAGTCTAAGCTGACCAGCTACAAGGTGCTGAAAGCCAGGCACCAGGAACCAGAACAGAGATAAAAAAGTGTTGGTTGGCTAGAGCAACATGGAGCAGGAAAGAGAACAGAAACATTCCAAAGGCAAGATGAGAGCGACATTTCAAAGGCACAGTCCATAGGACATGGTGACTAACTATCTAACCCAAATCTCCCTGGAGACCTGCCATCAGAGCCTGCCGGCGTCATCTGAGCAGAATACCATATGTGATTCATTTTCCCAAAATACTCTTTGCAGGGGACAGATGTAGGGAAGAATCTTTGCCCTGGCAATTCAAAAGGCAATGCTGGAATATTTCGTCGGAAGACCACATTACAGCTTTCAAAGAAGGAAATAATTGTGGGTTGAACCTGAGGACCACATATTGAAGAGGAGATGAAATGCGGTGAAATGCTGCTTGCTCTGTAAGACTGAAGCCACTGAGATCCCACACTGAGGTCTCCCTTGCTGTCAACGGTATCATTGACTCTTGAACAAATGGGAGCCTCCACTCCCTCCCTTCCTAAAAGGCAGTGAGTATTTAACAGAAGATGCCTGGCACCATCATATGCCTGCCCTTCCCTAAGCCAGTCTCCATGCCCAAAGAATCCTTCAGCGTGAGGATTTTGGCAGTCCCTGGTAGTCTCTAACCATTGCACTCCTAAGCCATCATATAGAAAAGACATTTGAGTGCTCCAACTTCTTTTTTTTTCTTCACATTATCTAGAGTCCTATACTTCAAGTATGAAGCAGCTTAATGCTGTCTCTTCTATTAATATTCTCTTCATATTAACTGATGTTAATACTGCTCACTGCCCCACACCCCCACCCGTTATCCCTGATTGGTCAATAAAGATGCCTACAGTTGATAGCTGGGTGAAAGAGAGGTAGGTGGGGTTTTGCTTCCTGGGCTTGGAATGTGAGGCAGAACCACAAGAGGGAGGAGAGTAGGTAGAGAGAGGAGAAGATCCCATGGGGTAAGGAATCATTAAAACTGGCCCTGAAGCCTGGTCAGTAAGAGTAAGAGGGACCCAGGTGGAGCCCAGCAAGTCATATCACAGGGTCATTGTCAGGGAAATAGAATAGCTTCGAGGGTAGATTCTGCTCAGCTCTAGTGCTTTTAAGGCTTATTAGAAATATAAAGGTTGTGTGTCCTTTATCGGGGGACTGAATGATCCAAGATGAGATACAAACCCCCAATTAGTATTAAACATTTGCCCCAACAGAAGGATACAAGAAGATCCTACTCCTAGGAGGCAAAAGTAACAACTCTCCCCTGATTATCAGTCCTCACCTGAGCATGGCCTTCAGCACTTCAGACACCTCTTGGAATGTAACTCCCCGCTTAAATAAAATTCACCCAAGAACTCAAAGCACATGTTCCTATACTCTCTATTTTTAGTCCCTATTTTAGTACTCAACTGTATCAGTGAAGTCTCATCAAAAACAGACTGCACTGAGAGCAACTTATATGTGCATGTGTCAGAATGCCATGTGGAGATTGTCAGACAATCTCAGCTGTCACTCCTCAAACACCATCCACTTTGAGTTTTCCAGGGGTCTGGGGAATTCTCAGTGTTCAGGAACTCATCAGGTAGGCTAAGCTAGCTGGACATGGAGCCCCAAGGATCTAGATGTTTCTACTTCCTCAGCACTGGGGATACATGTGTGACATTACACCTTGCTTTTCAGGTTTTAAATCTTTAACATGGGTTATAGGGAAGTGAACTGAGATTACAAGGCAGTACTTTACTGAGTTATCTATACAGGCCCAGACAATGATCATTATATTATTTTATTAAAATAAACTATTTTACCTGGCAGGCATAAAAATGAATAATAATAGAATAATCTCTGCAAGTATGTACTTACTAGAAATGTCACAGTAAAATGTCTATGAAGTCACTACTCGACTTACAGATATATTTTTCTGTTTTTTTTTTTTTCAAGACAGGGTTTCTTTGTGTGTTGTAGTAAATATGTAATCTCAATCAGGGGTTTCTAGCTTGCCTTTGATCATTCAGTTCCCAAGTAAACGACACATAAACTTTTATATTTATAAAGCCTTAATCAACACTAGAGCTGGGCAGATGTCTTCCCTCTATTCTATTCTATTCTATTCTATTCTATTCTATTCTATTCTATTCTATTCTATTCTATTCTATTCTATTGTCCCTGTCAATAGCTCCACAGTATGACTTGCTATGTTCCATCTGGGTTGCTCTTATTCCCTCTGTCCAGCCCTCATGGCCATGTTTTCAGGATTCCGACCTCATGCCGTCCTTTCTCCTCTTCTTCTTTCTGGTCTCCTTCCTCAGACCCCAAGCCTGGGAACTAAAACTCCACCTTTCTTCTGCCCAGTTATTATCAGAGGCATCTTAATTCACCAATCAGGGATAACTTGGGGAGCAAGGTTACATATTGGTGAACATGAGATTCTCCTTGACCCTGAGGCAACCAGGGCCAGTGTTTAGCATTACAATACATAGCAACAGACCAAACCTCAACATCCATATATTCCTGGCTGTCCTAGAACTTACTCTGTAGACCAGTCTTGCCTCAAACTTATAGAGATCTCCCTCCCAATTGCTAGGATTAAAAGCATGTACCACTACTGCCTAGCTTATCCACAGATATTTTAATCGTAAAGTGACTCATCCCACTTATAGTTTATCTAGGACTTCATTCCTTACAGTTGTTGGCTATATGCTCAATGCTACTGTGATGATCTCATTGAACCAAACAAGACTAATTTCATAAAATAAGGTTGAAAGCAGCTGTGAAATGGGTTATCTGCTCATTCTACCATCAGCTCGGTTTGTCTGGGATGTCCTAACCTGTTCTCCATATTGAGCCTAGTAAACACCTGTTGAGTCTCCAGGTGTCATACTTTCTTCCAATTGAAACCCCTCTTTTTCTCCGAGCCCCAACTCTTTCCATGTAAAAGAAGACATCGGTCCTCTGTCCTGTGAACCAGCCTAGAATTATTTGCCCACTCTCATGACACAGCTCTTCTTGGGTCCTTTTCTGTCCTTGCCTCCCCCATTCACATAACACATGAGATTTTGCCTTTCATCTAAGTGCTTGTCCTTTTTCCTGTAGTATTTAACTTATCTTTTCTCCATATGAATGTTCTACTAGCCTATTAATGTGTTCACATCATCTTTATGATTTGTCTTTATGGTAAACTTCCACTGCAATTCAGAATGGTAAAATGCACTCTTATTTAACACAGGATCTGGGGGATGGTGAAAGGAAGGTAGAAGTAATTAGCCCAGAGAGGACCACTTCTGTAAAAAAAATAGTTTATGTAGAGATGCTCAGTGGATAAATGGTCTCCTGTGTCATATTACCAAAAGATTAATGCAGTAGGAATTATCCGTCTTACATACTGTTGCTTCCTCCTTGAGAACAAGACTCCCACTGATTATAAAGGCATTTGTATCCACCAGGAATATTTTAAGTTTTAGGGGTGGACACTCAAGCATCTTTATAGCAAGAAAAAGAAAAATGAGTTTCAAGCATGCGTAGAGAAGAGATAACATTCAATTTCCTTCTCAACTCACTCTCTCAGCAGATGCTCATTGACACGTGATACACGCTGAATTATTCTGAGAACGTGCTGGAACACGTGGCAAAGCCCATACCCTTTGAAGTTAAGTAAAGCATAATTAAACATAATTTATAATGTGATATTGATTTCTATGAGAAAATAAAGCAAGATGAAAGACAGTCTGGGTAGAGAAGTTTGAATAATGAGAAGGAAAATAAAATAGGACACAGAGAGAGCATTTCACAGAGATTAAAACATGGAGATTGCAGGGCTAGAGCAATGGCTCCCAGGGATCTGAGACTCTCTTCTAGACTTCACATGCATAAGGCATGCATGTGGAGCACATACATACATGTAGGCAAAAATACCTATGCAATAAGATCAAACAAATCTATCTAATTTTTTAAAAATTATTACTCAGGGTTCTTGTGAGATGCAGAAAGAGTGGCCACTCAAGGCGTCATGCTCTGAAGTTGTGGTTTGCTGTGAGCCAATGCATCCTGAATGTATTGATTGATATTTGTCAACTCTTCTGAAAGAGAAACTATATTCATATATATATATATATTCATATATTGTATTATTATGGTCATAACTATCCTTGATTGATATTTGTCAACTCTTCTGAAAGAGAAACTATATTCATATATATATATATATTCATATATTGTATTATTATGGTCATAACTATCCTACTTTATTAGCTATTACTAATTTCTTTTCTGTGTTAAAATTACAAATTAAACTTCGTCATGGTAAGAAAAAAACAGTATAAAATTTAGTATTGATTTTAGGTGGTAGCTCAGGGTCTCAGGACATGTCTCCATTTTAGTCAGGGTTTTCTAGGTTAACAACTAATAGGATGAACCTCTCTTTCATATGTATGTGTGTGTATTTCTGTCACATATATGTCTCATATATGTATGCATACATACACATACACACACACATGTATGGGGGGATTTATCACAATGACTTACAGGTTGTGATCCAGTTAATCCAACAATTACTGCCTATGAACATAAGATTCAAAATTCTAGTAGTTGTTTAGTCTTTCAGGTCCAAAGTCTCAAACAGTCTTCAATATGCACTAGAATCCCAAAGGAGTAAGCTCTAATGCCATGGGGGAATGGACTCCTAGTGAGAGCCAGAGCAAGCAGACAAAGAGAGTGAGCTTCTTTCTTCCATGTCATTTATATAGGCTGCCCGCTTAAGGTGTGGTACAGAATAAAAGTGATCTTCCCTTGTCAAGAGAGCTAGATTATCTCTTCACTTCAAAGTTCAAACTAGAAGTGGGTCTTCCAACTTCAAATAATTTCATTACGAAAATAGTCTATCACAGGTGTGCCCAGTTATTTAGATTCTAGTTAATTTCAGATATAGTCAAGTTGACAATGATGAATAGTTATTCCATACCCCAATAATAAGGCAGAGATAACTGTAGATAAGAGAAATTTTATTCTGGAGGTTGATTCATGAGAAAATGGACACTGAGAAATCTCTGACCCAAAATCTAGAGACCAGGATTGAACAATTTAGTCCATGTCTGAAGACCTGAGGACTCGAATTACACCAACATAACCCTAGTCTGAAACTGTGGGCAGGGTGTGCTCAGGCTCAGTGATAGTTGTGCTGTTCCTATTAACTAGATTAAAAAATCTGTGGTACCTCTTGTAAATGATATATGTATATGGTTTTATACAACCATTAAAACTTTTTATTTTAGATTTCCTAAAGGAAAACCAGTAATTTATAAAAGCAAAAAAGGAAAGGCAGCACATACCTGTAATATGTATTGTCCCAGCTACTTGGGAAGCTGAAGTTAATAAATCATTTAAGCCCAGGAGTTCAAGGCCAGCCTGGAAACATATGTAGTCTCTGTCTCAAGGGAGAAAAGAAGAAATACACAAACATAAATTCACAAGAACAGCTGCATTTTAATAAAGCTTTATTTATAAAAGCATGTAAAATAGTAAACACAGCAACAGAGAAAATTACAAATAATCAAAATGCACAGAATAACAGACCCCAGGTTGTCCTGCCCCATTGGATATATATATCCAATGGATATATGTATATATATATATATATATATATATGATTTTATATATATATAATATATATATATATGGATATATATGGATTATATATATATATAATATATATTGGATATATGTTTATATATATATATATATATATATATATATATATATAAATATATAAAACACACAACTCCTGTGCCCCAGGCTCAGGGGACTGTATCAAAGAGGAAGAGAAAAGATTGTAACAACCAAAGAACCAAGGAGTCTGCAGTGAGATTGTGTTCCTTCGAAATGATAGGGAACCCTGTACTCCGTCTAATGGATGACTGTGAGTATCCACTTCTGTATTAGGCACTGGCAGAGCCACTCAGGAGACAGCTATATCAGGCTCCTGTCAGCAAGCTTTTGTTGGCATCTGCAATAGTATCTGGGTTTGGTGGTTGTTTATTGGTTGGATCCCCAGATGGGGTAGTCTCTGTCATTCCTTCAGTCTCTGCTCCAAACTTTGTCTCTGTAACTCCTTCCATGGGTATTTTGTTTCCCCTTCTAAGAAGGATTGAAGAGTCCACACTTTGGTCTTCCTTCTTCTTGAGTTTCATGTGTTTTGCAAATTGTACCTTAGGTATTCTGAGCTTCTGGGCTAATATCCTCTTATCAGTGAGTACATATCATTAGGAGCAGCACAGGGTCCCCAATGAAGGAGCTAGAAAAAGTACCCAAGGAGCTGAAGGGGTTTGTAGCCCCATAGGAGGAACAACAATATGAACTAACCAGTAACTCCAGAGCTCCCTGGGACTAAACCACCAATCAAAGAAAAAACAAGGAGGGACTCATGGCTCTAACTGAATATATCTAGCTGCACAGATGGCCTAGTCGGTCATCAATGGGAGGAGAGACCATTGGTCCTATGAAGGTTCTATGCCCCAGTATAGAGGAATGCCTGGGCCAGGAAGCAGGAGTGGATAGGTTGGGGAGCAGGGGGAGGGGGGAGAAGATATGGGATTTACAGAGGGGAAACTAGGAAAGGGGATAACATTTGAAATGTAAATGAAGAAAATGTCTAATAATTAAAAAGGAAAGAAATGATAGGGAAGCTACAACATTGATACCTCAACAATATGGCTGCCTAAACAAGACCTGAACAATAACAGCACCAATGTACATATTAATGTGTAAGGGAGACATTTCACTGAACCACACCCATGGACAAAGAACTACAGGTAACTGATGACACTCCGAGAGGAAGAACTAGTCTTCCCAAGGATAAGGCCCTAATTGTTTATCTGGTATCAAGTGACCAGCCCCAAAATCATATATATAAAACAACACCAAATAACCCAACAGGTTCTATTTATATATTTATACATATTTGTGATAACAGAGAAGCCCTTTGAAATGGAGTGGGGGAGGACATGGAGGGATTAAAAAGGTCAAAGGGAAGGAGGAAATTATGGAAATATATTTTAATTTTTAAATTATGTTTTAAAACTTTTTAAATATATACAATGACATAAAGTTATGCTTATGGTATATTGTTGAGATTTTTAACAAATATACATTATAGTAATAACACAGAGAGTGAGACTAGAATTTTATAGAAGCAAGCTTTATTCATTTTACCAGAATTAACTAAAGATTTTTTGAAAATAATTTTTTATACCATACATTCTGATTATGGTTCCCTTCCCATAACTCCTCCCAGATCAGCCCCACCCCCTACCCACCTAACTCCATCTCTTTCTTGATTGCTCTCATTAAAAAAACAAGCATGTACCCAAAGTAGTAGTGATAATGATGATCATGATGATGATGATACAATAAATATGAAACAAACAAGGAGAAAAAAAGCCAAAGAAAAAGCACAAGAAACATACTCAGATACAGCTACATACACACATTTGCAACACAAGACTCACACAAAAGCACAAACCAGAAAATAAAATATACTATATAAGCAAAAGCCCTGTAGGGTCAAAAAAAAAAAAAAAGTCTGAACAAAGCATGAGACAGAAAACTTCCTCCAAAAATACCACTATTGGGCATGAGGCCTGCCCTTTAGTGTGGCTTGTATACCCAGTGAGATTCCATTGGAAAAAACTAATTTCTCCTTTTCAAGAGGTTGTTAATTGGTGATAGTTTCTAGGTTCAGGTGAGGGGCTGTGTTCACCTCTCCTCTCAGAACTGTGAAGGCCCTGTGCATGCTGCCGTAGGCTGTGAGTTCATATGAGCATGGGCCCTATTGTGTCTGGGCCTTGATGTCTTCCATTCCTTCTGGCTCTTACAGTCTTTCTGCCTCCTCATCTACAAGGTTCTCTGAGCCCTCAGAGCAAGGAGAGACATCCCATTTAAGACCAAGTGTTCCAAGGTCTGTCTCTCACATTCTGCACTTTGTCTGGTTGTGGGTCTCTGAATTTGTTCCCAATTACCATGGGGGGGGCGGTAATCATCTATGTCAATGGCTAAGCAAGATAAAGATTTATGAGTTTAACAGAACACTGTTAGGAGCCATTTTATTCCTATATTCCTTTAGCATAACAGTAATACTTGTTTTTCCCCTATATACATGACCCATGTAGTGCTAGATTCTTGGCCACCTGAGTAGCATCAAACCTGGGTTCCGTTTCATGGAGTGGAGCTTAAATCCTCACATAGTGATTGGTTACTTCCACAACTTTTGTGCCTCTATTGCAGCAGCAAAGCTTGCAGGTGGGTCACCTTGTTGATCCCAGCGTTTGTACCTGGATTGGTGTGTCTTACTCCTTTGGTAGTGTGCAGAGTAACTTCCAGTACAATAAGTGCTTTTCAGTAAGGGTATTAAATATTATTTTTAAAGAGATTGTGATAAGTTAAGATGGAAGTAATAGCTTACATTTTTTGTAGTGAGAAATCAATGTTGATTTAGAACAATATGCCAAAAATAAAGTATTTACAAACAAAGACAATAAGTGATAAAAGAGAAAAATATAGATAGAAAAGAAATGTCAAAATAGCTTTTGGGAGTTTATCTATATCAACAATTACATTAAATATAAATAGACTAAAAGTTCCATTCAAAACACAGAGATTAACCTGTTACATAAAAAAAAGCAAGATCTGTGCATATGCAAGCTATTGAATAAGTAAATGCATTCAGAGTTGAAGCATAGAAAAATTATAGCCTGTATAAAAATATGTCAATATGGAAACTATGAATAGCAAATAAATAAACTTTAAAAACCATATTTATAAAGACAAAGAAAAGATCTTCATGGTGATTAAAAGTCAACTTATCTGATGGATAGAACAATTATTTATGTATGTGCTCATGATAGCAGATTTCCAAAATATATGAATCATAAACCAATGTAACAGTAATAGTTGGAGCTCTCAATACTCCAGGCTCAATAATCAATAAAAACCACTGGAAAACAGCACCAACAAAAACAAATCAGTAAAGCTATGGCAGTGAACAATGCTGTCCTACGAAATAGTTCTACCAGAACACTCTAGCCAGAAATCACAAGATCACAAACTTATCAAGTACAGGAGGAGCCCTCTTCAGAGACTTTATGCTGCACCACAAAACAAGCCTCAACAAACTTAAACACATTAAAATTATATGATGTTTTCTGACCACAACAGAAAGAACAAACCAAGAGAGAAACAAATTCAGGGAATGATATTTGGACATGAAGCAACACACTTCTGAAAAACCACAGGTCAAAGTGAAAATGCACACAAGTAAGTTAAAGGTTTTGAGCTGGAAGAAAAACATGAAAACGCAAGATCAAAACATGTTGGATGCACAGAGGCAGCATAGGAAGAAAAATGCATGTCTTTGCTGCCTGTGGCAGGAGCCCACATCAGCAAACTAAAACCTGCCCCACTCAGCTGAGAGAGATGAACGAACAATGAGGCTCAAGATAGAACTGAGCCGAAGGAACTCAGGTGCAGAAAAGCAATAAAGTCGGCAGAACCAAAAGCTGGGCTTTTAAAATTTTACAAGTTTTAGAGTATTCAAGTATTTAGAATTTACAGTTTATAAAATTTGTGTCACTCTAACAAATAACCAAGAAGACACACATTTAGCAAAATTAAGGAGGAAAGAGAGAAAAACATAACCATCCTCACAAAATGAATAGGATTATCAAGAAGATGAAACTTAATTCCTAAAAAATAGCTGGCAAGGTGGCTCAATAGGTAAAGCTCTCACTATGTAAATTTGTGGACCTAGATTTGGACCCATATAGCCCATGCAAAGTCAGCATGGGTCTGTAATCCCCAGCATCAGAGACAGAAGAGACCCTAAAGCTCATGGGCCAGTTAGCCCAACATACACAGGGATGAGCAATGGGAGAGCCTGTCACAAGATGGAAAGCAAAAGCCAACAATGTAGTTTTCTGATCTCCATACTCAGGCCATCACACACACACAGAGAGAGAGAGAGAGAGAGAGAGAGAGAGAGAGAGAGAGAGAGAGAGAGAGAGAGAGAGAGAGAGGAGAGAGAGGAGAGGAGAGGAGAGGAGAGAGAGAGAGAGAGAGAGAGAGAGAGAGAGAGAGAGAGAGAGAGAGAGATTAAAAGCAGACATACCTAGAAAGATATACCTCACTCAAGAAAAAATAGATCTATTCATAGGCTAAGAATTTGTATTAGCAATTTACCATCTTTCTAGAAAAAGAAACTCAGGATCAAGTTAACTTAGAACTATTTACTTTGCTAAAAAGATCTCTCATGTACTCATTAAAAAGAAAACCAATATTATATAAAACAAACAAACAAACAAACAAAAACCAAGCCTTTCAGAAGATACAGGAGAAAAGATTCTATAATGAGGTCAGTGTTACCCTGCTAACAAAGCCACACCAAACATCACAAGAGAGAAAAGTCAGAATGTCAAAATGCCTGATAAACCATGGACACAAAAATCTTACACAAAGAAATATTAGCAAGGTGAATTCAAGTTTGGCTTAACACCCAGAAAATTAAAATAATAGAGAATTAAAATTCACTATCATAGTCATTTCAATACATACTAAAAAAATCGCTACTGCAATGGCCTTAATAAGAAAGAAAACATCAAATATTTGCATGGATATGAAGAAACTAAAACTTATCTATTGTTAGTGGGAATATAATAAGGTGCAGCCACTTTAGAAATCTGTTTGGATGCTTCCTAAAAATGATGTCATCAGCTTCCCATAGGACTACTCAGGAATGTACTGAAAAATGAAACCATGTACCCACAGAAAAGTTAGATATTAATGCTCATAAACAATATGGCGAGTAGATAAAAGCCAGATATGTACCATCAACTACTGAGCAGATTTTAAAAGCCATATATATATAAAAGCCAGATATATATCCATCAACTAGTGAGCAGATTAAAAAGTATCTGGTGTATCTGTACAATGAGATATTTTCCATCAATTAAAAGGAATGGAATGTTAATAAATACTGAAACATGAATGAATGAAAACAGAACTGATATTTAATAAGAGAAGTTAAAAACTGTGGAGTGCATATTTACATTACTGTATTTGTAAGACATATAGAAAGGAAACATTTACAAACAAAAATTAGTGCTTGCTTAGTATGTGGATTCAGACTAGACATTGACTAAAAACAGTATTATAATGGTTTTGAGACTATAAAAATGTTTTCTTTAAATGTCTACTATGCATGAGTGCACATGTGTCTGTATGTGTCTCTGGGTGAGGGTACACAGAACTATGTATGTGGGTGGGGGTCTGGGGAGACCAGAAGTCTAAGGGTCCCTGGAGCTATAGGTTCCAAGCATTTGGGAACTGCCCATGGTAGATGTTGGGATCCGACTTCCAGTCCAGTGAGCAAGTCACTCTTAAACAATGAGCCATCTATCTCTCCCTCCCCATGATCATGAAATTGTTTTGAACCTGTATTTTGGTTCAAGGGCAATATATTGTTGAATTTCAGAAGGTGGCTGCTGTAAGTGTAAGGCCAGAGGAAAAACCAGGAGCCTTGAAAAGTGTGGCAAATCATACATGGAGTCATGGGGAAGTTTTACAAAGTCGAATACTCCAAACCTCCTCTTACAACAGTTCTCCTTTACTTTAAACTTTCACATGCTGTTACATGGAAACTGAGCAATGGAGGAACAAGAATGAAAACAGGGAGCCTGCTAGGAAGCCCTCACATGAGTAAGGAAAAGACTCAGGCAAGCAGCGAATCAGAAGAGATACTGAATCCAGCCTCAAGAAAATGGAATTACTACCATTTAGCTCAATAAATGAAATAAAAGGACCAAAGGGTAAACAATGACAAATTTTCCCATCTCTGGATATAGTCATACAGGAAAAAAAAATCAAATAGATACCTCCCAGAGAGGAAGCTAAGTAAGCGCATAGCTTCAGAGTCACCAGGTTCCGTGGTTTCCAAGAGATGAACATGGGATAAACAAGAAAATTGAATGATTTTTAATCATGCGGCAGTCAGACTGGTATTCAACATGTTATTTACATTTTAAGAACCTTTTTTAAAAACTCCAAGCATTTTATGTTTGTTTGTCCTAAAGAAGCTATCATCAAAAAATCCAGGGATCTGTGTATAGTTAGCAGTCGTGTACTTGAGTAGTGCATGCATGCCTGCTGCTGGTGCAGACGTATGGGGCCATTGATGGAGCCAATAATAATGGGGAAACAGAACAGAGGCATGGCTGATGAGAGACGCCAGCTTTCTCTGCCGGCACCGGCTCTGAGCAGTCTTGATATTTCTGCATGTATTTGAGTCTGCTGCTTGTTTTAATTATCTTCATCCAATTCCAAGTGACGCATGATATCAAGCATGACCAAGAATGGAAAGATTTCTTGGTGGAATTTTTTAAATCTTGATTGCTACAAGGAAAAAGCCCTTTAAAAAATAATAGCATCTTTCCAAGAACAGATTCCTGTAACTAAGACCGTTCCCCAAAATGGAAGAGGATTAAAGCTGGGGTATGTTTGACCCATTCCTGCTAGTCATGATGGTGCACCCCAAAAGGACTCAGAGGGAATGCCCAACTAGAAAACAGGAAATGAAACTAGTACAGCAGCAAGGGGGGGGGATCAGGAGGCTTTTTTATGCCTTGGATTTTGAGAGGAAAGAGCTGTTTATTCAAAACGCTGCTTCGGGGGACAGGAAGACAATGAGGAGAACAGAGACCCAGTGACCTCCTGGAATTGCTGACAGTAGCTCAGCCTCCCTGCCTGGTGTTCAGGAAGCCAGCCATGCAGACTCCAAATGTCCAGCCCTAATCAGAAGAGGTGACAGAGCAGACCTCAAGCACCACAAAAGTCATGAGAACGCTATTAACCACATTCAAAGTTGAGGGTGCTGCTTCCTCCCAAGCATCCATCAGGAAGACTCCAGACAGAAGCTCTGAAGCTAGGGGGTCAGTGCCTCAAAGGGGGTGGAGGCAAAGGACTTGTTCTCTCTCCCAAGACAGCAGATGACAGTGGGTGGTCAGCTTTGGCTCAGAGTCCTGGCTTAGCAGGAAATCCTTGTTTCTTCTGGGCCGCTAAGTCACTGTGTCTTGGTTTGCAAGCTGGATGGGAATCGTTCTGTCTCTGAATCTATCATGCTGACTTTGTTTTAAGGGGGCCCTAGGTAGTCCATGATGTTAACTTGATGTTACAACCTCTGTCAACTGTGCTATCCCATACCATACTCACTAACCCCACAACCAGTGTGTGTGTGTGTGTGTGTGTGTGTGTGTGTGTGTGTGTGTGTGTGCTTGTGTATGTGTGCACATGTTATATGCACATGTATGTATTTGTAGTGGCTAGATGTCAATGTTGTCTTCTTCGATCAATACTCATCAACCCATAGCTCACTGGGTTGGCTTGACTGACTAACACATGACCTCCATGGTACCTACTATCTTCTCTCTGCTGAGTTCCAAGACTGAACCCGAGGCACACGCTACTGCTCATGGCTTTTCTGTTTGTTGTTAACATAGATTCTGAGGGTTCTGAGCCATCTCCCTAGCTCTGAAGTGATCTAACATTAAGCTGAATTAAGTGTTCCTTAGGACTTCATGACTTCAGGATCTGGAGTATAGAAACCATGTCCCTGTTATTAGAGTTGCATATCACCACATTCCTTCACTTCACCTGTGATGATGTCATGAGTGATCCTCACCAGAGCCTGAAGAAATCTAGAAACACCCGTCAACCTACAACACCCTACCACTGAAAGAGTCTCGCTCACTTTGGGCTATCTTAAGTACATTTGCACTCTGTGCTACATACCTCACTTGTCCTTGGGGGCAGATGCTAGTGAGCCACACCCCTTGAAATCCCTCTCTGACCCCTTTAGTACTCGACTTCATATCTCAGGCAGCTGTGACCAGAGCCACACACCGACTGTGTCACTTGGGCTGGGGACCTAAAATAAAAGAGGCAAAATAGAGAAAGGCCAATGAGTCCAGTGTTTTCCACTGTCCACTCGCTGATTCATCAAGACATGAGGAGTCTCTGTATAAACTCCATCACCCTGAACTTCACTATGTCTTCTTTCCCATTATGGGCTATGAGGGAAAAATAAATTCTGCCTATGAGTTGCTTCTGCAAAGTATTTTAACAATGAGAAAAATTAACTAAAATTCCAGGGCTAACGTGAAACTGTGGTGGCTTCAGTCTCATGATATGTGAGAGTGGTGACTAATTCCTCACACACATCTGAAAGCCACCTTTCTGTTCAAAGTGTAATTTTCTGCATTCCCTCCTTTGGTTCCCTGGAAGCAGCCTGTGAATACACAGCAAGGATCCTGTGAACACACAGCAAGGATCCTATATACTGCTCCTTAACACAAGTCATGGTGCAAAGAGGCACCTTTCAGTGACTCCAGCCTGACTCAGGGAAAAGACCCTATAAACAAAAGCTTACATATAATGACAGGGATGTTTATAATAGGATTTTAAGATTCATTTTATCTTTAATTATGTATATACTCACCTAGGTATGAGTATATATATGAGTATATATATATATATATATATATATATATATACACACACACATGTGTGTGTGTGTGTGTGTATGTGTACATATAGCCACAGAAGCCAGAAGCCAGAAGAGAGTGTACAATCCCTAGAGTCAGAGTAACAGGCATTTGTGAGCTCTCCAGTCTTATTATGATTGTATTTTTCATGACCAACAAGTTAAATGTTCATTGGCACTTACACAAACAGAGTAAGAGGAACAGGATCATGAAAACAGGTGGGTTGTTATTTTAGATTATCTTCTTTTTTTTTTTTTTTTTTTTTTGAGTCTATAATTACATCATCACCCCCTTTCCTTCCTCACTTCAAATCTTCCCGTATACCCTACCTTGCTCTCTTTCACATCTATGGCCTCTCTTTTCATTGTTATTATGTGCCTATACATAGACACAAATGTATTCCTAAATGTAGCATGCTCCAACTGTGCAGTGTTAGGTACTGGATGGCCAGCTGATGTGCTTTTCCCTGGATAAGACTACTGCAGCCACCCTCAGCATTGCTCTGTTGCCTGCAGCTCTTTGCATAGGGTCAAGGCCTCATAGGCTCCTCCTACCCCACCCCACCCCTGACAATGTTGACATGTCTTTCATTGTTGTCCTTGTTTAGTTCATTCACATTTAGGCAGCCATGTTGGTGAGATTTTATTGGTATTGCTTCTGACATCACCAGGAAATGCAATCTCACAGCAAACTCCCTGATCTGTGGCTCGCACAATCTCTCTGTTCCCTCTTCCATAATGTTCCCTGAGCCTTAGGTGTAGAGTTGTTTTGTAGATGTACCCCTTGAGACTGGGCTCTGCAAATCTGCATTTTGATTGGTTGTGCTTTTCTATAATGGTCTCCATTGATGAGGGGTGAGCACCACACTTATCTGTGGGTATAAGGACAAATAGAATGTAGCTAGGGATTGTGCTGGCTTAGTAAAGTAGCGGTTGTAGTTTCTCCTCCAAGATGTGTGACTTCACTAGCGCTGGCTTTCCAGTCCTGGGCGTGGACATAATTTCTTTCCCTCTTATCAAACCAGAGAGATGTTGTTTATTTGTGCCTGACACTGCTGTT
The DNA here is from genome assembly GCF_978045245.1 of Mus caroli. Taxonomy (NCBI): domain Eukaryota; kingdom Metazoa; phylum Chordata; class Mammalia; order Rodentia; family Muridae; genus Mus; species Mus caroli. The sequence continues at coordinate 168,926,070 of NW_028227257.1, forward strand.
CCCTGAGAGTCATTGCTGGGGTTCATAGGCATTATAACTGGGTAGGACTGTTGCTTTGTTCTCCCCTTGGAAGCTTGCTCAATGAATTCTGATACAATGGAAGCTAGTCCGCAGGGTCAGTCCCAGCTCTGCAGTGCCTCTGACTGAAGTGTCTGCATCTTTGGCAATAAGAACTTTCCTTCCATAAAACAGGGTGTTTTTTCCTAGGGATTGTGAGTGTCTGCTTGGATGCACATGTGTACATGAGCACACTAGGCCAGAAGTCAGCCTTGTGGGTCATTCTTCATATGCTAACTACCTTTTTTGCTTTTTAAAACATGGTCTCTCATCAGAACTAGAACTGACTAATTAGACTAGACTGGCCATCAAACCCCAGGAACCTCAATTCTGCTTCAAAGAATCATATTGTTAAAAGTAGAAATATTGGTGCTTAATATAATTACTGTTTCTTTTTACTTTTTCACATCTGAGCAATTGCCCAGCCCAGGATTCTGCCCCTTTTGCTTCCCTCTGTCTCCATTCCTACACTCATGAGAAACACAGCTGATGAGAAAATTTAGAAGAAGAAACTAAGCATTCCATCCCAGGCTCTTTCTTTCCTCTCTAGAGATGTGGGATATGACTTGGGAGGGAAGAAAGTATTTTAATGAAAAATGTATAAAACTCTGCCAAGGACCAGCCAGAAGATGGAAAGATCTCCCATGCTCATGGATTGGCAGGATTAATATAGTAAAAATGGCTATCTTGCCAAAAGCAAACTACAGATTAACTGCAATCCCCATCAAAATTCCAACTCAATTCTTCACAGAGTTAGAAAGGGCAATTTGCATATTTGTCTGGAATAACAAACATCCTAGGATGGGAAAAAAACTATTCTCAACAATAAAAGAACCTCTGGTAGAATCACCATCCCCTATCTCAAGCTGTACTACAGAGCAATTGTGATAAAAAGTGTATGGTACTGGTAAAGTGACAGACAGGTAGATCAATGGAATAGAATTGAAGACCCAGAAATGAACCCACACACCTATGGTAACTTGATCTTTGACAAAGGAGCTAAAATCATCCAGTGGACAGAAGACAGCATCTTCAACAAATGGTGCTGACTCAACTGGCGGTTGGCATGTAGAAGAATGCAAATGGATCCATTCATATCTCCTTGTACAAAGCTCAGGTCTAAGTGGATCAAGGAACTCCACATAAAACCAGAGACACTGAAACTTATAGAGGAAAAAGTGGGGAAGAGCCTCAAAGATATGAGCAAAGGGGATGATCCTTGAAGGATGAATGTGAAAATATGCACACTATTGTAGAAACAAGCTTTCATGCCCACAGCAACCATCAACACTCATAGAGGCCCAGGCCCTGCTGGCTCTGTTTCAGGGCAGGAACCATGTCATTCCATCTCTTACATGGCCATTCTTGACTCAGCAAAAATTTTAAATTTAAAAAATAAGATACAGTCTATCTGCATTGGTAGTAATATGGAAGTCATGCTGTATGTCAATTACCCTACAAAACAGTATATCTAGTTTTAACAAGCCATCTAGCCACAGACATAAGCCATGTTTTCTCAGCAATAAAAAAGTAGTATTTTATAACATTCATATGACTCCCCCATCTACCCTCCAATTGCTTCTAAAATCAGGGAAGAGCTATGTGCTACCTATTGACTCTGCAAAGTCCAAATATACCAGTAGAAGAATCATTTTATTCTAAATTTATTAATTGATAACTACTTAGAAGAAAAATAGTTCCCGTAGAAATAAGAGTCACAGTGCAATAGGGCTCATTAGAGATATCTTTTGCTTTTCATATCAATTCAGATCAACAATTAATTGACAACATGTAGCATCATGAGCTCATCTGAGAGCTATGTCACGAGTGGAAAGGTTTAACAGGTGACCATAGAGCCCACTGTGGTGGGTTGAGGAAGCTGATAGACATATCACAAGTGATTCCCATGCACAATGAATGGTGCCATAAATGTAGAATGACAGTTAAGATGCCATGGGAATTCACAGGGTGCTCATGGGGGAGCTGGGCATCTACCTATCAAGCATTAAAACTCAACCTTACGTTACACCACAGAGAAAAGTAACTCAAAAGAGCAAAGAACCTTTAACTATAAAACTCCTAGAAGAAAATCTTTGTAATGCTGCATAACTTGATTTACCATTATTTTTATTCATTGTAGCAAAACAGACAAAGCTTAAAACTTACCAACTGAACTGAATCAAGGGGTAAAGGGCACAGCAGTTAGCACCTGCTCAGTACATACATGTAGTTCCAAGAACCTTTTTTTCTACATGATGGTTTCTCATATATAAAATATAACTATAAGCAACCAAAGGTGAAAATGAGTAAACTGGATTTCACAAAAATTAGGAACATTTGTACATCAAAGAATGTTACAAAAGCTTTAAAATAAAAAGGTCAACAGAATGGGATGAAACATTTCTAAATCAGATATGTAAGGGGAAAGTCTAACATTTATATATCGCTACGTGGACACCAAAAGGTGCAGCCACTATAAAAAAAATGTTGGCATCTCCTCATAAGTATAAACAGAGTTACCAAGTGGTCCAGTAATTCCACTCCTAAGTATATACCTGAAAGAACTGGAAACATACATGCATGCACAGCCTTATACACAGGTGTTCACCCCAACATGATTTATAGTAGCCAAAAAGTAAAACAAAACAAATGCCAATTAACTTGTGAATGGATAGATAACAAAAATATGTGTCCCTGTATGAAACTAGTTTAGTCATAAAAAATTGGTGCTGGCTATAATATAGACTAACCTGGAAAACATTGTGCTACATGAAGTAAATTAGACATACACATTTTCTTTCATTACATCTATATGGAATATCCAGAATAGCCTCAGGTCAACTGAGCCAGAAAGGAGGTGAATAGTGGCCAGGGATAGGAGCAGGTAGAACATGGGTTGTTAATATACTTCATATATAGATAGTGAAATTATTTGGGGATAGATAATGATGAATATTATACAACTTTATGACTATATTTAAAGTCACTAAGTTGCAGGCCTTCAAAGAATGAATCTCAAATATGTGGATTGCAACTTAATTTGAAATTTTAATAATCCCAATGCTAGAAAGAACAAGAGGTAAGAAAACAGAAATTAAGTGGAACAAATGAAAACAAACTCTGCATTTCTATAAGCCAGAAGTATAAGAAGAGAAGAAATAAAGTCAAAACACTTTAGCAATAATTAGACAGTTCAGGAGGGTAAAACGTTCAAGTCTGGGGTTTCACCTTGTTCCTGTTTTCCTGTTCAAAAGATCCTTTGCAATTCCTCTTGATGTATACATCAATATACCAGTCATATTTGGTTCTATCCTAAGTCTCCCTCTGCATATATGATATAGTTGTGTAGCTTAGTGTTTTATGGGATTTCTAACATAGGGAGCAGGGGTTGGTTTTGACTCTTTTGCCTGCTTTTGGGACCTTTGTCCTCCTGGGTTGTGTTGTCCAGCCTTAATAGAAGGAAAGGTGCCTAGTCTTATTGCAACTTGCTAAGCCATGTTTGGTTGCTATCCCTGGGAGGCCTGTGCTTCTCTGAAGGGAAAGCCAGGAGGCGTGGGTGGGGAGCTAATGAAGGTTGGGAGGAGGGAGGGGAAGGGAAGCTAAGTGAAGGCTGGGAGGGGAGATGGGAGGGGAAGCTGGGTGAAGGCTGGGAGGGGAGAAGAGAGGGGAAGTTAGGTGGAGGCTGGGAGGAGAGAGGGGAAGGGAAGCTAGGTGAAGGCTGGGAGGAGAGAGGGAAAGGGAAGCTAGGTGAAGGCTGGTGAGGAGGGAGGGGAAACTGTAGTCTGGATGTAACATATGAGAGAAAAGAGCATATTCATTTGGTAGGCTCCATCTTCAGGTTAGATTTTGTTTCCTCCGGTGAACCATCTCCAAAGCTCCTGTGTCCCTGAATAGTCTGAGTTAGCTAAGAGACCTCCATGACAGACACTACACAGCCTGAGTCAACCAAATGTTTGATGGCAGAATCACTGTTTTAAACCACTGAGGTCAAATTGTCTTAGGTTAGACTACATACATTCTCACCTGAATTGGAAAAGTTCTGCTTGGTCCTGCCAAGGAAAGTAGCTAAGTAAGGGAAAACACAAGCAAGCACAAGGACCTCTGAAACGGTGTAGGGAGCACAGTCATTTTAAATCATTAACTTGCTCAGATGAATTCCCACAAATATCTTGAGAATTCTGGAAAGTTCATTTTTAATCTTCCATGAAATACCAGGGTGAATTCTTACTTTGTAGCTCGATTACTAAGTTCATGTAAAATAAGTCAATACAAACGAGAAGATTCTCAAATCAACCTTATACATCAAATATGTGAATATTTATTGTATACATATTCATGTCTTAATATATGTACAGATGTGCGCAATGATTTAAAAGTATCCACATACACTAGGGTTGCACACATATCTAACAACACACTTGAGTATATAATATGTGTGTGTGCGTGCACATGCATGTACGCATGTATTTTAACTATGTAAACGGTAATAGGATAACAGAAAAGCAGATTAGCCAAATGTTTATTCTCTCCTTTGTCATTAGAGTAAAGGAGGCAAGGATGATATTTCCCAGCTGGACAACACTTCAGTAGAGTGACAGGCTGATAATAGAAAGAACAGAAATATGATTACTGTGTTTACACTGAGCCCAGGAGCTGAAGGCTATGGTGTCCATGAATATGGGAAAAGGCACACAATAGTTGTTAATTCTTGAAAGTCTTCCCCTGGTTAATTCTTGAAAGTTTTCCCCAGTCTACTGGAGATAACCAGAGAATGGAGAGCCACTGCAACCAGCTTGAGAGTTCTGGTTGCTAAGTAACCATGAACCAGAAGAGAAAGGACAGGAAAGACAGATGAGAATGTAGGAGAAATGCATGTGTATGGGCTAATATGGTAGACCAGATGTAAATCACATCTGACTTTAAATAATGCACCAGGCACTAGTATAGAAAATACCAGCTCACCTACTGATGTGGCAGATAGTCTTCCAGACTTGATGCAATAGTTAAGCTAAAATTAGATAAGAATTTGAAAGCATTATAAGGTTCTTAAGAAAGATAGCACGCACAACTATACTGAAAATCTAAGTGTAATGATTTTATATATGTATTTTAGGATCTTCTGTCTGGAAAGTTGGGGAGTGGAGGTATTTATTATTTTCTTTATATTTTCTAGTAATTTATAGTTAGGAGTAAATATACACTATTGAAAAAGGAAATGTAACTAACACTGTTAAGAAAACTGTTGTAGACATTTGCTTCTTAATTTGATCCCACACTGTAAGACACATGAGAACAAACAATATATTTACAGGAAGCTCATGAAATACTATGATGTTTTTATATATTTATGTGAGGTACATAAAATATCCTAGAGTTTTACATATTTATTATGTCTAAGAATTGTTACTTCTAATCCAATTGCTACTATCACATCCAAAAGTTGCTACTTGTACAAGCCCAGCTTATTCTAGGCCCATTCCAGACAAAACTATCGCCATGGGATCATTTATCTATATTATATATGAGAGAAGTTGAACTGTCATAAGCAGCAAATAAACCATCCAATACAAACAGATGGGAGTGGTGTGCAGGTCAGGATCTTAGAAAGCCTATCAGCACTGAGTCCAAGGTCTAGGTTGGGATGCATCAAGCCTGTACAGTATATCCCCATGGCAACAAGCATTCTCCAAAGAAGACCCCCAGAGTCTGGCAATTGTGGTTTGATGGCTATGTTACAGAGGCAACAAGCTTAGCAGCCTGACCTGATTCATCCTTTAATGAACAGATGGTTCACCGATGGCCAGAGCAGGGACTTTGAGTGCACATGTAGATGACTTCAGTTCCACTTTCTAGAAAGAGAAAAAGGTTTACAGTGACCCTTCACTCCCGGAGACAGGCAGATACTTTCCCAATGGTCTTCATAAGGTTATGCTCTCAAAACAAGACACAAGGCAGCTGTTTGGGACACTGCCCTATCTACAGCGTCTCCCTGCTGCACTCTGTTGGTGTTGGCACGAGGAGGTATCACAGGAGAATTCAGTTATCATAACACTGGGAAGACAGGGGACCAGGAAACAGCACCAGGAGGAAAGCCAACTCCTTTGATTTCTGGCCACCCTTGCCCTGGCTGTCACAGAATCTCCTAGCAGGCTGTGAATGCTGCCTGATACCGTTTCGGGCCCCAAGGCTTGATGATGCTTTGGGATTTTCAATCCTTTCAAGCATGTCTTGATGTCTTCCACTTTATAAACTTCTGACCCTCTCTGCTCCATGACTTACTCGCTCATCTGCTGAAGATGCTCCTTCAACTTCCTTTAAAATAAATATGACCTCCCCTCACTCCTGCCCGCTTCTTCCTTCCAGGATGTGGCTGGCTGCCAGCAAGTCAAGGGTTGAGATCAAAGGGAAGTCACTGCTAAGCAAGGGAAAGCACACATTGTCAGCTGTGGTCTTCCAGACAATGTGACTCACAAGAAGGGGTGACACAGAAAAAGGGGAGAGAGTAAAGATTTAGGATCGCTTCCCACCTCTTAGTTGTGATTGAATGAGGCTGGCCTGCTAACAGAAGGAAGGAAGCCATGTTCATTGAGATTTATGACCAGAGTCTAGTGTTGCCTGCTGGAAATTTACTAAACACTGGACATAAATCTCCAACTTGGAGATCCCTGTTCCTTCTTGAGAAACTAAATCTCATCAACTAGACAGTATTTCCTTATCACACCTCGGCACCAAAACAAAGGTGCAAAATGTCACCCAAAGTGATCTTTGCAGAGCCACTGAGATTCCTAAAGCCATGTTTAGTTGACTGCGGAATTTCTCACACTCTGTAAAGGGACCTCATCCCAAGGTCTTCTAAGTTGCAAGCCCCTTACTTTGATAAGCTAGGCAGCTACGCTTACCACGGGGAAACAAGTGTCAGAAGGACTTTCTATGCTCTGTATCTGAGGCAAGACAAAATTTACCCTTCCCCTCAGGCTTCTTCAGAGAGTCGTTGTACATAACCTAGGATGTATAATACATAGATATGTGCATTTTAAAAAGAATTTTAAATTCTATTTTTAAGTAACAGGTTTTTTAAAAAAGGAAATACATATAAAGAAACCAATAAAAATTATCTACGTCCACTCAAAAATTTCATGTCTACTAAAAGAATCAACATTTAAGAAGTCACAAAAAAAGTCAGGCAGGTGACCTGAAATAGTAACCCCAGCACTGGTGACATAGACAAGCTGATCCCTGGTGCTCTCTGAACAACCACTCTAGCCTAACTAATACTTTTCCACAGTGGTGGTAACCCATATTACATAGAGCTGGACCACTGCTCAGTCCAACTAGTACTTTATTTCATTTCTTTGAGATAAGACCTTTCTATCCCAAGCTGGTCTTGACCTCTTTATGTGGCCCAGGGTGGCCACCAACTCTCAATACTCACACTTCAGCCTCCCAAGAGCTGGGCCTATAAGTATACATTACCATGCCTTGTTCTAATAAATGGTATTATTGTTGACTTTTAAAATCTTATTTTAATAAAATAATGTAAAACAATTAATTGACATTTTGTAGTAACTATTTTAAAACATGGCAAATCAACAACTTTAAAATTAAAATATAAAAACCTTCTAAGAATGTAATGGTAGACAAGCGAGGAAGGCTTCTCACTGCTATGTAATTGATGGAGAAATATCTCAGTCAGTAGTGTTTCTGTACTGATCAAGAACGGGCACCTGAGTTCCATTCCCAGAACTCATGTAAGGTCAGGCTTTGTGATAGGTGAGTGTGATCCTGGTGCTGAGAAGGTAAAGTCAAGATGATCCTTGGGGCAAACTAGCCCTGGTCACTCTTACATAAGTAATAAACCCTAGGTACCAGGGAGGAACCCTGTCTCAAAGACAAGATGGCTGGTTCCTAGAAAACAATACCCAGTGCTGACCTCTGTCCTAAATACATGTGTGTGCATGCACATACACTTTACACACAATTAAATAAACATAGATATTAATATTTTTGGTAAAATAAACATGTTGTAAATTCCCACTTAGCCATTTTAAGCATTTAATTCATTCACAACATTGTGTAGCCAGAATCTCTTGTTCTAGAATATTTTCCTCATCCTTGAAGGAAACCCTCTACCCACTAGCTCTCCAGTTTCCAAATCCCACTCCAGCTCCTAACAAGATCCTGTTGACTTTCTAGCTTTGTGGCCATGTCTTTTCTGCACGTGGCACAGAGATGCAATCACAGAGCATGCATTTGTAGCTGGCCTCACATACTTAGCATCTTGCATCCTCCTGAGATGAGACCTGGTGGCGAGCATCAGAGGGAGAGCAAAATGGACCTGCCAGCTGCCGGACCAGCCTTCATGTTAAGCTCCAACTAGATTTCCTTTGCCAAATAGAGTTTCTTTCTTCATTGCTCATGTTTGAGGCAAACTAAATTTTGTATCTAAATCTTTCCTGAGCCTGTAAGATTGGTTTCACTTGAAATTTTGAAGCCAGTGACTCTCCTTCTGCTTGTAACACAGCACTGGGTTTGTACCCATTTCTGTTGTACACTTTGTTCATGCAAGCTACAGAAAGCTCAAAGTGCACTAGTCAACAAGAGGTTTATTGACGTGTGTGTGTGTGTTTAAAGCAATACCTAAAGATAAAGTATTTACGCATCATCCAGCATTTGACTGGCATCTTCAATGGCTGATATTTATGTGGTTGTTCTTCCTTCCTTCCTCCCTTTCCTTCTGTATCCCTGTCTTCTTTTTTTCTCTAATTCTCTGTCCTTTTGAAAGCTCCCTCCAACTCTTTCTTCCTCACCAAGGATGATGAGTTATTCTTTAGTAGTTTCCAAAATAACTTCTTCCCCAATTTGTCCCAAGAGAGAAAAGGACCACTGCTCCTCTAGTTCTGGCTTTATGAGGACAGGAAAACTCCCCCAGTCTTCCAAACAGGTGTTCTTGTGTCTCACTGACTATGACCACCTATCCTACAACTACGCCCACCTGGGCAGAACAAGAAACGTGGGCTTGCCTGTCAATATTTCACTCTAGGAACTGCCAAGGACACAGAAAATAATAGATTGCCATAAAATACCTCTGTAAATTGGGCTTCTCTTAGGAGGAAAAGTTAGAAAAATTAAACTTTATAGGCTGCCTACAGGGTCTGCTATTGGGTTTACATTGGGGGTACATGTGTATGTATGTACAAAGGAACTCTCCAAAACTTCTAGGAAGGCTAGACTGGACTGGCTGACTAGTGAGGCCACAGAGCCCACCTGCCTCAGCCTTCCCAGCCCTAAGATTATAAACAAGCACCACAGCGCTCAGCTTCTGTCATCATGGCTTTAAAATGAGCACTGTAGAGAATTCTCAGCACATAGCAAGCACATAACCAAGTTATCCCCCAATTCCTTGCATTGATTTTTTTATTTGTTTGTTTTCATTTTTTCAGATAGGCTCTGTCTTTTTAGACCAGGCTGGCCTCAAACTCACAGAGGTACTCCTGTCTCTCCCTCCCAAGAGCTGACATTAAAGACATTCCCACCAGACACCTACACTATCACATGGAGCCCTTGTGTTGATTTCTAAGCAATTGCTTGTCAAACCTTCAGATAGTTTGTGACCCCAGACCACAAAAATCAGATTGCCAAGGCATTTATAAAAATGATTGTTCTGTCTGAACTTTGAAAACCCAGATTTTCTCAGCTTGGTATCTAGTTCATAAAAAAAAAAATAGTCGACTGCTATAACAGAAAAATCAAACAAAGCTGAAATAAGATTAGAAATCACTGTGTCTTAGGTGTATATGATAAAGGTGCCATGTCAATGAGATATTTTTAAAATGTCCCAGCTTCCCTGCCCATAGCACTGAAGTAGTGTATTCCTGGAGTTATTTGCCCCACAGTTCAGGGGCTACTCTGACAATTCCTATTCACAGGATCAGTGATCTCCCTGACTGTCTAGTTTTTTTTTGGTGACTAGTGCAAAAACCACCAGTTGCTATCATGTAGACAGAGTCTTAATTGAGACAATAAATCCAGAAGGCCATTTATTATGGTGACAGCCAAGGAGGGGGAGGACACCCAACTCAAAGGAACAAACAAAGCATGGCCCAGAACAGGAATTGTCCCTTCCTCAATCCTTAGCCTTGTGAAATTGGGGGCATCCTTTAGCCAAGAAAATAATGAGGCTTAAATCCTGCTGATAGTGAGCAGCCAGCTCAGGAAGTAACACTACCAACCAAAGGGCCCTCCTGTAGGGGGACAGTGATTAATGTCCAGAGCATGACACGGCTATGTGGCTTGGAAAGAGACTGCATGGTTGATTTTCAGGATTAGGGCAATGATTCTTCAGGCACTGAAAGACCTTTGGTGACCAACATCATTGCCTTTGCATAGCAGTAAGCCAGGAAAAAAGAAAAGAGTGTGTTTAGAGCCATTTCTTCAGTATTTGAAAGCCTGGTGTCTGCATTTGGTGTGAGCTGGCTTCCCTCCTACTACAGGAGGATAGGATGCTCATTCAGCAAGTTTTGCAGTGCTTATCAGCCAGTTTCAGCTTGTGGATGGCTACAGGCAAAGAGCTGCTTTCTTATCAGAGACTATTCTCCTCAGCTGTCCTACTTATCTGGGATATTATTCAGAGACAAGGTGCTAGAGCCTGAGTCCAGTGCCTTATGCATGTGATGCACAGGCTTGCTGACTGGGCTTCACCACCCACCCCATCCCCTGTTGTTCTTGGATTATAACGTGAGCTTTACACCTTTGTCCACACACTTAAAAAATGAGAATTATTAAGATCTTTTAGAAAATGACCTTTGAATCCTGGACTCTTGACATATGTCACATCTATCACTTGATTTTGAGTCTTACTCCAAGGAGAATAGATATCATTAATTAAAAATAATGCTGCTTAGGATAGGGAGATGAAGAAGGGTAAGGAGGGGATTTTTTATATGTGGGAATATGAATTAGTATCCACTATGGAAGTCAGCATGAAGGTTACTCAAAAATCTCTAAATGTAATCACTGTGTGAGCCAGGTCTACACTCCTGATATATACCCAAAGGGCTCTAAGATAGCTCATCTCAGAAACTCTTGCACACCTATGTTTATTGCAGCCTACCTGCCTCTCACCAGATAAATGGATAAACATATTAAGCATAAATGCATGTTGGAGCTCTAGTCAGCCATAAATCATCACAAAATTGTGTCATTTTCAGGAAAGTGTACAGAAGAGCCAATGGTCAGGTTAACATAAGGTACTTCTACAATGACAGCCTCTGTGTGCTTCCTGTCATGTGTAGAATGTAGGGGCTGGTGAATGACATGAAAGAAAAAAAAATTCAGGGTAAAAGGAAGAGGAAACAGAGAGAGGGAATGTGAAAGAATTATGGGATGACACCTGATCAAAATACATGATATGCATGTTTGAAAATGTAATGAAACCCATTAATTTGTACAATTAATATAGATTAGTTAAAAAGTTAAATAAATCTACTACATCTGTTAAAAATTACCATGACGCTAAAAGTACAAAAGAAAAAATTAAAAATGAGCCATAGAAGGGCTGGAGAAATGGCTTAGTGGCTAAGAATATTCTTCTAGAGGACGTGAGTTTGATCTCAGCACACAGAGTTCACAGCTGACTAACTTCCATAGCTCCAGTTCCAAGGGACCCAACACCTCCTTCTGTGCCCCATGGGCACAAGACATGCACCTTGTACACAAACATACATATAGGCAAAACACCAATATCTATAAATTTCTAAAGAACAGATTTTCTTGATCAAAAAGGAAAACAACACATCCCAACTATATTAAATCTAAGATATAGGAGTGACATTGGGTAGATCAGAGTTTACTGCAGGAGAAATCCAAACTAAGAGTGGCAAGTCAGAAGGTGATTTCTCTACCATATAAAAATCTAGAAAAGTGGGCTAAAGAGATGATCTGGTCAAAACCAACCATAGATGATGTGCAAGAGTGTGGACCTGAACTGGCACCCTCAGCAATTCTATAAAACCTGGATACATCAGTAACCCACCATGGAGAGGAATGGTGGAGACAGAGACAGAGGGATCTCTGCAGCTCACTGTCCAGCCAGAGTCCATGAACAGGTGAGTGGCAGGCATAGTGAGAGACCCTGCCTCAAAAAACACAGTGGAGATGGATTCAAGAAGACACCTATGTTGATCCCTGACCTCCACACACACATTCATGTGCATGTACAGCTGCATGAATGCTTGTATACACGCAAATGAATATGCACATATACCATAGAGAGGGAAAGGATAAGGGAGGGAGGGTGGAGAGAGAGGGGGGCGGAGAGAGATTTTTAAGTCTAGAAAGGCAACCCAGGTCAGATCTGGGAGCTGTATAGTGACTGATGGTCCTCATTCTTCTTTCTTATGCTTTGCCATCAAAATGATTTCCAATAGGGCTAAAGAGATGGTTCAGTAGTTAATAACACTGGCTGTTCTTCCAGAGGACCCAGGTTCAATTCCTAATACCTACATCACAGCTCATGTAATACCAGTTCCAGGAGATCTAATACCCTCTTCTGGTCTCTAAGGGCAGTGCATACATTGATATACAGACATACATACAGGCATACACACACACACACACACACACACACACACACACACGATTGACTGATTGATCAATTAACTTAAAACTAGTTCCCACTGCATAATTTAAGGTGGTTGCTCTATTATGTATGGATTCCAGCTTGAAGAAAAGCAGCATGACCTTGTCATTTAAGAGAAATATCAAGAGAATGGGCCAGCGAGTCACACACATCTCACTTCTATTTGAAATCAAGTGGCCTGGATTGGTCACTAGTTATAAACATGGAACCTTGGTTCAGTCAGCAACCTGTGTATAAGGGGAGGAAATATCTTAGTGGACAAGTAGAAATGTCACCCATGTTTGGGCATATTTGTCTAGTTTGAGTTGGAGATTGACCAACTCTTAATGATACCCCAGTCACTGTTTCAAGTGACATGCTGTTCTGTTTAGACCTACATAGAAATGGGCTAACAAGAACAGAATGCTGTGCTAACTCAGAGGAGTTTCAGCAACTCGTTCCAACTAAAAGAAAAAGGAGGGTGCACCTTGGCCCTTCGTTAGAACCCCTTTGTCTCATAACCTGACACCATTACTCCAAATTACTCCACATGCAGCTCCAGGTATCTGGGAAAGTCCTCATGAGAGGCCCACACCTGTTTACCCAACCATCCCTCCTGCTACACAGGGTGTTATGACTACACCATGCACTGTTTTCTATTTAGTCTAATATTCCATCCACATTTCATCTCCAGAGCTTGGAAATACTCCGCCCTGGTTTTGAGTGTGTAGTTCTACATCTTGGGCTCCAGGCACACTGCCACTCTGGTGTCTGGGTGGGGCCCACCAGCTTCCATGTGTGCAGCAGACATTGAAGGGTATCAAGCTGAGAGTCTGCAGTCGGGCCAAAAACCTGAAACTGTTTCAATCGTTCTCCATGACAACTGCTTTGTAAAGGAATACATATCTAAGTAGCAGAGCTAAGAGTCATAGGTTTCTAAGAGGTGGAAGTATGGGGAAGGGGTGTTTGTTGGCATGGGAAGAGAGCCTTGGAGGGGTGGGCAGCCCAATGCGTAGGAGTGACCTCTTTCCTTACAATTCTTCAGATAAGGTTACTTAAGATATAGAAATGAATTTCCAGGGAGGATTAACCCCAGGCTGACCCCCATTTTCACACCTTTTGCCTGTACTTTGGTCACCCAAGGAAATCCAGAGATCTTATAGCTCCAATGGAGGGACCCTGTATCTGCATCAGACGGCCACAGGAATAATAACACACACAATGACACACCTATGGAGCTGGGAAATGCACAAGCCCAGATGCTTATGATCAAACAGAGCACAGAAAACTATATAAGAGGATCCTTTAGCGCAGGTTAGAAGTACATTTTAACCAACAGCACAGTCCACGGAGGAAGTGGGAGAAGGGACTCGTGCATCTTCACTGTGCTCCAAAATCTGTCCATCCCCCAGTTTCCACTGGTGTGTGGGAGCATGCCACACTTGCACGCAGGCGCATATTATGTGCAGGCCTGGTTGTCAACTATAAGAGGAAGATCCTTTCCGCCCTGGGATTTGTCTCTTTCCTTCCTTCCTCCCAGGGGCCCTGTGTCCTTCCCTGCACCCCAAATCTTGTGTGGGACCTACAGCCCAGAGAGAGCCCTTCCTGCTGAATGACTATCCACACAGGAAGTAGAAAGAGAAGGAAACGTTGCCCCTGGGTAATAGCAGGTGCCAGAGCACAAGCCTTCTCACAAGTCTCTACCTCCTCTGGCATGTCCTTCATGTTGTAAGGTTTTCAACGTCTCTGTGGGGCTGAGAGATAACTTAGTCAGCAAGGTGCTTACCTTGCAAGCATAAGGTCCTGAGTGCAGAACACCTGAACCCACATAAAAAATAGAAGTCACATATGTGATTGTAATCGCAACGATTGCAAGATGAGAGGCAGAAATAGTCAGATCCCTAGAAACTCAATGGAAAAGCTGAACTCGCTTTGACTATTTGTCAAAGTTCCAGGCCAATGTGAGACCCTGTCTTCAACAAAAATGGAAGGCTCCCAAGGTCCAACACATGAATCTGCATGAGCGTGCACACACACACACACACACACACACACACACACACACACACTATTACATTATCACTGCAACTATTGCTAAGTTAGAAATCTTAACTAACTTGAATAGTTATACAACAAAGGATAGAGTACAGAGAGGCCTGCCATTGTTTGGTCACGGTTACTTTTAATTTTTTAAAGGAAAGCCAATTCCCCTTGCTCAGCTCTCTCCCTTACCTCCTCATTATCCTCCAATGGCATCAGAGCCATTTCATGTAGCTGACAAGGGCACACTTCACTCCGCCACGCCTACTTCTCCATCCCACCTTCCCACGCTCTAGCCCTTGCCTCCTCCACTCAACCTAAACCTGAGTAAAGTCTTCACAGAAGTCATTCAGGGGCTTCCCAGACCATTTGCTCTTCACTTTTGTACACGTTTAGTAGAATGTTTCAGTCATTTCACCAGACAGACATGAACTAAGAGGAAGGAACATGCCTTCTCCCAGTGACCTCAATGGTTAAGACATCAATTGCCACTGAGGATACAGTAAGAGGAGGAACTCCCCGTGAAGTGCCCATGCCTGGGGTATGAATGACAAAGCTGACAAGAGAAAGAGGAACGGGGCAGGAAAGTTCTCTGGCTGGAGTTTGGACTTCATTCCATAGACATAGGGCTGTTTGTAATATCATATATTCACTCACAGCTGCACACACACTCACATACACCTACAGACACTGATGTGCACACATAATCCCCGTGCATGTTAACCTCTGGAGTGCTGGGACTGCAGGCATGAGCCACACACATGTAAATTATAATCCATATCCATAGTATCTAGGTTTATAGTCTTTTGCTGCTGTGCATTTATCCTCTCAGAACATAAGAGGTGTCTTCCCAAAATAGCTTTTCATCGTGTTTCCTTTTCCCTCACCTGCTATACATCACTTCAGATGTCTATACTCTACGTGGGACTGATAAAGGCAGATAGAAAATTGCCATAGACACAACTGATACAAATAATCAACTGATACCCTCAAAAATGTGTTTTTAGTGTTAACTGAAAAAAAATCATTTAACCATTATACATTACTGCAGTTATGTACCCTGGAGTGGAAATGTCTGGTTTCTTTGTATACTCAGTTGTGTCATGTGATGTGTTTCTGGAAACTATCTTATGAGAGGATGTTTTTGTTGCGAACAGACACATGGTAATTTCCTGGAAGCTGCCTGAAAAAAAGGGGGGGGGGATGTGATGTTTTGCTAGAGCAGACACTTGAGAGAACACGTGATGTTTGGAGAGGATATAAGGATAACCCAGCAGATGGTGGAAGATGCTCTGGCACTGGTTCGTCTTGCAACTCTTTGCTGGTCTTTGCTGAGGACGCTGCCTGCTGTTGGTTCACTGTGCCACTCTTTGCTGGTCATCATTTGTCATGACTTCATAGAGAGAAATACACCAAAGAACTTCTGGTGGTGTTCTGGCAGCTTCTTGCCACTTCCATGGACTCAGGCCAATTGGCAGAGCCTCATGGTTTCTTCTGGGTCTACCTGCATCTGCTGATTCATGAATGGTGTTTGTTGTGAGTGGATCAAACTACCACTGCTGATTCATGTGAGCTGAACTGCTGATACCCTGTCAATGAAGATTGGAATTGCCCCCCCCCCCGCCCCCGAGGAACTATTTCTAAACAAGTCCACACCTCCTTTGCCTTATTAACCTTTCCTTTCCACTACCCCTGGTGGGTGATGGGCTAGAAGGGAGGTTAAAGCATTTATGTACCCTTATTAAAGTAGGTTTTGAAACATCTAATCCTACACCTCTCTACAGGTAAGGTATACGTATTAGGAAGGAACAGTAAGACTAGATCTTTTAAAAATATAAACAGAAAAGCTAATGTGAGACAATCTGTAAAACAGTAATTCTTGGAGGGACCAGGTTAGGGTCCCTCCTCTCTTCCCATCTTATTTTCAGTTTCCTTACACTGACTTAATATACATGTATTATTTGTGCATGTGTGCACACATGTTTATATGCATGCAGAGGTGCACATGTGCAGGTGTGGGGAGGGTAAGAGGTAAGAGGGAGGTAAGAGGACATGCTTATGTGCATGCAGAGGTGCACATGTGCAGGTGTGGGGAGGGTAAGAGGACAACCTCAGCTGTGACTCGCAAGTGCCATCCACCTTTTTGAAAGACTTATGTTTATTATTCTTACTTATTCATATGCGGGAAGGGTATGCTAGGTGCCCACAGAAGCCAGAGAACTAGAGTTAGTAGTGGCCATGAGCTGCTTAACATTGAGAACCAAACTTAGGTCCTCGGCAGAGGCAGTAGATGTTCTTCACTGCTGACCTACCTTTCTGGTCTCCAAAATGCTTTTTGAGACAGGGTTTCCTGCTGGCCTGGAGTTCTTCTAATTGGTGAGGCTGGATGGCCAGTGAGCCCCAAGTCCACTTATCACTAATTGCTGTGGATGACCCTGGTGCATTTGTATTTTGATGTTAATTCTGTTTTCCCAGGAGGGATTGTCTGGAATGAGGAATGAGTTATACTCAGATAACTTCTTGTGAACCATCACCTAATGAATAAAGGAACCAATCACTAGGTGAGTAGGCAGGACTTCTGGGTTGGATAGAGGAAGAGAGTAGGCAGGAGAGAAATAGGGGCTTTTCGATAGGGATAGTGAGAGGACAAAATGTAGCTACTAGTGTTTCCCAGTTTAGATGGATTCGCCACCAGAGGATTTAGATTTAATATGGCTTACAAGATTAGGATTCTAGTTGTTGCACCCAGCGATTGAGTTACCATTATTTCTGAACTAAATTTGTGTGGTGTTGTCCTTCATTCTGCAGCTTGACTGGGTTCCAGAGAGAAAGGTATGGCCTTCAAGCATGGGTTTGCCAGATGTGTGCCACAAAACCCCATGGGAGTTTTGGCCGGATAACGACCCGCCAAAGGGAACTTAGAGAGCAGGGTGGAGAGACTTCAGAGCCACTAAGTCAAAGAGTCTCCACAAGATGAGAAGAGGCTGCCATTGTCTGCCTGTGCATGGCTAGCCAGCCTGCTGATGTCTTGCTCCTTATAGAGTGGGATAGTGACATTTTTTAGTACTTCCCACAACAGCTAACTTCCAAACCTAGGATTACAAATACATGCCAGTATATCCCACTGTTTCTACATGGGCTTCAAGAGATCAGATCCTTCTGCTTGCAAAGCAAGCATTTTACTGGCTGAATCATCATAACAGCCCTGCACATATTACATGAATCATCAAAGGAACTATACACTAATTATCCTTTCAGTTAATGAAGGAATAAATGAAGTTATTGTTGACCACCTTCCCAGTTTGTCTGAGCCTGCTTTAGCTGTGGAAGTTAGTGTTCCTCTATTCTCACCTCCACTTCTGCAGCCCTTCCTCAAGTTCTCATGCACAAAAGAGCTGATGCTCGTGCTAAGACTCCTTCCAATGCTGTACCCCCATCCTCCCTCACTTAAGAGAGATGTGCTTCTCCACCTCAGAGGAGCTCTGCCTGTCTCTTTGTGGTCTTGGTGATATCCTGCATGTCACATTCAACTGATGGAATGCTTCCAGAAAGTCACCCTCCCTCCCCTCACAGAAGAGAGCTTCTTGATCCTGCAGCACAGCCAGGGCTGGCAAGTCCTTTCATTTGGTGTTCTGGCCAGCGGACTGTTGGGAGTCTTTCTACAGATAAGCAGCGAAATTCAGAGAGGATACAGATAATTGTCAGTCCCCCACGGAAAGGAATTCTGCCTTCACTGAAAACTAAAACAAACCCATGTGGAATCTGCCTGTGGACAAAGGGGGATGCCATAGTCTTGCTTCTGACTTCAGACCCTGGTTTCCCTCCGCTGGCTCTGGGTTTGTTCAGGCAAACAAAATCACAGAATGCAGACCAGACAGGGAGAGGTAGGCCAGCTGGACTTGGCCCATAAGAGGGAAAGACGTTACAAAGAGGGTCCTAAAAGAAGAAAGGAATGTTCTTCAAAGTGTCCTTGTTTTTCTCATTTGCAACTTTCTTACAACAAATTGTACTCATTTGAAATAGAGACACAGAAAGGTGCTCTCTTCATGTAAATATTGTAACAAAGGAAATGCTTCCTAGTCAGAAAAAAAAGCAATGGAAGAAACCAACTCGGAGATGTTTCAAGAGAATTCAACTATAGTCCAGCTTGAATCTAATCCCTATATTTTGAACCTGAGGCAAGACCATCCTTGGGCTAATAGTTCCTAGCCAGCTGGTGCTACAAAGTAAGAACCTGTCTTTAAAAGCAAATGGGACTGGGTTGGTATTTCAGTCCACAGAGTGCTTGCAAAACCTGGGAACAGTGGCCCACGGCTGGAATGGCAGGACAGAGCCCTGGAACTTGTTGGCCAGGCCTAGCCTACTTGGTGAGTTCCAGATAAGTGAGAAAGAACTCTCAAAAAGGTGCATAAATCAGGAAAGATGGATCAGTGGGTCAAGGCACCTTGCTCCTGAGCCTGCCAGCCTGAGTTTGATTCCCTGACCCACATGGTGGAAGGAGAGAGCAAATTCCCACACAATGGCTTCTATTCTCCACACAGTTATGTGCTGTAGCAAGCACACACACACACACTACAGAATAAATAAAAATAAAATTTTAATGTTAAAAAAAGGATAGAGCCTAAAGAAGAATACCCACATTTATCGTCTGGCTTCCACAAGCACATACACTCACAAGCATCTGCATACACACAACATTGGTCATATGCACAGTCATACAATAGAACATGACCTGGCGGTGTGGCTCAGTGGTAGAATACTTGTCTTGTATGCATGATGTTATAAGTCTCAGCACTGCAAAAATAAATATTTAGCACCTAATTTATAGCACATGCTTTTACTAAGTTTGTGTGACTCACTGGCTATTTTATGTAAATAAGATTTTAATTAAGATGGTCATCTCTCTCTCTCTCTCTCTTTCTCTCTCTCTCTCTCTCTCTCTCTCTCTCTCTCTCTCTCATGTTGAGGGCAAGAATTAAACTATTTGCTTACCCCAGCAGCCACGGACTTTTGTAATCCATCCAGAGAAGCATTTCATTATGTGCATTTTAAAACCTGTCCTGAAATCACTTCAAATGAGGTGAACATCTTGCTTTACAGTTTTGTTTTTCTTTGTCCACAAAATTCCCCCTTTTCTCCACCACAAACTTTTCCTTCCCAACAACAATATTGACTGAGCAGTGTGCTGAATGCTTTCATCCTGGACCACGGATGTTCAGGTCAGCATGCTCAGAAACCTCGGATTATCATAAAAATCCCGTTAGTCCTTAGGTTCTTTGGGTTTGTGTCTCCAAATATTTTCTTTCAATTTGTTCTATCACAGGCTTTTGAAACACTGGATTCTCCCTGCCCCCTGCCTTCCTTACCCTCACCCCTCCCCCACCCCCACAAGCTGCTGTTTCTAGGCTAAACTTCTTTTCTCATTTCAACAGCTTTTCAAAATAATGCAAGAGAGACCACATTAAGAAATACTTAAATTGTCAACACACTTTCAAATGTATGCCTTCAAACTAGGTTACAATGGTATACAAAATATAAGGCCTCCTCCCTATGCTGTCAAAATAGCAACTTTCCCTGAAAGATTTTGCTGAGAGATCTTTTTCAGCTGAGACTTAGATACATAGTAATAACGTTTTTATTACCTTCTCTTCTAACCTCATGGAAGTCTGGACAGTGTTTGCTGGTCCAGACAAGATGGTAGCCACTCTTCTTTAGTCCTGGGTTTCTTTTCTGCCATGGTATCAATTGCCAGCAAGACGTGAAAACTGAAAAGTTTGTGAGCCCAACCACACCAGCCTGAGGGTCTCCATCTGTCCTTGATTTTGCAACCATCTGATGCCAATAGAAGCCAACAGAGTCACCTGCCACACTAATCTCTGGCCCATGCTCTACACCAGCTGCCCGATGCTGACCTTGTATATAGTAATGGGCCTGTTTACCCAGACTTGAGATGATGTGTACTAGATGCATGACTGCATAGCCCACATTTTAGATGTGCATTCTTTGGAGCTACAAAAAGAAACTCTTATTTAAAAAAAATGTTTATGAGAAAAAAATTTTTTAATGTGATGGTTGTAAAGCATTCTTTTGAAATGGAATTCTCTCAAGATTGAATGGATGGTGTTTTGGAGCTGATTGTGTTGCTCTGGCATGGTGATCTTCAGTCTGTACTTTGCAGAGCATAATATTGAGAAATGCATTAGAAGTAGAAATTCAATTCAATGAGAAATTCAAGAAGACTACCTATAGTCTTTCTTGAAAGTTCCATCTGAGCACTTGCATATCAATTGCAGGGCTAAGTAAATAAGTGTCTTATTTATTCTGTACATAAAAAAAATCAGCTTCTTTATTTCATATGAAACATTTGTGCAGTATGAAGAGCTTCCTTGCTTTTGAGTCTTTTCAACATATTTACTAAAAAATGGAAATATAGTAAGTCAGAGAAATCTTTGTGCAGAAGCTTAAACTATAATAACCAATAAATTTTTTATCAGAAAAAAAAAGACTGAATGGATGGAATTTTCAATGAGAACAAAGAAAAATTAAGCCAAACAAAATGGACAACACAAGCTATTTTGCACACCATTAATACAATCCCTGGCTTTCCCTGTTTACTGTTTGGATCCTTTGACCATACACATGTGCTTGCCAGTTAAATGAGCTAGGAATCATTCTGTCTTGCTGGGGACAGACAACCTGTGTCCAAAGTGACCAAGGAGAGACAGATGCTGATACACACAGGCCAACAATACCCTTCACGCAAAGATTGATAGTTTGTCAGATGCCTTCCTTAGAATGAAGCCTCACTTTGGCTCTCCCTAGCATCCCAATCTTCACTTTTCCAATCTTTCAACCCTCTCCCCCATCTTATTCTTTGCTGCCAACCCTCTAGCTATGAAGTTCAATTAATAAAACATGTAGAGCTGTATTAAAGACAATTGAGCCTAGAGATTCCATTAACTAGCTCATATGACCTGTGCCCTGCCTAGACCCCTCCGTGACCTACTCGGAAGCTGAGCAAGGGCAGAAAGGGAACTGAGTTGGTCACAATGCAACAGGGTTGCATTTGGAAGGTGGCAAGAGAACAGTGAGTTTGAAGCCAGCCTGAGCTACATTGGAGATCCTATCTCCAAAAAGTAAGTATAAATAAAAATCAATATAGTCGATCTACAGACTCCTTCAACTATGGCTGACCACTTTGTGAACAAAACACCGCTACCCCTCTCCTACCCCCCAAAAACATCTTAATTCAAGCAAGAATCTCCTCCGAGAGGAACTGCTAGTACAGAAGGCAGGCACATTACAGTATCATAGCAGTATCATGTGATATGTGGCCAAGTGACAAAATGCCGTATTAGTCAGTTCTTTAGAGGAACAGGGCTGATAGACTGAATATGTGAAAAGTGTACATACATATCAGAATGACTTGAAGGCTGTGGTCCAGCTAATTTGGCAATGGCTGCCTTCCAGTGAAAAGTCCAAGAATCTAGAAGTCCTCAGGTCTGGATGTGTCAATGGCTGGTCTTCAGTGTACATCAGAATCCCAAAGTAGTAAGCTCTAATGCCAGTGAAGGAATAGACTTGCCAGGGAGGGTGAAGGCAACCAGCAGCAAGCTCACAGCAGTTACCAGCCTAGATTAAGATGGCTCTTCCAACATCAAGCGATATATATTTAAGGAGGGTCTTCTTACCTCAAATGATTAAAAAATAAATAAATAAAAGTCCCTTAGAGGTGAGTTTTTAGTTCATTGTAGAGGTAGTCAAGAAAACCAAGATGGCCATCACAACTGCCAAGGCCCAAAACTAAGGAGGACCTTGAAGGTCTCATGCAGGCAAGGCATGTGACCTTTTGGCAGTGCCACAGGAGACTAGAACTTAGGAGACCAGTGAGGACTCTCTGGGGAAAGCACAGAACAGAAAAAATGAAGGTGAGAGGTAAGGCCAGGCCAGAGAGTCAAGGGAGTGAGGCCTCCCACCTGGCCATAACCTCAGTGAAAAGTCAGTTCTGTTCCTCTGGTCAGAGGACAGGACAGTTTATGTCACCCTCTGGTGGCTGACTCACAAGTAGAATGAGCACTGGAGTATGGTGTGTGTGTGTGTGTGTTGCTCACCTCCATTCTAAGAGATGTTGCTGCTATTCATGTCAAGTGTGTAACTGAAAAGATTGAAAATGGGGCATGTGGATACAGCCTTATATTTTCAGCCATAAAATGAGCCTTGGCCTGTCCCTCCCCGTGTAACACAGATTACTCACCTGTGTGTGATGTCAGCATACGAGGATGACTCATAGTGGCTGGGAATGAAAAGTCCCTGATAATGTAGAGCTTGGGAGGTTTTAAAGTCCAATTAGCAATTAGTTCTTCTCTCCACCTAGAAAACTCCTTTGTGTGGCCATACTCAGTTCCACAGGCTTATGCTGTGTCTTTTTTTTTTGTTTTTGTTTTGTTTTTCGAGACAGGGTTTCTCTGTACAGCCCTGGATGTCCTGGAAATCACTTTGTAGACCAGGCTGGCCTCGAACTCAGAAATCCTCCTGCCTCTGCCTCCCAAGTGCTGGGATTAAAGGCATGCACCACCACACCCGGCACGCTGTGTCTTCTTAAAGGTTATTATAAAGTCATCCAGTTCTTTCGTTTTAATGTTTAGATTTTATTTTTAAAAGATATGCTGTTGAACTTAAATAAGAACAATAAAACTAGTGAGATGATAATTTTTGAAATAAAACAAAAAATAACAATTCTCCCCATTCACTCAATGTGTTTACACATGGAAGAATTTACTATACCATGGTGTGGGGTGGTGAGCTGTGCACAGGTAGCCTGGTCCAGTGGGACCCTGGTGATCTTAAAGGACAGAAGGTGTTTGGCCACGCCTCCTGGGTCCCTGAGGTGCCCAGTGTTATCTGTGGTGCCCGAGAGAGAGTTGGAGCCCAACTCCTGCAGTTCCATGGGGACCCCAGACTGTGCCCTTCCTTCCCCATCCCGGAGCAGGGGGCGGGGTCCTGCGGCTTCTCACAGTCCAATGCCTGCCTGGCAGTTTCCTGGGGTTCGAGCAGTCAAACTTCCCCAGTCTGCCTCGCCCAGCAGCCCTAGCCACTAGCAGACGCAGGACCCCATTTTTTTGTCCCACACCAAGGTACAGGAGCAGAAAAGATGCTGTAACTACCATGCTGCCCTACCACGCCCAGCTTTGTAGCTCAGGGATGTTGTTCACTAAACACCAACCCCGGGGCTTAGACACCTAACAGAGAACCATCACTGAGTTTTCCAGTGCTGTTTTGATGTTGCTCTGGTACTGAGACGGAGTATGCGTTTACCAGCTAGCCTTCTGGCCCTGAGACCTTCGTGGTAAATCAAGCTGGAAGGGTCCTTTTTTATCTTTTGTTTATTCTGGTTGTTAGAGCAGCGTTCAGTTCTCCATTCTGAATTTTAAATGAGAACAAACGTGAAAACAGATTTTTAAGAGAACTATGATTCTGGTCTCCTGTTTGTTTTGTTTTGTCTTGTTGTATTTGTAACAAATTGTTCACTGAGACCAAGGTTTACAAGACCTAGTTTTACAAACCCAGCCTGGTGTGAGAAAATCACTTGTCCCTTGCTTCTCTCTGAAGGCTTCTTTAATCACTATTAGCTCTCACTTTGGTCTGTCTTCTCCTTATTCAGCCAAATAGCCTGGAAACATGGAAGAATACCTTGTTTACTTTGTATTAATTAAAGATAGCAATAAAAAAATAAAAAGACTTTTAAACCTCCAGACTCCAGTGCTCTGCATGGAACCCAAAGTAAATGATTACCAAGTGGAGAAAGAACAAGGGCATGCCAAGCCCTGCACACACAGGGACGTGGTTTGGGCTTAGAATGACTTCCACACAGCAAATAATCTGAAAATTCTCCCTCTCGATGGTCATCAAAGTATGTGTGGAGCAAAGTGAAAAGGCATATAGAACATGTACATACAGGGTATAGAAGTCATGTAGAACACCTATGTACAGGCTGTAGAACTTATATATAACATATATGTGTAGGCTGTAGAATGGTTCAGTTTTTGTCACAGCATAGTGGCCCAAGACCTTGGCTAAAAATGGTCCTAAAATGATGAACCAGAGTTCATTCTTTGCCATCCATGGGAATAATATGTATATTGTGTATCTATGAACACAAATATGACCAAAATCTGATCCCAGTTTTCAGAACATACATCAGTACAGGAATATGTTAACATAAAGCATAATCAGCAAAATTCAGACTCAGAAAATCTATGAGAAAAGCAATCCAATTCTGTTTCAATAATTAAACACCAAGAGGGGGAAAAGGCCATAGGGAACTAACTATTCAGTGGTTTTGAACACTGGTTGCTCCTCCAGAGGACCCAGGCCCACATCGCAGATTACAAACATCTGTAACTCCAGTTCCAGATGCGCCAAACCCTCTCCTGAACTTTGAGGACACCTGGCAAACACTGGTGCTGCCTATGTTCTTGCAGGCCAAACACTCATAGACACAAAATGACTCTAACAATAGTCAAGAGGTACTTGAGCAGTTGGAATGTGTAGATTTTATTTTGAAGTGGGTGTCAAATGAATCACTAAAATGTTAGCACACAGTTGTTTGCATTTGAGCCCCAATTAGTTACTTTATGTCATATGGAATCACTAATGGTCATTTTCAAGTGTGAACATGGTGGAGTTGTATTTAAAGAAAGTCCAGGAGTATGTCCTGAAGTGACGAGATTTGCTTCAAATAAAGAGAGAGAGAGAGAGAGAGAGAGAGAGAGAGAGAGAGAGAGAGAGAGAGAGAGAGAGAGAGAGAGAAGTGTGTAAGACAAGAAATGTATAAGATTCGGACCTGTTGTGAATTAGTAATTGTTAAACTACAACAATAGAACCTGGGAACATTATCAGAATCAATTAAGGCGAGGGGGAGAAGGGAGGGAAGTTATAATATTGTGTAGAAGGAGCTCTTGTATACATTTGCCTGACTGCAAGAATGACCTCAGAGGATAGGCCAGAACCACAACCTCACACAAAGGCCACTATAACACCACATAAAACCCGCAGCTGTGCACACACCTGCCAGCAGCTGCCTTCCACTCTGTGCTGGTAGTGTCCTTGTCCTCCATTCCTGTGTCTCAGTGCTGCAGGAAATCCTTTCCATTTCGACTTGGCAAACACCCCATTTGCCTCAGTTGACCTCAGTAAATCTGTCCTTGGTTGACAGGGGTGCATCGCTTCTGGGTTAACCCCTTTTCTGCAAAGACATGGATCTTTGGAGAGTCTTGTTTTAACTGAAATGATCACTCCCATGTCCCCTTTTGTGTATATATTTGACATTTAAAATTTTTAGAGAGAAGGGGAGACTGTCAGTACTCTCATGTACAGCAAGCAGGAATGTGTTACCACTGTTTGAAGGGCTATTTTGAATACTGGAAATAAAGTGGAATAGGTGCCTTCTGAGAGCCTATCATTCTGCTTGTGGGCTTCTTGAAGATGGAACCCTTTAAATGGCTTCTTAAACTCCTGGAGTAATGCTTCCTAACACGCCTAGGGCATTGACTGCTGTGAGGAATAACTTGCTACATTTGATGAGGGAATATGAAGAGAAACTGTCTGGCATGACAGTATTTTCAGCATTTCTTGTTATGAAATATTTAAGGATGCCTCACACTTGAGCAAGAGTGCCTCTTCCATGGGTGTTTGATGCAATAGTAGAGAAGCTGATGTGATAGAGGCATGTATTAATGAAAGGATGCTTCAGACAAACCTCAGCACATTCGGTCTTCCAGCCCGGATATCACTGAGCTTCAAACAACAGCAGATCAAATACATGGAACTGGGAAGATGGCTCAGTGGCTGTTCTGGCTAGTTTTGTGTCAACTTGACACAGCTGGAGTTATCACAGAGAAAGGAGCTTCAGTTGGGGAAATGCCCCCATGAGATCCAACTGTAAGGCATTTTCTCAATTAGTGATCAAGGTGGGAAGTCCCCTTGTGGGTGATGCCATCTCTGGGCTGGTAGACTTGGTTCTATAAGAGAGCAGGATGAGCAAGCCAGGGGAAGCAAGCCAGTAAAGAACATCCCTCCATGGCCTCTGCATCAGCTCCTGCTTCCTGACCTGCTTGAGTTCCAGTCCTGACTTCCTTGGTGATGAACAGCAGTATAGAAGTGTAAGCTGAATAAACCCTTTCCTCCCCAACTTGCTTCTTGGTCATGATGTTTGTGCAGGGATAGAAACCCTGACTAAGACAGTGGTTAATAGCACTTACTGCTCTTCCAGAGGACCTCAGTTCAGTTGCCAGCACCCACACCAGTGGCTAACAATCCTCTGCAGGAGATCTATTGACTCTGGCTCCTGGAGGCCCTTGTACTCACAAGATGCACATTCCCACATGCGGGCTCATATCTAAAACCAATAAAACTAACTTTGAAATACATTACCAAAAGATATGACTGTGTTGAACATGTGTTTGAGTCTTTATTCACTGAAGAATACAAAGCAGCAACCATTTAAGAAGCATTTCTATTTTCTCAGGAGCCCTGGGTATCATAGAGATGACTGGAAGTTTGCAAAGGAATCTGCATGGGTTGGGTGCAAATCTGATAGTATTTTACATAAGGAGCATGGTGTGTGTGTGTGTGTGTGTGTGTGTGTGTGTGTGTGTGTGTTTGTGTGGGTGGTATGGTGTGTTCTTTTACTCTTATTTGTACTCTGAAATAGTAATGAAGAAAAATAACAAATTAGTGATGCTTGCTTGATAGCTCCAAACATGGGTCCAGGGGTGAGAAAAACGACACCACAGAGCTACTCGTTAATTACTTTGCCTAATCAATTTTATAGCCTCAGTGACTAGGTGTTTTTATTTTGATTCTTTTATTTCAAGGAAGAGATTTGGAAGTCTCGGTTCTGTTTTCAGAGTAACACAGGTGCTCTTGAATGTGAATGATTCGTAGCAGGATGCCGGTGTTCCTCCAAATGGTAAAACCTGGAGAGACTAGAGTAACAGAAGCCTTCAGATTCCCAAAGGAGAGATAGTGAAGATCAATTCCCAATGAACTTTATCTCTGTGTTTAAAAATCTGCTTTTTGCTCAGGTACAAAATTTTAGAGCATAAGAAAAAGTAGAAAGCATGATTTGGATTGTAAACTGCTAAGGACAAAGGAGTTTTCCTCTTCACACTATTCCAGAACCAAGGCTGAAGTTTGACGTAAAAAATGGTATACTAGCACCACCTACTGTACACCCTTAGGTAATACATAGACACTCAAGAAGGTCCTAAAATGCAAGGTGAAATAAAAACATAAATTGTTAATTTCGGTTGTTGTTGTTATTGTTGTGTTGTTGTTGTTGTTGTCGTTGTCGTTGTCATCATCGTCATCGTCGTCATCTCTGGTACTAGAGATGGAAGCCATGGCAGCCTTCATGCAGGAATCAAATTCCCTCTACCACTAAAGTCACACCTCTAACCTTATTTACTTTAATTTTCGGATTTGTGGCACAGACTATATAAAAGCATACCGTATGCATCCCCCTGAATAGGATATGACTATCGCAATCACAAAATCACAGAAGCGGAAGGTACCTGCACAAGAGTAAGCCAACCTCAGTTCTGGCATAGATGGAGGATGATCCCTGACCCCAACTGGATAGTGGCTGGGGAGGGGCTCACTCTGTTCTGAAGATGTATCCAGGGGTAGATTCCATGCTCTAGTGGCCAACAACCACACATGTATACACAGAAATAACTGGATTTAGTGGGTAATTAAAGAATAAATCAAAAGACATGAAATTGGGAGGGGACACATTGAGAGGATGTGGAAGGATCCAAAGAGGAAAGTGGAGATTAAATTGTCACAGGGTATCCACCAACTACTCCGACACTGCTTTAAGCCAATAGAAAGACTTTATTAGCAGGACAACCACTACACTGGTTGTTCAGGACCCCAGTACAGCCCAAACCTTTCCCAGGGTGAGCTTTTGAGGCAGAAAAACCTTGTTCTGAGCTGACATACTTCAATTAGCAAGAACAGTTAACTATAAGAGGAACTACAGAAGCCAAAACAGCAAAGTTGGTACGTTTAGAGACTTTCCCAGAAGTGTGGACTTTGATGGAGTAAGTAGGCATGCTGTGCTTTATGGCCTGAATAATACTTCTGACATAGAGTCAGCTGTGCTAAGGTCTGGAGACCTGTTAAAACATGCGATCACAAAATTCTCAAAAATAAAAAAGTTAAATCTGAGTATTGGACACACAAAAAAGAGGTGTTTCAACCCATAAGATGGGAGCTGTCAGAAACTATAAACATATTAACACCACTGCCAAAGTATTACAGGAAAAAAGAGACCTTTAAACTATTTTCCTACCCCACTCATTGTCGTGAAGTGAGAATCAGGGCAGGAATACAAGGAAAAAAAAAAACTTAATCAGTTTTCCCAGAGAAGCCACCGTGGCTTGTAGCCTTGCCCATTTCTGTGGTGCAAACTTCCCTGTGATTGCCAAAGTCAACATGGAGCTGCTGACCACAGAACCAGAACGAAGAAGCAGTCTCCAGAGAGCTCAGAGTCAAGCAGATAGTCCTTTAGATAAGTGGTAAGAAAGACGACACACCACGGCACCTCCCAAATGTTAAGTCACCATCTCTGAAGGATGGCAAATCAATAAGACACTCATTGGCCCAATTTATATAATTCCAAAAAAAAGAGAAAAAGAAAAAGAAAAGAAAGAGAAAGAAAGAAAGAAAGAAAGAGAAAGGAAGAAAGAAAGAAAGAAAGAAAGAAAGAAAGAAAGAAAGAAAGAAGAAAGAAAGAAAGAAACCAAAAGTGAAGACAGAGCAGCTTCTCGAGTCTGAAAGAATCCGGGCTGGAGGGCACAGGAACAGTGGAGGAGCTGAGGACAGGATCCTTCAGGTCTCCATCTGCACGCCAGAGCTAAGACTGTCCCTCGGCTCTCCCAACCCAAACCCCACCCAGGAAAGAGCTGGTCTCCCCAGGAGTGCTGACACACTTAAGATCACAGACTCAGGGGCCCACAGGAGGGACAAGCTCCAGTAAGAGACAGCAAGACCGACAAACACCAGAGATAACCAGATGGCAAGAGGCAAGCACAAGAAACTTACCAACAGAAACAAAGGACAAGTGACATCATCAGAACCAAGTTCTCCCACCACAGCAAGTCCTGGATACTCCAACACACCTGAAAAGCAAGATTTGTATTTAAAATCATACCTCATGATGATGATAGAGGACTTTTAGAAGGATATAAATAACTTCCTTAAAGAAATACAGGAGAACACAGGTAAACAGGTAGAAGCCCTTAAAGATGAAACACAATAATCCCTTAAAGAATTATAGGAAAACACAACCGACCAGGTGAAGGAATTGAACAAAACCATCCAGGATCTAAAAATGGAAACAGAAACAATAAAGAAACCACAAAGGGAGATAACACTGGAGATAGAAAACCTAGTAAAGAGGTCAAGAGTCATAGATTTAAGCATCACCAGAGACTTTCAGGTGCAGAAGATACCATAGAAATCATTAACACAACAGTCAAAGAAAATGAAAAAATGCAAAAAGCTCCTAACCCAAAACATCCAGGAAATCCAGGCCACAATGAGAACAAACCTAAGAATAATAGGTATAGAAGAGAGTGAAGATTCCCAACTTAAAGGGCCAGTAAATATCTTCAACAAACTTATAGAAGAAAACTTTCCTAACCTAAAGAAAGAGATGTGCATGAACATACAAGAACCCTACAGAATTCCAAATAGACTGGACCAGAAAAGAAATTCCTCCAATCACATAACAATCAAAACACCAATGCACAAAACAAAGAAAGAATATTAAAAGCAGTAAAGGAAAAAGGTCAAGTAACATATAAAGGCAGACCTATCAGAATTACACCAGACTTCTCATCAGAAGCTATAAAAGCCAGAAGATACTGGGCAGATGTCATATAGATCCTAAGAGAACACAAATGTCAGCCCAGGCTAAAATATCCAGCAAAACTCTCAACTAACATAGAAGGAGAAACCAAGATATTCCATGACAAAAACTAATTTACACAATATCTCTCCACAAATCCAGCCCTACAAAGGATAATAGATGCAGAACTCCAACACAATGAGGGAAACTACACCCTAGAAAAAGCAAGAAAATAATCTTCTTTTAAGAAACCAAAAAGAAGATAGCCACATAAACATAATTTCACCTCTAACCAAAAAAAAAAAAAAATAACAAGAAGCAACAATCACTTTTCCTTAATACCTCTTAATATTAATGGACTCATTTTCTCAGTAAAAGACATAGACTAACAGACTGGATACTTAAACACTACCTAACATCTTGCTGCACACAGGAAATGCACCTCAGTGACAAAGACAGACACTATCTCAGAGTAAAAGGCTAGAAAAAATTTTTCCAAGCAAACTATCCCAAGACACAAGCTGGAGTAGCCATTCTCATATCGAATAAAATCAACTTTCAACCAAAAGACAGGGAAAGACACTTCATACTCTAAAAAAAAAAACCCTACAAAAATTAACTCTTAATTCTGAACATCTATGCTCCAAATGTAAGGGCACCCACATTCATGAAAGAAACTTTACTAAAGCTCAAAGCACACATTGTACCTCAAACAATAATAGTGGAAGACTTCAACACTCCATGGACAGAGCATGGAAACACAAACTAAACAGGGACACAGTGCAACTAAGAGAAGTTATGAACCAAATGTATTTAACAGATATCTATAGACCATTTCATCCTAAAACAAAAGAATATACCTTCTTCGCGGCACCTCAAGATACCTTCTCCAAAACTGACCCTCTAGTCAGTCACAAAACAGGAATCAACAGATACAAGAAGATTCAAATAATCCAGGGCACCCTATCAGATCACCACAGACTAAGGCTGGTCTTCGATAACAACAAAAACAATAGAAAGCCCACATACACATGGAATCTGAATAATGCTCTACTCAATGGTAACTTAGTAAAGGAAGAAATAAAGAAATTAAAAGGCTTTGCATAATTCAATGAAAATGAAGGCACAACATACCCAAACTTATGGGACACAATGAAAGTAGCCCTAAGAGGAAAACACATACCTCTGAGTGCCTCCAAAAAGAAACATACTCTACAAGAGCATTCTCTAGCAGCTTAACAGCATACCTGAAATCTCTAGAACAAAAAGAAGCAAAAACACCCAAGAAGTGTAGATGGTAGGAAATAATCAATCTCAGGGCTGAAATCAACCAAGTAGAAACAAAAAGAACTATGCAAAGCATCAACAAAACCAGGAACTAGTTCTTGGAGAGAATCAACAAGAGTGATAAACCCCTAGACAGACTAACCAGAGGGCACAGAGGCAGTATCCAAATTAACAAAATCAGAAACGAAAAGGGAGATATAACAACAAAAACCACAGAAATTCAAAAAAGCATCAGATCTACTACAAAAGTTTATACTCAACAAAAATTGAAAATCTGGATGAAATGGACAATTTTCTAGACACATACTAGGTTTCAAAGTTAAAACAGGATCAAATAATCCATCTAAATAGTCCCATAACCCCTAAAGAAATAGAAGCAGTCATTAATAATCTCCCAACCAAAACAAAAGCCCAGGACCAGATGGGTTTAGTGGAAAATCTATCAGACCTTTAAAGAAGACATAATACCAATACTCTTCAAACTATTCTACAAAACAGAAACAGAAGGACCAGTACAAAATTCTCTCTAGGCAGCCACAATTACACTAAACCACACAAAGACCAAACAAAGAAAGAGAACTTCAGACCAATCCCTTATGAATATTGATGCAAAAATGTTCAATAAAATTCTTGACAACTGAATCCAAGAACACATCAAAATGATCATTTGCCACAATCAAGTAGGCTTCATCTCAGAGATGCAGGGATGGTGCAATATATGGAAAATCATCAAGGTAATCCACTACAGAAACAAACTCAAAGAAAAAACCACATGAACATTTCATTAGATGTTGAAAAGGCATTTGACAAAATTCAGCTTCCTTTCATGTTAAAAGTCTTGGAAAGATTGGGGATTCAAGGACAACCTAAACATAGTAAAAGCAATATACAGCAAACCAGTAAACATCAAACTGAATGGAGAGAAACTTAAAGCAATCCCACTAAAATCAAGGACTAGGCAAGGCTGCCCATTTTCTCCCTACCTATTCAATATAGTACTCAAAGTCCTAGCCAGAGCAATTAGACAGCAAAAGAAGGTCAAAGTGATACAAATTTGGAAAGGAAAAATATATCACTATTTGCAGATGATAGCATACTTAAGTGACCCCAAAAGTTCTGCCAGAGAACTCTGATAAACAACTTCAGCAAAGTAGCTATATATAAAATTAACTCAAACAAATCAGTGGCTTTTTTCTACTCAAAGGACTAAACAGGCTGAGAAAGAAATTAGGGAAACAAAAC
Source organism: Mus caroli (assembly GCF_978045245.1). Taxonomy (NCBI): domain Eukaryota; kingdom Metazoa; phylum Chordata; class Mammalia; order Rodentia; family Muridae; genus Mus; species Mus caroli. The sequence goes on from NW_028227257.1 coordinate 168,959,228, forward strand.
CCTTCACAATAGTCACAAATAATATAAAATACCTTGGTGTGACTCTAACCAAGTGAGTGAAAGATCTGTATGATAAGAACTTTAAGTCACTGAAGGAAGAAATCAAAGAAGATCTCAGAAGATGGAAATATCTCCCATGTTCATGGATTGGCAAGATTAATATAGTAAAAGTGACCATCTTGCTGAAAGCAATCTACAGATTCAATACAATCCACATCAAAATTCCAACTCAATTCTTCACAAAGTTAGAAAGAGCAATTTGCAAATTCATCTAGAATATCAAAAACAAAAAACAAAACAACAACAACAACAACAAAAACAAAAACAGGAGAGCTAAAACTATTCTCTACATTAAAAGAACTTCTGGGGGAATCAACATCCTTGACCTGAAGATGTATTACAGAGCAATAGTGATAAAAACTGCATGGTATTGGTACAGCAACAGACAGGTAGATCAATGGAATAGAATTGAAGATCCAGAAATGAACCCACACACCTATGGTCACTTGATCTTTGACAAGGAAGCTAAAACCATCCAGTGGAAAAAAGACCCCATTTTCAACAAATGGTGCTGGCACAACTGGCAGTTATCATATAGAAGAATGAGAATTGATTCATTCTAATCTCCTTGTACAAAGCTCAAGTCTAAGTGGATCAAAGAATTCCTTATAAAACCAAAGACACTGAAATTTATAGAGGAGAAAGTGGGGGAAACCCTTGAAGATATGAGCACGGGGGAACAAAATCCCTGAACAGAACATCAATGGCCTGTGCTGTAAGATCAAGAATCCACAAATGAGACCTCATAAAACTGCAAAGCTTCTGTAGGGCAAAAGATACTGTCAATAAGACAAAAAGGCCACCAACAGATTGGGAAAGAATTTTTACCAATCCTAAATCTGATAGAGGACTAAGATCCAATATATACAAAGAGCTCAAGAAGCTCCAGAAATTCAAATAACCCCATTTAAAAATGTGGCACAGAGATAAACAAAGAATTCTCAACTGAGGAATACCAAAGGACTGAGAAGCACTTGAAAAAATGTTCAACATCCTTAACCATCAGGAAAATACAAATCAAAACAACCCTGAGATTCGACCTCACACCAGTCAGAAAGGCTAGGATCAAAAATTCAGGTAACAGCAGATGCTGGCTAGGATGTGGAGAAAGAAGAACACTCCTCCATTGCTGGTGGGATTGCAAGCTGGTACAACCACTCTGGAAATCAGTCTGGCAGTTCCTCAGAAAACTGGACATAGTACTACTGCTAGATCCAGCAATACCTCTCCTGGGCATATACCCAGATGTTCCAACTGGTAATAAGGGCACATGCTCCACTATGTTCATAGCAGCCCTATTTTAATAGCCAGAAGCTGGAAAGAACCCAGATGTCCCTCAACAGAGGAATGGATACCAAAAGTGTGGTACATTTACACAATGAAGTACTACTCAGCTATTAAAAACAATTAATTTATGAAATTCCTGGGCAAATGGATGTATCTGGAGGATACTATCCTGAGTGAAGTAACCAAATCACAAAAGAAGTCACTTGATATACACTCACTGATAAGTGGATATTAGCCCAGAAACCTAGAATACCCAAGATACAACTTCCAAAACACAAGAAAATCAAGAAGGAAGACCAATGCATGGATACTTCATTCCTCCCTAGAATACGGAATAAAATATCCATGGAAGGAGTTGCAGAGAAAAAGTTTGGAGCTAAGATGAAAGGATGAACCATTCAGAGATTGCCCCACCTGGGGGTCCATTCCATAATCAGCCACCAAATGCAGAAACTATTTGCACACGGCAGCCTCTCCTATGAGGCTTTGCCAGTGCCTGGCAAATACAGAAGTATATGCTCACAGTCATCTATAGGATGGAACACAGGGCCCCCAATATAGGAGCTATAGAAAGTACCCAAGCGCTGAAGGGATCTGCACCCTATAGGTGGAACAACGATATGAACTAATCAGTACCCCCCAGAGCTCATGTCTCTAGCTGCATATGTAGCAAAAGTTGGCCTAGTTGGCCATCATTGGGAAGAGAGGCCCCTTGGTCTAGCAAACTTTATATGCCTCAGTACAGGGGAACGCCAGGGCCAAGAAGTGGGAGTGAGTGGGTAGGGGAGCAGGGCAGGTGGAGGGTATAGGAGACTTTCGGGATAGCATTTGCAATGTAAATGAAGAAAATATCTAATGAAAAAATGTGGGAAAAAAACTGTGTGATATTGGTACAGAGACAGCCAGGTAGATCAATGGAAGAAAACTGAGGACCTAGAAATGAACCCACACACCTATGGTCACTTGATCTTTGACAAAGGAGATACAAACATCAGTGGATGAAAAAGGAGATACAAACATCCAGTGGAAAAAGACAGCATTTTCAACAAATGCTGCTGGTTCAACTGAAGGTCAGCATGTAGAAGAATGCAAATCAATCTATTCTTATCTCCTTGTACAAAGCTCAAGTCTAAGTGGATCAAGGACCTCCACATAAAGACAGATACAATGAAACTAATAGAAGAGAAAGAGGAGGAAAGCCTCAAACACATGGGCACAGGGGAAATTTTCCTGAACAGAATACCAAAGGCTTATGCTCTAAGATGAAGAATTGACAAATGGGACCTCATAAAATTGCAAAGCTTCTGTAAAACACTGTCAATACGACAAAAAGGCAACCAACAGATTGGGAAAAAATCTTTACCAATCCTACATCTGATCGAAGGATAATATCCAATATATACAAAGAACTCAAGAAGGTAGACTCCAGAAAATCAAATAAACCCATTAAAAATGGGGTATAGAGCCAAAGAAAGAATTTTCAACTAAGGAATATTGAATGGCGGGAAGAACCTAAAGAAATGTTCAACATCCTTAGTCATCAGGGAAATGCAAATTAAAACAACCCTGAAAACACACCTCACACCAGTCTGAATGGCTAAAATCAAAAAACTCAGGTGACAGTAGATGCTGGCGAGGATATGGAGAAAGAGGAACACTCCTCCATTGCTGGTGGGAATGCAAACTGGTACAAACACTCTGGAAATCAGTTTGGCAGTTCCTCCTAAAATTGGACATAGTATTATCTGAGGACCCAGCTATACCACTCCTGGGCATATACTCAAAACATTCTTCAACATATACCAAGGACACATGTTCCACTATGTTCATAGCAGCCTTATTTATAATAGCCAGAAGCTGGAAAGAACAAATATATCCTTCAACAGAGGAATGGATACAGAAAGTGTGGTACATTTACACAATGGAACACTACTCAACTATTAAAATCAATGACTTCATGAAATTGGTAGGGAAATGGATGGAACTAGAAAATATCATCTTCAGTGAGGTAAGTGGATATTAGCCCAGAAGCTCAGAATACCCAAGATACAATTCACAGACCACAGGAAGCTCAAGAAGAAGGAAGACCAAAGCGTGAATACTTTGTACCTTCTTAGAAGGGGGAACAAAATACCTACGGGAGGAGATACAGAGACAAAGTGTGGAGCAGAGACTGAAGGAAAGGCCATCCAAAGACTGCCCCACCTGGGGACCTATCCCATATACAGTTACCAAACCCAGACACTATTGTGGATGCCAAGAAGTGCTAGCTGACAGAAGCCTGATATAGCTGTCTCCTGAGAGGACCTGCCAGAGCCCGACAAATACATAGGTGGATGCTCTCAGCCAACCGTTGGACTGAACATGGGGTCCCCAATGGAGGAGTTGTAAAAAAGACTGAAGGAGCTGAAGGGGTTTGCAACCCCATAGGAAGAAAAACAATATCAATCAACCAGACCACCCAGAACTCACAGGGACTAAACCATCAACCACAGAGGAACTCATGGCTCCAACCACATATGTAGCATAGGATGGCCTTGTCAGTCATCAATGGGAGGAGAGGCCCTTGGTCTTGGGAAGGCTAGATGCCCCAGTGTAGGGGAATTTGAGGACAGGGAGGCAGGAGTAGGTGAGAACACCCTCATAGAAGCAGGGGGAGGGGGACAGGATAGGGAGTTTTTAGAGGGGGGATCAGAAAGGGGATAACATTTAAAATGTAAATAAAAAATATCCAATAAAAATTTTTAAACTTACATTTTATATCTAAAATACTCCCCCAATAATCTATATGCTAAAGGCCTGACCAAAACACAGTGGGGAGAGCAGAGGCACTAGGAGCCTGCCCTTGCTTGACATCCAGAGGCCTTAGCCCTTCTTTTTTTTTTTTTTCTTTTTCTCATGGTATAGATATCCTATACTTCACCACACTGTGCCACCACAGGTTAGACCAAAGCATAGAGTCCAAGTGTACATGGACAGAAGTCTCTGAAGCTATGGGACCAACCATCTAGTCATAAACTCTTTTCATGGTTTAGGTCCTGGATGCACATACTAACATTATTAAAGAACGGATACTAGCCCAATTAACCCAATAAATACATGCTAAAGAATGTGTTTATGTCACCCAATTCCAAGGAGTCCTTTAGATCCCTGTGTCCTACAGGGCACAGCCTGTTGGCATTCAGGGAGGTGGAGCTGGACATGACCATGTGAAGAGAGCTGAGCTGGGCACTGCAACTCTGCTGTCTATCACTCCTCATGCTTGTTCAATGTAAGACAAACTCATATGCCTAACATCCAGATGAGTTTGCAATGGCAGACAGAGAAGGACTGGGTCTCAGCTTTGTATTCTTACAATCATTGTATCAATAGAAAAAATTTATATCAATGAAAACCTTAATTCTGTATCAAAATAACTTCTGTGCCAATGTAAGAAATTATAACTTCAACTTAGTAACAATTATAAAGATTTATACCTAATGAGATTATGGCTACACAATCAATTTTAGTTATATCCTCCCTATTAAATTCTGACCATTTCTAAATTCCCCAGAAAGACAAGCTTAGAATAACCACCTCCAGACCCCCAAACCCAGGGAACTGGGACAACTCTTCATAACTTCTTCCTGCTGAATATGGCCATTGAGATATCTTGAAGGGGAGAGGGAACTTAGGAGAAATGTAGGAATTGGTTAGGCCTTACGAAGGCCAAGCCAACAGTTGTTATTCGTCTGTGATGTCTGCATTCTGACTGGATTCAGGACATCAGGAGTTCAACCAGGTCAATTCAGCATGTTTGACTATGAATCTCACCAACACTTACATTCTGCAAATACAAATCTCAAAACAAACTTTAAGTATTATCAAGATATCTATTCGTACTGTTTTAGTCTGTGTAATATATACATACAAGTTAGGGTGAAATTCTGCTCTTTTCTTTTTTTTTTTTTTTTGACTTGAAGAATTTATTAAGGTCAGCTCCATGAGACTTCAGAACCCCAGGGAGAACCATCAGGTTTAAAGAAGAATGATTTCAACCTGAGAAAGGTTGGGAAGGCCTAACAAAATCTTGTGACCATTTAGATAGATGATAGATAGATAGATAGATAGATAGATAGATAGATAGATAGATAGATAGATAGATAGATAGATAATCCAGGCATACTTGTAATTACAGATGCATATGTATTAATCCAAGCACCCAGGAAGCTGAGCCAGGAGGACTACAAATTTGAAGCTAGCCTGGGCAAGTACCAGACCAGGCTGAGCTACATAGAGAGACTCTACTCAGAGACAGAAGAGAGAAAATAAAAAGGGAGGAAAGAAGAAAATGGGAAGAAGAGACGGGGCATAAAGTCTCATTAAAGGAAGCTGCGATTCAGAACTAGGTCTTTCTGCAGATTCTCCAGGCGATCTGATGCATGTCAGTGTGTGAGTGTGCACGTGTGTTCACCTTACTCTCCACTCGCATAAGTACTGTCTGCTCTTTTTTTTAGCCTGTGAAAGAGCCAATTTTATGAATAATTTTATGAGCCAATTTTAATAATAATAATCAAAAGTCTTCATTTGTGCCAAGTGAGGAATGGCACAAAGAATCTTTGCCCTTTTGTTTGATTCTATTGAATCTAATTTTTCAGAGGGTCTGCCTCTGTCAAAGCTGGTCCATATAATTCTGGAAGATGTGCAGACTCTAATTGCCTTCCCTAAAAACACAAAGACAAAGCCTTTCTTCCAAATCAGCATGTCCTTTAGCCAGTAACCAGGAAAACTTTTAGGTTGACCTCTCTCACAGAGGAATAATAAAACCACCAGCAAAAGAGTACACATGGAGGGACCCATGGATCCAGCCACATATGTAGCAGAGGATGGACTAGTCGGATATCAATGGGAGAAGAGGCCCTTGGTCCTGTGAAGGCTCTATGCCCCAGTGTAGGCGAATGCCAGGGCCAGGAAGCAGGAGTGGTTAGTGAGCAGGGGAAGGGAGGAGGGGAGGGGGGAGGGAGTTTTCAGAGGGGAAACCAGGAAAGGGGATAACATTAGAAATGTAAATAAAGAAAATATCCAATAAAGAGAAAGAAAGAAAGAAAGAAAGAAAGAAAGAAAGAAAGAAAGAAAGAAAGGGAAAGAAAAGAAAAGAAAAGAAAAGGGAAAAGAAAAGAAAAGAAAAGAAAAGAAAAGAAAAGAAAAGAAAAGAAAAGAAAAGAAAAGAAAAGAAAAGAGAAGGAATTCAAGAACCAAGGGAGTTGGAGTTGGGTGGTGAACAGTTCTAGGTCAGCAGAGACCCCAACCCCCACTTCACTGAACAGAATAACTGCCACACACAAAGAGATTACCACCGTTGACTACAAAGACATCTTAGCTACAGAGGTCAATACACTAGTCACCAGTACTGAATGCATTGACACTTCACTCCTCATCCTATTCCATGCGGCCATGGGTATGTGATTAGTTCATATTGCTGTTCCTCCTATAGGGTTATAAACCCCTTCAGCTGCTTGGGTACTTTCTCTAGCTCCTCCATTGGGGCCCTGTATTCCATCCAATAGATGACTGTGAGCATCCACTTCTGTATTTGCCAGGCACTGGCATAGCCTCACAAGAGACAGCTATATCAGGGTCATGTCAGCAAAATCTTGCTGGCATATGCAATAGTGTCTGCGTTTGGTGGCTGATTATGGTATGGATCCCCTGGTTGGGCAGTCTCTGCATGGTCCTTCCTTCCTTCTCAGCTCCAAACTTTGTCTCTGTAACTCCTTATATGGGTGTTTTGTTCCCCATTCTAACAAGGAGCAAAGTATCCACACTTTGGTTTTCCTGGTCTTCCTTCTTCTTGAGTTTCATTTGTTTTGCAAATTGTATCTTGGGTAGTCTTGTTTCTGGAATAATATCCACTTATCAGTGAGTGCATATCATGTGAGTTCTTTTGTGATTGGGTTACTTCACTCAGGATGATATCCTCCAGACTCATCCATTTGCCTAAGAATTTCATAAATTCATTGGTTTCAATAGCTGAATAATATACCATTGTGTAAATGTACCACATTTTATGTATCCATTCCTCTTTGAGGGATATCTGTGTTCTTTCTAGCTTCTGGCTATTTTAAATAAGGCTGCTATGAACATAGTGGATCAAGTGTTCTTATTACCAGTTGGAACATCTTCTGGATGTACGCCTAGGAGAGGTATTGCTAGATCCTCCGGTAGTACTATGTCCGATTTTCTGAGGAACCGCCAGACTGATTTCCAGAGTGGTTGTACAAGCTTGCAATCCCACCAGCAATGGAGGAGTGTTCCTCTTTCTCCACATCCTCGCCAGCATCTGCTGTCACCTGAATTTTTGATCTTAGCCATTCTGACTGGTGTGAGGTGGAATCTCAGGGTTGTTTTGATTTGCATTTCCCTGACGATTACCGATGTTGAACATTTTTTCAGGTGCTCCTCAGCCATTTGGTATTCCTCAGTTGAGAATTCTTTGTTTAGCTCTGAGGCACATTTTTTAATGGGGTCATTTGATTTTTCTGGAGCCCAGCTTCTTAAGTTCTTTGTATATATTGGATATTAGTCCCCTATTGGATTTAGGATTGGTAAAAATCCTTTCCAGAACTGTTGGTGGCCTTTTTGTCTTATTGAAAATGTCTTTTGCCTTACAGAAGCTTTGCAATTTTATGAGGTCCCATTTTTTTGATTCTTGATCTTACAGCACGAGCCATTGGTTCAGGAATTTTTCCCCTGTGTCCACATCTTCAACACTATTCCGCACTCTCTTCTCTATAACTTTTAGTGCCTCTGGTTTTATGTAGAGTTCCTTGATCCACTTAGTCTTGAGCTTTGTACAAGGAGATAAGAATGGATCAATTCTTCTACATGCTAACTGCCAGTTAAAAAATGCTGTCTTTTCCCACTGGGTTGTATTAGCTCCTTTTTCAAAGATCAAGTGACCATAGGTGTGTGGGTTCATTTCTGGGTTTTCAACTCTACTCCATTGATTTACCTGTCTGTCCCTGTACCAGTACCATACAGGGTTTTTGTTTGTTTGTTTGGTTTGGTTTTTGTTTTGTTTTTACCACAATTGCTCTGTAGTACAGCTTGAGGTAAGGCATGGTGATTCTCCCAGAGCTTTGTTTATTCTTTAGAACAGTTTTTGCTATAGTAGGTTTTTTGTTATTCCAGATGAATTTGCAAATTGACCTTTCTTTTTTTTTTATTACGTATTTTCCTCAATTACATTTCCAATGCTATCCCAAAAGTCCCCCATACCCCACCCCACTTCCTTACCTACCCATTCCCATTCTTTTGGCCCTGGCATTTCCCTGTATTGGGGCATATAAAGTTTGCAAGTCCAATGGGCCTCTCTTTCCAGTGATGGCCGACTAGATACATATGCAGCTAGAGACAAGAGCTCCGGGGTACTGGTTAGTTCATCATGTTGTTCCCCCTATAGGGTTGCAGATCCCTTTAACTCCTTGGGTACTTTCTCTAGCTTCTCTATTGGGAGCCCTGTGATCCATCCAATAGCTGACTGTGAGCATCCACTTCTGTGTTTGCTAGGCTCCGGCATAGTCTCACAAGAGACAGCTATATCTGGGTCCTTTCAGCAAAATCTTGCTAGTGTACGCAATGGTGTCAGCGTTTGGAAGCTGATTTTTGGATGGATCCCTGGATATGGCAGTCTCTAGATGGTCCATCCTTTCATCACAGCTCCAAACTTTGTCTCTGTAACTCCTTCCATGGGTGTTTTGTTCCCAATTCTAAGAAGGGGCATAGTGTCCACACTTTGGTCTTCATTCTTCTTGAGTTTCATGCGTTTATCAAATTGTATCTTATATCTTGGGTATCCTAAGTTTTGGGCTAATATCCACTTATCAGTGAATACATATTGTGTGAGTTCCTTTTTGATTGTGTTACCTCACTCAAGATGATGCCCTCCAGGTCCATCCATTTGGCTCGGAATTTCATAAATTCATTCTTTTTAATAGCTGAGTAGTACTCCATTGTGTAAATGTACCATAATTTCTGTATTCATTCCTCTGTTGAAGGGCATCTGGGTTCTTTCCAGCTTCTGGCTATTATAAATAAGGCTGCTATGAACATAGTGGAGCATGTGTCCTTCTTATCGGTTGGGACATCTTCTGGATATATGCCCAGGAGAGGGATTGCTGGATCCTCCGGTAGTACTATGTCCAATTTTCTGAGGAACCGCCAGACTGATTTCCAGAGTGGTTGTACAAGTTTGCAATCCCACCAACAATGGAGGAGTGTTTCTCTTTCTCCACATCCTTGCCAGCATCTGCTGTCACCTGAATTTTTGATCTTAGCCATTCTGACTGGTGTGAGGTGGAATCTCAGGGTTGTTTTGATTTGCATTTCCCTGATGATTAAAGATGTTGAACATTTTTTTCAGGTGCTTCTCTGCCATTCGGTATTCCTCAGGTGAGAATTCTTTGTTCAGTTCTGAGCCCCATTTTTTAATGGGGTTATTTGATTTTCTGGAGTCCACCTTCTTGAGTTCTTTATATATATTGGATATTAGTCCCTTATCTGATTTAGGATAGGTAAAGATCCTTTCCCAATCTGTTGGTGGTTTTTTTGTCTTATTGATGGTGTCTTTGCCTTGAAGAAGTTTTGCAGTTTCATGAGGTCCCACTTGTCAATTCTCGATCTTACAGCACAAGACTCTGTGAAGAATTGAGTTGGAGTTTTGATGGGGATTGCATTAAAGCTGTAGATTGCTTTTGGCAAGATAGCCATTTTGACTATATAAATCCTGCTATTCCATGAGCATGGGAGATCTTTCCATGTTCTGAGATCTTCTTCTATTTCTTTCTTCAGAGACTTGAAGTTCTTATCATATAGATCTTTCACTTCCTTAGAGTCACACCAAGGTATTTTATATTATTTGTGACTATTGTGAAGGGTGTTGTTTTCCTAATTTCTTTCTCAGCCTGTTAACCCTTTGTGTAGAGAAAGGCTACTGAATTCTTTGAGTTAATTTTATATCCAGCTACTGCAGTGAAGCTGTTTATCAGGTTTAGGAGTTCTCTAGTGGAATTTTTAGGGTCACTTATATAGACAGTCCTATCATCTGCAAGAAGTGATATTTTTACTTCTTCCTTTCCAATTTGTATCCCCTTGATCTCCTTTTGTTGTCGGATTGCTCTGGCTAGGACTTTGAGTACTATATAGAATAGGTTGGGAGAGAGTGGGCAGCCTAGTCTAGTCTCTGATTTTAGTGGGATTGTTTCAAGTTTCTCTCCATTTAGTTTGATATTGGGAACTGGTTTGCTGTATGTTGTTTTTATTATGTTTAGGTATGGGCCTTGAATTCCTAATCATTCCAAGACTTTTATCATGAAGGGGTGTTGGATTTTGTCCAATGCTTTCTCAGCCTCTAATAATATGATCATGTGGTTTTTGTCTTTGAGTGTGTTTATATAGTGGATTACATTGATGGATTTCCATATATTAAACCATCCCTGCATCCCTGGGATGAAGGCTACTTGGTCATGATGGATGATCATTTTGATATGTTCTTGGATTAGGTTTTCAGTATTTTATTGAGTATTTTTGCATCGATACTCATAAGGGAAATTGGTCTGAAGTTGTCTTTCTTTGTTGGATCTTTATGTGGTTTAGGTATCAGAGTAATTGTGGCTTCATAGAATGAATTAGATAGAGTACCTTCTCTTTCTATTTTTTGGAATAGTGTAAGGAGAATTGGAATTAGGTCTTCTTTGAAGGTTTGGTAGAACTCTGCAATAAACCAATCTGGTCCTGGGCTGTTTTTGCTTGGGAGACTATTAATAACTGCTTTTATTTCTTTAGGGGGTATGGGATGTTTAGATCATTAATCTGATCCTGATTTAACTTTGCTACCTGGTATCTGTCTAGAAATTTGTCCATTTCATCCAGGTTCTCCACTTTTGTTGAGTATAACCTTTTGTATTAGGCTCTGATAATGTTTTGGACTTCCTGAGGTTCTGTTGTTATGTCTCCCTCTTCATTTCTGGTTTTGTTAAGTATGATATTGTCCTTGTGCCCTCTAGTTAGTCTGCCTAAGGGTTAATCTCTCTTATTGATCTTCTGGAAGAACCAGCTCCTGGTTTGGTTGATTCTTTGAATAGTTTTTTTTGTTTTCCCTTGGTTGATTTCAGCCCTGAGTTTGATTATTTCCTGCTATCTACTCATCTTGGGTGAATTTGCTTCCTTTTCTTCTAGAGCTCTTAGGTGTGCTGTCAAGCTGTTAGTGTATTCTCTCTCTAGTTTCTTTTTGGCAACACTCAGAGCTATGAGTTTTCCTCTTATGACTGCTTTCATTGTGTCCCATAAGTTTGGGTATGTTGTGGCTTCATTTTCATTAAACTCTAAAAAGTCTTTAATTTCTTTCTTTATTTCCTTCCTTGACCAAGGTGTCATTGAGAAGAGTGTTGTTCAGTTTCCACGTGAATGTTGGCTTTCTATTATCTATGTTGTTATTGAAGATCAGCCTTAGTTCGTGGTAATCTGATAGGATGCATGGGAAAGTTTCAATACTTTTGTATCTGTTGAGGCCTGTTTTGTGACCAATTATATGGTCAATTTTGGAGAAGGTACCATAAGGTGCTGAGAAGAAGGTATATCCTTTTGTTTTAGGATAAAATGTTCTGTAGATATCTGTTAGATCCATTTGTTTCATAACTTATGTTAGTTTCACTCTGTCCCTGTTTAGTTTCTGTTTCCATGATCTGTCCATTGATGAAAGTGTTGTGTTGAAGTCTCCCACTATTATTGTGTGAGGTGCAATATGTGCTTTGAACTTTACTAAAGTTTCTTTAATGAATGTGGCTGCCCTTGCATTTGGAGCATAGATATTCAGAATTGAGAGTTCCTTTTGGAGGATTTTACCTTTGATGAGTATGAAGTGTCCCTCCTTGTCTTTTTTGATAACTTTGGGTTGGAAGTCAATTTTATTCGATATTAGAATGGCTACTCCAGCTTGTTTCTTCAGACCATTTACGTTCAAAATTGTTTTCCAGCCTTTCATTCTGAGTTAGTGTCTGTCCTTTTCCCTGAGATGGGTTTCCTATAAGCAGCAAAATGTTGGGTCCTGTTTGTGTAGCCAGTCTGTTAGTCTATATCTTTTATTGGGGGATTGAGTCCATTGATATTAAGAGATATTAATGAAAAGTAATTATTGCTTCCTGTTATTTTTGTTGTTAGAGTTGGGGTTCTGTTCTTGTGGCTTCTTTTAGGAAGGATTACTTTCTTGCTTTTTCTAGGGCATAATTTCCATCCTTGTGTTGGAGTATTCCCTTTATCATCCTTTTAAGGGCTGGATTCATGGAAAGATATTGTGTGAATCTGGTTTTGTCATGGAATACCTTAGTTTCGCCATCTATGGTAATTGAGAGTTATCTGGATATAGTAGCCTGGGCTGGCATTTGTGTTCTATTAGTGTCTGTATAACATCTATCCAGGATCTTCTGGCTTTCATAGTCTCTGGTGAGAAGTCTGGTGTAATTCGAATAACTCTGCCTTTATATGTTACTTGACCTTTTCCCCTTACTGCTTTTAATATTTTATCTTTATTTAGTGCATTTGTTGTTCTGATTATTATGTGTCGGGAGGAATTTCTTTTTTGGGCCAGTCTATTTGGACTCCTGTAGGCTTCTTGTATGTTCATGGGTTTGTCTTTCTTTAGGTTTGTGAAGTTTTCTTCTATAATTTTGTTGAAGATATTTTCTGGCCCCTTAAGTTGAAAATCTTCATTCTCATCTACTTCTATTTCCATAGGTTTGGTCTTCTCATTGTGCCCTGGATTTCCTGGATGTTTTGAGTTAGGATCTTTTTGGATTTTGCATTTTCTTTGATTGTTGTGTCCATGTTATCTATGGAATCTTCTGGACCTGAGATTCTCTCTTCCATCTCTTGTTTTCTGTGGCTGATGGTTCCTGATTTCTTTCCTAGGATTTCTATCTCCAGAGTTGTCTCCATTTGGGTGTTCTTTATTGTTTCTCCTTCCATTTTTAGATCGTGGATGGTTTTGTTCAATTCCATTACCTGCTTGGTTGTGTTTTCCTGTAATCCTTTAAGGGATTTTTGTGTTTCCTCTTTAAGGTCTTCTACCTGTTTAGCAGTGTTTTCCTGTATTTCTTTAAGTGAGTTATCAATGTCCTTCTTAAAATTCTCTACTACCTTCATGAGATATGATATTAAATCCATGTCTTGCTTTTTGGGTGCTTTGGGGTATCCAGGATTCGCTGTGGTGTGAGTGCTGGGTTCTGATGATGCCCAGTCGTCTTGGTTTCTGTTAGTAAAATTCTTATGTTTGCCTTTTGCCACCTGGCAATCTCTGGCATTAGATGTTCTAGCTGTGTCTGGCTGGACTTTGTTCCTCCTGTGATTCTGTTAGCCTCTGTCAGCACTCCTAGGAGTCTAACTCTCTTCTGAGTCCCAGTGTTCAGGGCACTCTCTGCAGCCAAGCTCTCCTCTCACAAGGAAGGTGCCCAGGGGTCTGGGTCTCAGCTCTGCCTCCTGGCTGAGGATGAAGGCCCGAAGGGACCCTGTCCAAGAAGCTCTGTTGCTTCTGCCTCCCACATGTTCTCCTGTGTAGACTGGTTTCAGTGATCCCAAATTCCTGGGTGTTCTAGGGCCTGCCCAGTTCATGCCCAAGATGGTGCCGGGCTGGCCCTGACCAGAAGGAATCCTAGCCTCTTGTTGGGTGGGGTTCCTTTGTCCCTGTTCCTGCTGGCACAAGACCATCCGGGGTTCTATCAAACTTATGTTCCATTCCACTCACCAGTGAAACTAAGGTCCTGAGTGTGCTAGGGGGCCTGCAGCATAGATAGTCCTCTGGGGACTGTCGGGGTGTCATTCCTATTGGAGACTTGTCACTCTGCTGTGCCTCCTCTCTGGTGACTGGGGAGTCCCACTGCTCACCTCCCTCTGTCTAGAAGAAGTCTAAGCCCTCTTGGCATGTTCACACATGTGGGTGGTGGCCAGAAAGCAGTGTCCAATGTCCATTCCTTAACATGAGACACAGGAATCAGGGGAATGGAGCATGTCCTAGGGAAGTGATGAAGAGTTAGGTGTGTAATTGGAGCTGACACCTTTGCTGACAAAGCTCATACCAGCTTTGGTGTGGGGCATGTGGCATAGTCATGGGGGAAGATTCTGACCAACCTGAACCCTGCTGATTCCATTTATGAGTAGAGATACCACAGATAGGGGTAAGCCTGAAATACCTCAGCTCCTCAGGTTGTAGCTGCTGGCCCCAGCTCAGACTACTATACCTATAACCAAAAACCTACCCAGTTCAGTGACAACAAAGACAAAGAAAGACCATTTTTTTTTTTAATGTGCAGCCCTGCTCTCACCCCTGGAGCTGGACTCTGTGCATGTGCCAGAATGTATTTATATATGTCCTGGCATGTATTAATGTGTAGGTTGTGTAAGGAAAGCTATGAACTATAGGAAACAGATGGTTAAGGCCCTGGAGGCCAGCTCAAACGTTTCAGTGCCAAGGGTTCCAGAGACACTGAGTCCAGGGCTATGGGAAGAGATGGTAGCAGGTCACTAAGGTGGCCCTGGGACCCAAGGTGAGGGACTCTATCCCTTTCTTACATCCTTCAATTCTGTGGATCATCCTGAGGATAGACCTAAAGAGCTCTTAGAACATGCTGAAGCCTCTATACACAGGAGACATGAGAAAATCTCAACACTTTTTAGAGTGACATACTACTCCTCCCTGAACACCTGGTCTGTCATGGGAAGAGGCAAGGTGACCTGCTAGGGTTTGGGCTAGTATAGTCTGCTTCACATCCCCCAACACTCCAGAAAGCTAGAGGCCTGGGAGGAACTCATGTGCCTCCTGGGTAGAAGGGCAAGCTAGACTGATCCACCCACTTGTAGAAAGCAATGCTGATTTTCTATGCATCCTCATATTTCTTGAAGAGAAGTTTGCAGAAAAAAAATAATAAAATATGAACTCCTTTGTCCTAAGAAAACAGAAGCTCATGGACTGAGTGGGGACCTACTCCAGACCAGAAGGGAAATACCTAGACTCTGGAGTCTTATGTGTTCTGTTGCAGTAATTTCTTACCCCATATAAAAATTCACAACTCAGTTATTTTAATTATAAGCTATATGCCTAGATTGGGCAGATCTATCATTCTACTGTTTTATTCCCCAGCTATAAGACCCATTGCTACTTGCAGCTTATTCAGGCCATGTGGTTCTACATCATCTTCCTTCCACCTCCTCTTCCTCCATCTCTCTGAGATCTCCTGTCCTCTTTTTCCTTCCCCTGCTCAATCTTCAGCTCTAGTCTTTATTTGACCAGTCAGAATGAAGAGAAGGTTCAGTGAGGTCACCTAAGTATATGATCTACCCCTCCTCTGGGACAGCCCCTCTTGAGGAAACAGAATTAACATCAAAATACAAACAGCACTAGGGCAACCCACAACAGTGTTCCCATACTGGTCTGAGACAAGCTATCCAGATGGAATTTCAGTCTCCCTGAGGAGCCTGACAGAGAGGTAGTGCAGTGTGAAATAGATCTTGACACGGGACTGCAAGGGCAGGGCAACTGGTCTCTTAGAGAGAAGGCTGCATGTGGGGTGTCACAAGGCAGTAAAGGACATGGTAATATAGCTCATTTGGAAGTGCTTACCCACTTCCATCTGGCATCATCCCCACCACTGCATAAAACTAGTAATAGATGCACATGTTTGTAATCCCAGTAGTCTGTGTAGATATAAGAGGATCAGAAGCTCAAAATTGTTTTACATTGTGAGACCAGGCTTAGCTATAAGAGACCTTGTCAAAACTAAAACATGCAACAGGGTTTTATCAAGCATGGGGCATTTAGTGCCAAACACAAACACTAGGCCACTCAGCACTCATGATGACCCTTTGGGATGGGTGCTAGGATTTACTGAAGTGTGTTGTAACACACGACCTTCTCACAGGCACAGAGCAACTTCCTGTGGGTTTCTAGCCACAAGCATCGCTCCACTTAATTTCGTATTGGCTGTTGGTTTGCTGTATCTTTCTTTTATTATATTTAGGTATAGGCCTTGAATTCCTGATATCTCTAATACTTTTAACATGAAGGAGTGTTGTATTTTGTCAAAGGCTTTTCCAGCATCTGATGAGATGATCATGCAGTATTGGCTTCTGTTGCTTGTGGTCTTACTCTTACTTCTCAGTATCTGGTTATTTATGGTTTTAACTGCCCAGGTTGTCTTTCTCTGGAGCCTGTCTCCTGGGTCCCTGGGTTGCTGCAGGTCTCCTGGTAGGCCTATGGCTCTGGCTGCAGTGAATCTCTTGGCAGGCCTTCAGACAGGAGTGTCTGTTTCCTTGGGTGTGCCTTGTCTCCTAGGAGACCTTCAGACTGTGGAGTCTCCAGAAGAACAGACAAGCTGATGGTCTTCTTCAGCAGAAGACATAGGCCAGAAAACCACTCCCAATGTCTAAACTCATCAGCTTCCACTTTGATAGTACAACACAGGGATACAGGCTGGTGGATGTTTCTTGGCTATGTGTCTTTTGGGGCATCTGGGAATGGGACTGCTACTCATAAAACTCATACAAAAACAGGACCTGTGTACACAGGCATAAAAAGAAAAAGCCACAACTAGATTTGTATGTCCAAAGAACATTGCTCTTGTCTTTGATTGTACTTTCCAGTTGTCTCCTGCCCCTGTGTGTGTAACACACACACACGCACATACACACACGCACATACACATACACACACACACACACACACACACACACACACACACACACAAGCACATGAGCATGAACTAAATGCAATTGCCACCACAGGAAAGCAAGGGAAGACTGAGCCAGGCAAGTATAGTATGCCTGACATCCCAGAAACGATGAGAATGAAACTAAGGATGGAAAGGTGAGTTCTAGGTAGACAGGAGTGGTAATGATAAGAACCTGGACTCTAACTGCAAAAGGCTCCTGCCTTCAACTCTGCTGCCTTTAAGCTCAGGGATTGGTAGGTTTTCCTGTTTAGATTGGCATTTTTTTTTCTTATAGGGCTGGGCTTGTCCACTCTCTCACCTGGGAGCTAAGAATGACCTTTACAGCTATTAGAAAACCAACAGTTAGGGCCTTTAGGGAGTTGGGGCAGGGCCTGGCCTCTGGAGCCCCTCAGGCTTGGAGTCTGGCCACTTTCTTGCCTTGAGGGTTTCTAAAGATCACAAAGCTTACAAAGGTAGTGTTTTTCCTGTCACCTGAGTTGGTGTTGTGTTTCTGCTGAAATGGAAGGGCATCCTGAGACCCTGACACCCAGAAACCACACAGCTCTGAGGTGGGACAGTATCCCAAGGGAAGGGTGTTCTGAGACATGGATTTAAGGAACCTCACAGCTCTTAGAGGGAGCATCCTCAGCAGAGGCACTGTAGCTCTCAGGGAAGGGTATCTCCAGCTGAGGTGAGGAGCCCAGCCCAGCTCCTTCTTTGCTATTCTTTGCTTCCTCTCTTATTTGCTTCTTTTCTTCTCAGCTTCCTGTGATGAGAGAGTCACTCCAGGCAGAAATATCTCTCTCTCTCTCTCTCTCTCTCTCTCTCTCTCTCTCTCTCTCTCTCTCTCTCTCTCTCTCTCTCTCTCCTTTTTTTATTACATCTTTTCCTCAATTACATTTCCAATGCTATCCCAAAAGTCCCCCATACCCTCCCCCCCACTTCCCTACCCACCCATTCCCATTTTTTGGCCCTGGCATTCCCCTCTACTGGGGCATATAAAGTTTGCATGTCTAATGGGCCTCTCTTTCCAGTGATGGCCGACCAGGCCATCTTTTGATACATATGCATCTAGAGTCAAGAGCTCCGGGGTACTGGTTAGTTCATAATGTTGTTCCATCCATAGGGTTGCGGATCCCTTCAGCTCCTTGGGTATTTTCTCTAGCTTCTCCATTGGGGGCCCTGTGATCCATCCAATAGCTGACTGTGAGCATCCATTTCTGTGTTTGCTAGGCCCCGGCATAGTCTCACAAGAGACAGCTATATCTGGGTCCTTTCAGCAAAATCTTGCTAGTGTATGCAATGGTGTCAGCGTTTGGAGGCTGATTATGGGATGGATTACCAGGTATGGTAGTCTCTAGGTGGTCCATCCTTTCGTCTCAGCTCCAAACTTTGTCTCTGTAACTCCTTCCATGGGTGTTCTGTTCCCAATTCTAAGGAGGGGCATAGTGTCCACACTTCAGTCTTCATTCTTCTTGAGTTTCATGTGTTTAGCAAACTGTATCTTATATCTTGGGTATCCTAAGTTTTGGGCTAATATCCACTTATCAGTGAGTACATATTGTGTGAGTTCCTTTGTGATTGTGTTACCTCACTCAAGATGATGCCCTCCAGGTCCATCCATTTGGCTATGAATTTCATAAATTCATTCTTTTTAATAGCTGAGTAGTACTCCATTGTGTAAATGTACCATAATTTCTGTATCCATTCCTCTGTGGAGGGGCATCTGGGTTCTTTCCAGCTTCTGACTACTATAAATAAGGCTGCTATGAACATAGTGGAGCATGTGTCCTTCTTATCGGTTGGGACATCTTCTGGATATATGCCCAGGAGAGGGATTGCTGGATCCTCCGGTAGTACTATGTCCAATTTTCTGAGGAACCGCCAGACTGATTTCCAGAGTGGTTGTACAAGCTTGCAATCCCACCAACAATGGAGGAGTGTTCCTCTTTCTCCACATCCTTGCCAGCATCTGCTGTCACCTGAATTTTTGATCTTAGCCATTCTGACTGGTGTGAGTGGAATCTCAGGGTTGTTTTGATTTGCATTTCCCTGATGATTAAGGATGGTGAACATTTTTTCAGTTGCTTCTCAGGCAGAAATCTCTTAAAGGAGATTTATTGAAGGGAAGAATAAAGGAAGAGGAGGAGGGAGGAATCGTGGAATGGTTGCCCTCTGCTCTGGGGATGGACTGCAGGAACTGGACAAAGGGGCAGGTCTCATATAAATTTCTGAGGGGGTGGAGCTTACCAGGGCAGAGATTTCCAGACTGAAGATTGGTGGGATTTCATGACCTAAGCTTGGGACTAGGGGGAGTGCTCAGGATTGGTGGCTATTCCTGTTCAGGGACTGGTGAGGTTTTGTGGGAATCTCAGGGATTGGTGGCTTTTCTTTTTACCTCCTTTTCCCTGTATCGGGCCATGGTTAAGGGTAGGAAGTCCTTCCTGGCTGTACATGACTTTTGCTGAGATGCCATCTCTGTGGTGGGACAGTGTCCAAAGAGAAGGGAGACACCGGAGCTCTGTGGGACTGCTGGCGAGGCTGGGGAGGAGTTGGTTTCAACAAACTGCAGTAAACTGGAGGCCGACTGGGCCTGCGCCAAGGGTTAGCAAGGCATGACTTTGGGTGAGTACAGGGATATGGTTTAGTAAGATGACAAAATACTATCTAGTGATAGAATGCCTAGCTGCTTGAATGCACCAAATGCTATTCGGAAAGATCCAGGTGAGCATCCTAGCTACCAGGAGCCTAGAACTAGAGTCAGATGGTGAATTCCAGGTGTTTCTGGGCACACAACGAACAACCTGGACTTCAGGTGCAGATGCCAAGGACTGTCATTCCATTCCCACTGACACCTTAGAGCTCTGCCTCACTCTTCTCCCAGGTCCCTTGTCCAGATATCCAGCACTTCACCTGTACAGCACTTCACCTGTACAACTGTCCCTTGACTTCCTCCCAGTTCCAGTCACTTGCTCTTCCTATCTCAGCCATTCCTTCCATTGCTGCTAAGGATACATCTATGCTGCACTATGGCAACATCACATGAGCTCAAAGTTTTGTGGCACTTTCAGAAGACTTTGTAGGCTTTGAGGTGTCTAAGAAAGTGTCTACCAACACTGTCACATTGATGTCCAGGACCCTGATATGACTAGCCTGGGTTGTAAAATAATGGCGAAGACAACTGACTTTGGTTCCAAAAGCCCAGGATTTTCTTAAGAGTGGCCCTTCCCCACCCTTGGCTATGTCTTTCCCCTAAGCCAGACAAAGCAAGACCAGCAATGGCCACAGCAAGCTGCCCAAGGGCAGCAGTACTAAGGCTTCTGTCAATTGCCAGGTTAGGGGGTCGAGGGGGTGACCCCCTAAGCACTTGTGCCAGGGAATGCATGTAAACAGGAGGATGGGTGTCTGCTGGATACTGTGCATGCACACTGGTTGGTCAGCCTATGTCTGCCAGCACAGACTAGTCCTGGCCTCTAGTGGGGAAGCAGTGTTTGCCTGGATTCAAGACTTCAAAGACTGCAGACTAAGGGAATGCTTTGCTAAAGGCTTTCTAGTTCAAATACCTGGGGTTTCAGCAACTTCCCTTCCTGAAAACTGCATCTAGCCCAGGTGGTCTCCAAGGAAAGTTAGCAGATACTACAAAAAGCAGCCTCCTGACTGACTCCAGTGTTGGTGGCAGGATGTGACCTTTGGAGCAGAAGCAGGCTCACCTGCCAGGTGAAATAGAAAGCTACAGTGTCTGCCTTGCCTACTTGCCTTCAGCACAGCCTCTAGGTCCCACATGTGCTCCAGGTTCCCCTTATGGATTTGGAAGGAACCTTACACTTAGGAACATAGTGTCCTATTCTGGGCATTTCAAGGCTTTGTCCTTTACCCTTCACAGACCCCTGAAGCTCTGTTTTCTCCCTAAACACTTATGGAGTCATGACTGAATGTGCCTGTTCATCCAGGATTGCCCTGCAGCCTGATGTCTGATTTTCCTCTTCCTCCTCCTCCTCACCCCTTCCTCGTCGAGATCCTCAAGACCTCTTCCCTCTGAAGGTGTGAGATGCTCCAGGTCTGGTGCTTCTTATTTCATCTCTAGGCAGTGTCAGGAATGAATGACACTTGCTTAGGATTTCTCGGATTCTCAACATCATCAGCATCCTCAAAATCTGGCAGATGCTCTTTCTATTTCATTCTCTATTATACCAGGTCTTCCCTTTCCTTGTCCTCCAACTTGATTCTCCTGCATCTAGCACACAGTTCTAGGACTATGGGTGTGGAGCACCAGGCATATGTCAGGAGGGGTATCAAATCTGAGGCTTGGTGCCTGTTAATGAAGCACAAGACTGCCTCAGACTGGTGAAGAAATTCTATACATATCAGATTAAACCTCCACGTTCCACGTTGCCATGCATCCTCAGCACTACAATTTTTTTTTCTGAAACAAAAGCTAGGGATCTTAATCCAGTCCAACTAGTGTGTCTCTTACATTTTAGCACTCCGGCTGCGGACAGATAGATTCATCTGGATTCAAAGCCATTCTGATCTACACAGCAAGTTCCGGGCCATGCACGCCAACCTAGTGACACCCTACCATCAAAACAAAACAAAAGAAAGCTAGAATGTTCTCCTTTCTCTTCAATAATGCACTCTATGAAATAAAAGACATACTCAGAATATACTAAATGGATGCATGAGGTACTGCTGACATCTAACATATGAAGGAAAGAGTCATTTTCACAAAGAAAAGCTCATGTGTTATAACTAGGGAAATAATTCAAACCCTTTCCACAGTGAAAATCCCTGTAGTTCTTCCTTAAACTCACGTGTTAGATCTAAATGTTTTCAGTTCTAAAAACATTTTGAATTCATAAATGTTTGTAAAATTTTTGATTAACTCAGTTTCTTGTTCTGTAGCATAGAAATATTCTAGAAAACTATCAATACTATGTTCTAGACA
The DNA here is from genome assembly GCF_978045245.1 of Mus caroli. Taxonomy (NCBI): domain Eukaryota; kingdom Metazoa; phylum Chordata; class Mammalia; order Rodentia; family Muridae; genus Mus; species Mus caroli. Next base: position 168,981,254 of record NW_028227257.1, read on the forward strand.
GATTAAATCAACCTGCTAGGTGCTGAAGGAATAAATCTTTCATAGGAAGTCCTTCTGAAGTAGGCTATCAGTCAACATAGTCTGTAAAAATAATTTTAATTAGTACATAATACCACTGGCTATCCATAAAACTTTACAAAGTCATTTGAGTTTTTATTTTCATGTTTACAAGTATTCCATGATATATGTGGGTTTGTTTTTCACTTTATAAAACTAAGACTGAAGGACTAAGGGAGTACAAGGATTACACAGTAGGCCCACAGCCAGTATTCTGACCAGGTCCAGAATTCCTCTCTGCTGCAGGGGCGGTGCCAACGTTGAAAGGGTTCCTTAAAATATTTCCTTCATCACAGATCGTCCCTAAGACCCTGACAATGTTCTTTGAGGCCTGGCTAAAGTAGATATGTTCTAATCACATATTTATGTCTCTAGTCTTCCAGGTGTTCATGGTAGCCAACTTCATGTTCTCAGGAGTCATGGTAACTCTGGGTTCCGATTTGCAGTGGCAGTGTCTGTCCGTACACTTCATTGTCCTTGGCTCTGTTAGTCACAAAACAAATATATATGGTTTTAGCAGAATTACCAAATCCTGACACTGCTCTCATTTCCTGGGCTTCCCTAGGCTTATAGCCATTTCTGCCTTGACTGCACTGCAGTGGAGTTGCACTGGCTGAGATCACTGCTATTCTTTTTTGGTAATATTTTCAGACTGCTAACCTCAGCACAATAACAGCGGAAACAGGGACTCAATTGCTGAGGTCTACTTAAGCTTTCAAGTGGAGGCCATTTGAAGAGCTATCTATCCACAGTCTAAAGACATGGGAGGTAAATCCTTATAGAGTTACTATTTTATACATAAACACTATGGGAAAGAAGTTGAATTTCAGATGTCTAGAAAAGACTGCATCTTAACAATTTTTAAAAATGTACAGAGAGGGTTTAAAACATAAAATCTAGTAGCCTGTATATTAAGAATATAAGAAGAATCTGTGCAGATACATTGTAAAACCTTTATTAACAATAAACTCTATACAGAATAACAATAATGGGAAGAGACTCTGTGTTCTGCTTAGCATTTTCATCATCTTAAAGCAGGCTAGGGTCCTCTAGAAAGAGCTCCTACCAAGGAATTGCTTCTACTGGGGTTCATGGGCAAGTGTGTGGGGGTGTTTGTTTTCTTGAGTGGTGATTGATGTGGGTGGGCACAGCCTACTATTGAGTGGTGCCACCCCTGGGCAGGTGGTCTTGGGTGGTATAATGATACCAGGTTGAGCAATCCAAAGACAGAAACCCTGTAAGCAGCATTCCTCCATGGCCTATGGTTCAGTTCCTGCCTCCTGGTCCCTGCTTTGGGATCCTGCCTTGACTTCCCTTGGGGATCAGTTACAACACAACTCTAAGCTAAAATAAATCATCTCTTCATGGAGATGCTTTTGTAATGGGTTTTGACACAACAAGAGAGACTTAAGCCACATTTTTCAGAAATGATATAACATTTTTTGCATTTTTCATAGTGCCATATAATTGAAAGGAGAAAATGAATTTATTAAATGGTTCTCAATAAGGTAAATAGCTTACTGTCAAAGTTGTCTCATTTTGTCCAAGGCAATATTAGCCAAACTACAGATGGTAATACTTTAAAAAAAATTCTATGTCACCATCATGGCAAAATATTAGCAGTGTTTAACATTTAACCTTGTCATGCCTCTAGTAGTGTTTGTAATCTGTTTAATTTTCATTTTGAATGATTACTCACTGTACTGGCTATTTTTGTGTCAACTTGACACAGCTGGAGTTATCACAGAGAAAGGAGCTTCAGTTGAGGAAATGCCTCCATGAGATCCAACTGTAAGGCATTTTCTCAATTAGTGATCAAGGGAGAAAGGCCCCTCTTGTGGGTGGGACCATCCCTGGGCTGGTAGTCTTGGTTCTATAAGAGAGTAGGCTGAGTAAGCCAGGAGAGGCAAGCCAGTAAAGAACATCCCTCCATGGCCTCTGCATCAGCTCCTGCTTTCTGACCTGCTTGAGTTCCAGTCCTGACTTCCTTTGGTGATGAACAGCAGTATGGAAGTGTAAGCCGAATAAACCCTTTCCTCCCCAACTTGCTTCTTGGTCATGATGTTTGTGCAGGAATAGAAACCCTGACTAAAACACTCACTGAGGACACCAGAAATAGATAGCTGATTGTTCTTTAAGTACACAGTCTTGTTTTGAAATGTTTGTCATATTAGCAGCCAAGGTCCTTAAAATGTAACTGTTATAAAATGCTAATACAGATTTATCCAGTGTTTGATATAGAAGACCGTGCAGTAAAATAGCTCAGATAGTAGACACACAGAGTGCATAGCAGAATCCTGGATACCATGTAAGATGATAAATAGTTTTAATGTTATATACATAGGTAAAACATTTGCATGACTTATTCCATTTAATAATCCAATGTTGTCTTGGATGACAAATTTAAGGCAAAGTAAGTTAGCTTAACCAAAGTTAAAATATATTAAATGCCAACACCTTTACACAGAGTGAGGGTTCCTGTTAGTGTCACCTCCTACTCGTCGTCTTACATTGCAGAAGAGTCTCCTCTTTCACACAGCTGGGACCTATTAGGCTCAAATCAGGCTGCACTTACTTAGGCCCCTGCATTACCAGCAGGCTAATAAGAGGTGCCTGATTAAGGCCTTCTTCCACATACCTGCCTATGAAGTTATCTTTGTTACATCTCAGAACAAAAATCTGTCTCCATAACAGCATTATTACTAAACCATGCCCTCCCTCATGAGTACTACTTACTATTCTTAGCAAATTGTACCTAGTAGCTAGTTATGCAATCATTTTAAATGAACAGATTACCTGAGAAAATGAAAGGAAATTAATTGAAACATTATAAGAAGGAAGGTAAATATGTGGGTTCAACAATCCAACTTCATGTGTTTTCCCCAGTGTAGACAGAGTCTCTTATGAGCAGCACCTGTAAATAAAAACACAATGGTCAGTGAGCTGAGGCAGGACGTAGAGAGGAGACACTCGCAGGAAAAGAGAGGAATCTGTGAAATGGGAGAGATATAAAGGAGAGATTTGAGTTGGATTCTGAGAAACTAGATGCTCCTGAAGAAGTGGCCAGGACTGGAGGAGAGGTAAACTAACCATGTAGAAGACATAGAATTGTTTAAATGAATGAAATACATTGAGAGCTACTTAGGGAATGAGGTGAAGCATATGGCCTAGGCATTTAAAAATAATTAGTCTCAGAGTCATTATTGTTGTCCAGGAGGAAAAATGGAATTCATTAATTTAATTTACAGCCCAGTATTCTCAGCAGAATTCGAAGGCTCTTCAAAGGTCTATAAGTGATATTTCCTAAATTAATAAAAGAACAAAACTGAAGGAACATTTCCAACTCTTTCTATGGAGCCAGTGTTACTTTAAACCTACAACCAAGTAACAGCACAAAAAGAAAAAACAAAAAGGAAAGGAAATAAAGTTAACTTACAGGCCAACATCTCTTATAAGCATATACAAAAAAAAATGCTCAATAAAACACTTTCAAACTGAAGACAGTCTGATTTTTTTTTAAAAAAAGTTACTCACCAAAATGAATTTTCGTTATCTCAGAGATTCAGAAATAGTTCAACATACAGAAGTCAATAGACACAATGTAATGCCTACACAATAAAAGCCCCAGGAATATTAGGACTGGGGCAACTTGCCTCATCATAATAAAGGCAATATGCAAACCCACAGCCAACATCATTTGAGATGGAGAAAAAATGAAAGCAATCCCTTTGAATGTGGATGAGACAGGGCTCCACTTTCCCCACTCCTTTTCTTTCTTTTCTTTCCTTTTTTCTCTCGTTCTTTTTCTTTTTAAATGGTGTCTCTTTTTGCCAGTGCTTCTTTTCTTTATTTTTTTAAGATTTATTTATTTTCTGCATATGAATACACTGTAGCTTTCTTCAGACACACCAGAAGAGGGCATCAGATTCCATTACAGATGGTTGTGAGCCACATTGTGGTTGCTGAGAGTTGAACTCAGAACCTCTGGAAGAACAATCAGTGCTCTTAACAACGAAGCCATCTCTCCAGCCCACCCCCACCCCCACCCCTTTCTAATACAGAGTTTGAAACACTAGCTAGGACAGTAAAAGAGGAAGAAATTTAAAAAAATACAAATAGGAAAAGAAAATGTCATGATATATCTGTTTGCAGATAATGTGATATTATACATAAAATATTCCAAATATTTCACCATGAACAAGCCTAACCAAAGAGGTAAGAACACTATGATAAAGCTCTAAATCTCTCTGAAGAAAGAGCTTAATGAAGACACTAGAAAAAGGAAAGACTTCCCAAATGAATGGTTTAGAAAAAATATTGTAAAACTGATGATATACAAAACAATTTACAGATTGAATGCAATCCAAATCAAAAGCGCCACAACATTATTAAATTAATATTTTGAAACATCCTAAAATCCATATGGATTGATGAAAGACTGCAGATCATCAAACCAGTAATGAGCAAAAAGAAAAATGCTGGAGGAATTACCACCCCAGATTTCAGAATATTACAGAGCTATCGTAGTTAAAAGAGCATGCTACTGACACAAAAGCAGATATGCTGGCTAATGGAACAAGATGAATAACCCAGGCATAAGAATCTGAAACTAAATATATCTAGAGTTTCACAACAATGCCAAAGTACACGTGGGGAAAATGGTGCTGAGAAAAATGGATGTTCACATGTAGTAGAAAGGGGTATATGTATGCCCTCTCACAAAAACTAACTCCATATGGATTCAAAGCCTCAGTGTGTAACCTTTGGGGGAAAAAAAAGTAAGTAGTTCCCTATGTTGAAGATACAGCTATAGGAAATGATGCTCTGAACAAGTTTCTACTTGCCCAGGTATTATGGCCAACAACTGACAAGTGAGACCTTGTGAAACTAAAAAGTGTTTTACAGGGAAGGACACAATCTATAGAGTAGACAGTCACCGAGTAGGAGTGTTTAAAATTCTTAGCAATTAGGGGAGTGCAAACTGCAACTCCCCTAATTTAAGATTTTATCTTAGGTCAGAATAGCTAAGATGAATAAAACAATAGATGGGGCAGGAGAGATGGTGCAGAATTCAAGAGCAATCACGAGCTGGCCCTGTAATTTCAGCTGCAGAAATTGGATATTCCCCCCCCCACCTACCCCGCCCCCCCCCCCACATCCCCGGTCTGTCTCTGTGTCTGGGACCCCCTGATTTGGATCAGAAGTCCAAGTAAACTGGCAGAAGAGAATAGCTTGGGACTTCTGATCCAAATCAGGGGGTCCCAGACACAGAGACAGACCAGAGAGAGAAGCATGAAGAGAGGACCTGGTGAAAAGACCATGAGGATTCAGCATAAGCAGGATGACAAGCAAGTTTTTGTGAGGAAACACATCGATCATAGCAAGTTAGGGAAGACTAAGATTGAAGGTAAAGAGCCACATGCTGAGAAATAGGAAACCTAAAAGGTTAGAATCACTCAGAACCTCAACAGGAAGACTTGCAGGGTGGTGATTAGCTTAGTAGGTCTTTGTGTTAATTATTTGGGAGCTAGAAGGAGAATAGTCTTGTCTTAGGCTCCCAGGAACTGCAAAACATGTGCCTCTGTACATTTTACATTCCTGGGTGTATGCACTGCCACACAGATGACACCTCACCACAGCCACAGCTGTAGAACACATGCCAGCAGGACACCCATCTGGTAGCATCTGACCAATGCAGTCTCTCAGGCATTCACAGCACATCAAGGTTCTCCATGTGGTAGGCAATTGTTTGGCTTCTCTGCAGATCTGTTTCAGTGCTTATTGTGCTACATCCTAGTGTCATGATTAGGCTGTCAACGCGATTAGGATCACTCTCATGTCAATGCTGTGTAGTGCTGAGGTATTGAATCTCCACATGGGCCTTACTGCAAGCCATGACCACTCACAACGATGAAGTTGTGGTTTTCTGATAATTGTGGTTTTCTGATGATTGTGGATAGGCATGGGCTGGGGTATAGCAGGCACAGAGACAGGGTAGGCTTCCATTCCCAATCATTCTGGAACTTTCCAGGGTCTGTCTTCATGGATGTTGGTTGGATGTGGGACTGAGTATGTGCAAGAAAATGCAGAAATGCGATTATCCTCTGCTAGAACCAAGAAGGCTGGTAAGGTGTCTGGCCCACTGGAAGCTGAGAAAGTTTCATCCCATCCTCAGTGAGACCTCCATCACAAGAAACCAAATCCAAAAGAAAGGCCAGTAAGCCACAAGCCCATATTCACACGTTTGTGTTTGAGCACCTGTATTAGAGCGTGAAAACCTTGAAGAAAATCCCTGTGAGAGAGCCATGGGGTGAAGCTGTCATGAACCTGTCTAGAGATGAACAAATGGAGGGTTACCCTATGCTTCAAAGCTGCTCACCATAGTCTCTGCAACTTGTCAGAGCTCTACCTACTTGCACTCAACAAATACCTGCAGAACAAGTAAAGAAAGATCACTATTCATTCCAGGAGCCAAAGACCACCTAAAACAAACCTTAGTACAACCTAAGACAAGCCCTCTCCTTAGGTGCTGGTCAGATATGTCTAAGAGACTCACAAAACATGCAGCCTATTATTATTACCCTTGGCTGCCCCCGTGAGGTGAAATGTATATCCCCATTGACAATGACAATATGCAGTTTAGGAGTAGGACCCGAGGCTCCCAAGCTGGAGCCAAAGTAAAAGATTTCTCTCCGAGGACTAGCTTTCTGGGCACTCGAAGGCACCTTGCAAACTCTAAAAAGAAGGAAACAGCTGTCCTACACAGCTATCAAACCTAGGAACCACATCAACTACTGGTATGGCATAATGACTCTAAAGGTGCAACAGTGACACACATAGCTTGGTGGTAACCAGCAGCTCTCTCAATGGACTTAAGGCCTTTCAACAGGACACAAAGCATCCCTAGTACTGGGAACCTTGCTAACTACTCAGTGCTAGTCAAGTCAAGTTATTGCAGGAGAACCTACATCCAAAGCTTTACTAAACCAGCATTATCTCTAACAAAAATTTAAATCTGTTAATAATGATGATAATAATGATAATAATAAAATATAGGACATGGCATGGGTGTGTACAGATTATGAAAGATTGGAGAGAAGTCGGGGCAGTTGTGCATGCCCCACCCCTCTCAGAGGCAATTATAGGAGGGCAAGTGCTGACCTCCTTTCTACCTGTAAAGACTTTATACTTTTAGATTATCAGATTTCTCCACCTGTTCCTCTAGCCTAGACTCAAGTCTGGCTTTAGGTGTGCTCCTATTTTATGGAGGGCTGAAGGTCCTCTCTCAGCACCAAGTTAGAGCCCACAGAATTGCCTGGGGTATCAGGAGATCCCAGGAAGTAAAGCAGAAGCCAACTACTTTCTGTTGAACAAGATCTTATAAGTTCTCCAAAAACCCAATCAAGCTGCTTATTCCTCCTGGAAGCCTTCCCTATGAACAGAGAGGGACATAGGTTCCCACCCACTAGATTCTGTCCAGAGGTCTAGGTCACTCCCACAGCCACACCTTTAATGTCCTAAGCATATTGAAAAGGACTCCTAGTAGAAACAGTGGGATAACTAACATGAAACTAGGGAGTTGAAGCAAGGACAACTCACCTTCCCTGAGCCACTCCATGGGCACCAGGCCAGATCATAACTCCTACAACGTACCCCTCTACCTCTTTACCTTGTGATTTTGACATGGAGCAGAAACTTCTCACAGCTGCAGGTCTGGGTCCTTAATAAATACCTGTTCTATCATGGACTGACATATGTCAGGTGGTAAAATGGGGGCAGGGGAACAGATACCTCAAAATCTGATTTCGTTTCAGGATCCTTGTTGTGAAGGATGATAAGACACCTGTAAGTGGCTCTGCCACTGCCTCACTCTTTATGTTGATGCCCTTGTCTTCTATATCAGCCCAGAGACCCTGGTCCAGAAGAGGCTATTGATGTAACCCAAAGTCACTTTTATTTGTTTTACATATTTCTTTATACTTTTATTAGGTCATTTCTTTTCTTATTTCATACATTTACTTTACTGCAAAGTGAATCGAACCCAGATGCATATTCAGGCTAAGGAAATATGTATGACTGTGCTATTTCTGAGGCTGTAGATATACATAGATGGGTAAATATGCATATGAATGTACATGTATACAGTATATATGCTGATAGGTTATTTGAGAAATGGTCTCACTCTGTGACCCAGATCTCAGCATGTTCTCCAGCAGTGTTGAGTATAAATGGGAGGAGAGGTCCTTGGTCCTGGGAAGACTCCATGCCCAAGTGTAGGAGAATGTGAGTGTGGGGAGGCAGGAGTGGGTGGGAGGGTGGGTGAGCACCCTCATAAAAGCAGGAGGAGGGATGGGATAGGGGGTTTCCAGAGTAGAAATTGGGAAAGGGGATAACATTTGAAGTGTAAATAAATAAAATATCCAAAAAGGAAATGAAAAAAATTGAAAAAAAGAATCCAGCTCTGTCTATTTTCCTACAGATGTGATTTTTTCTTTTCCCTTTACATCATCAATGGGAAGAGTGGCCCTTGGTCCTATGAAGGCTCTAGGCCCCAGAATAGGGGAATGCTAGGGCCAGGAATAGGAGTTGGTGGGCTGGGAAGGAGGGCGAGGGGGGAAGGGATAGGGGATTTTTAGAGGGGAAATTAAAAAAAGGGATAACATTTGAAATGTAAATAAAGAAAATATATAATAAAGAAAGAAAAGAAAAATATATACACTGCATGATAAATTTATTTTTCAATTAAAGAGAAGAAGAAATGTACTATTTTTCATATAAAGTGTCTCTAGAAATTACTCAGCTATTCTTCCAGTTACATACATAGATCAGAATTATCCTTGGTTCCATAAACAGTAAAATCAGCAAAATGAAATAAAGTGGTATAAGGAAAGTGAAATTCAAGGGCTTACTTTCATTTAAGTATATGTCAAATTTGTTCTTTAAACACATTTTTATATTTTTAAATTATTATAATTCATGTGTTCATACAAATCTTAAATTCAACTATGCAGGAGTTTAACTTTCATCTATAGGATGGAACACAGGGCCCCCAATGGAGGAGCTAGAGAAAGTACCCAAGGAGCTGAAGGGGTCTACAATCCTATAGGTGGAACAATGATATGGTCTACTCAGTACCCCCAGAGCTCACATCTCTAGCTGTGTATGTAGCAGAAGATGGCCTAGTCAGCCATCATTAGGAAGAGAGGCTCCTTGGTCTAGCAAACTTTATAAACCCCAGTAGAAAGGAATGCCAGAGCCAAGAAGTGGGAGTGAGTGGGTTGGGGAGCAGGGCAGGGGGAGAGTATAGGGGACTTTTAGGATAGCATTTGAAATGTAAATGAAGAAAATAGCTAATAAAAAATAAGAAACCACTCTATTATCAAAAAAAAGAAAGAGTTTAATTTTAATAATTAACTGAAAATGATAGATATTAACCCAAGAAATTGTTCATCAAACCACGAGAACCTTAGGGTCCAGACAAAATAGTGTCACCTAAAGCTAAAAATGCATGTGATTAAAATATACTTTGATTTATCTAAAGGTGCATGTCAACCTCCTCTGTTGTATCCAGAGGACAACACTGAAGAGATTCACTCCTCACATGACATGGGGTCCATGGAGCAACTATTGTTGTTAAATGGTGGCAAGAACCTCTCCCCACCCTGTCTTCTCAACAAACTCTAAAAATCTAATTCAGATGCCAGTTGGAAAGAAATGTAAAATATTCCAATTTTGTTTTATTTACTGACTCAGGCTAACAAAGGAGCATGTCTGCAAAATGAGAATTTTTGAGTCACCTATCCAATTCAGTGGTTCATCAAACTTTAAATAGAATGCTATCAGAAACCTGAAACACTATAGAGAGGCAAAACCAGAACTAACCTTGTTAAGCTATCCCACCAACCTTTCCTCCTCGAAAATGGACTTAAATTGTCGTCCTCAACATGTGTTCCTGCTCTGTCGAATCCAAGATCACTTTGAAGACTCCTGTCACAAGTTCTCACTGAGGCAGATGTATGGTCAGTGTGGATGTGTGAAGGTCTGGTCGTCCTTTTCTCAGTGACAGCCCAGGAGTTGGTGGGCTATGTCTTCACCTGAGTGCTGGAAACACTGCAGAGGAAAATATGCCATGTCTCATACATTTCCTAAATGGCTCCCAAAAATATATTTTAACAATTGCTTTAAGAAGAAGTGGGATTTCCCGTTAAACAATCTTTTACCAGTAAAAATATTTCAGAGAATACCCACCATAACAAATTCAAGTTTAAATTTGTGTAATTAGTTCAAACAATTCAAAGGTGATTTGTTTTTCCCATCAGTCATATACATTTTTATTATATTGGTATCACATTTAATAAATCATTTTAGTTATCACAGATGTACAGAAAGTTTTAGAAAACTTAACATGTTTATACTATTTATAATTTCAGTGTCTAACAATGATATATGTTACACATTTTTATTTTTATTAAAAAGCATTGAAATCTGGTCCTAATTTTAACCATCCTCAAATTTTCCAAGGTCTTATCCCCTCCCTACAGACCGAACTCCATGCCTTTTCTTTCTATTTCTTTGTGAAAGGCAAGCAACAAAGCAGACCAAGAAGCACACATACACACACATTCACAAAGTCAGAAACCACACATAAAAGCAAAAATCAATAGGACAAAGAGTATGTCTAAACTGCCTGAGCAGACTCATATCCCAGCTGGACCTCCATTCTCCTGGCACCTGTCTGCCCACCTCCTTCGTATCTGCTGAGCCTCAACCATACAGGTAAGATTCCTTTCTCCCATTCATCTCCCCTGCTTTCTGAATCTGCTGGAGCAAGCTCAGCTGCTTTGAGCAGCCTGTTATCCCAGTGGAACCTCCATTACTCCCCCATTCTCTCTGTACACCTTCAATAGATATGCAGCTACTTAACCACACAGACCTGCAGATCTGGAACCATAGAAATCAAGAATATCAATCAGAGGTCTAACATACCAGGACTACTGAGTTTAAGCTTCCCATTACCTACTATAAAAGATACATCAAGGGAACAAAGTCATACTAATGGATATCAGCCATCAAAAGAACATAGTTAACAAAAGCCAGGCCAATATGACACCTTGAGTCCACAGATACCCTTCTACAGCAAGCCATGGATAGCTTACCACAACTGAAGGAGAAGAAAATTACCTTTGATTCAATCTTATAGAAATGGTAGAGGCCTTTATAGAGGAAATGAATAAATACCATAAAGAAATATATGAAAATACAACCCAACAAGTGGAGGTCTTTAAAGATGAAACAATACCAACAACAAAAAAATCCTTTAAAATATACAGGGAAATACAACTAGACAGGTAAAAGAAAGAAATAAAACTCTGCAAGATCTGAAAGTGGAGATATAAGGTGTCTTAGTTTGGGTTTTACTGCTGTGAACAGACACCATGACCAAGGCAAGTCTTATAAAAAAAAAAAACAAACAACATTTAATTGGGGCTGGCTTACAGGTTCAGAGGTTCAGTCCATTATCATCAAGGTGGGAGCATGGCAGTATCCAGGCAGGCATGGTGCAGGAGGAGCTGAGAGTTCTATATGTTCATCCAAAGGCTGCTAGTGGAAGACTGACTTCCAGGCAACTAGGGTGAGGATCTTATACCCACACCCACAGTGACACACCCATTCCAACCAGGTCACACCTATTCCAACAAGGCCACACCTTCAGATGATTCCACTCCCTGGTTCAAGGATATACAAACCATCACATTCCACTCCCTGGTCCCCATTGACTTGTTCAAAAACATGAGTCTATGGGGGCCACACTTAAACATAGCATAATGCAAAATGCATTTAATCCAACTTTCAAAGTCCTCATAGTCTATAGCAGTCACAACAATGTTAAAAGTCCAAAGTTCAAGGTCTCTTCTGAGATTCATCCAACTTAATTAACTGTAATCTCCAAAGCAAGGCAGTAAACCAGCTGGGCAAACTCCAAACTCTGCATCGCCATGGCTGATGTCAAAGCGGTCTTCAAATCTCCACTCCTTTTTCATCTTTGTTGACTGCAACAAACTGCTTTCTCCTGGGCTGGTTCCACTCCCTGTTAGCAGCTTTCCTCAGCATGTGTCCCATGGCTCTGGCATCTTTAACATCTTTGAGTCTCCAAGGCAATTTCAATGTTACAGCTTCTTGTTTCAGTGTCTGGGATTCCACTTGATCTTTTGGACTCCTCCTAAGGGCTGGCATCACTTTTCCAGCTCTGCCCTCTGTAGCACTCTAAGCTCAGATTGATCCATGCCACTACGGCTGCAGTTCTTGGTGATCACTCTATGGTACTGACATCTCCAATACACTGGGGTATTCCACTCCAATTAGGCTTCACCAATAGCCTCTCATAGGCTCTCTTCAGGGTGCCAAGCCTCAAATCCTTTGCATGACCCCTTCAGTCCTGGGCCATCAACTACAGCTGAGGCTTCACCTTCTCCAGTGGCTTTCCCTGGCCTCTCACAGTGCTAAGCCCCAGCTTCTCTCCATGATCCCTTCATTCCTTCACAAGCAGTACCACCTGAGTGACTCTTACACATTACCAAGTCCAGCCACAGAATGAGGTGCAACCTTGGTTATCTCTGGAACACAGCTTCTTTGTGCTCCCAGCAAACAATTTCCAGAAGATTTCACCTCAGTGATGCTGGTCTCTTCTTAATCACTGCTAATTCCTTAGCTCCAGCTAACCAGCATCAATTTTCCCAGTAGTTCCTTCCATCCTTAACTCTAGAGCCAGAGCCACATGGCTGAAGCTGCTGCTTACAGGAACTAGAACATGAACCCCTTGTACTATTACATTATCACTAGCTTTATGTTTTCTAAATCCTTCACTGCCTAAGCTTGACTATCCTGGTTCTTGCTCTGTAGATTGACCTTGAATGCAGAGATCAGCATGCCTGTCTCCTGAGATTAAAGGTGTGTACCACCATGCCTGGATTTAATTTAGCTGGGTAGGACCTTGCCCCAAGTTCCCACTCCCTTAATCTGTTATCTCCTAGAACACAGGAATTTGTTCCATTTCACTTCCTGGTACTCCTTTAATACTCAAACCATATTTTATATTTTTCCTTTCTAAGCTTGCTATGCTTGTTCAAACTTCTCTTCATAAGACTTAACCAGAGAACAAAGTCTCTGCTGGGCTTTTTTGAAACTTCCTTTGTCAATGCAATTAATGCAATTAATCCAAATCTCTTCACCTTAGCCTCAGGCAGACTTTTCAGACAATGGCAAAAAGTAGCCACATTCTTCACCAAAATACCACAAATATAGTCTTTATGCCACATTCTGAAAATCTTCTCCTTTGAAATCTCTTGGGCCAGGTCAACACAGTTCAAATTACTCCCAGCAACAAAGTCTTCCATATTCCTACTAGGATGACCCATTAAGCCCCATTTAAAGCATTCCACTGAGTTCCAAATCCAAAGTCCAAAAATCCACATTCTTTCAAATAAAAGCATGGTCAGGCCTATCACAGCAGTACCCCACTCCCAGTTCCAACTTCTGTCTTAGTTTGGGTTTTACTGCTGTGAACAGACACCATGACCAAGGCAAGTCTTATAAAAAAAAAAAAAAAACAAACAACATTTAATTGGGGCTGGCTTACAGGTTCAGAGGTTCAGTCCATTATCATCAAGGTGGAAACATGGCAGTATCCAGGCAGGCATGGTGCAGGAGGAGCTGAGAGTTCTATATGTTCATCCAAAGGCTGCTAGTGGAAGACTGACTTCCAGGCAACTAGGGTGAGGATCTTATACCCACACCCACAGTGACACACCCATTCCAACCAGGTCACACCTATGCCAACAAGGCCACACCTTCAGATGATGCCACTCCCTGGTTCAAGGATATACAAACCATCACATAAGGAAAACACAAACTGTTGGAATCCTGGAGGTAGAAAACCTAGCAAAGAGAAGAGGAACAACCGATTAAAAACAGAACCAACAGAATACAGGAGATGGAAGAAAGAATCTCAGACATAGAAAATACAATTAGAAGAAATAAATCCCATCCCACATTCACACCTCTGACCCCTAAAGGTCTCTGTCTGAAAGAGTATCAGGGATGGAAATGGAGAGGAGCCTGAGCAAAAGAAGGTCCAGCAACAGGCCCAAAGTGTGATTCAGCTCAAATAGTGGTCTCAAGTCCTGACCCTGTTACTGGGGCTATAGAATACTCACAAAAAGGGATCTATCACGACTGCCCTGTGAAAGACCCAGCAAGCAGTTCAAAGAGTCAGCTGCAGACCTTTGCAGTCAACCAATGGACAGAAGCAGCTGGCCCCTGTTGTTGAATTAGGGAAGGCTAAAAGAAACTGAGGAGAAGGGCAATTCTGTAGGAGGACCAGCAGGCTTAATTAATCTAGGCCCATGAGATCTTTCAAACACTGGACCACCAATCAGACAGCATTCACCAACTGATATGAGGCCCTCAACACACATAGAGTAGAGGACTTTTGGGTCTGTGTTCATTCACATATGATGCATCGAACCCTCAAGAGACTGGATGCCTCCAAGAGTATAGAGGTCAGATGAGCTGGGGAATGGGGTTATCCATGTGGAGATGGGGTGGGGTGGGGAGGAGGTGTGTGATGTGGAGCAGTCAGAGGGTGGATGGGGAGGGGCAGAGAATGGAATATTGAGTGTATAAAAATGAATTGCAAGTAAAATTAAATTTAACAAAAAGGAAGAAAGAAATCAGTCAAAAAAATGTTAAATCAAAAAATTTCCTGACACAAATCATCCTGGAAATCTGGGATACCATTAAAAGACCTAACCTAAGAAAAGGAGGAATAGAATAAGAGGAAGGTTCTCACGTCCAAGATCCAGACCTATCAGATTCACACTAAAACTTCTCAAGAGACACTCTAAAAGTGTGGAAAGCCTCTCCCACATTCGCCATTACAAGATGGCGCATGAGCTGGGTGTTTGAACAAGTAAAAAGGCTTCCTGCGCATGTCTCTGGATAGTCCCTGTCCGCAAGGACACACAACCGTTAAGTGCATCATCTGGTCTGTTTGGAAGTGGCCCTGTGAGGATGCACCATGTCAGAGGCAGGACAAAAATTCTATATAAGGCACAGGGCTGGGTTCCTCAGAGTCTTCGCATCCGTGTGTAAGCTTATGCTCTCCCTCTCAAGATGCATTAAAGCTTGCTGCAGGAGGATCCTACTTGTGTGCCCTGTCGTTCTTGGTGGCAAGAAGTGGCGCGGAACACCTGGTGCCGAAACCCGGGACTTTGAGACATCATTCGCACCTCTGGAGACCCCTCAGGGCTGAGGTGGATTCAGAACTGCAGTGGACTCCGCCCGGAGAGGTGTGTCGGATTTTTTTTTAATCTTGGTCTTTAACTGTCTCCACCTTGGGAGGGTTTGCCCGAGGCGGTGGTGTTAGTGATCGGAGTCTCCTTCCTTTTCTTCCTGATGTTGTATTGTTGTAAACACAAGAGATATTGTTGAGAGTTGTGGATAAGTCCGAAGTAGATAAGCGGCCCTGCGACCATTGTCATTTTGGCTGTCGATCTCCTGTGAGACGGACGTAGATAAGCCGCAAGGAGGTAGAAATCTGCTGTGCTACATAAGTCGGGTGTAGATAAACCGCAGGCACCATCCACAATGGGTTCGTCCCAATCTGTGGTTCAAGCCCTTGATAACCTTCTTAAACAAAGGGACATTAAGATTGCACCCCGCACACTTAAAAATTTTGTGAAGGAAGTTGACCGTGTGGCGCCATGGTACGCCTGCTCCGGATCACTTTCCCGCGCCTCGTGGAAAAAATTGGGAAAAGATCTAGATAGAAAACTGTTAGAGAACGATCTTCGCCCTGGGACCAAGGCCATTTGGAAGATGGTTAACAACTGTCTAGAGGATGAAACCTGCAGTCCAGTAAGACAGGAAGGCCAGCACGCGTTAGAATCAGTCCAAGATAGCATGTTAGAAACCTAGCGGAGTGAGAGGTTGGGTGCTCGAGCACATACAAAAGGGATATCCAAGAAAAGAGAAAAGGGACCCCCCGGAAAAGGTAAAAAAGGGGGAGAGAAGCCTGATCAACCTATAAGGTTGGATCACCCTTCTAATGATGATAAGAAAAAAGGGGAGAGTATCTACCCAGTAAGGGAACTTCAAGAACTGAAAATTAGCTCAAGTTCGAGCGACGAACTTGACTCCTCTGAGGAAGAGGACTTAGAGGAAGCTGCAGCTAGATATGAAGAAGAGAGGTATCATCCTGATGAAAGGATCCCAAGGTATAAAAATAAAAAACAGCCCCCACTCCAACAACGCATGCAGCTTACCCCTACTGCCCCCCCCCCTTATGGGGCACGACCCGCATCTTCTTCACTTCTTTCTGAAAAAACCCGCCATAAAGTGACACAAGCCTTCCCCGTTTTCGATAATGGGGAAGGAGGTAGGGTTTATGCACCCGTAGAATACAATCAAATTAAGGAACTTGTGGAGTCGGTAAGGAAATATGGGGTGACGGGGAGCTTTACATTGATGCAACTAGATAGATTGGCCATAAATCTGCTCACTCCTTCAGATTGGCAGATGATTGCCAAAGCTGTTTTACCAACCATGGGACAGTATATGGAATGGAAAGCCCTATGGCATGAGGCAGCCCAAAATCTAGCCAGGTTTAATGCGGCAGCACTCACCCCGGAAAAACGCGATTGGACCTTTGACCTGTTAACAGGGCAGGGCCTGTACGAGGCTGATCAAAACAACTATGCATGGGGAGCTTATGCGCAAGTTGCACATTCTGCTACTAGGGCATGGAAAGCTCTATCAAACAAGGGTGAGGCCAATCAACAATTATCAAAAATTATTCAGGGCCCCCAAGAGCCCTTCTCCAATTTTGTGGCAAGAATGACAGAAGCGGCTGAGAGAATTTTTGGGGACTCTGAGGCCGCAAACCCCTTAATAGAACAGTTAATTTTTGAACAAGCCACACAGGAGTGCCGAGCAGCTATCGCCCCTAGAAAGAGCAAAGGCTTACAGGATTGGCTTAGAGTTTGCCGTGAGTTGGGGGGACCCCTTACTAATGCTGGCCTGGCGGCTGCAATTCTTCAGTTGCAAAAGCAAGCAACAGAACAAAAGGGACATAAAACATGTTATAATTGTGGCAAGCCTGGCCATCTCAAAAGAGACTGCAGGGCCCCTCCTCATGAGAGGAGGGTCCTTACCCTATGCACCAAGTGCGGTAAGGGTTATCATAGTGCAGATCAATGTCGGTCTGTCAGAGATATCAATGGCAGGCTACTTGCATCACAGGAGGCTAATGATACTAAGGAGTTTCCTCGTGTAACAAAAAACGGGAAACCGGGCCCCTGGTCCCAGGGCCCCCAAAGATATGGGAACCGATTTGTCAGGACCCAGGAAGCAACCAGAGAGGAGGCCCAGGAAGACCCTCAAGGGTGGACCTGCGTGCCGCCACCGACTTCCTACTAATGCCCCAAATGAACATTCAACCGGTCCCGGTGGAGTCTGTATTATCTTTGCCCCCAGGGACCATGGGCCTTATTCTTCGTCGAGGTTCGCTCACCTTACAAGGCTTGGTGGTACACCCAGGAGTGGTGGATCGCCAACACTCTCCTGAAATTCAAGTCCTATGTTCCAGCCCTCGGGGCGTCTTCTCTATTAACAAAGGGGACAGGATTGCCCAGCTATTGCTCCTCCCTGATAACGCCAGAGAGGAGCCTGTGGGACAGGATGTGAAGAAAATGGGTTCCTCCGGAAGTGACTCGGCCTACTTAGTGGTATCGTTAAATAGCAGACCTAAGCTCCGCCTTAAGATAAATGGGAAAGAATTCGAGGGCATTCTAGATACCGGAGCAGATAAAAGTATAATTTCCACACATTGGTGGCCCAAAACTTGGCCCACCACAGAATCATCTCATTCGTTACAAGGTCTGGGATACCAATCCTGTCCCACTATAAGTTCTGTTGCTTTAACCTGGAGATCCCCCGAAGGTCAGCAGGGAAAATTTGTACCCTATGTGCTCCCGCTCCCGGTTAACCTCTGGGGAAGGGATATCATGCAGCACATGAGTCTCGTCTTGTCTAATGAGACAGTTTCCTTAGAAGGCAACTATTCAGATAAAGCAAAGTATATCATGACCAAGATGGGTTATAGAGATGGGGAGGGACTGGGTGCACAAGGACAGGGACGAATAACGCCTATTGCACCAAAGGAAAATTATAGAAAACAGGGACTGGGTTTTTCCTAGGGGCCGCTGAGATAGCACAACCTATACCATGGAAAACAGAGGACCTGGTGTGGGTTCCTCAGTGGCCTTTATCCTCTGAAAAATTAGAGGCAGTAACACAATTAATAAAAGAACAGTTAAATTTAGGACACATCAAGCCGTCTGTCTCTCCTTGGAATACTCTCATATTTGTTATTAAAAAGAAATCTGGAAAATGGAGGTTGCTTCATGATTTAAGGGCCATTAATGCACAAATGAAGTTATTTGGCCCTGTGCAACATGGTTTGCCAGCGTTATCTGCCCTGCCACGAAAATGGAATTTAATTATTATAGATATTAAGGATTGCTTTTTTTTATACCATTATGCCCTGAGGATAGGCCTCGTTTTGCCTTCACAGTTCCCTCATTCAATCATATGGAACCAGATAGAAGATATCAATGGAAAGTTTTGCCCCAGGGCATGTCCAATAGTCCCACCATGTGTCAGCTTTATGTACAAAGGGCTCTTAGCCCAATAAAGGAACAATTTCCTTCTTTAATTTTAATACATTATATGGATGATGTTCTTTTGTGTCACAAAGACCTGAGCCTATTAAAAAGGGCATACCCCTGTTTGTTGGACACTCTTCAATGGTGGGGTTTGCAAATAGCTGCAGAAAAGGTGCAGGTTTCTGATACAGGACAGTTTCTAGGGTCGATAATTACCCCAGACAGGATTGCACCCCAGAAAATAGAAATACGGAGGGATCATCTTCATACTTTAAATGATTTTCAAAAGTTGCTGGGAGATATTAATTGGCTTATACCCTTTTTGAAAATCCCCTCGGCGGAATTGAAACCTTTATTTGAAATATTGGAAGGGGATTCTCATATTTCCTCCCCTAGAGCCCTTACTTCAGCTGCTGACCAGGCGTTGCGAGCAGTTGAGGGGGCTTTGGAGGAGGCCCAATTGCATCGCATTAATGATACTCAACCTTTTGATTTGTGTGTTTTTAAGACAGCCCAATTGCCGACTGCAGTTTTATGGCAGGGTGGACCTCTACTGTGGGTCCACCCAAATGCTTCCCCTGCTAAAATAATAGAATGGTATCCTAATGCAGTTGCACAGCTTGCCCTTAGGGGCCTGAAAGCAGCTATTACCCACTTTGGAAAAAAACCAGATACCCTAATTGTGCCTTACACCACTGTACAAGTTCAAACTCTGGCAGCCACCTCCAATGACTGGGCAGTCTTGGTTACCTCCTTTGAAGGACAGATAGATAATCATTATCCCAAGCATCCCATCTTACAGTTTGCCCAGAATCAGCCTGTTGTGTTTCCATGTGTGACAGCTAAATCCCCGCTTGAAGATGGGGCCGTGGTATATACTGATGGGTCAAAAACCGGCATAGGTGCCTATGTCCACAATGGGGAGGTCACCTCTAAACAGTTTGGTGAGAATTCTCCTCAAGTAGTGGAGTGTCTTGTGGTCCTGGAGGTTTTAAAAACCTTTTCAGGAGCCCTTAATATTGTGTCTGACTCTCATTATGTGGTTAATGCTGTAAATCTTTTAGAAGTGGCTGGGGTGATTAGGTCATCTAGCAAGGTTGCCCATATTTTTCAGCAAATACAGTTAGTCCTGTTAGCCAGAAAATTTCCAGTCTATATTACTCATGTCAGGGCCCACTCGGGCCTGCCTGGGCCCATGGCTCAGGGAAATGATATGGCAGACAAAGCTACAAAAATGGTGGCTGCAGCCTTATCGTCTCCAATAGAAGCTGCCAGGAGGTTTCACAACAAATTTCATGTGACGGCTGAAACTCTGCGTTGTCGCTTCTCCTTGACAAGAAAGGAGGCCCGTGACATTGTCATTCAGTGTCAAAACTGTTGTGAGTTTCTGCCAGTCCCCCACGTAGGAATTAACCCACGTGGCATTCGACCCCTACAGGTCTGGCAGATGGACGTTACCCATGTCCCCTCCTTTGGCAAACTTCAGTACCTCCACGTGTCCATTGACACGTGCTCGGGTATCATGTCTGCTTCTCCCCTAACTGGAGAAAAGGCCTCACATGTGATTCAACATTGCTTTGAGGCATGGAGTGCTTGGGGGAAACCCAAACTCCTTAAGACTGATAATGGACCAGCTTATACATCTCAAAAATTCCAACAGTTCTGCCGTCAGATGGACGTGACCCACTTGACTGGACTTCCATACAACCCTTAAGGACAGGGTATTGTTGAGCGGGCGCACCGCACCCTCAAATCCTATCTAATAAAACAGAAAGGGGGAGTCGAGGAGGCTCTACCCCGAGTACCAAGAGTGTCTGTGTCTATGGCACTCTTTACACTCAATTTTTTAAATCTTGATGCTCATGGCCATACTGCGGCTGAACGTCATTACTCAGAGCCAGATAGGCCCAAAGAAAGGGTTAAATGGAAAGATGTTTTGAATAACAAATGGAAGGGCCCGGATCCCATATTGATCAGATCCAGGGGAGCCGTATGTGTCTTTCCACAGGATGAAGCCAACCCACGTGGCATTCGACCCCTTTTTGGATCCCTGCCCGCCTTACAAGAACAATCCATCAGGCGGAAGAAGAACCCATTGCGATGGAGCTGGACATGGATGATACTACTTCTGGAACTGATGACATTGGGAGGAACTCAAAGATCAGGGAGTAACCCACATCAGATCTATAATGTGACTTGGACTATTTCTAATTTGTTAACAGGAGTTGTTGCTAATAAGACGGTTTTGCAGGGTGCCCTAAAAGAGGCTTTTCCAACCCTTTATGTAGATTTGTGTGATCTGGTTGGTAATGAATGGGATCCCTCTGATCATGATCCATCTGGAGATTATGGATGCCAATATATTAATCAAAGAGAATTTACCAGAGAATTTGACATCTATGTTTGCCCTGGTCATAAGGTGTCACCTCATTGTGGGGGTCCGGCAGAGGGCTATTGTAAAGTATGGGGGTGTGAGACCATGGGGCATGCCTATTGGAATCCCTCATCCACATGGGATTTCATTACTGTTAAGAGAGGAAATACACCTGGCTATACTTATGGGGGGAGAGGAAAATGGAAATGCACAAAGGATGGAAGGAGGGTTGACTGTGGCCCCTGCTATGATTCTTTAAAAACTAGCCATATCGGAGCCACCCCTGGGGGCCGATGTAATCCATTGGTGATTACCTTTACTGAGGCAGGAAAGAAAGCTAACTGGGATGGCCCAAAATATTGGGGTCTGAGATTGTACCATACCGGTCATGATCCGGTCACCATTTTTTCTATAAGTAGAAGTTATACAAATATATCCTCTCATTCCCAGTCCTCTGGCTATCTTGTCCCGCCAGAAGGGACCTATTGGGCCTGTAGTGCTGGCCTTACCCCCTGCGTTTCCCTTGCTACCTTAAATTTTACCAGTATTTTTTGTGTTATGGTAACCCTATGGCCTAGAATTATTTATCATCCCATAAGTCATGTTGTGGAAGCCTATGAGAATGCCGGTCCCTGACGTGCGGCATTGCTGCTGGTATAGGCACAGGGGCAGTAGTGCTTAATAATATTCATCAGCTTAAAATTTTGCAACAAGCTATGCATGAGGATATAAAGGAAATTGAAAAATCAATTACTAATTTAGAGACGAGTTTATCCTCTTTGGAAGTGTGCCGCCCTAAAAGAAGAATGCTGTTTCTGGGTCGATAAGACCAGATTAGTGTGATACAGCATGGTGAAATTGAGAACTCGCCTTGCACAGAGACAAAAAAATCTTTGATGCCGATAAAGGATGGTTTGAGGGCTGGTTCAGTCAGTCCCCCTGGATGACAACTTTGATTTCCACACTCGTGGGACCAGTTGTGATGCTTCTTTTGATACTTATGATAGGATCTTGCCTGTTTAAAAAGGTGGTGTCTCTCCTGTGGGAACGTGTACAAGTGCTTGAGATGATGGCTATGTATGAACGCCTTTAAATGATGTTGTTTTATTTGTTGCTAAAATAGGATTGCTGCCTATGAGAGAGAAGATATTAAGAATAACCAGCATTGATTGCAAAATTGCTTGAGGCTGCAGAAACC
The DNA here is from genome assembly GCF_978045245.1 of Mus caroli. Taxonomy (NCBI): domain Eukaryota; kingdom Metazoa; phylum Chordata; class Mammalia; order Rodentia; family Muridae; genus Mus; species Mus caroli. Next base: position 169,003,605 of record NW_028227257.1, read on the forward strand.
TGGAATTACCTCAGAATGAAGACAGGAAAAATGAAGAAAGGGATTGTGGGAGGCAGGGTGGACTGAATAGGATTGTCCCGGTGGTTGAGCATGGCCAATACTCACAGGGCATTCTAAATTTCAAGATTTGTCAGGAAAGAAAGAAAGATATTACTACCATATCTTATGATGCTTGGATGGGGACCTTTTAGAGAAGTGTGGAGTCGAACTTGGACCCAGTATGTATAGTAAAATGTCGCTGGCCACTCAGCTCTTGCACCCCACAAGGCTAGTCTCATTGCACGGGACAGAGTGAGTGCGCTTCAGCAGCCCAAGGAGAGTTGCAAGGCTAAGCACTGCAGTGGAAGGGGCAAAGCGGCTGTTAAAACCTCTTCCAGGAGGGAGTGTCATCTATACGAAGGTTATATGTCCAAGTTTCCTTCTCCCAGGAAAAACGACATAGGGTCAGGCCAGGGTTCCTCTGGGTGAAGAGTCTAAGAGGAGGACCCTGTGTAAGACCTATCTTGCACACTGGGAATTTGACCTCCACCCTCACTCTCGATCGCTTGGGTGGCCTTAAAATTAAAACAAAAGGAGGAGATGTGGAAAGCCGCTCCCACATTCGCCATTACAAGATGGCGCATGAGCTGGGTGTTTGAACAAGTAAAAAGCTTACTGCGCATGTCTCTGGATAGTCCCTGTCCGCAAGGACACACACCCGTTAAGTGCGTCATCTGGTCTGTTTGGAAGTGGCCCTGTGAGGATGCACCACGTCAGAGGCGGGACAAAAATTCTATATAAGGCACAGGGCTGGGTTCCTCAGGGTCTTCGCATCCGAGTGTAAGCTTATGCTCTCCCTCTCAAGATGCATTAAAGCTTGGCTGCAGGAGGATCCTACTTGTGTGCCCTGTCATTCTTGCTGGCGAGAAGCGGCGCGGAAAACCCAAGGTCCTCACAGGACCCTCCATGGGAACTTAAGACCTCTGGTGAGTGGAACACAACTTCTTCCAGGAGGCAGGTTCGAACACCAGATATCTGGGCACCTTCCCTGCAAGAGGAGAGCTTGCCTGCAGAGAGTACTCTGACCACTGAAACTAAGGATAGAGCTAGTCTCCCAGGTCTGCTGATAGAGGCTAACATAATCACCTGAGGAACAAGCTCTAACCAGATACAACTATAACAACTAGCTCCAGAGACACACCAGATGGCGAAAGGCAAATGTAAGAATCCTACTAACAGAAATTAAGACCACTCACCATTATCAGAACGCAGCACTCCCACCCCATCTAGTCCTGGGCACCCCATCACAACTGAGAAGCTAGATCCGGATTTAAAAGCATAACTCATGATGATAGTAGAGGACATCAAGAAGGACTTTAACTACTCACTTAAATAAATACAGGAGAACACTGCTAAAGAGTTACAAGTCCTTAAAGAAAAACAGGAAAACACAACCAAACAGGTAGAAGTCCTTAAAGAAAAACAGGAAAACACATCCAAACAGGTGATGGAAATGAACAAAACCATACTAGACCTAAAAAGGGAAGTAGAAACAATAAAGAAAACACAAAGTGAGGCAACTCTGGAGATAGAAACCCTAGGAAAGAAATTTGGAACCATAGATGCGAGCATCAGCAACAGAATACAAGAGATGGAAGACAGAACCTCAGGTGCAGAGGATTCCATAGAGAATATAGGCAAAACAATCAAAGAAAATACAAAAAGCAAAAGGATCCTAACTCAAAACATCTAGGAAACACAGGACACAATGAGAAGACCAAATCTACATATAATAGGAGTTGATGAGAATGAAGATTTTCAACTTAAAAGACCAGCTAATATCTTCAAAAAATTATAGAAGAAAACTTCCCAAACCTAAAGAAAGACATGCCCATGATCATACAAGAAGCCTACAGAACTCCAAATAGACTGGACCAGAAAAGAAATTTCTCCCGACACATAATAATCAGAACAACAAATGCACTAAATAAAGATAGAATATTAAAAGCAGTAAGGGAGAAGGGTCAAGTAACATAAAAGGCAGGCCTATGAGAATTACACTAGACTTTTCACCAGAGACTATGAAAGACAGAAGATCCTGGACAGATGTTATACAGACACTAAGAGAACACAAATGCCAGCCCAGGCTACTATACCCGGCCAAACTCTCAATTACCATAGATAGAGAAACCAAAGTATTCCACGACAAAACCAAATTCACACATTATCTTTCCACGAATCCAGCATTCAAAGGATAATGAAAAGAAAACTCCAACACAAGGAGGGAAACTATACCCTAGAAAAAGCAAGAAAGAAATCCTTCAACAAACCTAAAAGAAGATAGATTGATTTCCATCCTGAGTTTGATTATTTTTGGTGTCTACTGCTATTCTGTGTGTTTGCTTCTTCTTCTCCTTTTTTTTTTCCTAGAACTTTCAGGTGTACATTTAGGTTGTTATTACAAATAATCTCCATTTTTTTTAAATGAAGGCACTTTGTGCTATGATCTTTCCTCTTAGCACTGATTTCATTGTGTCCCATAAATTTGGGTATGTTGTGCTTTCACTTTCATTTAATTCTATAAAGTCTTTGATGTTTTTCTTTACCTCTTCTTTGACCTGCTGGCCATTAAGTAGAGAGATAAACATTTGTTGCTCTTGTCAATGCTTCTGGAGCCACCAAAGTCATCTTCCTGTCCTGGTGACTCCAGCTAAATCCCCATAGACCACAGTGGGGGCTCAGTGGCTTTTTTTCCTTAGAAATGAAGGCAAACAAAGGGCAGGGTGACTGAGATGTTTTAGGAAAGTGTCCTTGAGACTAAACCAGTGCAGACTTGAGGAGTCTCCAATAAAGGCCATGATAAGTTGAGCTAGCAAGCCAATTTTCCAGATTAGGTCTTGAGCATGCACAGCAAGTATGCTGAGAACCTCTATCACAGTTGTTGGACTTCAGCTTTCCCATTGGTCAGAGTGCGCATGCCTGTGTTTAGATGCGTTGCTTGGAAACAGTGGAACAGCCTTCAGTCTACCATAGAACCCATGCTACCTGGACTATATCCTACTGACCTTCTTTGTGGGTGCTTTGTCCTGGTTTTGCTGGCAGTGTTGACAAGATTTACTCTCAGATCTACATCAGTGTGTTGATTCTGAGAGTGGCCAAGGGCCAAGAGGGAGGGGAAGGGCCGGGGTGACTCCGGGTGGGTGGGTGGGTGGGGAGCTCTGCCATGAGTTTCCTGTGCTGCTGGAACCAAAGGCAATCCTCCACCAGCCAGAGGGAGTCCTTCCCAGACCCTGGGAGGACACAATGGAGTGCTACTAGCTTCCAATCCCTCAGACAGCCCAAAAGCTACAAAGCCTTCAGAAAGATCCACAAGGCTGCTAGCCTGGGTCATGTTGCCACAGTTCAGTGCAGACTCGAACTTGGGCAAAATGGCATCAATGACCGAGACAAGAAAAACAGGTGACTGGGGCTGGGAGTCAGGGGAAAGGGGCAGGCTGGGAGGTAGGTGGAGAAAGAAAGTGTCAGCTTCCCTAAGTAGCCCCAAGGACTAGGACTAGGAGGGATCTGCCAATGTTTTCAGTGCTGGTGACCTTTGTCACAAAGGTGTCCTGGTAATCTCAGTGCTTGGCCATTCTTCTATTGCTCCATGAAGACAGAGGAGGCAGGCACTGCAGACCTAGAGCTGTGTACCACAGAACTCCCTTGGTTCTTGAATTTCTTAATGTTTTGATATCCAACCCTCCTCTTTTCCTGTTTCTCTCCCAGGCACAATAGTAGGTGACTTTACTTTCATGCACGTGTTAATACATTTTATTCCTTAAATCTCCCAAGTAACTTGCTTTAAGTAATAATCACCCTTTCAATTTGGAGTCTGAGTACACCCATGGGAAGTATACAGAGAACCAACGTGTACTCCTGCAATGCTAACTTTACTCTTTGGAGTCATTTTCAAAGGCTAGCTCTAGCTGAATTTCAGGCTTTGGAAACTATGGTCTCATCTTGTAGCCCACACTGGACATTCAGGACCACATGATTTATCTTCTGGGAGTTTTAGCTTTCCTTGGCCTGTGGAGAGCCACACAGGCTGCATCCCCTTTACTCCTACCTTACCTTGATATTTCTTTGTGTTTTTCATCATCTGAAAACTACATTATAGCTTTGGTTTCCCTCAGCAATTTTGTATGGAGTGGTTTGTTTCCCATCATTTTCTCAATCTGTACATCACAAAAAAATCATAACTGATATGCCATCCTAGTAAGATGGCAACTGGTTTTTTTTTTCCTTATCTGTCATTTCTGCTATGAACACATAAATATTCTGAGAAAGAGTCAGAATATGAGAGAGAGAGAGAGAGAGAGAGAGAGAGAGAGAGAGAGAGAGAGAGAGAGAGAGAGAGAGAGAGAAGAAAGGAAGGAAGATAGGAAGATAGGAAGGAAGGAAGGAAGGAAGGAAGGAAGGAAGGAAGGAAGGAAGGAAGGAAGGAAGGAAGGAAGGAAGAAAGGAAGGAGGCCAGGAGGTCTCATAGAGATGGAGGAATAGGAGGTGGAAGGAAGATGATGTAGAACCACATGGCCTGAATAAGCTGCAAGTAGCAATGGGTCTTAAACCTGGGGAATAAAGTAGTAGAGTGATAGATCTGCCCAATCTAGGCAGAGCTTATAAACACAATAACTGAGTTGTGTATTTTTTATATGGGGTAAGAAATTACTGCAACAGAACACATGAGACTCTCAGAGTCTAGGCATTTCCATGCTGGTCTTGAGTAGGCCCCCCTCTCGTCCCTGAGCTTCTGTTTCCTTAGGACAAAGGAATTCCTGTTTTGCCCTGTTTTGTTTCATTTTTCTTGCAAACCTCTCTTCAAGAAAGTCTAGGATGCATAGAAGATCAGCATTGCTTTCTACAAGTGGGTGTGCCAGAGTAGCTTGTCCTTCTGCCCTTGAAGCACAGGAGTTCCTTCCAGGCCTCTAGCTATCTGGAGGGTTGGGGATGTGAAGCAGACCACACTAGCACAAATCCTAGTAGGGTCACCCTGCCTCTCCCCATAGGTCTTCAGGGTGGAGTAGTATGTGATCCAAAAGGTGTTGAGATTTTCTCATGTCTCCTGAGTATAGAGGCTTCAGCATGTTCTAAGAGCTCTTTAGGTCTATCCTCAGGGTGATCCACAGAATTGAAGGAGGTAAGAAAGGGATAGAGTCCCTCACCTTGGGGCACAGGTCCACCTTAGTGACCTGCTACCATTTCTCCCCATAGCCCTGGACTCAGTGTCTCTGGAACCCTTTGCACTGCAACTTTTGAGCTGGCCTCCAGGGCCTTAAACATCTTAAATAGCCTTCCTTACACATCCCACACATTAACACATACCAGGAAATACATATGTACATGCTAGCAATATGCACAGATTCCAGCTCCAGGGGTGAGAGCAGGGCTGCAGATTAGCCAAAAAGCAAACATGTTTTTCTTTGTCTTTGTTGTCACTGAACTGGGTAGGTTTTTTTTTTTAATAGGTTTAGTTGTCTGAGCTGGGGCCAGCATCTTCAACCTGAGGATCTGAGTTATTTCAGACTTACACCTATGGATCTGTGGTATCTATACTCATAAATGGAATCAGCTGGGGTCAGGTTGGTCAAAATCTTCCCCCAGGACTATGACTACATGCCCCGCACCAAAGCTGGTATGAGCTTTGTCAGCAAAGGAATCAGCTTCAAATATACACCTGACTCTAGATTGCTTCCCTAGGACATGCTCCATTCCCCTGAGTCCCATGTTTCATGTTAAGGAGTGTGGATATGTGACACTGCCTTCTGACCTCCACCCTCATCCTTCCTTGAGGAACATGGTCTTACAGGCCAATGTGTGTTCAACTAATTGGACTCACATGAAATGGGTCACATTAAGGTGGCCCTAGATGTGTGCATGTATTATGTGTATGTATGTATGTGCTTATATACATATCCATACACACACATATTTGTGTATACAGATACATTCATACATACATACATACATATATACATACATATATGTGGAGGCCAGAGGTCAATATCAGGTATCTTCCTCTTCATTCCTATCTCTTTCTTTCTTTCTTTCTTTCTTTCTTTCTTTCTTTCTTTCTTTCTTTCTTTCTTTCTTTCTTTCTTTCTTTCTTTCGTTCTTCTTTCTTTCTTTTGTTCTTATGAACTTTCGTTTTTTCTCTTTTTCTTTCTTTCTTTCTTTCTTTCTCTCTCTCTCTCTCTCTCTCTCTCTCTCTCTTTCTCTCTCTATTTCTTTCTTTCTTTTTGAGATATGGTCTCTCACTTAATCTAAAGCTCCACCCTTTCAGCTATTCTAGCTGACCTAAGAATTCCAGGGATTCTGCAGTCTTTACTTTCCAAGCACTGGAATTACAGACTTACATCATTTCACCCAGGTTTTTAAAAGCCTGCTAGGGACATGAACTCATGTCATGATTGAGCAGCAAGCATTGTAAAGATCAATCCATTTCCCATTAATCCAAGACTTGCATGAGAGTCAGAGGGTTCAGGGTCAAAGTTAGAAAGAGGAAACACCTCTGTGCTCTCTGGAACATTCAGACACAGAAATCAAACTCGATCCAGTGAGAATCAAAGTCTGGTACAGGCAAGCAAAACCACAAAGAAGAAAGAGCCAGGTACATGGAACAGAGAGAAAAGCAGTAATATTCTAAGGTACAGCAAGACAGATGCTGGCAATGGAAAAAGTCACATACTGATCCACATACACACACACACACATACACACACACACACACACACACACACACACACACCCCAGGCATGTGCTTAGACAGCCAGGCTGAGACTGGGAATAATTTCATTGTGTTTGCAAAACTGGGACCTCGGCTGCCTAGGCAGCTTAGAGCTCCTACCTTGTATATCAGTCAGTTCCAGATGTAGACGCTGTCTGAGGGTTATGTATGTGTGAGAGGGTGAGAAGAGGGGTTTGGGGGTATACTCCAGAAAACGAAAGGCCTCAGTAGGCAGAGGAAGATTTCAAGGTCTTAGGGGGGGCTCTCCAAAAATCCCTACCCTAGGATGCAGGGCTGGTTCCTCCCAGGCAGAAGTCTGGAACTAGAAACCAGCTCACTGAGTCTGCTTAAGTCCCTGACGGCCAGGTGACCTAGGGATGTCACCTGTTGTTCTCATTCAGTGTGTGTGTGTGTGTGTGTGTCTGTGTGTGTGTGTGTGTAGATTGACAGGTAGGCTGTCAGGCTTGGCCTCCTGGCTTTCTTTTTGAACTTTTAATACTTTCAATAGCTGTGTGTGGTGTGTTGGGGTGGGATGTGTATCTGGGTGTCAGAGGACAATGGTTTGGAGTCAGATGTCTCTTTCCACCTTCAAGAGTTCTGAGGACAGATCTCTTGAGGTCACCATGTTTACAGAGCCAATACCTTTATCCCCTAGCCCACTTCCAGTTTGTCATTAGTCTGCTCCCAGGAGACCCTTTCTGTGTCCATCTCTGACTGGTGGGATGTACTAGCCACCCCTAGGACACCAGAATACTGTCCTCAGTCTTCTTGGCTGGTTTTCTTGTGGGACCTGATGATGATCTTGGCCCTTGAGTGTGGATTGCCTGGAACTTGGGAACCTCGGTCTATCAGCCTCTAGATTTTAATGGCTGTTTTGATTTCTTTAGGAGTTATAGCATTAGTTAGTTTCCTTGATCTTGATTTAACTTTGGTGAGTATCTATCTAGAAAATCACCTGTTTATTTCAGATTTACCAGTTTTATTTCAGAAGATGCTTTTCAGGTAAGACCTAATGATTTTTAAGTTTTCTCAGGGTCTGTTCTTAAGGTTCCCTTTTGATTGTTTTTGTTAAAATGGATATTATCTCTCTGCCTCTTATTTAGTGTGAATAGAGGTTTATCTATCTTGTTGATTTTCTAAAAGAACCATCTCTTTGCTTGGTTGACTCGTTGTCCTGTTGTCTTTGTTTCTAATAGATTGATTTCCATCCTGAGTTTGATTATTTTTGGTGTCTACTCCTTTTGGGTGTGTTTGCTTTTTTTTTTTTTTTCCTAGAACTTTCAGGTGTACATTTAGGTTGTTATTATGAATAATCTCCATTTTTTTTTAATGAAGGCACTTAGTGCTATGATCTTTCCTCTTAGCACTGATTTCATTGTGTCCCATAAATTTGGGTATGTTGTGCTTTCACTTTCATTTAATTCTATGAAGTCTTTGATGTTTTTCTTTACCTCTTCTTTGACCTGCTGGCCATTAAGTAGAGAGATAAACATTTGTTGCTCTTGTCAATGCTTCTGGAGCCACCAAAGTCATCTTCCTGTCCTGGTGACTCCAGCTAAATCCCCATAGACCACAGTGGGGGCTCAGTGGCTTTTTTTCCTTAGAAATGAAGGCAAACAAAGGGCAGGGTGACTAAGATGTTTTAGGAAAGTGTCCTTGAGACTAAACCAGTGCAGACTTGAGGAGTCTCCAATAAAGGCCATGATAAGTTGAGCTAGCAAGCCAATTTTCCAGATTAGGTCTTGCGCATGCACAGCAAGTATGCTGAGAACCTCTATCACAGTTGTTGGACTTCAGCTTTCCCATTGGTCAGAGTGCGCATGCCTGTGTTTAGATGCGTTGCTTGGCAACAGTGGAACAGCCTTCAGTTGACCCTAGAACCCGTGCTACCTGGACTATATCCTACTGACCTCCTTTGTGGGCACTTTGTCCTGGTTTTGCTGGCAGTGTTGACAAGATTTACTCTCGGATCTACATCAGTGTGTTGATTCTGAGAGTGGCCAAGGGCCAAGAGGGAGGGGAAGGGCCGGGGTGACTCCGGGTGGGTGGGTGGGTGGGGAGCTCTGCCATGAGTTTCCTGTGCTGCTGGAACCAAAGGCAATACTCCACCAGCCAGAGGGAGTCCTTCCCAGACCCTGGGAGGACACAATGGAGTGCTACTAGCTTCCATTCCCTCAGACAGCCCAAAAGCTACAAAGCCTTCAGAAAGATCCACAAGGCTGCTAGCCTGGGTCATGTTGCCACGGTTCAGCGCAGACTCGAACTTGGGCAAAATGGCATCAATGACCGAGACAAGAAAAACAGGTGACTGGGGCTGGGAGTCAGGGGAAAGGGGCAGGCTGGGAGGTAGGTGGAGAAAGAAAGTGTCAGCTTCCCTAAGTAGCCCCAAAGACTAGGACTAGGAGGGATCTGCCAATGTTTTCAGTGCAGGTGACCTTTGTCACTAAGGTGTCCTGGTAATCTCAGTGCTTGGCAGTTCTTCTATTGCTCCATGAAGTCAGAGGAGGCAGGCACTGCAGACCTAGAGCTGTGTACCACAGAACTCCCTTGGTTCTTGAATTTCTTAATGTTTTGATATCCAACCCTCCTCTTTTCCTGTTTCTCTCCCAGGCTCTATAGTAGGTGACTTTACTTTCATGCACGTGTTAATACATTTTATTCCTTAAATCTCCCAAGTAACTTGCTTTAAGTAATAATCACCCTTTCAATTTGGAGTCTGAGTACACCCATGGGAAGTATACAGAGAACCAACGTGTTCTCCTGCAATGCTAACTTTACTCTTCGGAGTCATTTTCAAAGGCTAGCTCTAGTTGAATTTCAGGCTTTGGAAACTATGGTCTCATCTTGTAGCCCACGCTGGACATTCAGGACCACATGATTTATCTTCTGGAAGGTTTAGCTTTCCTTGGCCTGTGGAGAGCCACACAGGCTGCATCCCCTTTACTCCTACCTTACCTTGATATTTCTTTGTGTTTTTCATCATCTGAAAACTACATTATAGCTTTGGTTTCCCTCAGCAATTTTGTATGGAGTTTTTTGTTTCCCATCATTTTCTCAATCTGTACATCACAAAAAAATCATATCTGATATGCCATCCTAGTAAGATGGCAACTGGTTTTTTTTTCCTTATCTGTGATTTCTGCCATGAACACATAAATTTTCTTGGAAAGAGCCAGATTATGAGAGAGAGAGAGAGAGAGAGAGAGAGAGACAGAGAGAGAGAGACAGAGACAGATACAGAGACAGAGAGAGACAGAGACCGAAAGAAAGAGAGAGAGAAGGGAGGGAGGAAGGAAGGAAGGAAGGAAGGAAGGAAGGAAGGAAGGAGGGAGGGAGGGAGGGAGGGAGGGAGGGAGGGAGGGAGGGAGGGAGGGAAGGAAGGAAGGAAGGAAGGAAGGAAGGAAGGAAGGAAGGAAGGAAGGAAGGAAGGAAGGAAAGAGGCCAGGAGGTCTCATAGAGATGGAGGAATAGGAGGTGGAAGGAAGATGATGTAGAACCACATGGCCTGAATAAGCTGCAAGTAGCAATGGGTCTTAAAACTGGGGAATAAAGTAGTAGAGTGATAGATCTGCCCAATCTAGGCAGAGCTTATAAACACAATAACTGAGTTGTGTATTTTTTATATGGGGTAAGAAATTACTGAAACAGAACACATGAGACTCTCAGAGTCTAGGCATTTCCATGCTGGTCTTGAGCAGGTCCCCCTCTCCTCCCTGAGCTTCTGTTTCCTTAGGACAAAGGAATTCCTGTTTTGTTGTTTTTTGTTTCATTTTTCTTGCAAACCTCTCTTCAAGAAAGACTAGGATGCATAGAAGATCAGCATTGCTTTCTACAAGTGGGTGTGCCAGAGTAGCTTTCCTTCTGCCCTTGAAGCACAGGAGTTCCTTCCAGGCCTCTAGCTTTCTGGAGGGTTGGGGGATGTGAAGCAGACCACACTAGCACACAAATCCTAGTAGGGTCACCCTGCCTCTACCCATAGGTCTTCAGGTAGGAGTAGTATGTGACTCCAAAAGGTGTTGAGATTTTCTCATGTCTCCTGAGTATAGAGGCTTCAGCGTGTTCTAAGAGCTCTTTAGGTCTATCCTCAGGGTGATCCACAGAATTGAAGGAGGTAAGAAAGGGATAGAGTCCCTCACCTTGGGGCCCAGGGCCACCTTAGTGACCTGCTACCATTTCTCCCCATAGCCCTGGACTCAGTGTCTCTGGAACCCTTTGCACTGTAACTTTTGAGCTGGCCTCCAGGGCCTTAAACATCTTAAATAGCCTTCCTTACACATCCCACACATTAACACATACCAGGAAATACATAAGTACATGTTGGCAACATGCACAGATTCCAGCTCCAGGGGTGAGAGCAGGGCTGCAGATTAGCCAAAAAGCAAACATGTTTTTCTTTGTCTTTGTTGTCACTGAACTGGGTAGGTTTTTTTTTTTAATAGGTTTAGTTGTCTGAGCTGGGGCCAGCAGCTTCAACCTGAGGATCTGAGTTATTTCAGACTTACACCTATGGATCTGTGGTATCTCTACTCATAAATGGAATCAGCTGGGGTCAGGTTGGTCAAAATCTTCCCCCAGGACTATGCCTACATGCCCCACACCAAAGCTGGTATGAGCTTTGTCAGCAAAGGAATCAGCTCCAAATATACACCTGACTCTAGATTGCTTCCCTAGGACATGCTCCATTCCCCTGAGTCCCATGTTTCATGTTAAGGAGTGTGGATATGTGACACTGCCTTCTGACCGCCACCCTCATCCTTCCTTGAGGAACATGGTCTTACAGGCCAATGTGTGTTCAACTAATTGGACTCACATGAAATGGGGCACATTAAGGTGGCCCTAGATGTGTGCATGTATTATGTGTATGTATGTATGTGCTTATATACATATCCATACACACACATATTTGTGTATACAGATACATACATACATACATACATATATACATACATATATGTGGAGGCCAGAGGTCAATATCAGGTATCTTCCTCTTCATTCCTATCTCTTTTTTTCTTTCTTTCTTTCTTTCTTTCTTTCTTTCTTTCTTTCTTTCTTTCTTTCTTTCTTTCTTTCTTTCGTTCTTTCATTCTTTCGTTTTTTCTCTTTTTCTTTCTTTCTTTCTTTCGTTCGTTCTTTCTTTCTTTCTCTTTCTTTCCTTCTCTCTCTCTCTCTCTCTCTCTCTCTCTCTCTCTTTCTCTCTCTATTTCTTTCTTTCTTTTTTGAGATATGGTCTCTCACTTAATCTAAAGCTCCACCCATTCAGCTATTCTAGCTGACCTAAGAATTCCAGGGATTCTGCAGTCTTTACTTTCCAAGCACTGGAATTACAGACTTACATCATTTCACCCAGGTTTTTAAAAGCCTGCTAGGGACATGAACTCATGTCATGATTGAGCAGCAAGCATTGTAAAGATCAATCCATTTCCCATTAATCCAAGACTTACATAAGAGTCAGAGTGTTCAGGGTCAAAGTTAGAAAGAGGAAACACCTCTGTGCTCTCTGGAACATTCAGACACAGAAATCAAACTCGATCCAGTGAGAATCAAAGTCTGGGACAGGCAAGCAAAACCACAAAGAAGAAAGAGCCAGGTACATGGAACAGAGAGAAAAGCAGTAATATTCTAAGGTACAGCTAGACAGATGATGGCAATGGAAAAAGTCACATACTGATACACATACATACACACACACACACACACACACACACACACACACACACACACCCCAGGCATGTGCTCAGACAGCCAGCCTGAGACTGGAAATAATTTCATTGTGTTTGCAAAACTGGGACCTTGGCTGCCTAGGCAGCTTGGAGCTCCTACCTTGTATATCAGTCAGTTCCAGATGTAGACGCTGTCTGAGGGTTATGTATGTGTGAGAGGGTGAGAAGAGGGGTTTGGGGGTGGTACTCCAGAAAACGAAAGGCCTCAGTAGGCAGAGGAAGATTTCAAGGTCTTAGGGGGGGCTCTCCAGAAATCCCTACCCTAGGATGCTAGAATGCAGGGCTGGTTCCTCCCAGGCAGAAGTCTGGAACTAGAAACCAGCTCACCGAGTCTGCTTAAGTCCCTGACGGCCAGGTGACCTAGGGATGTCACCTGTTGTTCTCATTCAGTGTGTGTGTGTGTGTGTGTGTCTGTGTGTGTGTGTGTGTAGATTGACAGGTAGGCTGTCAGGCTTGGCCTCCTGGCTTTCTTTTTGAACTTTTAATACTTTCTATAGCTGTGTGTGGTGTGTTGGGGTGGGATGTGTATCTGGGTGTCAGAGGACAATGGTTTGGAGTCAGATGTCTCTTTCCACCTTCAAGAGTTCTGAGGACAGATCTCTTGAGGTCACCATGTTTACAGAGCCAATACCTTTATCCCCTAGCCCACTTCCAGTTTGTCATTAGTCTGCTCCCAGGAGACCCTTTCTGTGTCCATCTCTGACTGGTGGGATGTACTAGCCACCCCTAGGACACCAGAATACTGTCCTCAGTCTTCTTGGCTGGTTTTCTTGTGGGACCTGATGATGATCTTGGCCCTTGAGTGTGGATTGCCTGGAACTTGGGAACCTCGGTCTATCAGCCTCTAGATTTTAATGGCTGTTTTGATTTCTTTAGGAGTTATAGCATTAGTTAGTTTCCCTGATCTTGATTTAACTTTGGTGAGTATCTATCTAGAAAATCACCTGTTTATTTCAGATTTACCAGTTTTATTTCAGAAGATGCTTTTCAGGTAAGACCTAATGATTTTTAAGTTTTCTCAGGGTCTGTTCTTAAGGTTCCCTTTTGATTGTTTTTGTTAAAATGGATATTATCTCTCTGCCTCTTATTTAGTGTGAATAGAGGTTTATCTATCTTGTTGATTTTCTAAAAGAACCATCTCTTTGCTTGGTTGACTCGTTGTCCTGTTGTCTTTGTTTCTAATAGATTGATTTCCATCCTGAGTTTGATTATTTTTGGTGTCTACTCCTTTTGGGTGTGTTTGCTTTTTTTTTTTTTTTTTTTTCCTAGAACTTTCAGGTGTACATTTAGGTTGTTATTATGAATAATCTCCATTTTTTTTTAATGAAGGCACTTAGTGCTATGATCTTTCCTCTTAGCACTGATTTCATTGTGTCCCATAAATTTGGGTATGTTGTGCTTTCACTTTCATTTAATTCTATGAAGTCTTTGATGTTTTTCTTTACCTCTTCTTTGACCTGCTGGCCATTAAGTAGAGAGATAAACATTTGTTGCTCTTGTCAATGCTTCTGGAGCCACCAAAGTCATCTTCCTGTCCTGGTGACTCCAGCTAAATCCCCATAGACCACAGTGGGGGCTCAGTGGCTTTTTTTCCTTAGAAATGAAGGCAAACAAAGGGCAGGGTGACTAAGATGTTTTAGGAAAGTGTCCTTGAGACTAAACCAGTGCAGACTTGAGGAGTCTCCAATAAAGGCCATGATAAGTTGAGCTAGCAAGCCAATTTTCCAGATTAGGTCTTGCGCATGCACAGCAAGTATGCTGAGAACCTCTATCACAGTTGTTGGACTTCAGCTTTCCCATTGGTCAGAGTGCGCATGCCTGTGTTTAGATGCGTTGCTTGGCAACAGTGGAACAGCCTTCAGTTGACCCTAGAACCCGTGCTACCTGGACTATATCCTACTGACCTCCTTTGTGGGCACTTTGTCCTGGTTTTGCTGGCAGTGTTGACAAGATTTACTCTCGGATCTACATCAGTGTGTTGATTCTGAGAGTGGCCAAGGGCCAAGAGGGAGGGGAAGGGCCGGGGTGACTCCGGGTGGGTGGGTGGGTGGGGAGCTCTGCCATGAGTTTCCTGTGCTGCTGGAACCAAAGGCAATACTCCACCAGCCAGAGGGAGTCCTTCCCAGACCCTGGGAGGACACAATGGAGTGCTACTAGCTTCCATTCCCTCAGACAGCCCAAAAGCTACAAAGCCTTCAGAAAGATCCACAAGGCTGCTAGCCTGGGTCATGTTGCCACGGTTCAGCGCAGACTCGAACTTGGGCAAAATGGCATCAATGACCGAGACAAGAAAAACAGGTGACTGGGGCTGGGAGTCAGGGGAAAGGGGCAGGCTGGGAGGTAGGTGGAGAAAGAAAGTGTCAGCTTCCCTAAGTAGCCCCAAAGACTAGGACTAGGAGGGATCTGCCAATGTTTTCAGTGCAGGTGACCTTTGTCACTAAGGTGTCCTGGTAATCTCAGTGCTTGGCAGTTCTTCTATTGCTCCATGAAGTCAGAGGAGGCAGGCACTGCAGACCTAGAGCTGTGTACCACAGAACTCCCTTGGTTCTTGAATTTCTTAATGTTTTGATATCCAACCCTCCTCTTTTCCTGTTTCTCTCCCAGGCTCTATAGTAGGTGACTTTACTTTCATGCACGTGTTAATACATTTTATTCCTTAAATCTCCCAAGTAACTTGCTTTAAGTAATAATCACCCTTTCAATTTGGAGTCTGAGTACACCCATGGGAAGTATACAGAGAACCAACGTGTTCTCCTGCAATGCTAACTTTACTCTTCGGAGTCATTTTCAAAGGCTAGCTCTAGTTGAATTTCAGGCTTTGGAAACTATGGTCTCATCTTGTAGCCCACGCTGGACATTCAGGACCACATGATTTATCTTCTGGAAGGTTTAGCTTTCCTTGGCCTGTGGAGAGCCACACAGGCTGCATCCCCTTTACTCCTACCTTACCTTGATATTTCTTTGTGTTTTTCATCATCTGAAAACTACATTATAGCTTTGGTTTCCCTCAGCAATTTTGTATGGAGTTTTTTGTTTCCCATCATTTTCTCAATCTGTACATCACAAAAAAATCATATCTGATATGCCATCCTAGTAAGATGGCAACTGGTTTTTTTTTCCTTATCTGTGATTTCTGCCATGAACACATAAATTTTCTTGGAAAGAGCCAGATTATGAGAGAGAGAGAGAGAGAGAGAGAGACAGAGAGAGAGAGACAGAGACAGATACAGAGACAGAGAGAGACAGAGACCGAAAGAAAGAGAGAGAGAAGGGAGGGAGGAAGGAAGGAAGGAAGGAAGGAAGGAAGGAAGGAAGGAAGGAAGGAGGGAGGGAGGGAGGGAGGGAGGGAGGGAGGGAGGGAGGGAGGGAGGGAGGGAGGGAGGGAAGGAAGGAAGGAAGGAAGGAAGGAAGGAAGGAAGGAAGGAAGGAAGGAAGGAAGGAAAGAGGCCAGGAGGTCTCATAGAGATGGAGGAATAGGAGGTGGAAGGAAGATGATGTAGAACCACATGGCCTGAATAAGCTGCAAGTAGCAATGGGTCTTAAAACTGGGGAATAAAGTAGTAGAGTGATAGATCTGCCCAATCTAGGCAGAGCTTATAAACACAATAACTGAGTTGTGTATTTTTTATATGGGGTAAGAAATTACTGAAACAGAACACATGAGACTCTCAGAGTCTAGGCATTTCCATGCTGGTCTTGAGCAGGTCCCCCTCTCCTCCCTGAGCTTCTGTTTCCTTAGGACAAAGGAATTCCTGTTTTGTTGTTTTTTGTTTCATTTTTCTTGCAAACCTCTCTTCAAGAAAGACTAGGATGCATAGAAGATCAGCATTGCTTTCTACAAGTGGGTGTGCCAGAGTAGCTTTCCTTCTGCCCTTGAAGCACAGGAGTTCCTTCCAGGCCTCTAGCTTTCTGGAGGGTTGGGGGATGTGAAGCAGACCACACTAGCACACAAATCCTAGTAGGGTCACCCTGCCTCTACCCATAGGTCTTCAGGTAGGAGTAGTATGTGACTCCAAAAGGTGTTGAGATTTTCTCATGTCTCCTGAGTATAGAGGCTTCAGCGTGTTCTAAGAGCTCTTTAGGTCTATCCTCAGGGTGATCCACAGAATTGAAGGAGGTAAGAAAGGGATAGAGTCCCTCACCTTGGGGCCCAGGGCCACCTTAGTGACCTGCTACCATTTCTCCCCATAGCCCTGGACTCAGTGTCTCTGGAACCCTTTGCACTGTAACTTTTGAGCTGGCCTCCAGGGCCTTAAACATCTTAAATAGCCTTCCTTACACATCCCACACATTAACACATACCAGGAAATACATAAGTACATGTTGGCAACATGCACAGATTCCAGCTCCAGGGGTGAGAGCAGGGCTGCAGATTAGCCAAAAAGCAAACATGTTTTTCTTTGTCTTTGTTGTCACTGAACTGGGTAGGTTTTTTTTTAATAGGTTTAGTTGTCTGAGCTGGGGCCAGCAGCTTCAACCTGAGGATCTGAGTTATTTCAGACTTACACCTATGGATCTGTGGTATCTCTACTCATAAATGGAATCAGCTGGGGTCAGGTTGGTCAAAATCTTCCCCCAGGACTATGCCTACATGCCCCACACCAAAGCTGGTATGAGCTTTGTCAGCAAAGGAATCAGCTCCAAATATACACCTGACTCTAGATTGCTTCCCTAGGACATGCTCCATTCCCCTGAGTCCCATGTTTCATGTTAAGGAGTGTGGATATGTGACACTGCCTTCTGACCGCCACCCTCATCCTTCCTTGAGGAACATGGTCTTACAGGCCAATGTGTGTTCAACTAATTGGACTCACATGAAATGGGGCACATTAAGGTGGCCCTAGATGTGTGCATGTATTATGTGTATGTATGTATGTGCTTATATACATATCCATACACACACATATTTGTGTATACAGATACATACATACATACATACATATATACATACATATATGTGGAGGCCAGAGGTCAATATCAGGTATCTTCCTCTTCATTCCTATCTCTTTTTTTCTTTCTTTCTTTCTTTCTTTCTTTCTTTCTTTCTTTCTTTCTTTCTTTCTTTCTTTCTTTCGTTCTTTCATTCTTTCGTTTTTTCTCTTTTTCTTTCTTTCTTTCTTTCGTTCGTTCTTTCTTTCTTTCTCTTTCTTTCCTTCTCTCTCTCTCTCTCTCTCTCTCTCTCTCTCTCTCTCTCTCTCTTTCTCTCTCTATTTCTTTCTTTCTTTTTTGAGATATGGTCTCTCACTTAATCTAAAGCTCCACCCATTCAGCTATTCTAGCTGACCTAAGAATTCCAGGGATTCTGCAGTCTTTACTTTCCAAGCACTGGAATTACAGACTTACATCATTTCACCCAGGTTTTTAAAAGCCTGCTAGGGACATGAACTCATGTCATGATTGAGCAGCAAGCATTGTAAAGATCAATCCATTTCCCATTAATCCAAGACTTACATAAGAGTTAGAGTGTTCAGGGTCAAAGTTAGAAAGAGGAAACACCTCTGTGCTCTCTGGAACATTCAGACACAGAAATCAAACTCGATCCAGTGAGAATCAAAGTCTGGGACAGGCAAGCAAAACCACAAAGAAGAAAGAGCCAGGTACATGGAACAGAGAGAAAAGCAGTAATATTCTAAGGTACAGCTAGACAGATGATGGCAATGGAAAAAGTCACATACTGATACACATACATACACACACACACACACACACACACACACACACACACACACCCCAGGCATGTGCTCAGACAGCCAGCCTGAGACTGGGAATAATTTCATTGTGTTTGCAAAACTGGGACCTTGGCTGCCTAGGCAGCTTGGAGCTCCTACCTTGTATATCAGTCAGTTCCAGATGTAGACGCTGTCTGAGGGTTATGTATGTGTGAGAGGGTGAGAAGAGGGGTTTGGGGGTGGTACTCCAGAAAACGAAAGGCCTCAGTAGGCAGAGGAAGATTTCAAGGTCTTAGGGGGGGCTCTCCAGAAATCCCTACCCTAGGATGCTAGAATGCAGGGCTGGTTCCTCCCAGGCAGAAGTCTGGAACTAGAAACCAGCTCACCGAGTCTGCTTAAGTCCCTGACGGCCAGGTGACCTAGGGATGTCACCTGTTGTTCTCATTCAGTGTGTGTGTGTGTGTGTGTGTGTGTGTGTGTGTGTGTGTGTGTGTGTAGATTGACAGGTAGGCTGTCAGGCTTGGCCTCCTGGCTTTCTTTTTGAACTTTTAATACTTTCTATAGCTGTGTGTGGTGTGTTGGGGTGGGATGTGTATCTGGGTGTCAGAGGACAATGGTTTGGAGTCAGATGTCTCTTTCCACCTTCAAGAGTTCTGAGGACAGATCTCTTGAGGTCACCATGTTTACAGAGCCAATACCTTTATCCCCTAGCCCACTTCCAGTTTGTCATTAGTCTGCTCCCAGGAGACCCTTTCTGTGTCCATCTCTGACTTGTGGGATGTACTAGCCACCCCTAGGACACCAGAATACTGTCCTCAGTCTTCTTGGCTGGTTTTCTTGTGGGACCTGATGATGATCTTGGCCCTTGAGTGTGGATTGCCTGGAACTTGGGAACCTCGGTCTATCAGCCTCTAGATTTTAATGGCTGTTTTGATTTCTTTAGGAGTTATAGCATTAGTTAGTTTCCCTGATCTTGATTTAACTTTGGTGAGTATCTATCTAGAAAATCACCTGTTTATTTCAGATTTACCAGTTTTATTTCAGAAGATGCTTTTCAGGTAAGACCTAATGATTTTTAAGTTTTCTCAGGGTCTGTTCTTAAGGTTCCCTTTTGATTGTTTTTGTTAAAATGGATATTATCTCTCTGCCTCTTATTTAGTGTGAATAGAGGTTTATCTATCTTGTTGATTTTCTAAAAGAACCATCTCTTTGCTTGGTTGACTCGTTGTCCTGTTGTCTTTGTTTCTAATAGATTGATTTCCATCCTGAGTTTGATTATTTTTGGTGTCTACTCCTTTTGGGTGTGTTTGCTTTTTTTTTTTTTTTTTTCCTAGAACTTTCAGGTGTACATTTAGGTTGTTATTATGAATAATCTCCATTTTTTTTTAATGAAGGCACTTAGTGCTATGATCTTTCCTCTTAGCACTGATTTCATTGTGTCCCATAAATTTGGGTATGTTGTGCTTTCACTTTCATTTAATTCTATGAAGTCTTTGATGTTTTTCTTTACCTCTTCTTTGACCTGCTGGCCATTAAGTAGAGAGATAAACATTTGTTGCTCTTGTCAATGCTTCTGGAGCCACCAAAGTCATCTTCCTGTCCTGGTGACTCCAGCTAAATCCCCATAGACCACAGTGGGGGCTCAGTGGCTTTTTTTCCTTAGAAATGAAGGCAAACAAAGGGCAGGGTGACTAAGATGTTTTAGGAAAGTGTCCTTGAGACTAAACCAGTGCAGACTTGAGGAGTCTCCAATAAAGGCCATGATAAGTTGAGCTAGCAAGCCAATTTTCCAGATTAGGTCTTGCGCATGCACAGCAAGTATGCTGAGAACCTCTATCACAGTTGTTGGACTTCAGCTTTCCCATTGGTCAGAGTGCGCATGCCTGTGTTTAGATGCGTTGCTTGGCAACAGTGGAACAGCCTTCAGTTGACCCTAGAACCCGTGCTACCTGGACTATATCCTACTGACCTCCTTTGTGGGCACTTTGTCCTGGTTTTGCTGGCAGTGTTGACAAGATTTACTCTCGGATCTACATCAGTGTGTTGATTCTGAGAGTGGCCAAGGGCCAAGAGGGAGGGGAAGGGCCGGGGTGACTCCGGGTGGGTGGGTGGGTGGGGAGCTCTGCCATGAGTTTCCTGTGCTGCTGGAACCAAAGGCAATACTCCACCAGCCAGAGGGAGTCCTTCCCAGACCCTGGGAGGACACAATGGAGTGCTACTAGCTTCCATTCCCTCAGACAGCCCAAAAGCTACAAAGCCTTCAGAAAGATCCACAAGGCTGCTAGCCTGGGTCATGTTGCCACGGTTCAGCGCAGACTCGAACTTGGGCAAAATGGCATCAATGACCGAGACAAGAAAAACAGGTGACTGGGGCTGGGAGTCAGGGGAAAGGGGCAGGCTGGGAGGTAGGTGGAGAAAGAAAGTGTCAGCTTCCCTAAGTAGCCCCAAAGACTAGGACTAGGAGGGATCTGCCAATGTTTTCAGTGCAGGTGACCTTTGTCACTAAGGTGTCCTGGTAATCTCAGTGCTTGGCAGTTCTTCTATTGCTCCATGAAGTCAGAGGAGGCAGGCACTGCAGACCTAGAGCTGTGTACCACAGAACTCCCTTGGTTCTTGAATTTCTTAATGTTTTGATATCCAACCCTCCTCTTTTCCTGTTTCTCTCCCAGGCTCTATAGTAGGTGACTTTACTTTCATGCACGTGTTAATACATTTTATTCCTTAAATCTCCCAAGTAACTTGCTTTAAGTAATAATCACCCTTTCAATTTGGAGTCTGAGTACACCCATGGGAAGTATACAGAGAACCAACGTGTTCTCCTGCAATGCTAACTTTACTCTTCGGAGTCATTTTCAAAGGCTAGCTCTAGTTGAATTTCAGGCTTTGGAAACTATGGTCTCATCTTGTAGCCCACGCTGGACATTCAGGACCACATGATTTATCTTCTGGAAGGTTTAGCTTTCCTTGGCCTGTGGAGAGCCACACAGGCTGCATCCCCTTTACTCCTACCTTACCTTGATATTTCTTTGTGTTTTTCATCATCTGAAAACTACATTATAGCTTTGGTTTCCCTCAGCAATTTTGTATGGAGTTTTTTGTTTCCCATCATTTTCTCAATCTGTACATCACAAAAAAATCATATCTGATATGCCATCCTAGTAAGATGGCAACTGGTTTTTTTTCCTTATCTGTGATTTCTGCCATGAACACATAAATTTTCTTGGAAAGAGCCAGATTATGAGAGAGAGAGAGAGAGAGAGAGAGAGAGAGAGAGAGAGAGAGAGACAGAGAGAGAGAGACAGAGACAGATACAGAGACAGAGAGAGACAGAGACCGAAAGAAAGAGAGAGAGAAGGGAGGGAGGAAGGAAGGAAGGAAGGAAGGAAGGAAGGAAGGAAGGAAGGAAGGAAGGAGGGAGGGAGGGAGGGAGGGAGGGAGGGAGGGAGGGAGGGAGGGAGGGAGGGAGGGAAGGAAGGAAGGAAGGAAGGAAGGAAGGAAGGAAGGAAGGAAGGAAGGAAGGAAGGAAGGAAAGAGGCCAGGAGGTCTCATAGAGATGGAGGAATAGGAGGTGGAAGGAAGATGATGTAGAACCACATGGCCTGAATAAGCTGCAAGTAGCAATGGGTCTTAAAACTGGGGAATAAAGTAGTAGAGTGATAGATCTGCCCAATCTAGGCAGAGCTTATAAACACAATAACTGAGTTGTGTATTTTTTATATGGGGTAAGAAATTACTGAAACAGAACACATGAGACTCTCAGAGTCTAGGCATTTCCATGCTGGTCTTGAGCAGGTCCCCCTCTCCTCCCTGAGCTTCTGTTTCCTTAGGACAAAGGAATTCCTGTTTTGTTGTTTTTTGTTTCATTTTTCTTGCAAACCTCTCTTCAAGAAAGACTAGGATGCATAGAAGATCAGCATTGCTTTCTACAAGTGGGTGTGCCAGAGTAGCTTTCCTTCTGCCCTTGAAGCACAGGAGTTCCTTCCAGGCCTCTAGCTTTCTGGAGGGTTGGGGGATGTGAAGCAGACCACACTAGCACACAAATCCTAGTAGGGTCACCCTGCCTCTACCCATAGGTCTTCAGGTAGGAGTAGTATGTGACTCCAAAAGGTGTTGAGATTTTCTCATGTCTCCTGAGTATAGAGGCTTCAGCGTGTTCTAAGAGCTCTTTAGGTCTATCCTCAGGGTGATCCACAGAATTGAAGGAGGTAAGAAAGGGATAGAGTCCCTCACCTTGGGGCCCAGGGCCACCTTAGTGACCTGCTACCATTTCTCCCCATAGCCCTGGACTCAGTGTCTCTGGAACCCTTTGCACTGTAACTTTTGAGCTGGCCTCCAGGGCCTTAAACATCTTAAATAGCCTTCCTTACACATCCCACACATTAACACATACCAGGAAATACATAAGTACATGTTGGCAACATGCACAGATTCCAGCTCCAGGGGTGAGAGCAGGGCTGCAGATTAGCCAAAAAGCAAACATGTTTTTCTTTGTCTTTGTTGTCACTGAACTGGGTAGGTTTTTTTTTAATAGGTTTAGTTGTCTGAGCTGGGGCCAGCAGCTTCAACCTGAGGATCTGAGTTATTTCAGACTTACACCTATGGATCTGTGGTATCTCTACTCATAAATGGAATCAGCTGGGGTCAGGTTGGTCAAAATCTTCCCCCAGGACTATGCCTACATGCCCCACACCAAAGCTGGTATGAGCTTTGTCAGCAAAGGAATCAGCTCCAAATATACACCTGACTCTAGATTGCTTCCCTAGGACATGCTCCATTCCCCTGAGTCCCATGTTTCATGTTAAGGAGTGTGGATATGTGACACTGCCTTCTGACCGCCACCCTCATCCTTCCTTGAGGAACATGGTCTTACAGGCCAATGTGTGTTCAACTAATTGGACTCACATGAAATGGGTCACATTAAGGTGGCCCTAGATGTGTGCATGTATTATGTGTATGTATGTATGTGCTTATATACATATCCATACACACACATATTTGTGTATACAGATACATACATACATACATACATATATACATACATATATGTGGAGGCCAGAGGTCAATATCAGGTATCTTCCTCTTCATTCCTATCTCTTTTTTTCTTTCTTTCTTTCTTTCTTTCTTTCTTTCTTTCTTTCGTTCTTTCGTTCTTTCGTTCTTTCATTCTTTCGTTTTTTCTCTTTTTCTTTCTTTCTTTCTTTCGTTCGTTCTTTCTTTCTTTCTCTTTCTTTCCTTCTCTCTCTCTCTCTCTCTCTCTCTCTCTCTCTCTCTCTTTCTCTCTCTATTTCTTTCTTTCTTTTTTGAGATATGGTCTCTCACTTAATCTAAAGCTCCACCCATTCAGCTATTCTAGCTGACCTAAGAATTCCAGGGATTCTGCAGTCTTTACTTTCCAAGCACTGGAATTACAGACTTACATCATTTCACCCAGGTTTTTAAAAGCCTGCTAGGGACATGAACTCATGTCATGATTGAGCAGCAAGCATTGTAAAGATCAATCCATTTCCCATTAATCCAAGACTTACATAAGAGTCAGAGTGTTCAGGGTCAAAGTTAGAAAGAGGAAACACCTCTGTGCTCTCTGGAACATTCAGACACAGAAATCAAACTCGATCCAGTGAGAATCAAAGTCTGGGACAGGCAAGCAAAACCACAAAGAAGAAAGAGCCAGGTACATGGAACAGAGAGAAAAGCAGTAATATTCTAAGGTACAGCTAGACAGATGATGGCAATGGAAAAAGTCACATACTGATACACATACATACACACACACACACACACACACACACACACACACACACCCCAGGCATGTGCTCAGACAGCCAGCCTGAGACTGGGAATAATTTCATTGTGTTTGCAAAACTGGGACCTTGGCTGCCTAGGCAGCTTGGAGCTCCTACCTTGTATATCAGTCAGTTCCAGATGTAGACGCTGTCTGAGGGTTATGTATGTGTGAGAGGGTGAGAAGAGGGGTTTGGGGGTGGTACTCCAGAAAACGAAAGGCCTCAGTAGGCAGAGGAAGATTTCAAGGTCTTAGGGGGGGCTCTCCAGAAATCCCTACCCTAGGATGCTAGAATGCAGGGCTGGTTCCTCCCAGGCAGAAGTCTGGAACTAGAAACCAGCTCACCGAGTCTGCTTAAGTCCCTGACGGCCAGGTGACCTAGGGATGTCACCTGTTGTTCTCATTCAGTGTGTGTGTGTGTGTGTGTGTGTGTGTGTGTGTGTGTGTGTGTGTAGATTGACAGGTAGGCTGTCAGGCTTGGCCTCCTGGCTTTCTTTTTGAACTTTTAATACTTTCTATAGCTGTGTGTGGTGTGTTGGGGTGGGATGTGTATCTGGGTGTCAGAGGACAATGGTTTGGAGTCAGATGTCTCTTTCCACCTTCAAGAGTTCTGAGGACAGATCTCTTGAGGTCACCATGTTTACAGAGCCAATACCTTTATCCCCTAGCCCACTTCCAGTTTGTCATTAGTCTGCTCCCAGGAGACCCTTTCTGTGTCCATCTCTGACTTGTGGGATGTACTAGCCACCCCTAGGACACCAGAATACTGTCCTCAGTCTTCTTGGCTGGTTTTCTTGTGGGACCTGATGATGATCTTGGCCCTTGAGTGTGGATTGCCTGGAACTTGGGAACCTCGGTCTATCAGCCTCTAGATTTTAATGGCTGTTTTGATTTCTTTAGGAGTTATAGCATTAGTTAGTTTCCCTGATCTTGATTTAACTTTGGTGAGTATCTATCTAGAAAATCACCTGTTTATTTCAGATTTACCAGTTTTATTTCAGAAGATGCTTTTCAGGTAAGACCTAATGATTTTTAAGTTTTCTCAGGGTCTGTTCTTAAGGTTCCCTTTTGATTGTTTTTGTTAAAATGGATATTATCTCTCTGCCTCTTATTTAGTGTGAATAGAGGTTTATCTATCTTGTTGATTTTCTAAAAGAACCATCTCTTTGCTTGGTTGACTCGTTGTCCTGTTGTCTTTGTTTCTAATAGATTGATTTCCATCCTGAGTTTGATTATTTTTGGTGTCTACTCCTTTTGGGTGTGTTTGCTTTTTTTTTTTTTTTTTTCCTAGAACTTTCAGGTGTACATTTAGGTTGTTATTATGAATAATCTCCATTTTTTTTTTAATGAAGGCACTTAGTGCTATGATCTTTCCTCTTAGCACTGATTTCATTGTGTCCCATAAATTTGGGTATGTTGTGCTTTCACTTTCATTTAATTCTATGAAGTCTTTGATGTTTTTCTTTACCTCTTCTTTGACCTGCTGGCCATTAAGTAGAGAGATAAACATTTGTTGCTCTTGTCAATGCTTCTGGAGCCACCAAAGTCATCTTCCTGTCCTGGTGACTCCAGCTAAATCCCCATAGACCACAGTGGGGGCTCAGTGGCTTTTTTTCCTTAGAAATGAAGGCAAACAAAGGGCAGGGTGACTAAGATGTTTTAGGAAAGTGTCCTTGAGACTAAACCAGTGCAGACTTGAGGAGTCTCCAATAAAGGCCATGATAAGTTGAGCTAGCAAGCCAATTTTCCAGATTAGGTCTTGCGCATGCACAGCAAGTATGCTGAGAACCTCTATCACAGTTGTTGGACTTCAGCTTTCCCATTGGTCAGAGTGCGCATGCCTGTGTTTAGATGCGTTGCTTGGCAACAGTGGAACAGCCTTCAGTTGACCCTAGAACCCGTGCTACCTGGACTATATCCTACTGACCTCCTTTGTGGGCACTTTGTCCTGGTTTTGCTGGCAGTGTTGACAAGATTTAATCTCAGATCTACATCAGTGTGTTGATTCTGAGAGTGGCCAAGGGCCAAGAGGGAGGGGAAGGGCCGGGGTGACTCCGGGTGGGTGGGTGGGTGGGGAGCTCTGCCATGAGTTTCCTGTGCTGCTGGAACCAAAGGCAATACTCCACCAGCCAGAGGGAGTCCTTCCCAGACCCTGGGAGGACACAATGGAGTGCTACTAGCTTCCATTCCCTCAGACAGCCCAAAAGCTACAAAGCCTTCAGAAAGATCCACAAGGCTGCTAGCCTGGGTCATGTTGCCACGGTTCAGCGCAGACTCGAACTTGGGCAAAATGGCATCAATGACCGAGACAAGAAAAACACGTGACTGGGGCTGGGAGTCAGGGGAAAGGGGCAGGCTGGGAGGTAGGTGGAGAAAGAAAGTGTCAGCTTCCCTAAGTAGCCCCAAGGACTAGGACTAGGAGGGATCTGCCAATGTTTTCAGTGCTGGTGACCTTTGTCACTAAGGTGTCCTGGTAATCTCAGTGCTTGGCAGTTCTTCTATTGCTCCATGAAGTCAGAGGGGGCAGGCACTGCTGACCACCACAGTTGTTTACCACAGAACTCCCTTGGTTCTTGAATTTCTTAATGTTTTGATATCCAACCCTCCTCTTTTCCTGTTTCTCTCCCAGGCACTATAGTAAGTTGACTTTACTTTCATGCACGGGTTAATAAATTTTATTCCTTCAATTCCCCAAAGTAACTTCCTTTAAGTAATAGGCACCCTTTCAATCTGGAGTCTGAGTACACCCATGGGAAGTATACAGAGAACCATCCTGAACTCATTCAATGCTAACTTTACTCTTGGGAGTCATTTTCAAAGGCTAGCTCTAGCTGAATTTCAGGCTTTTGAAACTATAGTCACATCTTGTAGCTTATGGCGGACATTCAGGACCACATGATTTATCTTCTGGAAGGTTTAGCTTTCCTTGGCCTGTGGATAGCCACTCAGGCTGCATCCCCTTTGCTCCTACCTGATCTTGATATTTCTTCGTGTTTTTCATCATCTGAAAACTATAGTATAGCTTTGGTTCCCTCAGCAATTTTGTATGGAGTGGTTTGTTTCACATCATTTTCTCAATCTGTTCATCACAAAAAATTCACATCTGATATGCCATCCTAGTAAGATGGCATCTTTGTTTTTTTTCTTATCTGTGATTTCTGCCATGAACTCATGAAGATTCTTGGAAAGAGCCAGATTATAAATATGGTACATGTAATAATTTTCACAACCTATTTGTTCTGTATATTGATATACTCTCCAAACACCCAATCCCTTTAGATTCATAAAACAATTGTAAATGAAAAGCTGAAGGTTTGTTAATCAGGTTATTATATACACAAAAATAATTAGTCATCGTTATTTATTTGCAGTTTTCTGAAACTAAGTTATAGAATATGTTTATCTCCAATGCAGGCTTGCTTTCTTTCCATTTATACAAGTTTTCAAGAGGTTTAATGACTGCAGTCATAATAGTGAGCAGGAGATTATGACTTTAAAAGTGAAAATCTCTTCATTTAATTGGTTATTGACTGTTGTTTTGATGTATATTGCTTTTATTATGTTTAGGAATGGGTGCTGAATTCCTGATCTCTCCAATATTTTAAACATGAAGGGATGTATTTTTTCAAATGCTTTTACAGAACCTAATGAGATGACCATGTGATTTTTTTAGTTTGTTTATATAGTGGATTAAATTAATGTATTTTTGTATATTGAACCAAACTTGCACCCCTGGCATGAAGCCTATTTGATCATCGTGAATGATGTTTTTGTTGTGTTCTTAAATTTGGTTTGTAAGAATTTTACTGAGTATTTTTGCATCTATGTCATAAGAGAAATTTGTCTGAAGTTGTCTGTTTTGCTTGCGTCCTTGTGTGGTAATTGTTTAAGAGTAATTGTGGTTTCATAGAAAGAAGTGGGTAGTATTCCTTCTGTCTCTATTTTAGGAAATAGTTTTAGGAATATTGGCATTAGCTCTTTTTTGAAGGTCTCATAGAATTGTGCACTGAAACTCTCTGGCCCTAGGCTATTTTTTTTGGGAAGGTTTTTGTTGTTGTTGTTGTTTTGTTTTTTTTAGATAACTTCCTCTATTTCCTTAGGGGATATGGTCCTGTTTAGATAGTTAGTTTACCTGCTCTTGATTTAACTTTGGTATGTGGTGTCTGTTTAGAAAAACCATCCATATCACTTAGATTTTCCAGTTTTGTTGAGTGTTAGCTTTTGCAGTATGATCTGATGATTATTTGAATTTCCTCAGTTTCTGTTGTTATGTCTCCATTTTCATTTCTGATTTTGATAATTTGGATACTCTCACTGGGCCCTTTGGTTAGTTTCGCTACATATTTTTCTATCTTGTTGATTTTCTCAAGGAACCAGGTTTTGGTTTTGTTGATTATTTATATCATTTGGAGAAGACTAATATTCAAAATATATAAAGACACTCAAGAACCTAACCACCAAAAACCAAACAACCTAATGAAAAATTGAGCTATTGATCTAAATAGAATTCACAACAGAGGACTCTCAAATTGTTAAGAAACACTCAAAGAAATGTTCAAAGTCCTGAGTGATCAGGGAAATGCAAATCAAAATGTTCCTGAGATTCCACATTACACCAATCAGAATGGCTAAGGTAAAAAACTCAGATGACAGCATATGTTAATGGAGATGTTGACAAAGAGAAACACTCCTTCATTGCTGGTAGGACTGCTAACCAGCACAACCACTCTGGAAATTAATCTGGAAGTTCCTCAGAAACCTGGAAATATATCTACCTGAAGACCCAGCTATACCACTCTTGGGCATATATCCAAAAGATGCCCTACCATGCCACCGGGGCAAATGTTCCACTATGTGCATAGAAGCCTTATTAGTGACAGCCTGAAGCTGAAAACAACCCAGATGTCCCACAGTGGAAGGATAGATACAGAAAATGTGGTTCACTTACACAATGGAGTATTACTCGGCTATTAAGAGTGAGGACATCATGGGTTTTGTAGGCACATGGATGGAACTAGAAAATACCATCCTGAGTGAGGTAACTCAGACCCCAAGGGCATGTATGGTATGAACTCAATATTAAGTGGATATTAACCAAAAAATACAGAATACCCAGTATACAATCCTCAGAACTCAAGAAGTTAACAAGCTGAAGGGCCCAAATGAGGATGCCTCAATCCTACTTGGGAGGGAAAAGAAAGCAATCATGGGGCCAGAGGAAGGGACCCGGCTGGGAGAGGGGATTCATCCCATCTGTAGACATGAAACCAGACAGTATTGCTAATGCCAAGAAGCACTTGTTGACAGGAGCCTGATATGGCTGTCTCCTGAGAGGCTCTGCCAGAGCTGACCAATACAGATGTTGAAGCTCCCAGCCAACCATTTTTAAACCAAAATTGCTGAAGGGATTTGCAACCCAATAGAAAGGACAATATCAACCAAACAGAATCCCCCTGCCCCCCAGCTCCCAGGAACTAAACTACCAACCCAAAAGCAACCGATTTACTCACTGGTGGGTATCATTACTCAGCCAATGGAACACTGGCACCCACAGTGTGTCTTTTCACAAAAATT
Source organism: Mus caroli (assembly GCF_978045245.1). NCBI lineage: Eukaryota > Metazoa > Chordata > Mammalia > Rodentia > Muridae > Mus > Mus caroli. The sequence continues at coordinate 169,033,092 of NW_028227257.1, forward strand.
AACAAAGAATACCCCATAGACACCCCACACAGCAAACCTGATGTGGAAAATCCCACAGTTAAGGCTCTGATTACAGGTGATTCTAAGTTGTGGCAAGTTGTCATTTAAACCAATTCAACATAGCTTCCTGAATATTGAAGTACATATTTATTTCAATAAATGACAACATGAATAACCTATATTACAACTATTTAAATGAAAAACTTTTCTTAAATGTGTCTTGAAGTGGAAATAATAAAACAGAAATTTAAAGATTTAATAACATTTATCCAGAATATACATAGGAACACATGCAAGCACACACACACACATATAACACACATGCCTACAATGCAAACAGGCACACACACACACACACACACACACACATGCACACACACATATAACCTTAATCTTACATTCACACACAAATATATAGACACACTCACACACACACATGCCCACAATGCATAGAGGCACACACACTAATAAACACATGCACACAAGCACATATACCACCATGAACACCCACACACATGAGCACCCATATGTACACTCATGACATACATGCACACACACTCATGAACACCCACATGCACACATCCAGACACAAAGACACATATGCACTCATATACACTCACATGCACACAAGCATACACAAATACTAACACATATAAGCACTTTCATATGCACTTAGAACCTCACAGACACACACACACACACACACACACATACACACACACACGACAATGAATGACTGTAGTCCAAAGAATTAACCTAGAGTGGCACCAAATTCTCATGTAAAGGTTTTGCAGTTAATATATTCATTTGCAGTTCATATATTCTTTTGTCAATGTTATTTCCTCATTATGGGAAGAGAATCATCACAGAGAATATGTTAATTTATACTTCTTATGGCCTGATGATAAAACAACTGTAAGTGCAGTCTTACTCATTCCATGATTTATGGGTTGTGAGTGATAATTAATAGAATTGATAATTAAATTTATTAAAATGCTCCAAAATTTTCAACATAAGTCATTGAACTCCTAATCTTTATCTATTATCTTTACTCAGTAGTTCACCAAATTCACTTGGATTTTCTGTTATGTAGCATACTTATTCTATGGCTTGTAAATGCCTTTCCCTTTTTTTTTTTTTTGGTAGTTCTTTTTAAAATTAATTGATTACACTCCAGATTTTATTCCCCCATCCTGAAACACCCTTGGACTGTTCCACATCTCATACCTCCTTCCCAAACCCATGTCTCCACGAGAATGTCCCCACTCCTCCAACTCCACCCAACCAGACCTCTAAACTCCCTATAGCCTCCAGTCTCTTGAGGGTTAGGTGAATCATCCCTGACTGAACCCAGACCTGGCAGTGCTCTGCTGTATATGTGTTGGGGGCCTCATATCAGCTGGTATATGCTGCCTGGTTGATGGTACAGTTTTTGAGAGATCTTGGGGGTCCAGGTTAATTGAGACTGCTGGTCCTCCTACAGGGTCACCCTCCTTTTCAGCTTCTTCCAGCCTTTCCCTAATTCAAGCACAGGTTCAACAGCTTCTGTGCAGATTTTCTTGAGCTGAGTAGAAAGTTTAGAGAAATGGGTCTAAAGTCCATTAGAAACTTTACCTCTTTCCTTTCAATTAGCAGCATTTCTGAATTAAGAAATTGTAAAGAGTAGTTACTTTGAAAAATCATACCAGTATCTGAAACTACTATCCTGTAATTGAAACTTCACATTTCTTCCTCGTCCTCCTTGTCCTCCTCCTTCTCCTTCTCTTTCTTCTCTTCCTCCTCCTCCTCCTACTCCTCCTCCTCCTCCTCCTTCTTCTTCTTCTCCTTCTCCTTCTCCTTCTCCTTCTCCTTCTCCTTCTCCTTCTCCTTCTCCTTCTCCTTCTCCTTCTCCTTCTCCTTCTCCTTCTCCTTCTCCTTCTCCTTCTCCTTCTCCTTCTCCTTCTCCTTCTCCTTCTCCTTCTCCTTCTCCTTCTCCTTCTCCTTCTCCTTCTCCTTCTCCTTCTCCTTCTCCTTCTCCTTCTCCTTCTTCTTCTTCTTCTTCTTCTTCTTCTTCTTCTTCTTCTTCTTCTTCTTCTTCTTCTTCTTCTTTTCTTCTTTTTTTTTGAGACATGGTTTCCCTGTATAGCCCTGGCTGTCCAGAAACTCACTTTGTACACCAGGCTGGCCTCCAAACTCAGAAATCCGCCTCTACCTCCCGAGTGCTGGGATTAAAGGCATGCGCCACCATGCCCAGCTGAAACTTCACATTCTTAACACTGTATAAATCTAGATAATGTATATGAGAATTGCATGTATAGCACTGTGCCAGAAGAGGGCGGTGCAGGATCCCATTATAGATGGTTGTGAGCCACCATGTGGTTGCTGGGATTTGAACTCAGGACTTCTGGAAGAGCAGTCAGTGCTCTTAACCACTGAGCCATCTCTAAAATTATCCATACTTTGTCATTTGAGTCCTGGTTTTTCTTTAGCGAAAGATTAAGAAATCAAAGAAATAGTTACGTTCAGAAATCACTTGCTATTATCATATCCTCTTCTCACATCTTGAATGTATTTAAATATTTTGACTAGAACTCCCAGAGTTCCTTAGAATATATCACCTGTGATTCAAAGTAAGCACAGTTGGTTATGATTCCTACACACTTTATGAATTATGAAATCTAAAACCTGCTATCAGGTAAAGCTCAATACATCATGAGTTATAAGCCACATGCTAGTGTAACGTTGTCAGAGTGTCATGAGCCAGGCAGAGTGTGGTCACTTGTGATGCCAGGTACCAGTGGCCTACAGTGGGAAGGTTGCAAGTTTAAGACTCCTGAGATACATGGTGAATTCTAGACCAGCCTGAGCTCTGTTGCAAGACCACGTCATAAAGAGAAATATCCACACATCTAAACGCTGAGCAGTTTCATGGTAGAAACTGCTCTAAATCCTTTGCATGTGTGTTTGTTCAATAATCCCACTATGACCTATGAGATGAGCTTACTCTGATTCCCTTTTTATGCAAGAGGGGCTTAGGTATGGAGAGGATAAAACAGTGGGTAGCAACAGAGTTTAATGTAGGATTAGAATCCAAATTGAAGTAAGTTCTAATTTAGAATGGTTACTTTAGCCAACTGTGCTAGATGATTTAGGTCAATTTGAAGCAAGCTAAAGTCATCTGAGAGGAGGGAACCTCAACTGAAACAATTTCTCCTAAAGATTTGGTTGTAGGCAATTCTATAGTACATTTCCTTACTTAGTGATTGATGGTGGACCCTGCCCATTGTGGGTGGTGCCATCCTGGGCTGGTGGTTATGGTTTCCATGAGAAATCAGGCTCAGGAAGAGATGGAGAGCAAGCTAGTAAGCAGCCCTCCTCCACAGCCTGCTGTAATCAGCTCCTTCCTACAGGAGTTCCTACCCTCACAGCTTTTAGAGATGAACTATTATCTAGAAAGGTGTGTGAAATAAGCCCTTTCATCCCCAAGTAGTTTTGGTCATTGTGTTTCTCACACATTGGAAATCCTAAATATGACAACTTGGTACTAGCATAGAGGGGATTGCCATGACAGGGCTGACCATGTTTTTTTTTTGGGGGTGGGGTGGGGTGAGGTGGGTGTGGGTGTGTGTGTGTGTGTGTGTGGAGGATTGCAGAAGGACTTTTGAATATTGTGCAAGAAATTCCGCTGAATTTTCAATACTTTGTGAGCTGCTCTGTAGGAGCTTGGTTGTTAAAAATGTTGAGGGTAATTTAGTGGATGGAGGCCTGGCTTGGGAAGGTTCTGAGGGCCATTAGAAGACAGACTGTGAGGACCATTTCTATCTTCCTCCCCATGTTCCTTTGGTTGTGTTATTTCATTGCAGCAATGGAAATGTAACTAACACATCAAGCATTCAGCTCAGTGATGGTATCCTTGCCTCCTATATAGGAATGTATGTGCCATGTTTCCAACACTGGAAGCAAAAAATTTCTTTGACTTGGCTGCCCCAAGTTAATGAGAATTACTTGAATAATTGTATGGTTTTGACCTATTTTTGTTAAAATTCTTAAAAATTCTTCATTTTCACAGAACTATGTTACACTTTGCTTGTGTGCATGGCCATCCAGACCTGGTTGCCCTTCTAATAGAGCAGAATTGTGACATTGATCTCCGCGACAGTGACAACAGCACAGCACTAATTAAGGTAGACAGCACCCAGCAATTTCAGGGTGACACAGATTCAATAGGGATTCTGGGAAGAAAACATGATCTCAGTTAAATGCAAATAATTAGTGAAATCTATTGAATTTTTGTTTTTCTCTTGTTTCCCATCTATTTTTTGATTTAATACCCACAGGCTTCACAGTATGAGCGTGAAGAATGTATGGCCATGTTATTAGAACACGGTGCTGATCCAAATGCTAAGGAGAGTAGTGGGAACACAGCACTGCACTATGCTGTTTGGCATAACAACATGTCAATGGCAGCCAAACTGCTGGCCCATCATGCTGACATCACTATAAGGAATGAGGTACAGAAGACACAGCTTTGATTTACAAATTATTTGCTACATACTTTAAAATATTTCATTGGGATCCTGATGCAGCTTTGACATGAGAATCTCTCAAATGCTAGATGTAATAAATGAATTTTATAAATCTCACAAAATTAAGACTTGTCTAGATGAGTAAGATTTGATGGGAACTCCTTCTTCCCAAGCTTTCCTTCCCTGAAGCACTTTCTCCTCCTTTACTCTCCTGATGAACATTCTAAAGAGAATTATTACCTCCATCTGTGGCAAGTCTGAAGGTCTTTACAATTTCCCTATGGGTACTCTCTTAACTGTAGCTTTTCAGGATTTCATGTTGTCTTATAGTTCTAATGCATGAACAAACATAAATAAGATACCGGGTTTCTATATTACAAGTGCCTAAATTATGAATCTTTCTGTCAGTTTAATCCACATTGTACCCATCTCAGCATGTCAGTTCATTTCTTTTTTTTTTAATTAGGTAATTTCCTCAATTACATTTCCAATGCTATCCAAAAAGTCTCCAATACACTCCCCCCCCCAAGTCCCCCACCCACCCATCCCCACCCCTTGGCACTGGCATTCCCCTGTACTGGGGCATATAAAGTTGGCAAGTCCAATGGGCCTCTCTTTCCAGTGATGGCCTACTAGGCCATCTTTTGATACAAATGCAGCTAGAGACAAGAGCTCTGTGGTTCTGGTTAGTTCATAATAATGATCCACCTATGGGGTTGCAGTTCCCTTTAGCTCCTTGGGTACTTCCTCTAGCTCATCCATTGGGGGCCCTGTGATCCATCCAATAGCTGACTGTGAGCATCCACTTCTGTGTTTGGTAGGCCCCGGCATTTTCTCACAAGAGACAGCTATATCTGGGTCCTTTCAGCAAAATCTTGCTAGTGTATGCAATGGTGTCAGCGTTTGGAAGCTGATTATGGGATGGATCCCTGGATATGGCAGTCTTTAGATGGTCCATCCTTTCTTCACAGCTCCAAACTTTATCTCTGTAACTCTTTCCATGGGTGTTTTGTTCCCAATTCCAAGAAGGGGCACAGTGTCCACACTTTGGTCTTCGTTCTTCTTGAGTTTCATGCGTTTAACAAATTGGATCTTATATCTTGGGTATCCTAAGTTTTTGGGCTAATATCCACTTATCAGTGAGTACATATTGTGTGAGTTCCTTTGTGAATATGTTACCTCACTCAGAATGATGCTCTCCAGATCCATCCATTTGCCTAGGAATTTCATAAATTCATTCCTTTTAATAGCTGAGTAGTACTCCATTGTGTAAATGTACCACATTTTCTGTATCCATTCCTCTGTTGACGGGCATCTGGGTTCTTTCCAGCTTCTGGCTATTATAAATAAGGCTGCTATGAACATAGTGGAGCATGTGTCCTTCTTACCGATTGGAACATCTTCTGGATATATGCCCAGGAGAGGTATTGCTGGATCCTCTGGTAGTATTATGTCCAATTTTCTGAGGAACCGCCAAACTGATTTCCAGAGTGGTTCTACCAGCTTGCAATCCTACCAACAATGAAGGAGGGTTCCTCTTTCTCCACATCCTCGCCAGCATCTGCTGTCACCTGAATTTTTGATCTTAGCCATTCTGACTGGTGTGAGGTGGAATCTCAGGGTTGGTTTGATTTGCATTTCCCTGATGATTAAGGATGTTGAACATTTTTTCAGGTGCTTCTCTGCCACTCGGTATTCCTCAGGTGAGAATTCTTTGTTCAGTTCTAAGCCCCATTTTTTAACGGGGTTATTTGATTTTCTGGAGTCCACCTTCTTGAGTTCCTTATATATATTGGATATTAGTCCCCTATCTGATTTAGGATAGGTAAAGATCCTTTCCCAATCTGTTGGTGGTCTTTTTGTCTTATTGAAGGTGTCTTTTGCCTTGCAGAAGCTTTGCAACTTTATGAGGTCCCATTTATCGATTCTAGATCTTACAGCGCAAGCCTTTGCTGTTCTATTCAGGAATTTTTCCCATGTACCCATATCTTCGAGGCTTTTCCCTACTTTCTCCTCTATAAGTTTCAGTGTCTCTGGTTTTATGTGGAGTTCCTTAATCCACTTAGATTTGACCTTGGTACAAGGAGATAGGAATGGATCAATTTGCATTCTTCTACATGATAACCGCCAGTTGTGCCAGCACCATTTGTTGAAAATGCTGTCTTTTTTCCACTGGATGGTTTTTGCTCCCTTGTCAAAGACCAAGTGACCATAGGTATGTGGGTTGATCTCAGGGTCTTCAATTCTGTTCCATTGGTCTACTTGTCTGTCGTTATACCAGTACCATGCAGTTTTTATCACAATTGCTCTGTAGTACAGCTTTAGGTCAGGCATGGTGATTCCTCCAGAGGTTCTTTTATCCTTGAGAAGAGTTTTTGCTATCCTAGGTTTTTTGTTGTTCCAGATGAATTTGCAGATTGCCCTTTCCAATTCGTTGAAGAATTGAGTTGGAATTTTGATGCGGATTGCATTGAATCTGTAGATTGCTTTTGGTAAGATAGCCATTTTTACAATGTTGATCCTGCCAATCCATGAGCATGGGAGGTTTTTCCATCTTCTGAGATCTTCTTTAATTTCTTTCTTCAGGGACTTGAAGTTCTTGTCATACAGATCTTTCACTTCCTTAGTTAGAGTCACGCCAAGGTATTTTACATTGTTTGTGACTATTGAGAAGGGTGTTGTTTCCCTAATTTCCTTCTCTGCCTGTTTATCCTTTGTGTACAGAAAGGCCATTGACTTGCTTGAGATAATTTTATATCCAGCTACTTCACCGAAGCTATTTATCAGGCTTAGGAGTTCTCTGGTGGAATTTTTAGGGTCACTTATGTATACTATCATATCATCTACAAAAAGCGATATTTTGACTTCTTCTTTTCCGATTTGTATCCCCTTGATCTCCTTTTGTTGTCGAATTGCTCTGGCTAGGACTTCAAGTACAATGTTGAATAGGTAGGGAGAGAGTTGGCAGCCTTGTCTAGTCCCTGATTTTAGTGGGATTGCTTCCAGCTTCTCACCATTTACTTTGATGTTGGCTACTGGTTTGCTGTATATTGCTTTTATCATGGTTAGGTATGGGCCTTGAATTCCTGATCTTTCCACGACTTTTATCATGAATGGGTGTTGGATTTTGTCAAAAGCTTTTTCCTCATCTAACGAGAAGATCATGTGGTTTTTGTCTTTGAGTTTGTTTATATAAAGGATTACATTGATGGATTTTCGTATATTGAACCATCCTTGCATCCCTGGGATGAATCCTACTTGGTCAGGATGGATGATTGTTTTGATGTGTTCTTGAATTCAGTTAGCGAGAACTTTATTGAGGATTTTTGCATCAATATTCATAAGGGAAATTGGTCTGAAGTTCTCTATTTTTGTTGGGTCTTTATATGGTTTTGGTATCAGAGTAATTGTGGCTTCATAGAATGAGTTGGGTAGAGGACCTTCTGATTGTATTTTGTGGAATAGTTTGTGAAGAACTGGGATTAGTTCTTCTTTGAAGGTTTGATAGAACTCTGCACTAAACCCATCTGGTCCTGGGCTTTTCTTGGTTGGGAGACTATTAATGACTGCTTCTATTTCTTTAGGGGATATGGGACTGTTTAGATCATTAACCTGATCTTGATTTAAATTTGGTACCTGGTATCTGTCTAGAAACTTGTCCATTTCATCCAGGATCTCCAGTTTTGTTGAGTATAGCCTTTTGTAGAATGATCTGATGGTGTTTTGGATTTCTTCAGGGTCTGTTGTTATGTCTCCCTTTTCATTTCTGATTTTGTTAATTAGAGTACTTTCCCTATGCCCTCTAGTGAGTCTAGCTAAGGGTTTATCTATCTTGTTGATTTTCTCAAAGAACCAGCTCCTCAATTGGTTGATTCTTTGAATTGTTCTTCTTGTTTCCACTTTGTTGATTTCACCCCTGAGTTTGATTATTTCTTGCAGTCTACTCCTCTTGGGTGAATTTGCTTCCTTTCGTTCTAGAGCTTTTAGGTGTGTTGTCAAGCTGCTAATGTGTGCTCTCTCTAGTTTCTTTTTGGAGGCACTCAGAGCTATGAGATTTCCTCTTAGAAATGCTTTCAGTGTGTCCCATAAGTTTGGGTATGTTGTGGCTTCATTTTCATTAAACTCCAGAAAGTCCTTAATTTCTTTCTTTATTCCTTCTTTGACCAAGGTATCATTGAGAAGAGTGTTGTTTAGTTTCCACGTGTGTGTTGGCTTTCTATTATTTATTTTGTTATTGAAGATCAGTCTTAGTCCATGGTGATCTGATAGGGTGCATGGGACAATTTCAATATTTTTGTATATATTGAGGCTTGTTTTGTGACCAATTATGTGGTCAATTTTGGAGAAGGTACCATGAGGTGCTGAGAAGAAGGTATATCCTTTCGTTTTAGGATAAAATGTTCTGTAGATATCTGTCAGATCCATTTGTTTCATAACCTCTGTTAGTTTCACTGTGTCCCTGTTTAGTTTCTGTTTCCATGATCTGTCCATTGGTGAAAGTGGTGTGTTGAAGTCTCCCACTATTATTGTGTGAGGTGCAATGTGTTCTTTGAGCTTTACTAAAGTATCTTTAATGAATGTGGCTGCCCTTGTATTTGGCGCATAGATATTCAGAATTGATAGTTCCTCTTGGAGGATTTTACCTTTGGTGAAAATGAAGTGCCCTTCCTTGTCTTTTTTGATGACTTTGTGTTGGAAGTCAATCTTATCAGATATTATAATGGCTACTCCAGCTTGTTTCTTCCTACCATTTGCTTGGAAAATTGTTTTCCAGCCTTTCATTCTGAGGTAGTGTCTATCTTTTTCTCTGAGATGAGTTTCCTGTAAGCAGCAAAATGTTGCGTCCTGTTTCTGTAGCCAGCCTGTTAGTCTATGTCTTTTTATTGGGGAGTTGAGTCCATTGATATTAAGAGATATTAGGGAGAAGTAATTGTTGCTTCCTTTTATTTTTGTTGTTAGAGTTGGTGTTCTGTTCTTGTGGCTGTCTTCTTTTAGGTTTGTTGAGGGATTACCTTCTTGCTTTTTCTATGACGTGGTTTCCGTCCTTGTTTTGGTTTTTTTCTGTTATTATCCTTTGGAGTGCTGGATTCATGGAAAGATAATGTGTGAATTTGGTTTTATCGTGGAATACTTTGGTTTCTCCATTTATGTTAATTGAGAGTTTGGCTGGGTATAGTAGCCTGGGCTGGAAATTGTGTTCTCTTAGTTTTTGTATAACATCTGTCCAGGCCCTTCTGGCTTTCATAGTCTCTGGTGAAAAATCCTGTGTAATTCTGATAGGCTTGCCTTTATATGTTACTTGACCTTTTTCCCTTACTGCTTTTAGTATTCTATCTTTATTTAGTGCATTTGTTGTTCTGATTATTATGTGTCGGAAGGAATTTCTTTTCTGGTCCACTCTATTTGGAGTTCTGTAAGCTTCTTGTATGTTCATGGGCATCTCTTTCTTTAGGTTTGGGAAGTTTTCTTCTATAATTTTGTTGAATATATTTGCTGGTCCTTTGAGTTGAAAATCTTCATTCTCATCTACTCCTATTATCTGTAAGTTTGGTCTTCTCATTTTGTCCTGGATTTCCTGGATATTTTGAGTTAGGATCATTTTGGATTTTGTATTTTCTTTGATTGTCGTGCCGATGTTCTCTATGGAGTCTTCTGCACCTGAGATTCTCTCTTCCATCTCTTGTATTCTATAGCTGATGCTCGTATCTATGGTTCCAGATTTCTTTCCTAGGGTTTCTATCTCCAGTGTTGCCTCAATTTGGGTTTTCTTCATTGTTTCTACTTCCCCTTTTAGGTCTTGGATGGTTTTATTCAATTCCATCACCTGTTTGGTCTGGTTTTCCTACAATTCTTTAATGGATTTTTGTGCTTCCTCTTTAATGTCTTCTACCTGTTTAGCAGTGTTCTCCTGCAATTCTTTAATGGATTTTTGTGCTTCCTCTTTAATGTCTTCTACCTGTTTAGCAGTGTTCTCCTGCAATTCTTTAAGGGATTTTTGTGCTTCCTCTTTAATGTCTTCTACCTGTTTACCAGTGTTCTTTTGTATTTCTTTAAGTGTGTTATTAAAGTCCTTCTTGATGTCCTCTACCATCATCGTAAGATATGCTTTTAGAACCGGGTCTAGCTTTTCCGGTGTGTTGGGGTGCCCTGGACTGGGCGAAGTTGGAGTGCTGGGTTCTGATGATGGTGAGTGGTCTTGGTTTCTGTTAGTAAGATTCTTACGTTTACCTTTCGCCATCTGGTAATCTCTGGGATTAGTTGTTATTGTTGTCACTGTTTAAAGATTGGAGCAGACTCTGTGTTCCACTCACCAGAAGTCTCAAAATCCTGTGGCAGGTGTCGTGGGTAGCTGGCAGGTGTCAGCAGACCCTGCGCTCTAGCTACCCCGGTGCTGGTCTGACCGGAAGAGGCTTGTGGCCCTACTCAGGCCGGATTTCTGCCTCCCTAACTAATGCAGTCTCAGGTCCCGGGCGCAATTGGATTGGAGCAGAAGCTGTGTTCCACTCACCAGAAGTCTTAAGATCCTGTGGTGGTTGTTGTGGGTAGCTGGCGAGTGTCAACAGACCCTGCCCCCTAGCTACCCCAGTGCTGGTCTGACCGGAAGAGGCTTGTGGCCCTACTCAGGCCGGATTTCTGCCTCCCCAACCAAAGCAGTCTCAGGTCCCACGCGATTGGACTGGAGCAGAAGCTGTGTTCCACTCACCAGAAGTCTCAAAATCCTGTGGCGGGTGTCATGGGTAGCTGGCGGGTGTCAGCCGACCCTGCGCTCTAGCTACCCAGGTGCTAGTCAGACACGAAGAGGCTTGTGGCCCTACTCAGGCTGGTTTTCTGCTTCCCTAACTAATGCAGTCTCAGGTCCTGCTCGCCATCAGTTCATTTCATAGAGTTCTGACAACACTGGACCTTCAGTTGTAATTAGGTAACTAGAGAGTTGTCCCTTAGTTTATGAGACAGAATTTTACACAATCAAGGTTGGCCTGGAACTTGTTATGTAATGAGGATGACATTGAACTTGTATCTTCCTTCACCTCTGAAGTGATGGCTTTTGAACATTCTCTATCATTCCTGGCCTATGAAAACTCACAGTTGACTTTGATATTCATTTACAACTAAATACTTATCTCAGTGACAATGCAATATAAGTGAAGTAAATACTATTGGAGAAGTTGTCCAGGGCACATTTTCAATTGACTGAATTTTATGCTGATTTTCATTACAGCTTTATTGTAAAGAACTAGACTAAAAAGTCTAATTCCCCACATTTAAATCATAGTTGAAAAGTTTTCAATATTTTTCTTGAGAGATTACTTAACTGCATCTCTAGCACAGGGTTTAATCCTTCATATTTCAAAGAATATTATTTTCCAGAATATGATGTCTAACATAAATGCCATGTTCATTTGTTAGAGAAATAGTATTAACATGCGTACAATAGGTCCAGTATGGAAGAAATACTGTGACATGTGTTATCCTCTCTGCGTGGTGCTTTTTTGGCAAACATTCTCTGCTTCAGTGACTTGGAGCTGACAGCATTTGGGAAGCATTTGCGTTCTCACCAGGCTATGGAAGGAACTGTTTAGACTCTACTAGTGGTATAAGGAACCCATGGCAGACATTTTGATTCAAGTGGTTCACTAAGGCATAGGTTGTGAATTAACTGATACAGGTATCAAATGTACTCTGATGGCTTATGAAGAATGGATCTGTGTGAGAGCACTATGTTTGAGAAGGTCAAGAATGTGGCTCACAGACCCTCAGAGGATGTGAGCTCCACTGTGTCTTCCACATGATTGTCCATTGAGAAATATCAAGTTCTGAGAGTTATAAATTATTATTTTTTATAGGATAGCTTCACACCACTTAAACTGGCTCAATTAAAAAACCATGACAACCTGGCAAAACTTTTAGAAAAGAAGGAAGAAAAGATAGAGAAAGTTGATGAATTAAACAGGTAAAGTTACTAATTCTTTTATCTTTATGTTTTTATGGAATTCTATAGTGTGCACAATCCCTGAAGCCCTGTTGTTGGAATTTCCAATCCTATTACATAGGTATAAAACCCCACGTAATCCAGATATTATAGTTATAAGCTATATGTCTGGATTGGGCAGTTCTGGCACTGTACTAAATTATTCACCAGCTATGAGACCCCTTGCTTCTTGAGGTTTCTCCTGACCAGGGGGTTCTGGTTCATGGTGGCATCTCCTCCTCTCCCTCCATCGTCTCTTCTCCCCTCACCTTCCTCCTCTCCTCCTACCTATCCCACTTCCCACTCTTGAGTCTCCTTTTCTCCCTTTCCTCCTCATTGCCCATCACTGGCTTAGCCTTTTTTTTTAAAGTATAGATTTTGATGTCTATATTCTGATATTTGATTGAAAATGAATAGCTCAAACATTACTTTTAAAAATCTCTCTTTTATATTCATTTCTTTAAAAACTGCTACAGTAAATAAAAGTACATTTTGAAAAGAATTTCTTCTCTTCAGTGACTGTTTGCTTCAAAGATTTTTCTTTTTCTTTGTATGATAGTCAATCCCTAACATTCTCAACACTCATAACTTTGGCAAGTGGGGATTTCCTTAAGATTTTGATCAGCCACAGTGAGTATTAGGACAGCCACAGACAAAACCCAAGTCTATCTTCATGCACAAAAGCACACACGCACACATGTACACACACACACATGCTTGCATGCATGGAGACACTCAATCATGTGCACGCACACACATGCAAGCACACCTGTGCACACAAATGCACACAGACACATGGGTGCACACACAAACACACACACAGACACATACAGACACACACACACACACAAACACACACCCTATTGGTCATTGAGCCTATCTATATTTCAATAACATGTGCATTAATAGGTTGCATTGATAGAGCATTTAATGTGAAAACCACTGGAGAAGCATAGGCTAAAAAAAAAAGAAGAAGAACTCTGGTTCTCCTCCAACTATTTCCACTTCACTGAAGACACATGAGAAGTTTTAGTGTTTTCTAATTTATGTGGACTGGAATTGGTAGGACATATATAGAAAAGCCAAATGCAGTTTGTAATTTCATGTTTTTATAGCCCCTGGAATTCCTCCCAGAAACTAACATATCCATTTATTCTTAAATTTCCTCTATTTTATCTTTCAATTTTTTTCAACTGTTTCATGGGACTCACTGTACATTTTGGAAAAAGTGAAGCCATGAGTTCTTTTCATATGCATGGTTGATTTGAAAATGATGATGGCTAATTCAGTGTTGCAAAACTTAGTTTTGCACCAATGCCAGGGGTGGTTCTCAGACCATTTTCAATTCACCTATCAAAATTATGTGAGTCAGTAACTGGACACCATTGTAGCCTATGGGATGGTGCCTTTTGGAAAAGTTTTATTCTTCCCCTCTGCCATTGGGTAGTCAAGGGTTCTAGGCACCCTCCTGTTTCTGTCTCCCCAGTGCTCAATTTCTAGTGCACACCACAACATCACACTTGGCTTTTTTTTTTTTTTTTTTTTTTTGTGCCCCAAAATTTCTGGAAAATCAAACTCAGGCCCTCACACTTGCAACTTAGGGACTTAACAACTGAACTGTTGTGTCAATCCACATCTTTTTTTATTTTGAAAATAAGAGTGCTTTCTCCCAGTTTCCTCAACATTGAAGAGGCTGAGGCAGGTGAATTGAAAATTTGGGCTTTGAGATACTTTCTAAAAAAAAAAAAAAAAACCAGTTGAAAATGTCAGATTATTAGGTATAGCTTTTACTGAAATGGTATGATAATTTATGGTCATCTTCTATTATTTCATTGAAATCTCCTTGAAGTTGAAATGTAATTTTTCATAATGTAGTATGGAACAAATTATTGTTTCAGAAATTCTAAGTATGAATTCAAAATCTGTTACCTATTCACATGGTCTTTCTATGTTTAATTTTTACAATTATAGAATCTGAAATACGTTGTGTTTGGAATTAAAATAAATATAAAGCAAGTCCAATGCTTAGAACAATTGGCAGTAATTACATAGTAAGGCCTAAGAACAGCTGACCATTTCCATTCTTTTTTTCTTTAAGTTATCCATTTCTTTTTTCTTTTTTTTTTTTTTTTTGGTGTTTATTTCATTTACATTTCCAATGCTGTCTCAAAAGTCCCCCACACGCTCCCCCACCCACTCCCCCACACACCCACTCCCACTTCTTGGCCCTGGCATTCCCTTGTACTGAGGCATATAAACTTTGCAGGACCAATGGGCCTCTCTTTCCACTGATGGCCAACTAGGCCATCTTCTGATTCATATCTAGCTAGAGACACAAGCTGGGGGGGGTACTGTTTAGTTCATATTGTTGTTCCACCTATAGGATTGCAGATCACTTCAGCTCCTTGTGTACCTTCTCTAGGTCCTCCATTGGGGGCCCTGTGATCCATCCTATAGCTGACTGTGAGCATCCACTTCTGTCTTTGCTAGACCCTGGCATAGTCTCACAAGAGATAGCTATATCTGGGTCCTTTCAGCAAAATCTTGCTAGTGTATGCAATGGTGTCAGTGTTTGGAACCTGCTTATGGGATGGATCCCTGGATATGGCAGTCACTAGATGGTCCATCCTTTCGTCTCAGCTCCAAACTTTGTCTCTAATTCCTTCCATGGGTGTTATGTTCCCAATTCTAAGAAGGGGTAAAGTGTCCACACTTTGGTCTTTGTTCTTCTTGACACATATAAGGAGTACAGTAATATTAATAAAGTAGGTTTTACTAAATATGAGACTTATTTTTCGGAGAATGACATTGGAAATGTTGGTCTATTTACCTCTATTAAACAAAGCATCACATATTATGTTTTTCCCCTTATCCTAACGAGCATAATACTGGATTTACATTTATTACTTAAAAATGAATATTATCATCATTATTTTAAATTGTATGCTCATGTTTGCGCTTGTAGTTAAGTGTGCAGATGTGTGGAGGTGGCTGAAGAAGGCACAGGTATTAGATGTCTCTGGAGCTGGAGTTAGAGTTGGTTGTGATCCAAACAGCCACACAGAGTCCTGGCTACTGCACTCAACTCCTCCTGTGCAGAAGCTGTACCTGCTGTTAACTGGAGCTGTGTCTCCAATTGTAATTTCCATCTTTTTATGATTATAGTAGTGGTATAAAATGTATATCAATGTTCCTCTTTTTTTCCAAAGCTTATTTCCTTTGTAGGAAATAAATAACTTTATTTGTAATACCTGGTAAGTTTTATGGATAGGGGAAATAAACTTTTTGTGTGTTTTATTTTACAAATTTAATATTCATCTGAAAGGATATCATTTTTTTGTAGGTCTTCAAAGAAAACTTCTGATGTAAAGGAAGAGGTATGGGAAATTAATTTAAAATCATATTTATTAAGATACAGCATAAAAGTCAAACTAATACATTATAAAGTGAGTTAGAAATATGGGATCCACCCCATAAACAGCCACCAAACCCAGTCACTTAGGCAGATGCCAACAGGAGCCTGCTGACAGGAGCCTGATACAGCTGTTTCCTGTGAGGCTTTGTGAGTGCCTGGCAAATACAGAAATGAATGCTCACAGTCATCCATTAGACAGAGCACAAGGTCCCCAATGAAGGAACCAGAGAAATACCCAGGGAGCTGATGAGGACTGAAGCCCCATAGGAGGAACATCAATATGAACTAACAGTACCGCCAGAACTCCTTGGAACTATACCACCAATCAAAGAAAACCCATGGTGGAACTTGTAGCAGAGTATATCCTAGTCGGTAATCAATGGGAGGAGAGGCCCTTGGTCCTGGGAAGGCTCTAGGCCCCAGAATTGGGGAATGCCAGAACCAGGAATGGGAGTTGGTGGGTTGGGG
This sequence comes from Mus caroli, assembly GCF_978045245.1. Classification (NCBI taxonomy): domain Eukaryota; kingdom Metazoa; phylum Chordata; class Mammalia; order Rodentia; family Muridae; genus Mus; species Mus caroli. The sequence continues at coordinate 169,049,449 of NW_028227257.1, forward strand.
AGAAAGGGAGATGGGAGGGGATCTGGGATTTTCAGAGGTGAAACTAGGAAAGGGGATAACATTTGAAATGTAATTTAGGAAAATATCTAATAAAAAAATTAAAAAAGAAATATAGGAAAAATAAAATAAAAATTAAGATTCTTTTGTTATATTCAAATATTTCTTCCCAAAACATTTGTAAAACTCACCAATAGTAAAGGTGTCTTTCCTGTCAAAATTAGGTCTTTCAGAAGCATCTTGCTTGTTACTTATGTAAAACATGAGTATTTGTCTCTTCTTTATATTTAGTATATGGGGTACACAACATGAAGAATCTGAAATTGCTATTTTTCAATTTGTAGGTCAATGAACAAGGAAATCTTGTGTTTGACAAAGAACAAGGAGATCTTATGTGTGACAAAGAACAAGGAAATCTTATAGTTGACCTTAACAAACTAATATCACCATGTGAGGGAAACTTAGAAGACTGTGAGATGATCAGTTTCGACACTATTCTGCAACTTATTGAACAGCTCAGGAGGCAGAGTAAAGGTAGGGGTTTTGCATGCAGCCTCTGTGTGTGGTATTGATGAGTGTGAATTAGAGTATTGTTCATGACACAGGCATGCTTGATATCAAAGAAAAGGAAACTAGTCACCGCATGCACTGCCACCAAGCCTTCTGAGCTTCATTAAGCAAGCATGACACTCTGACTTTGGGGTTGTTACATTAGATTCATGTGTTACAAAAAATGGAACAGGCCAGCTAGCCAATACAGTAAGCTGGTGGGCTGTGCCTTTTCGTTACTTCTTCATGTGGCTGGAGGATTGAAGCAGCTCTCTGGAGTCACTTTGTTAAAGGATGCTGAATCCCTCCATGATGGCTCTGCCATATGATAGTTTGAGGAGACACTCTAAGACTACAGCTGTTGCTTTATTGGCTCCTCTCTTATACTTGGCTTATGTTAACGTTGTCTTCTATAATCTTTAAAAAATATTTGATTTTTTATTAAGTGTGTGTGTGCATATATGTGTGTTTGTGTATACCTCGGTGTGAGCATCTGTTTGCATGCATAGACTAGAGGAGTAGTTCAGGTGTCCTGCTCTATCATTACCCTGTTTATTCCTTTGAGATGGTATCTCATTGAGGTTGAAGGTAGGTTGGCACACCAGCACTAATAATCTTGTTTGCTGCTCTCAAAGGCTGGGCTTACAGGCACATGTGAGTCATATGTATTTTTGTATAGAGATTTGAAATCAATTTCTCATGCTTGCACAGCAAACACCAGAATACACTGAGCTAGCTTCCTTAAGGTTGATGTATCTAATTTTTATCTGCTCCAATGATTTGCAATATTGTGGGGTGAGGGTGTTAATGTATTTGTATATGTGTGTGTTTGAGTGCACATGCATGTGCGTATGCTGCATATCTGTATGTGTTCCTGTAATGCAACTTCCTCAAGTGCTCTCAATCTCATTTCTTTTTTTTTTTTACAAAACATTTTTCTTTTTTATCGAAAAATATTTTTCATACACTATATTCTGATCAGGCTTCCCCTCTCCAACACTTCCTATGCCCTGCCCACCCTCCTACTCACCCAACCCTGCCCACCCTCCTACTCACCCAACCCTGCCCACCCTCCTACTCACACAACCCTGCCCACCATCCTACTCACACAACCCTGCCCACCATCCTACTCACACAACCCTGCCCACCCTCCTACTCACCCAACTCTGCCCTCCCTCCTACTCACCCAACCCTGCCCACCCTCCTACTCACCCAACCCTGCCCACCCTCCTACTCACCCAACCCTGCCCACCCTCCTACTCACCCAACCCTGCCCACCCTCCTACTCACCCAACTCTGCCCTCCCTCCTACTCACCCAACCCTGCCCACCCTCCTACTCACCCAACCCTGCCCACCCTCCTACTCACCCAACCCTGCCCACCCTCCTACTCAACCAACTCTGCACACCCTCCTACTCACCCAACCCTGCCCACCCTCCTACTCACTCAACCCTGCCCACCCTCCTACTCACTCAACCCTACCCACCCTCCTACTCACACAACCCTGCCCACCCTCCTACTCACACAACCCTGCCCACCCTCCTACTCACTCAACCCTACCCACCCTCCTACTCACCCAACCCTGCCCACCCTCCTACTCACTCAACCCTGCCCACCCTCCTACTCACTCAACCCTACCCACCCTCCTACTCACTCAACCCTGCCCACCCTCCTACTCACTCAACCCTACCCACCCTCCTACTCACACAACCCTGCCCACCCTCCTACTCACACAACCCTGCCCACCCTCCTACTCACCCAACCCTGCCCACCCTCCTACTCAACCAACTCGAAATATTTTGTCTCTTTCTTAAAAAAAAAAAAAAAAGCTAACTCAAGAAAGAAACACACAATACACAAATATAAAACCTATAAAAACACAAAAATAAGAAACCATTTTACAAAAAAAAAAAAAAATTGAGTTTGCTTTGTGTTGGCCAGCTACTCCTAGCATGAGATCGTCCTTCTAGTGTGGTGAATATATCCCATGAGACTATTGGAGAAAGTTGATTTTTCCTTTGCAAGCATCAGATGCAGATAGCTTCTTGACAGGAGGAGCCTTTGCCCACTTTCCTCTCTTAGCACTGGGACTTGAATTCATGCAAGCCCTGTGTGTACTGCCACCGTCTCTGTGAGTTCACACGTGTGACAGTCCTGCTGTGTTTGGGAAACAATGTTTCCTTGGAGTTCCCTCTGGTTTACACTTTTTCCACCTCCTCTTCCTCTGTGTCCCAGACCTGTGGGGAGGGTCTGATGAAGGCATGCCACTTAGTACTGAGTGCAACACATTCTCAAGCAGGCAGCACAGTCTCTTCTATGTAAGGCATTTAGGGGCACTGTTCTGTGCCCCTCTGGGTGATTTGAAGATTAAAGGACTTTTTTTTTCCTTTTTTATATTAGGTATTTTCCTCATTTACATTTACAATGCTATCCCAAAGGTCTCCCATACCCCCCACTCCCCTACCCCCCCCACTCGAACTTTTTGGCCCTGGCTTTCCCCTTTACTGGGGTATATAAAGGTTGCAAGTCCAATGGGCCTCTCTTTCCAGTGATGGCCGAGTAGGCCATCTTTTGATACATATGCAGCTAGAGTCAAGAGCTCTGGGGTATTTGTTAGTTCATAATGTTGTTTCACCTATAGGGTTGCAGATCCCTTTAGCTCCTTGGGTACTTTCTCTAGCTCCTCCATTGGGGACCCTGTGATCCATCCAATAGCTGACTGTGAATATCCACTTATGTGTTTGCTAGGCCCCCGCATAGTCTCACAAGAGACAGCTATATCAGGGTCCTTTCAGCAAAATCTTGCAAATATATGCAATGGTGTCAGCGTTTGGAGACTGATTATGGGATGGATCCCCGGATATGGCAGTCTCTAGATGGTCCATCCTTATGTCTCAGCTCCAAATTTCGTCTCTGTAACTCCTTCCATGGGTGTTTTGTTCCCAATTCTAAGAAGGGGCAAAGTGTCCACACTTTGGTCTTTGTTCTTCTTGAGTTTCATGTGTTTTGCAAATTGTAACTTATATCTTGCATATTCTAAGTTTCTGGGCTAATATCCACTTATCAGTGAGTACATATCATTTGAGATCTTTTGTGATTGGGTTACCTCAGTCAGGATAATGTTCTCCAGGTCCAACCATTTGCCTAGGAATTTCATAAATTCATTCTTTTTAATAGCTGAGTAGTACTCCATTGTATAAATGTACCACATTTTCTGTATCCATTCCTCTGTTGAGGGGCATCTGGGTTCTTTCCACCTTCTGGCTATTATAAATAAGGCTGCTATGAACATAGTGCAGGATGTGTCCTTCTTACTGGTTGGGACATCTTCTGGATATATGCCCAGGAGAGGTATTGCTGGATCTTCTGGTAGTACCATGTCCAATTTTCTGAGAAACATCCAGACTGATTTCCAGAGTGGTTGTACAAGCTTGCAATCCCACCAACAATGGAGGAGTGTTCCTCTTTCTCCACATACTGGCCAGCATCTGCTGTCACCTGAATTTTTGATCTTAGCCATTCTGACTGGTGTGAAGTGGAAACTCAGGGTTGTTTTGATTTGCATTTCCCTGATGATTAAGGATGATGAACATTTTTCAGGTGTTTCTCAGCCATTCCGTATTCCTCAGGTGAGAATTCTTTGTTTAGCTCTGAGTCCCATTTTTTAATGGGGTTATTTGATTTTATGGAGTCCACCTTCTTGAGTTCTTTATATATTTTGGATATTATTCCTCTATCTGATTTAGGATAGGAAAAGACCCTTTCCGAATCCGTTGGTGGCCTTTTTACTTATTGACGGTGTCTTTTCCCTTACAGAAGCTTTGCAGTTTCATTAGGTCCCATTTGTCAATTCTCGATCTTACAGCACAAGCCATTGATTGCTGTTCTATTCAGGAATATTTTCCCCTGTGACAACATCTTCAAGGCTTTTTCCCACTTTCTCCTGTATAAGTTTCAGTGTCTCTGGTTTTATGTGGAGCTCCTTGATCCACTTAGTTTTGACCTTAGTACAAGGAGATAGGAATGCATCATTTCACATTCTTCTACATGATAACCACCAGTTGTGCCAGCACCATTTGTTGAAAATGCTGTCTTTTTTTCACTGGATGGTTTTATCTCCCTTATTGAACATCAAGTGACCATAGGTGTGTGGGTTTATTTCTGGGTATTCAATTCTATTCCATTTGTCTACATCCCAGTACCATGCTGTTTTTATCACAATTGTTCTGTAGTAAAGCTTTAGGTCAGGTATGGTAATTCCACTAGAGGTTCTATTATCCTTGAGAAGAGTTTTTGCTATCCTTGGTTATCATTTGAGTGTGTAATATTTGTTTTATTTCTTTCTTCTTTCTCCATTACATCCTATCCATTTCTTCTGAATTCTATATATGCATTTTATATTGCTTATAGACAGCTTGATCCTCCCTTTGTTGTTTGTATATTCATTAGGTAAGCCACAGCAAATGTTATCCTTTCTATACCTTGGATGTGCCCAGTGTATTGCCTATTCTCCATTACTAAAGCATGACATTGCTTTTTGCTAACTATGGTTCTGTGAATTATTCCTGGTTCAGTTTGGCATATGGGAAGACCTGCCCTCTTCCTGGCACTGTGAGGACACCCGATGGTCTCCTTTAATTGTGTGAGACACTGAGTGTCTAATCCCCAGAATATTTCCTGGAGTACTCATGTTGTTGTGTGCTCTGTAGTATGTTCACAATGGCCTAGTGAGATGCCCAGAGCATCGTCTCTTCTTTGTGTCTTTTTTCCAGACTTCTGACCTGTGATTTTTGGCTGCCTTATTCACCAGCTCAGCTCCAGGAGTCTGGCGGAGTCAGAACAGCTTTGTCCTCATTCTGTTCTAACCTAGTCTGAACTATCTCATAGCATAGAGATAGAGAATTGGAGTAATATCATCTAACTATTTTAGTGTTTATTAGCTAACAATTTCTGACATGTCTAAAGTATGTAATCTTCAGTTTTTAAAACACATTTTTTTTCCTGATTTGTGTTGTTTGAGGTAGGAATCAAAATCAGCACCTTTTACTTGACCTTGGGTGGAATTGGAGGGCAGTTGCATCTGGGCACTTGCTGTAGATCACTGGCAATGTGCCTCCTCACACTCTGACCAGCTATTTCTTGTTCTCACTTCATGCCTATTCCTCTCTTCCATTAGGACATATTCCTGCATGCCTATTTGACGTTAAAACTGTGTTTGATTTCAGTATCATCAGAGTCTGTAATGTTTGTGTTTATGTCTTTCTTCTCTTCTCTATTTGGTTTTAGGCAAAATACTTTAACTGTCTTCTCTTTTTATCTGTAGATTGTACCATGTATTCCACTGTGTCCTCAGTATACCTTTCTGCATTGCACCATATGTTTATGTGAAACTCTATTCTGTTTTATTCATGAAAAGTGCTGCAGTACTTAAATTGTGCTTTTTATCCAATACAGATTCTGGCAGCCTAGTGCAAGTCTGGTTTACAGTTTGTTCATATAAAAAATCAATGGAAATTAAAAAACATAATTGTGAACAAATCACAGAAGAAAATGAAAGTTTACAAAATTCTATTATTGCAGTACAAAAAGAAAGTACTCAAATTGAGTTTCAAAAGATTATGTTGGGAGCAGAGATATGCAATATGAGGTATGATGCTCCAATTTTTGAGAAATATTTTAACTGTTTACATTAGAGGATAAATAGAACATTCGTAGTTTTTCACTAACTTTTTAAGTGCTCTGTAGAGGAAAAAACTTTTCAGATTTGGGTTTTATTATATTACTTTTGATAGATATCCTTATATAGTCTAGGAAGCCATGAATTTGTGATCTTCTGGACTCAGTTGGTTGATTTTTGGGGTGACTGTCTGGGTGCCTCTGTGGATAAATGAGATAATTGTTAGCCTTGTGGAATGTGAAAATAATGCAATTAACAAATATCATAATTATGACTATTTTCCATAATTATATATGTATATATCCTTTGAAATCATACTTTTGATATCTACAGAGAAATTTCATTTTTATGAGACAATAATTAAAGTATTGAAATGTATTTTACAATTATGCTGCAAAGAATACACTTTCTTAAAAGCTTCAATAAATATTGAATTATTGAATACACATTTGAATAAGTTCTTTAAAATTGATTCATTTAGCTAAAGGATATAAATCATATTAAAGGACTTCACTGATATAATTGCTCCAAACAAAATTTATATTAGTTTAAAATTCCACTGATAGAATATGAAATGATAGTTTTCTTAATCCAGAAAAATTCATTTAGTATTATGCTGCTTTGTAATGAACCTAGAATTTTAAATAAAATAGTAAGATATCCCTCTTTCACAGAGATAAGCTTAGATATTATTTCATACTGACATGAGCAAAGTAAAACATGATTTTCTAAATAGATTATTCAACATTAAGTCATAGGAAAATTTAAATTTGAGAGACATTTGATACTTTGTAATTAATTACTGGATTTATCAAGGAATTTTAAGGCTATGTAAAATTATATGATAATTGACAGAGTAATTCTGAAAAAAATAGAAATAAAAAAATTGTGAGAATGCATTGGAAATGGGCTATATGATTTTGGTTTCTAATGTGCAAAATGCTTGAAAAATACTTCAATGTGCTTTATTACTTTGTGAATCATTTTGGTGGATAATTATATGAAGTTTAAAGTCTACTTTTATAAAATGCATAAACTTGTGTGAACAGAATAACTTTAAAACTAATATTTTTATTAATTCCTTGGCATTTTTAGATAACTTATTTTAATTATTCATTCTCTACACCACTGGTACTTCTCAACCTGTGGGATGTGACCCCTTTAGGGGTTAAATGACCCTTTTAGATGGGTCATCTAAGACCATTAGAAAATATTTACATAACTAAACACACAATACATAGAAATACATAAATTACAATACACAAAATAGTAAAATTACAATCATGAAGTAGAAATAAATGTAATTTTATAGCCTGGGGTCCCCACCATATGAGGAACTATATTAAAGGGTCACAAGATTAGGAAGTTTACAATTTAGGACCTGCCCTAGTCAGAGATCCATGCTCCTTCCAGTTTGCACCTGTTCTCTGAGCAGAACCTGTACACTGGATCCCCACCCAGTCAGCCCCACCCAGATGCAGCTTAACCCCCAGGAGTTCTGACACATCCAGGATCATTAAATCACAGGATCACAGGCTTCCAGGAGGGACAGGTTCCAGTCAGAGACAGTGAGGCCAGTTAACACCAAAGATAACCATATGGTCAGAGGCAAGCAGAAGAACGTATGCAACAGAAATCAATACTACTTGGCAAAATCAGAACTCAGTCCTCCCACCACAGCAAGCCATGGATACCCCAACACATCTGATAATCAATATTCAGATGTAAATTCTCATCCCATGTAGATGATAGAGAACTTTAAGTCCATAAATTACTCCCTTAAAAGAATATAAGAGAACACAGGTAAACAAGTAGAAGCCCTTAAAGAGGAAACACATTAATCCCTTAAACAAATACAGAAAAACACAATCAAATAGGTGAAGGAACTGAACTAAACTGCCTTACACTTTGAGGTACTACAGTTATAAGTATTTCCCACCATGGATGTTAAAATAATACTGCATGAGAACTGACTTTAATTGACTAAGGAATATTGATTCCACAGTATCCTATTTTCACATCAGTGCTTGTGATACTTCCCATGGTCTTATCCATTACCTCCTGCTTAAGCTGAGAGATCCTGAATGTACTGTGTTACATGATTATTCCAGCAAAGCAGTAAAGACCATAACCCATACGTTTTTACAAATGTACAAAATGGCTTGCTCAATGGAATCTGTGAACATTCATGATGTAGTGTGGTGTGTTCAGGGCCTCATGCTTCTCATATGCTGTCATGACTCACTTTCAAGTCATATAATAAATGACTCAGTGCAATGTATGTAAACTCACTGTCACACTACCTAAAAGATGATCAGTTGCAATCATATTAATGGACACAAGAGTTATTGTTTGTAGCTCACACAGTGATGGGTAGTCTTCAAAGGATTTCCATTTGAAGTTGCTAATTTGAGTTAGAAACTTCATGTCCATTGCTCAGACAAAACAGTCAACACCACAAATATTACCTTGTCTGAGCCACAGTACATAATGTATGTTTAAATCATAGTGAGGTGGATATATATAAACAAAAGTCATTATAGGGGATTTTCCTGCTTAAAACTTTGCAAATTTATCCAAGGACTGTGCAGTAGTCCTTGACTATGGGTCCTTAAATATCACTGAAATTACACAGATAATGTGACATTAGGCATTGTGGACATTCCTACTAGTTGCTGAATGATATTATAGGTATACTATAATTTACATAGCCACAGCAACATGCAAAAAAAAATTCCTGGCTGTGTTCTAATTTAACATCAGCACAATGTGTGGGGAAGACATCTTGATCCAGAATGTAAAAAAAGTTAATTTTTCTGGCTCTTTACAAAGGTTCATTGGGGTTCATAGGGTGTGAGACATTCTGCCTATCATGTTGGACAAGTCAATGGAATAGGTCTAGGGGTAAAACTGCAAAACATTAAAACATGGTGCCTATTTGAGATTCAAACTGTAACCCTCTGCTTCTGACCCCCACAGGCCAGAGGCCATCTCAGAATGTATAATTTACTTAGTCTAAGTTCAAAGCCAGATAATCTTAATAGTTTCCATATTATTCATATTTCATCCATAGTTTACCCTTGAACCTCAAGTCCAATTCCTAGTTTATAAAACTTCAAAAAATTTGAAAATTACATAGGTTTTCATGTCTATTACCTAACATATACCAAAAGATAATAATAGAGAAATATTAATGAATGTTATACCAAGTGCAGATTGAAACCCAGCAGGACAAACGTAAGAAACACATGCTCCATATACACAGTCTAGGGTACCACCTACGCTCCACCAGGACTGGGCAGGCCTGCCTCTGCAGTGCCTTGTAGCACATGTGGTCTGACTCTTGGGACAGTTCCACTTATTTGCTGATATTTCTCTCACTTAAAATCTCCTATTCCTGACACCTGCATCATCCTATCACTTCTTAGTGTCTGACAACTTAGGATTCACCTACACTGCTTAACACACAAACCACTCAGATGTCCTCTATCTGAACTCTAACAGCTAGCTACACATGGCCTTGCCTTACTGGCTTTTCTCTGCAATATGACTTCATCCCACCACTGCCATGTTACGCTTGTATTTTGACATACACTGCAAGACCATCACCAGAATGGTTACTACGAAGTGATTTTTGCAGCTCAAGTACTGCCCAGGCCTGTGGTCACAGGGCAGCCATACCTCCAGACTCACTTCCCTATCTGGCTTTTTGTAGCAAAGTGTCACAGAGGATTTCTCATGGTGCCCTTGAGAGTCACTGCTATCCTAAAGAATGCATTGGCACTTTGTTTTACTTTTAGGCTTGGACTTTTGAAGGTTGGCCTTGTCTCAAAGGCAGCAGTCTTAATGCAAACTGTTCTAACCTGTTCTCAGTGTGGCTGGGCCTTTTACCTGGTTCACCATCTTGTATAAACACCAGGATGACACGCCATTTTTTACTAAACTGCACACTTTTGACCCACTTGTTCTCCCTTTTTACTTTCGAATATCACTGTAAGCAAAGCTAAAACCATGAGCACTAACAATGTGATAGCCTGAACTCTAATGATTTTTGGAATATTTCCTCTACTAAATAAACTGATTGACTACTTTTAAACTCCAGGACAGAATCTAATGTGTATGGCCTCGGGCCCACGCTATAGAAGAGTACTTTATTCTACCTGAACGCTCATGATCTGCACTGTTGTAAATGAGTTCTTGTCTTATGAACTCATGCAAGAGTGGTTCATTAGTCCAGCCTTATTTTGAGCCAACTGTAAACCACAGCTCCCAGGTTTTCCAAATGCTCACAAATCAAGTCTCCAAGTCTAAGAGAAGCACATGGGCACTTTCATCACAGAAGAGATGATGTGGCACCAACTTCCTTTTTAATCACTTTCCTCACTACTGAGGTAATGGCTCAGAAGTCAGCGTGATAGAATAAATGATACTGGCTCAGCATTTCAGAGAACCTCTGGTCTATCTGTCAGGAAAGATCAGATGGCAGCCTTCTGTCTTTGGCAGCAGAACCACTGGGCACTGACTATATTGCGTGAGGTATTTTATGAACACACAGACTTTGCATCAAGAGCTTGGGATATGAGAGTCACTCACAGAGGTCTATAATGAAATCACTGTGCTGAATAGCTCTATTGTTTATAAGAAAGCAATGAAGAAAGAGAAATTGCATCATTCATAGTAATTACATACTTTGGAAATCAGGAAAAAATTCTAGTCTTAGTTACTTAAAGTTCAAAGTTTAAATTGGTGGATGGTTCTCACTCAATGTGTGTATGCTTTGTATGCATGAAAGTTTAATACCCACTAAGACAAAAACAAAAACTGTGCATATCTTCAAATTATTGCTAACGTTTATACAGATAAAGGGGCACACAAAAAGTGATACAGTTTCCAAATCACTATCTTTCAAAATTTCAGAATTTGTGTAATCTTTCACATGTTTTTTCAGAAACTCATTTGGTATTTTCTAATGTGGCCAGTTATGCACAATCATTCTAAAACATTTTTTAGGCTCACAGCTGAAAATTCAGACCTAGAAGCTGCACAACAACGCCAAGCAAAAGAGAATGAACAGCTTCCAAGAACCCCGGTAAGTGCACACTTGTGAAGTCCATTTTGTATTAATTCTGTGAGACTCAAAAGAAATTTTCCTGTGTCCAGCAGTGCCATATAACCACACTTTAGGAGATACAAATATTCTCCCTGTTCAAACATTTGATGTGTTCATATTGTTACTATTTGTTAGGAGTCATTAAGTATCAGTTAAATTCTCTGTCCATGTAGCAGTGCATTAGTAGTAGGTTCTCCACTAAGGATATCATCCATTTAGTCACAGGTTCTGGGCTCAGAAAAAGGTTCCAGGTTTGGGTGTGACATATAGAATGGGCCTTACATCCAATTAGAAAATGGTCAATTATTTTCAGGATATTCAAGAGTCTTATTTACCACCAGTTATGTCCTGCAATGCTAGTCAGTTGTAAGCAGCAGGGTTCACATCTGTGTTAGATTGCTGATTTCTTTTCTCCTCTAGCAGTATGCATTGCAGCTCCCTAGCACTATGAAGGCTAGATAGCTAGTGGGAACAATGGTTCCAGGTTATATTATTGATTTCAACATGTTATATTTCAACATGTAGGGTGACTTTTTTTTCATTCTTTTTATACACGGGTCTATGTATGTACCTTAGGAAGCTTCTATAGTATCAGGCTACCATACGACATTTTTGGAAGGTTTTAGTATTTGTTCTCCCTCTCTTTTTTAGTAATTAGTTTATTTATTCACATTTCAAATGTTATCCCCCTTCTTGGGACCCCCTCCACGAGCACCCCACTTCTGTATCCTCCCCTGTGCCTCTAAAAGTGTGCTCCCCCACCCACTCATTCATTCCTACTTCACCCTTCTTGCATCCCACTTCTCTAGGGCATCAAGCATCCACAGGAACAAGCCCATACCCTCACTATGAGGCCAGACAAGGCAATTCTGTAGCAGGGGCCATGGACTAGCCCTTGTATGCTCTTTGGTTGGTGGCTTAGTTCTTGGGAGCTCTGAGGTGTGCAATTAGTTGATAGTGATGTACATCCTATGGGGTTGCAATCCCCTTCAGCTTCTTCAGTCCTTCCCCTAATTCTTCCCATAGGGGACCCCAGGCTCAAGGCAATGGGTGTAAATATATGCATCTGTCTCAGTCAGATGCTAGTAGAGCATCTCAGAGTACACCTATGCCAGACTGCATGCACATCTTGTCATTATCAATACTGTTAGGGTTTGGTATCTGTGTATGAGATGGATGTAAAGTTGGGACTAAATCTGGATAGCCTTTCCTTCAGTCTCTGCTCCAGTTTTGTCTCTGCATTTTCTTTAGACAGGAACAATTCTGGGACAAAATTTTTGAGATGTGTGGATTGCCAAATCCCTCAGCTCAGGAACATGTCTATCTACTTGATGTGGTCTCTTCAGGTTCCATTTCCCCACTGATGGTCATTTTGACTAAAGACATCCCCATCATGTTCTGGGACCCTCTCACATCCCTGGTGCCTCTGATTTTCTATGAGAAATGAAAGAGAAAGGAGACAAGCATAGAGAGACTTGAGATAAGAAGTCAAGGCTAGTAGTGTGGATTGACTTGAAGCTCACATTTGCAGTCACTCAGTGCCAATTGTGAACAGGATACCCAAGTGGTGCTTAGTCTGCCAGAGAAAGGGATGGCTTCTGAGCTCACCAGCAGGTGCTATTAGGGGTGAGTTAGATTAGAACATGTCTTGTTGAATTGGATAAGGTCCCAAGAAGAGAGTAGGCAAAACCACTTTTTGCATGTCTTAAGGTTTCTATTGCGGGAACAGACACTATGACCATGGCAACACTTATAAAGGACAAAAGTTCTTTGGGACTATCTTACAGGTTCAGAGGTTCAGTCCAATACCAAGGCATGAAGCATGGTAGTGTTTAGGCAGGCATTTTGCTAAAGAAGGAGCTGAGAGTTCTCCATCTTGATCCAAAATCTGTCAGAAGACTGGCATCATCAGGGAGCTAGGAGAAAGCTATTTTCAGAAATGGGTGAAGCTTCAAAGCCCACTGCCACAGTGAGTCACTTCCTCCAACAAGGCCAATCTACTCCCAATAGGTCTTGCCTCTTAAGAGTGCCTCTCCCCAAGAAACAAGCATCTCCCAACCCCTACACTGTGAGTAAAGAAGATCCTCCCCAAAGTTCCTGGCAATGTCAGGGCTAGGGTGCTTTTGTGATGAGAAACGAGGGCTTGACCAGACCAGCAGAACCAGTTGGCACTCCAAGAGGGTCATAGGGTCTTTATCTCCAAGTAGCATAGGGATGGGAGTATGAATATTCTTTCTGCTGAGGAAGAGCAACTATCCATGTGTGTCTACAGATGATGGGAAAGGTAAGAACACAGCAAAACCAGGAGATGAGTTCTGCCAAGTGAGTGCCATAAGTCCTGGGAGGTTGAGGGTTGAAAGTGTGAGATCTCTGCTTATGATGTTTAGAGGCATTGAGTACTTCAGTATTGAGGGTAATGGTCTTGGAGACTTAGTAGGGTTGGGATAGCCAAGGAAGGAGCAATAATTAGGACCATTAATTATAATAGCAACAATGGTAAAGGTGGTCCTGAAGAAATAGGAGGGTTAGTGTACCCAAAGGAAGTAGGAGGGTTAGTGTACACAAAGGAAGATAGAATTCAGGCTCCTACTGGTCATGGAATAACTCTGCCAGTGACTCACAAGCTCTTTCCAGGGAATGACACTCACAGGTTAGAGTGGGGAGTGGAGTTTTTGCCTGGGAAGAACTATGGAGTCCTGGAACCACAGGTTAGAGTTCAAAGTGGGTGTGTGGACTCTGTTTGTGCAACTGGAATATGGTAATAGGATGGAATGTTACTGTGGCAAGCAAGGAAGATGGACACTTCTAATAGCAGAACCCTGGTGAGTCTTGAGGGAGAGAGGGTTAGAGTGTGAAGAGAGGGGGACTTCAACCTGGGAGGTGCTGTCAGAATCCTAGAATTAAGGTGTATAGTAGAGAATAGAGAAACATGGTGCCCTTTACTGAGGAAGAGCCAGAGGAAGAGTCCCAGAAAGAGGGCTACATTAGTGAGCTAGGAAAAAAACTTGCTGTGTTTAACAAACAAAAATTGTAAATTTATATTTCAGAAGATGTCATAATGAAAATCTCATATATCTGAGCTCTTCTGTAAAAGGTTATTACTGGGGGCCAAAGAGATGACTCAGTGTGTAAGAGCACTTGCTGCTCTTACACAAAACCTGGGTTCAGGTACCAGCATCCACACAGCACCGCCCAGTTTTTTGGAACTCCAGCTCTTTTGGGATCTGGTAACCTCTTCTCCTCAGGTCTGGCATTAGCTAGACCTGAGCCTACAGAACTACATCTTGCAAAACACCCATACACATAAGACAGTTGTAAAAACAATTATTTTGAAATCTCTATTCATAGGTATCAATTTCATAAAATATTTTCTAAAATTGTCTAAGCATATTATGCATGGTAAGTAATATTTCTAAGAAAGAAAAGTGGATCTCTACATTTAAATTTTTATTCATATATATTTTCCAAGTCTGAAGAGTTGTACCATTCATTGACACAGATTTTGGATGAAATGAAAAGGAAAACTATTGAACTAGACAAAGAAATAGCCAGGTAAGACATTCATTTGCCAAAGCACTCACCCATGATTAAAGAGTGATTTTACCAAAACCTAAATATAAATTTCTATCATATCTGCATGATTATAATAAAACAAGCAGATCTATTTTAAAATTCATATAAGAAACTGATAACATTAATTCAAATTTTGGAAGGCAAATATTATTTACTCATATCTGTGATGATTTTTACCACAATAAGTGACAGTGAAAGTGCTCTCTAATGTCAACTGTAATCTTCCTAATGTATTTTGGATTTGTATTTTGAAATATGTCTTTGTTCTTTCATTCTATATTTCAGCACATTAATACCTATATCTTGTTTGTGTGCTTATTATAAAAGATCAAAATTTACATGGGCAAATTGGGTTTTCTTTCACATTTAAATAGTCATGATATTTTATTCAGATAGACTCATGAAAAATATACTAATTTTCCATGTTCATAATCCAAATATGCATGAAATATAAACATGGTTCAACCTGATGAAGCTAAGGTAAAAACTTTAAGAAATATACATTTAGGTTTATATAAACTAAGTAACATACATGTGACTTATCTTCTATATAGGAATAGTTCCATGGTATCCAACAGAGCTCAAAATCCACAAGTATTAAATTTTCATGTAAAACAACTAACCTGTATCTTTTTTTATTTAAGATATCTATAAATTATACGTAATCACTAATTGTCCTGGTTGGTTTTGTAAATTTGACATAAACCAGACATACCTGAGAAAGGAGAATCACAATTGAGAAAATGCCTTTATGAAGATTTGCCTATAGAGAAGCTTGTGCAGATATTTTCTTCATTACTGTTGAGTGTGGGGTAATCAGATCATTGCAGATAGGTTCCACCACTGGCAGGTGATCCTGCGGTATAAGAGAAATCAGGTCACACAAAATATGAGCAGCAATCCCATAAGCAGCTTTCCTTTCTGGCCTCTGTGCTGCCTAGTCTTATGTCTAATTGACACAAGTTATAGTCATCTAAGAGAAGGGAGCCTCAACTGAGAATGACTCCAGAAGATCTAGTTGTAGGTAAGCTTGTAGGACATTTTTATAGTTAGTGATGGAAGTGGGAAGGCCTAGCTCCTTGTGGGTAGGGCTACTTCTGGGTCAGTGGTCCTGGGTTCTATTAGAATTCAGGCTGAACAAGCCAGTATGCAGCACCCTTCCATGGCCTCTGCACAAGTCCCTACCCCCAGGTTCCTGCTCAGCTTGAGTTTCTGTCCTGACTTCCTTCAATGATGAACAGTGATTTGGAAGTATAAAGTAGATTAACCCTTACCTTCCAAGATGTTTCAGTTCTGGTGTTTCATCACAGCAATAAGAGCCCTAACTGGATAACTAATATATCGCTCAATGACTATTATGCTCTGTTATTTTCGGAACATTGTCAAATGCCTGTTCATTCTTAGCACAGGAGAAGTCTTAGTTTACATCTTTTGGAGGTCCTGAATACAGAATCCACAGACATAGAGCAGATCTCTCTCTCTCTCTCTCTCTCTCTCTCTCTCTCTCTCTCTCTCTCTCTCTCCCTCCCTCAAGCCCTCTCTCTCTCCCTCCCTCAAGTCCTCTCTGTCTCCCTCCCTCTCTCTCTCCCTCCCTCCTTGCCCCTTTCTCTCCCTCTTCCTCTCTTGCTCCCTCCCTCCCTCCCTCCCTCCCCGTCTATGAATGAATATACAGAATGATAAATAACATGAAAAACTTTGGACTTGTATTTCTATTACCTGAAAAAAAATACAAAATTTCTCATAACTTTTGAGTCTCCTAAATAGCAGGCTCCTTTTGTTTTTATTTTAATTTTGATTTCTCTGAAGTATAACTAATAATTTCCTGTGATTTAACATTATGCATACAATATTGTGTCTTCTGCATTTTGTGAAAACTGTACTAAGAAAACTCCACTATCTGGTCTCTAGATTTCTTCTTAAAAACTTGTATTAGTTACTCACCTGGTGCTAAGATAAAATACAATGACCAAAGACAACTTCAGGAATAAACGGTGTATATTTCCAGAGGGACAGAGTCCACAATAGCTAGGAAAGCAGAGCATGACTTCAGAAAGAGGAGGCTGGCTGACCACAGTTCCATACATTCATAGCAGGTAGACAGAGAAAGGGACTAGGATGTGGGGTAAGTGTATAAATCATGCCCTCCTCGATGGTCTACTTCCTTCAAAAAGCCTCTGCCTCCTGAAGTTTCTGCAACCTGACTAAGCAGCACCAGTAACTGGAGCCCAAGTGTTCAAACACTTCTTCAAACTACCATAGATATTTTCAAGTCTTTCCTGTATTTCTAGATTTGACCACCTATATCTTAAAGCACTGCCTGGACTCTCTTCTTTCCCCAGTTATCCCTAAAAGACATTTTTTTGTCATCATTCTAAATTTTAATTTGTTTATTGGAACTTAACCAAGGTGCTTACATACTTGGTTCCACTATGTGGAATGCATTGTTTTTATTTATATGTGTTTGTGTGTCTTGGATGTATGTATTCATTTGTGTGTATGTGTGATCTGAGCCTCCTCCCCATCCAGCATTAGACAAGAAAATGTTCGTGCAGTCATGTCTACATAAAGGTATGATAGATACATTTTCTCAGTAAAGTTTCGCTCTTGTCAAATGAAACTTGCTTCTGTCAACTTGATAAAAGTGAACAGCACCAACAAAAACAAAACAAGACAACAACAAAATTAACCAACAGAATATTGGTATCTAATTTCAGTTCCTAGCATTCACCTTCAAGTAGCATCTAACTGCCTATAACTCAGCTTCTGAAATTTCAGTGTTTCTGACCAATGAGGCCACTTGCATTCCCGCGAACATATTTACACACAGACGCACACATACACAGTCAAATCAAAAAGAAAATAATAAGTAAATGATTAATTTGATATATGAAAATATAATACATGATATTTATTACAATTCTACTTATGATTCCTATATTAATACTTTATTTACCCTTTATATTTCTACATTTTTATTTTAAAATTCAGGTTTCAATCTCATAATATTTTAAAGTAGTCACAGAATCATATTTATGAGAATGGTTCATAAACATAAATTTTTCTTTCATATGATAAAACATATTACCTACATAAAATATAGTAAATGTTTATAATTTAAAAATTCCAGTTATTAGCCAGGCATATTCTCATATCTATAATCCAAACACTTGTGAAGTAGTCTGGAGGATCGAGTGTTCAAAAACAGATTGCCTCAAAAAACAATACAAATACACATGAACACAGACACATACAATAATAATAATACCTTACTTGTTTTACATATTTTTCAAGGTTTGAGAATCTGTGCACAATGATGGAGGAAGACTCAGATGCACATAAAAATGGAGAGTTTTCAGATTCCAGAGCTTCAAGTACAACTCTCTGTGAAAATATGGTGTTTAAACTAAGAGAGGAGGTACATTTAAATTAATTTGGGATAAAAAAATCATCTAATTTAGTACAATGTAAATATAAAGAGTTTGGAAATTTTTGAAAACTTGAGGTCATATTAAAAAAAACAACTGTCCCTTTAGATTGAAAATGTGTCCTATTTGTGTCTTAAAATTTCTATGCTGTTCTAAACCCATTTGGTATGCATGCTCCTGCCCAAACTTGAGTCACAGGAACCAAGTTCCAGACTCTATAAGTCCAGAAACAACAATTTTTGTGCATATTCCTCCTTCTATTGAAAAAATATGGTTCAGTCTGGATTTTATTGATCATGACTCATGAAATAATTTTTAAACTCATATGAAGACATCATTGTGTATACCTCTAAATTTCAGAGATTTGATTCATCAAAGATAAATAATTTTTCAAATATAGTTGGAATCAATAAGTTTCAAAAGTAGTTTTTATGACATGGAAAAAAATTTCAGTCTAGAAGGAGATGAGATGGACTTTTCCACAGAATCAAGGAGAAGTAAACTTTAGGAATCTTGGAAAAGAGAAAATAAATCCAATTTTCTCAAATTAAATATAAGCTTGTATTTTCTTCATTTCTTGGAAGGGATATATACTCTAGCTTTATTTTTCTTATTTAACTACTTTTTTTCCATTTCAAATGAGTTTTCCAGTTAAATTGCCTTTTATTATCTGTGAGGAAGAAATAAATGCTTGTTCTTAAAATTGAATGTATATTTTATGTTGTCAAAATTAATTTTCAATTAATTTTTGTAATTAGTTGTTTTTATTTAATTTATTAATTTAATAGTACTAGTAATTAGTAAATTGATTTATTCAACTTTTAAGTTCATGTATAGGAAAATATACTTCAAACTTTACTCATCCACCACCCAGCCTTAGTTTCACTTCTATATGCTTGCTGCCTTTTTCTAATCCACATGTCACCTGACAGTACCTTCCACTATCTTATGAAACAGAATATTGTTATATAATTTAACAAAAAGGTCTATAATACTTCATGTTGTTTTATGTACCTTCATTTGGTAGGGTTTTTCATGCATAAACCAGAATAAACCGATTATAAAAAAAAAAAAAACCTAAAGAAATGCCTGTTTTAAGAAACACAATGATTTGACAGTCATACCAAATTAGCTAAAAGACAGATAAGAACATCACTTACGTACCTGATAATTAATGCTTAGGGAGTTTTCCTGATCTGATTGGGAAAACAGTTTATAGGTTTTCTCTCTCTCTTTCTCTCTCTCTTTCTCTGTCTGTCTCTGTCTCTGTCTCTGTCTCTGTCTCTGTCTCTGTCTCTGTCTCTCTGTCTCTCTGTCTCTGTCTCTCTCTCTCTGTTGTTTGTTTTATTTGGTTGGATTTTTTTTAGATTTAATGTTATCAATAATTCATTAATGTAATGAATGAAGGTGTGAATTTGCAAACCATGTGTAAAGTCTGGGTTCATGCTGAAATTGCTGAAATTCATGATGAATTCAATTGAATTCATGCTGAAATTGCTATTGGTGGTGTGCTATTTTTTTCTGCCTGCTGCATGACTAGACAATATTAATTGTTTTCACTCAGCTTGAAAGTATGGAAACAAAACTACAACAAGCACAATCCCACTGGAAATGCCTGAACGATGAAAATAATGACCTGCAGCAGAAGTCAGCAGAGATGGCAGCACCCCAGGAGAAGTGTGAGATGCTAGAGCACAAAGTACAACAGCATGAAGAGAAAATACTCAGCCTAAAAACCCATATGGACCAGAACATGGTAGAGCTCAGTGAGGTAGAAAAGCACAGAAAAGCCATTGAAAGGCAACACAGGTGTCAAGTAATAGAAGAAATAAACAAAGCGAATCGATTATTACAGGTGAATACAGTCATCTGTCATGTGCTGTAATTAACTCCACCTCAAATTTCATTTTCAATGTATTGTGTTTATGATTGTATGTGTTTCTTCTGTGTTTCATGGCAACTTCTGTTGTAGATTTTTGGAAAAAGAAACGATCCACTTTTATTGATAATCATCTTAGATTTGTCTATTAGCGCAAAAAGAATTCATCTTTCAGAATTCCTGTTTTCAATAGGGAATCATGTGATCTTTGAGATTACTTGAAAAATTGTGAGAAAGAAAATAATTGTGATGTGGATATGACAATGAACTTCAGTTGTTTATACGTTCCATGCTTTACTATAAAATTGTACTATATTATTAATTTTGGAATTATTATATGGATACGTCAGGGATGAGGATGTAGTGCTATGGTTGGATAGCTCTCTGTCATCCACAAGTCCCTGGGTTCAGTCTACAGCACCACAGGAAGAATTCTTTAAAAAATTCTGCTTAAATGCACTTGATGTTGTTGAATAGTATTTGAACTCCTACCCCTTTCTCTTTCACTTAAAATATTCTTTGCCTTGTAGATTGAAATGTAAAGAAAATTACACAATAATTTGTTGGATAGTTATGTTTCAAATAAGTGTTTCCTTTATTTAGAATAAATACAGTGATATTTGTAATTTAAACAGAATTTTCTTTTATTTGAAGTCATTTGGTTTGATCTTGGTAATTTCAAATATGCATACTGGGTATTTTGATCAAACCAACCACTCTTCCTAAACCCTTTGAACCCTCCTTGGATGTCCTATTTTAAAATGTGTCTTTATAATGTTCTTTAGGAAGTGGCTGCCTATGACCAACAGAAAGAGCATGAAAGACAGGAGTATATCTTGTCAATGGAGTGCAGAAATACTGATATTAAGGCTGAGATGGTGGACATACAATCTAATACAATTTCTTTGAAAAAAGAACTGAAACTACAGAAAAAACTCTGTACAGCTGAACTGAAAAATGAAGAATTGTTAAAATATGAACTTGAAAAGTAAGTCAGAGCAGTAAGTCTAGAAGCCTAGAAAGCCAGTGGATTGAATTTAAACTGTATTCTGTAGTGAAATGACTCACGTGCTTATTAGGATCTGAAAGAATATTATCTTCCAGAAATAATATCCTTAATGTACTTCCCATTAAAACACTTGTGTAGGACAGGCAGCATTCCCCAACTGCAGGGCTAAGTTCAATGAAACTTTCTTTCCCTTTAATAATAGTATAAGCTTGGGATAGCATTGGAAATTTAAATGAAATAAATACCCAATAAAAAATTAATAGTATAAGCTAACTTGAGGTGTGGACATTCAGCTAAGTACATATGCACATTGCTAATTTCCAGTTCCTAATTCATACAGCTGTAATTTTGGGATTCTTCGCATCAATGTTTACTAAAGTAGAAGTGATTAAAGGAAGGTTATCATAGAAACACAAAGGATGTAGCACACACCACAAAGTCTATTATTCTGGCTCTTGGGATGTTATCTCTCTGTAATAGGCAATTTGTGTGTTACATGGAAGAAATCTGGAGGCAAACTGTACATTAAAACTTCCCTACTTTACATAAGGAACTACACTTGCCTTTGACCTTAAGGACTACTGCAGGCATGAAGAGAAGCATAGTTTACAAAAGGGCTAATGAAAATTGTGCATTCAGTATGGAAGGGAGGGCTGCATGAATGGCAAAAGATCAGGCCCCACATCTAGTAACTCAATGAAGATCTTAAGGACTACTGGTCTCAGTGGGTAGACTTAATTAATTTTGTGATCACTGACTCCGTTATTGAGTTCTCCCTAAATCTTGTTGCTCATAACATCTCCAAGCAACTATAAAAGGTATGGAGAGTGGGAAGTAATGATTGAAAATATTTGAGGGATAGTTACGTATTCCTAACCTGACTCACCAAATACATGCAGTAAAAGGTTTCAATTTGCCATTTAATTGTATATTTGAAGTAGATGTGGTTTACAAATTTATGCATATTTAAATGCCTATGACTCTGAAGCAAATTAATGTATAAACCAACTCAACATTTCTTAACTTGTTACACTTTAAATACAGTGGCATCCAGAAGTTTATAAGTACAACCCTTCTAGAAGGCAGTAGAGTTGCTTATAAAGTCATGCCTCTTTGCTTAACTTGTCAACCTCTCTAAAGTTTTTTTAAATTGCCATACTTTAGGCCACATGCTAAGTAGTTGGTCAGTACAAAGAACAATAAATGCCATTTGTATAGTTTTTAAAAATCATATTGCTTTGTTTAGGCTTTTAAAATTTACTATTTAATTTCTCAACTTTCACCCCGTTCACCGCTGCCCTCCTGGTCACCCCTTTCCACAATCATTCCTTCTTCCCCCACTCCCCTTGACTTATGAGTGGGTGGGGACAATCTGGCTTTCCCCCAACATGAAAGTTTAAGGTTCTGCAGGGCTATGTGCTTCCCCTCCCACTGGGGCCAGACAAGCTGCCCAGCTAGATGAACTTATCGCATGTACAGACAACAGCTTTTGGGATAGCCCCCACTCTACTTGTTCAGGACTTACATAAAGACCAAGGTGCACTTCTGCTACATATGTGTAGGGAGGCCCAGGCTGGTTGATGGTTCAGTCTCTGAGATCCCCGACGGTGTCCACCTTAGCTGAATTGTTGGTATTCCTATCCCCTCATGAGCTGCAATCATTCCTCTCATTCTTTCTTAAGAGGCCCCAAGCTGCATCCACTATTTGGCTGAAAGTGTGTGCATCTGTGTCAGTTGGCTGTTGGGGCCTTTAAAAGGACAGCCATGCTAGATTCTAGCCTGCAAGCATAACAGAGTATCATCAATAGTGTCAGGGATAGGTACTTGCCTAAGAGATGGGTTTCAGGTTGGGTTGGTTATTGGTTGGCTGTTCTCTCAATCTCTGCTCCATCAGATTTTTGCATCCGAAGTTGAGTGGGTGGGTTGGTGTCCTATTGCCAAACTGGAGACCCTGCCTGGCCACAGGAGGAAGCCTTCTAAGGCTTTATATCCTCAATGCTGTGAGTCACTGCTAAGGACACCCCCATTGATTCTTGGGCTCCTCCCCTATCTTTCCCCCCCTCTCTGTCTTTCTTGGAGATCAATTCTATCTCCCCTCTCTCCAGTAATTTGCAGATTTCCATTAATTCTTATGGCAATCCTGACATCCCCCTGTGACCCTCCACACTCCTGAACACACCAACCCCGACTCTTGTTCTATTATCCTCTCTCACCCAGTTTCCTCCCTCCATCTGCCTTCCACCTCTATTCCATTCTCCCTTCCAAGTGAGACTCAAGCATCCTTGTTTGTGCCCTCCTTCTGTCTAGTCTCCTTGGGTTCATAGAATGCAATATGAATGTCATTTATTTATGGCTATTAAACAATTATGAGTTAATACATACTGTTCATGTCCATTTGAGATTGGGTTACCTCACTCAGGATGACAGTCTCAATTTTGCCTGCAAAATTAAAGATGTCTTTGTTTTTCATGGTTGAATAGTATTTCATTGTTTAGATGTACCACATTTTTCTTTTATCCCTTCTTAAGTGAGGAACATCCAGGTTGTTTCCAGTTTCTAGATATTACAAATAAAACTGGTATGAACATAGCTGAGCAAATGTCTTTGTGGAATGGTGGAACATGTTTGGGTATATGCCTAGAAGTGGCAAATTTGGGTCTTGAGGTAGATGGATTCTCAGTTTTCAGATAACCTACCAAATTGATTTCCAAAGTGGTTGTGCCAGTTTGCAACCCCACTCTTGCCAGCATGTGGTATCTCTTGAGTTTTTTAACCTTAGCCATTCTGAAAGGTGTAAGATGGAGTCTTAGAGTTGTTTAGATTTGCCTTTCGCTGATGACAAAAGACTTTGAACATTTCTTTAAGTGCTTCTCAGTCAATTTGAGATTACTCCATTGAGAATTTGCTGCTTAGATCTGTACTCCATTGTTTTAAATTTGATTACTTGTGTTGTTGGGGCTTTTGTTTTGTTTTTGTTTTTGTATTTTGTATTTTGTTTTTTTGATTTTTGTCTTTTTGAGCCAGAGTTTCTTTGTGTAGCCCTGGCTGTCCTGGAACTCACTCTGTAGACCAGGATGGCCTCAATCTCCAAAATCCACCTGCCTCTGCCTCCCAAGTGCTGGGATTAAAGGCATGCACCTCCACTGGACAGCTCTGTGTCTAGTATTATATTGGCTGAAAGTATTTTGTATTCCAAAATAAATTTAAAGCACTCTCTTCCATAGAGATCCCCAAAATTATTTTTTTGTAAAAAGAAAAAAGGAATACTTTTGACTCCAATTCATACGTCAAAGTATAGGTCACTAAATTATCCTTCAAATTGTTTTTATTGTTGTTTTTTTTTTGCTAGATTTGTTTGGTAGATTCTACTTGGTAGATTTTTTTTCATTCATTAGTGTGAAGTGCCTTTCACTGACTCTCTGATTAATTTTTGTTGAAAGTTTATTTTATTATATATTATAATGGATACTCCAGCTTGCATTTTAGATATGTTTGCTTTTAAGGCTTTGTTCCAGCCCTTTACTCAGAGGTAATAGCTGCCTTTATCTCTGAGATTTGTTTCTTGTACGCAGCAGAATGGTAGATCTCTTTTTGAATCACTTCTTTAGCCTCTGTTTTCTTATTGGGGCAATGAGTCCATTGATGTTGAGAGATACTTTTTACCACTTATTGTTATTTCCTGTTATATTGATGGTGGTGCTGTTAGTGTTTGTGTAGTTGTATAGGCTTCCCTTGTTTTTTCTGGCATGTAATTATTTATTTTCTGTGTGTTCTTGAATGTATTTATCCTCCTTGCTTTAGAGGTTTTCTTCTTGTATTTTCTATGGGACTGGATTTGTGGATAACTATTGTTTGAATTTGAATTTGTCTTCAAATATCTTGTTTCCTCTGTCTATGGTGATTGAGAGTTTTGCTGGGGAGAATAGTCTATGTAGGCTTTTTTGAGACATTGTAAGGTACCTGACCAAGCCCTTCTACAGCTTTTAGAGTGTCTCTTGAGAAGTTTTAGTGTGAATCTGATAGGTCTGGGTCTTGCACGTGAGAACCTTCCTCTTTTTCTATTGCTCCTTTTCTTAGGTTAGGTCTTTTAATGGTATCCCAGATTTCCAGGATGATTTGTGTCAGGAAATTTTTTGATTTAACATTTTCTTTGACTGATTTCTTTCTTTCTTTTTGTTAGATTTAATTTTACTTGTAATTCATTTTTTCCACTCTATATTCCATTCCCAGCCCCTCCCCATCCACCCTCTGACTGCTCCACATCACACACCTCCTCCCCACCCCACCCCATCTCCATGTGGATAACCCCATTCCCCAGCTCATCTGACCTCTATACTCTTGGGGGCATCCAGTCTCTTGAGGGTTCGATGCATCATATGTGAATGAACACATCACCAAAAGTCCTCTAGTCTATGTGTGTTGAGGGCCTCATATCAGTTGGTGTATGCTGTCTGATTGGTGGTCCAGTGTTTGAAAGATCTCATGGGTCCAGATTAATTAAGACTGCTGGTCCTCCTACAGAATTGCCCTTCTCCTCAGCTTCTTTTAGCCTTCCCTAATTCAACAACAGGGGCCAGCTGCTTATGTCCATTGGTTGACTGCAAATATCTGCAGCTGACTCTTTCAGCTGCTTGCTGGGTCTTTCACAGGGCAGTCGTGACAGATCTATTTTTGTGAGTATTCTATAGCCTCAGTAAAAGGGTCAGGCCTTGGGACCGCTATTTGAGCTGAATCACACTTTGGGCCTGTTGCTGGAACTTCTTTTGCTCTGGCTCCTCTCCATTTCCATCCCTGCTACTCTTTCAGACAGAGACCTTTAGGGGTCAGAGGTGTGAATGTGGGATGGGATTTATTTCTTCTAATTGTATTTTCTATGTCTGAGATTCTTTCTTCCATCTCCTGTATTCTGTTGGTTCTGTTTTTAATCCGTTGTTCCTCTTCTCTTCGCTAGGTTTTCTGCCTCCAGGATTCCAACAGTTTGTGTTTTCCTTATATCTCCACATTCAGATCTTTCAGAATTTTATTTATTTCTTTCACCTGTCTAGTTGTATTTCCCTGTATATTTTTAAAGGATTTTTTTGTTGTTGTGGTTTTTTCATCTTTAAAGACCTCCACTTATTGGGTTGTATTTTCATATATTTCTTTATGGTATTTATTCATTTCCTATATAAAGGCCTCTACCATTTCTGTAAGATTGAATCAAAGGTAATTTTCTTGTCCTTCAGTTGTGGTAAGCTATCCAGTGCTTGCTGTAGAAGGGTATCTGTGCTCTCAAGGTGTCATATTGGCCTGGCTTTTGTTAATTATGTTCTTTTGATGGCTGCTATCCATTAGTATGACTTTGTTCTCTTGATGTATCTTTTATAGTAGGTATTGGGGGGCTTAAACTCAGTAGTCCTGGTATGTTAGGCCTCTGATTGATATTCTTCAATTGTATGGTTCCAGATCTGCAGGTCTGTGTGGTTAAGTAGCTGCAGATCTATTGAAGGTGTACAGAGAGAATGGGGGAGTAATGGAGGTTCCCCTGGGATAACAGGCTGCTCAAAGCAGCTGAGCTTACTCCAGCAGATTCAGAAAGCAGGGGAGATGAATGGGAGAAAGGAATCTTACCTGTATGGTTGAGGCTCAGCAGATACGAAGGAGGTGGGCAGACAGGTGGCAGGAGAATGGAGGTCCAGCTGGGATATGAGTCTGCTCAGGCAGTTTAGACATACTCTTTGTCCTATTGATTTTTGCTTGTATGTGTGGTTTCTGACTTTGTGAATGTGTGTGTGTATGCTTCTTGGTCTGCTGTGTTGCTTGCCTTTCACAAAGAAATAGAAGGAAAAGGCATGGAGTTGGGTCTGTAGGGAGGGGATAAGACCTTGGAAAATTTGAGGGTGGTTAAAATTAGGACCAGATTTCAATGCTTTTCAATAAAAATAAAAATGTGTAACATATATCATTGTTAGACACTGAAATTATAAATAGTATAAACATGTTAAGTTTTCTAAAACTTTCTGTACATCTGTGATAACTAAAATGACTTATTCAATGTGATACCAATATAATAAAAAAGTATATGACTGATGGGAAAAACAAATCACCTTTGAATTGTTTGAACTAATTACACAAATTTAAACTTGAATTCATTATGGTGGGTATTCTCTGAAATATTTTTACTGATAAAAGATTGTGTAAAGGGAAATCCCACTTCTTCTTAAAGCAATTGTTAAAATATAATTTGGGGAGCCATTTAGGAAACGTATGAGACATGGCATATTTTCCTCTGCAGTGTTTCCAGCATTCAGCTGAAGACACAGCCCACCAACTTCTGGGCTGTCACTGAGAAAAGGACGACCAGACCTTCAGAAATCCACACTGACCACACATCTCCCTCAGTGAGAACTTGTGACAGGGGTCTTCAAAGTGATCTTGGATTCGACAGAGCAGGAACACATGTTGAGGACGACAATTTAAGTCCATTTTCGAGGAGGAAAGCTTGGTGGGATAGCTTAACAAGGTTAGTTCTGGTTTTGCCTCTCTACAGTGTTTCAGGTTTCTGATAGTATTCTATTTTAAATTTGATGAACCACTGAATTGGATAGGTGACTCAAAAATTCTCATTTTGCAGACTTGCCCCTTTGTTAGCCTGAGTCAGTAATTAAAACAAAATTGGAATATTTTACATTTGTTTCCAAGTGGCATCTGAATTAGATTTTTAGAGTTTGTTGAGAAGACAGGGTGGGGAGAGGTTCTTGCCACCATTTAACAACAATGGTTGCTCCATGGACCCCGGGTCATTTGAGGAGTGAATCTCTTCAGTGTTGCCCTCTCTATACAACAGAGGAGGTGTGACATGCACCTTTAGATAAGTCAAAGTATATTTTAATCACATGCATTTTTAACTTTAGGTGACACTATATTGTCTGGACCCTAAGGTTCTAGTGGTTTTATGAACAATTTCTTGGGTTAATATCTATCACTTTTAGTTATTTATTAAAATTAAACTCTTTCTTTTTTTTTTTTGATCATAGAGTTGGTTTTTACTTTTTTATTAGCTATTTTCTTCATTTACATTTCAAATGCTATCCCAAAACTCTCCTATACTTTCCCCCTGTCCTGCTCCCCTACCCACTCACTCCCACTTCTTGGCTCTGGCATTCCCCTCTATTGGGGCATATAAAGTTTGCTGGACCAAGGGGCCTCTCTTCCTAATGATGGCTGACTAGGCCATCTTCTGCTACATATGCAGCTAGAGATATGAGCTCTGAGGGTACTAATTAGACCATATTGTTGTTCCACCTATAGGATTGTAGACCCCTTTAGTTCCTTGGGTATTTTCTCTAGCTCCTCCATTGGGGGCCCTGTGTTCCATCCTATAGATGAAAGTTAAACTGGTAACCACATGTGCATAGTTGAATTTAAGTTTTGTATGAACATATGAATTATAATAATTTAAAAATATAAAAATGAGTCTAAAGAACAAATTTGACATATTCTTAAATGAAAGTAAGCCCTAGAATTTCACTTTCCTAATACCAGTTTATATCATTTTGCTGATTTTGCTGTTTATGGAACCAAGGATAATTCTGATCTATGTATGTAACTGGAAGAATAGCTGAGTAATTTCTAGAGACACTTTATATGAAAAATAGTACATTTCTTCTTCTTTTTAATTGAAAAATAAATTTATCATGCAGTATATATATTTTTCTTTTCTTTCTTTATTATATATTTTCTTTATTTACATTTCAAATGTTATCCCCTTTCCTAATTTCCCCTCTGAAAATCCCCTATCCCTTTCCCCCTTGCCCTCCTTCCCAGCCCTCCAACTCCCATTCCTGGCCCTGGCATTCCCCTATTCTGGGGCCTAGAGCCTTCATAGGACCAAGGGCCACTCCTCCCATTGATGACCGACTAGGCTATCCTCTGCTACATATATAGCTAGAGCCACAAGTTCCACCATGTGTTTTCTTTGACTGATGGTATAGTTGCAAGGAGGTCTGGTGGTACTGGTTAGTTCATATTGAATTTCCTCCTATGAGGCTTCAGTCCCCTTCAGCTCCCTGGGTATTTCTCTGAGTCCTTTATTGGAGACCTTGTGCTCCATCCAAAGGATGACTTTGAGCATCCACTTCTGTATTTGCCAAGCACTGGCAGAGTCTCACAGAAGACGGGTATATCAGGCTCCTGTCAGTAGGATCGAATTGGCATCTGCCTAGTGACTGGGTTTTGTGGTTGTTTATGGGGTGGATTCCAAAGTTGGGCTGTCTCTGGATGGTCTTTCCTAGCCAGAGCAATTCGACAACAAAAGGAGATCAAGGAGATAAAATAGTAAAAGAAGAAGTCAAAATATCACTTTTTGCAGATGATATGATAGTATATATAAGTGACTCTAAAAATTCCACCAGAGAACTCCTAAACCTCATAAACAGCTTTGGGGAAGTAGCTGGATATAAAAGTAACTCAAACAAATCAATGGCCTTTCTCTACACAAAAAATAATCAGGCTGAGAAAGAAATTAAGGAAACAAAACCCTTCTCAATAGTCACAAATATTATAAAATACGTTGACGTGACTCTAACTAGGAAGCGAAAGATCTGTATGATAAGAACCTCAAGTCTCTGAAGAAAGAAATTAAGAAGATGTCAGAAGATGGAAAGATCTCCCATGCTCATGGATTGGCAGGATCAACATTGTAAAAATGGCTATCTTGCCAAAAGCAATCTACAGATTCAATGCAATCCCCATCAAAATTCCAACTCAATTCTTCAAGGAATTAGAAAGAGCAATCTCCATATTCATCTGGAATAACAAAAAACTTAGGATAGCAAAAACTCTTCTCAAGGATAAAAGTACTTCTGGTGGAATCACCATGCCTGAACTAAAGCTTTACTACAGAGCAATTGTGATAAAAACTGCATGGTACTGATATAACGACAGAAAAGTAGACCAATGGAATAGAATTGAAGACCCAGAAAGGAACCCACACACCTATGGTCACTTGATCTTCCACAAGGGAGCTAAAACCATCCAGTGGATAAAAGACAGCTTTTTCAACAAATGGTGCTGTGCACAACTGGTGGTTATCATGTAGAAGGATGCGAATTGATCCATTCCTATCTCCTTGTACTAAGGTCAAATCTAAGTGGATCAAGGAGCTCCACATAAAACCAGAGACACTGAAACTTATAGAGGAGGTAGTGGGGAAAAACCTCGAAGATATTGGCACAGGGGAAAAATTCCTGAATAGTACAGCAATGGCTTGTGCTGTAAGATCTAGAATCAAAAAATGGGACTCCATGAAACTGGAAAGCTTTCGTAAGGCAAAATACAACCTCAATAAGACAAAAAGGCCACCAACAGATTGGGAAAGGATCTTTTCTTATCCTAAATCAGATAGAGGACTAATATCCATTATATATAAAGAACTCAAGAAGGTGGACTCCAGAAAATCAAATATCCCCATTAAAAATGGGGCTCAGAGCTGACCAAAGAATTGTCAACTGAGGAATACCGAATGGCTGAGAAACACCTGAAAAAATGTTCAGCATCCTTAATCATCAGAGAAATGCAAATCAAAACAACCCTGAGATTCCATCTCACACCAGTCAGAATGGCTAAGATCAAAAGTTCAGGTGACACCAGATCCTGGCGAGGATGTGGAGAAAGAGGAACACTCCTCCATTCTTGGTGGGATTGAAAGCTTGTACAAACACTCTGGAAATCAGTCCGGCGGTTTCCAGAAAATTGGTCATGGTATTACTGGAAGATCCTGTAATACCTCTCCTGGGCATATATCCAGAACATATTCCAACTAGTAAGAAAGAAACATGCTCCACTATGTTCACAGCAGCCTTAATTATAATAGCCAGAAGCTGGAAAGAATCCAGTTGCCCCACAACAGAGGAATGGATACAAAAAAATGGGGTACATTTACACAATGGTGTACTACTCAGCCATTAAAAGGAATGAATTTATAAAATTCCTAGGTAAATGGTTGGACCGGGAGGGCATCATCCTGAGTGAGGTAACACAATCACAAAAGAACTCAAATGATATGTACTCAATGATAAGTGGATATTAGCCCAGAAATTTAAAATATCCAATATATAAGTAACAATTTGCAAAATACATGAAACTCAAGAAGAATGAAGACCAAAGTGTGTGGACACTTTGCCCCTTCTTAGAATTGGGAACAAAACACCCATGAAAGGAGTTCCAGAGACAACGTTTGGAGCTGAGACAAAAGGATGGACCATCTAGAGACTGCCATATCCAGGGATCCATCCCATAAGCAGCCTCCAAACCCTGACACCATTGCATACACTAGCAAGATTGTGCTGATAGGACCCTGATATAGCTGTCTCTAGTGAGACTATGCCGGGGCCTAGCAAACACAGAAGTGGATGCTCACAGTCAGCTATTGGATGGATCACTGGGCCCCCAATAGAGGGGCTAGAGAAATTACCCAAGGAGCTAAAGGGATCTGCAGCCCTATAGGTGGAACAACAGTATGAAGTAACCAGTACCCCGGAGCTCTTGACTCTAGCAGCATATATATCAAAAGATGGCCTAGTTGGCCATCAGTGAGTGGAAAGAGAGGCACATTGGACTTGCAAACTTTATATACCCCAGTATAGTGGAATGCCAGTGCCAAAAAGTGGGAGTATGTTTGTAGGGGGGTAGGCGGGAGGGTATAGGGGACTTTGGAGATAGCATTTCAAATGTAAATGAGGAAAATACCTAATAAAAAAAGAAAATGTTATGGTGGGTATTCTCTGAAATATTTTACTAGTAAAAAATTGTTTATTGGGAAATCCTACTTCTTCTTAAAGCAATTGTTAAAATATAATTTTGGGAACCATTTAGGAAACATATGAGACATGAGACATGACATATTTTCCTCTGCAGTGTTTCCAGCACTCATGTGAAGACACAGCCCACCACCTCCTGGTCTGTCACTGAGAAAAGGATGACCAGACCTTCACACATCCACACTGACCACACATCTGCCTCAGTGAGAACTTGTGAGAGGAGTCTTCAAAGTGATCTTGGATTCGAAAGATTAGGAACACATGTTGAGGACGACAATTTAAGTCCATTTTTGAGGAGGAAAGCTTGGTGGGATAGCTTAACAAGGTTAGTTCTGGTTTTGCCTCTCTACAGTGTTTCAGGTTTCTGATAGTATTCTATTTTAAGTTTGATGAACCACTGAATTGGATAGGTGATTCAAAAATGCTCATTTTGCATACATGCTCCTTTGTTAACCTGTGACATTAAATAGAACAAAATTGGAATAATTTACATTTCTTTACAACTGGCATCTGAATTAGATTTTTAGAGTTTGTTGAGAAGACATATAAGTTACAATTTGCAAAACACATGAAACTCAAGAAGAACGAAGACCAAAGTGTGTGGACACTTTGCCCCTTCTTAGAATTGGGAACAAAACACCCATGGAAGGAGTTACAGAGACAATGTTTGGAGCTGAGACAAAAGGATGGACCATCTAGAGACTGCCATATCCAGGGATCCATCCCATAAGCAGCCTCCAAACCCTGACACCATTGCATACTCTAGCAAGATTTTGCTGATAGGACCCTGATATAGCTGTCTCTAGTGAGACTATGCCGGGGCCTAGCAAACACAGAAGTGGATGCTCACAGTCAGCTATTGGATGGATCACTGGGCCCCCAATAGAGGGGCTAGAGAAAATACCCAAGGAGCTAAAGGGATCTGCAACCCTATAGGTGGAACAACAGTATGAAGTAACCAGTACCCCGGAGCTCTTGACTCTAGCTGCATATATATCAAAAGATGGCCTATTTGGCCATCAGTGGAAAGAGAGGCACATTGGACTTGCAAACTTTATATACCCCAGTACAGTGGAATGCCAGTGCCAAAAAGTGGAAGTGTGGGGGTAGGGTATAGGGGATTTGGGGATAGCATTGCAAATGTAAATGAGGAAAATACCTAATAAAAAAAAGAAATTGTTATGGTGGGTATTCTCTGAAATATTTTTACTGGTAAAAGATTGTTTATTGGGAATTCCCAATTCTTAAAGCAATTGTTAAAATATAATGTTGGGAGCCATTTAGGAAACATTGTGACATGACATATTTTCCTCTGCAGTGTTTCCAGCACTCATGTGAAGACACAGCCCACCAACTCCTGGTCTGTCACTGAGAAAAGGATGACCAGACCTTCACACATCCACACTGACCACACATCTGCCTCAGTGAGAACTTGTGAGAGGAGTCTTCAAAGTGATCTTGGATTCGACAGATTAGGAACACATGTTGAGGACGACAATTTAAGTCCATTTTCCAGGAGGAAAGCTTGGTGGGATAGCTTAACAAGGTTAGTTCTGGTTTTGCCTCTCTACAGTGTTTCAGGTTTCTGATAGCATTCTATTTTAAGTTTGATGAACCACTGAATTGGATAGGTGACTCAAAAATTCTCATTTTGCATACATGCTCCTTTGTTAACCTGTGACATTAAATAGAACAAAATTGGAATTTTTTACATTTCTTTACAACTGGCATCTGAATTAGATTTTTAGAGTTTGTTGAGAAGACATATAAGTTACAATTTGCAAAACACATGAAACTCAAAAAGAACGAAGACCAAAGTGTGTGGACACTTTGCCCCTTCTTAGAATTGGGAACAAAACACCCATGGAAGGAGTTACAGAGACAATGTTCGGAGCTGAGACAAAAGGATGGACCATCTAGAGACTGCCATATCCAGGGATCCATCCCATAAGCAGCCTCCAAACCCTGACACCATTGCATACACTAGCAAGATTGTGCTGATAGGACCCTGATATAGCTGTCTCTAGTGAGACTATGCCAGGGCCTAGCAAACACAGAAGTGGATGCTCACAGTCAGCTATTGGATGGATCACTAGGCCCCCAATAGAGGGGCTAGAGAAAATACCCAAGGAGCTAAAGGGATCTACATCCCTATAGGTGGAACAACAGTATGAAATAACCAGTACCCGGGAGCTCTTGACTCTAGCTGCATATATATCAAAAGATGGCCTGTTTGGCCATCAGTGGAAAGAGAGGCACATTGGACTTGCAAACTTTATATACCCCAGTACAGTGGAATGCCAGTGCCAAAAAGTGGGAGTGTGGGGGTAGGGTATAGGGGACTTTGGGGATAGCATTGCAAATGTAAATGAGGAAAATACCTAAAAAAAAAAAAAAAGAAATTGTTATGGTGGGTATTCTCTGAAATATTTTTACTGGTAAAAGATTGTTTATTGGGAAATCCCACTTCTGAAGGCAATTGTTAAAATATAATTTTCGGTGCCATTTAGGAAACATTGTGACATGACATATTTTCCTCTGCAGTGTTTCCAGCACTCATGTGAAGACACAGCCCACCAACTCCTGGTCTGTCACTGAGAAAAGGATGACCAGACCTTCACACATCCACACTGACCACACATCTGCCTCAGTGAGAACTTGTGAGAGGAGTCTTCAAAGTGATCTTGGATTCGACAGATTAGGAACACATGTTGAGGACGACATTTTAAGTCCATTTTCGAGGAGGAAAGCTTGGTGGGATAGCTTAACAAGGTTAGTTCTGGTTTTGCCTCTCTACAGTGTTTCAGGTTTCTGATAGTATTCTATTTTAAGTTTGATGAACCACTGAATTGGATAGGTGACTCAAAAATTCTCATTTTGTAGATATGCCCCTTTGTTAACCTGTGACATTAAATAGAACAAAATTGGAATATTTTACATTTCTTTACAACTGGCATCTGAATTAGATTTTTAGAGTTTGTTGAGAAGACACAGTGGGGAGAGCATCTTGGTACCATCTAACAACAATGATTGCTTCATGGACCCCATGTCATGTGATGAGTGAATCTCTTCAGTGTTGCCCTCTGTATACAACAGGGGAGGTGTGACATGCACCTTTAGATAAATCAAAGTATATTTTAATCACATTCATTTTTAGCTTT
This sequence comes from Mus caroli, assembly GCF_978045245.1. Taxonomy (NCBI): domain Eukaryota; kingdom Metazoa; phylum Chordata; class Mammalia; order Rodentia; family Muridae; genus Mus; species Mus caroli. Next base: position 169,084,628 of record NW_028227257.1, read on the forward strand.
AGGTGACACTATTTTGTCTGAGGTTCTAGTGGTTTTATAAACAATCTCTTGTTTTTATGTTTGTCATTTTCAGTTAATTATTGAAAATTAAACTCTTAACCACATGTACATAGTTGAATTTAAGATCTGTATGAACACATGAATTATAAAAATTTAAAAATATAAATATGTGTTTAAAGAACCAATTTGACATATTCTTATATAAATGTAAGCCTTAAAATTTCATTTTTCCTATGCCACTGTATTGCATTTTGCTGATTTTACTGTCTATGGAACTAAGGATAATTCTGAGCTATGTATGTTTGAGAGAATAGCTGAGTATTTTAGAGATACTTTAAAAGTAAAAAAGTACATTTCTTCTTGTTTTATTTGAAAAATAAATTGTTCATGCAGTATATTTTTATCATGGTTTTCTCTTCCCTATCTCCTTCCCAATCCTACTCTCCTCTAACCTTAGCAAATCCTCATTTTCTCTCTTTAGAAAACAAATGGTCCACCAAATAAACAAACATATCAAGATTAAAGAAAGCAAACTGATAAAGTAAAAATACATCACCCCAGGACCCTAACATCCATTAAATATTTACTAGAAACACAGACACCCATGCACACATCTGCATTCGTGCATGTATCCAAAAGCACACAAAACTCATTCATGTTGTTAAGGGTTTACCTAACTGTAGATGTTACAAAGCAAAGCGTTCACCTCATGCAATTATCTCTCAGTTCAGGGTTCTAAAGTGTAACCCAGACAATATTTCAAGTGGAGACATCCTTCTGGACAGCAGAAGAAACTTTTGATATCATCCACTAATAATGTTAATTTCTCTCCATCCCATTTTGTTTGAAAACTTTCTTAGTCTAGAATTTGCCTAAGACATCACTGCATTTAGCAGCACACAGGAAGTATGCTCTGCCACAGTTTTATTGCAAAGGCACAGTTAATGGGGATTCTATTCATGCTGATAATATAATTGCTGAGATGGTACAATTAGGCAAAGAAAAAAGTGCAATTACATGGATTGTAAATCTGTTGAAGTTTTATTTTTATTGTGTGGCTCTACTACTAAAAGCACTGGTTCACTTCAACCAGTGCTCTTGCCATAGAGTCCTTTCACGGATTCCTTATACACACAACAGCAGGTCATATTTTTGTAGAGAGGCCCTTTGCTTCATATTTTTTTCTTGGCTTTATGTATAAAATGTAAACCACACAGTGGAAAACCTAAAGGTGTCTAAGACAGCATTGCACTGAAATGACATCTTTAAAGGTTTTAATTACATTGTTGTATACTTTAAAAAAGTGAGCTAATGGAGTTTTCATTGTAACTTTTTCAATTTTTTTTGAAGGCAGGGTAATGGTCTAAGCTTTCCAATGGCATAACACTGCTCCACTTCAAACAGACCTTGAATGAACATGCAATTGTCAAATGTTGTAATATAGGCAATTCTCATCAGTCATTACTGCATAATTCAGGTAATGTATCCCTTTACAGGGGCATGATGAATTCTGGTATAAACAGAGATGGGATCCAAAATATTTTGAAGGAATATTTCTCTTAATATTTTCAAGGAAAGAGATCTGTGGCACTTGCAGTTTTATTGGATTAGTTATACTATGCTGGACGTCATAAGGAAGGTTAAACATGTCCTTCTGTCCATGTGTAAGGCACAGCTCCATAATGCAATCTCTGCTGCATGCCCTGCATAAGATACTGTGCTGTTTTTCATCAAAATCTTATAGTAATGTGCAGCACCTAGCTGTCTAAGTTGATAGTAAACGATGTGATGTTCAGAGTAGACATGATATACCAGGAACCTGGGCTTGCTAGGGCCCTTAGTGTGCCTCTTTGAATCTCTTCATTGTTAAGTTCTCTCCTATTGGATTTTGTCTAAATCTAAAGAGAAATTATTATAAAAGTTTACAGCTCTGCCTCGTGATATTCTCTTCACCTTCATCAAGCCTCACTGCTTTTGTTAGTATCATAGATGTTTGATCCTTGACTCTTAATTTCTGTGCTGTGATCATTGGCTGACACTCAAGTTCACTTGCAAATTTCAAATTTTGCTTTTCACATTTCTATGTAGCTAAGCTAATTCCTTAGTTGTTATTTTTTAAGTTTTAAGATCCATAATAAAATTCTCCTTAGCATATTTGTGAATTTTATAGCTAATATTGTGAGTTATATTTATATTTATCATGTAGAGTTGTTAGTAATAACTGGAGTTATTTTTTCCTTTGTTTCTGGAATATGTGGATTCCTACAAAATATATCCAAGCTTCTCTGCTGAGTTACTCTTCCTTCTCTGATATCAAAGCTTAAAAATGTTCTACAGCTTCATCTAAGGTAAAATTAGTTCACTTCATATTTTATTAAATAGTACTTCAAACTGGTATATCTTAAATTGTCATGACAATCAATGAGTCCCATTTTGTGCTTGATGGTATAACCAGACTCAGGGCCTCATGGGTCCCCCACAACTGCAGTGATTCACATCCTTGCAAAACATTCATGTACACATTGATACTTTTGTTTGCTTTTGACCAAGGACCTTGTTCAGTGTATTCGCAAACCCACTCACTGTCTTTCAGTATCAGCCTCCTAATCATGCTTTGGGATTCGGGATGTTGTTACACAACAAATAATTTTTAAATGAAAATAATTTATTTAATTCTGTGCTTTTTAAATGTCCATTCAGTTTCTCAACTATTATTCTAAATATTTCATTCAAAACTGCCAAGACCCCAATATCCACAAAATTATAAGTTGTTTCATAAGGGAATATTGTCTTTGAACAAAATACTGATTTAAATTCCTTATGAACTAACAGCTGGCCGGGTGCATTGTCAATGGAGCGCCTGTCAATTCTGAATTTTCAGTCTAATTACTATTCTAGTTCTTGGCCCTAAGGACACATTTGCATGGGACTGACTCTTACCTTAGTTCAATGTTTCATACTCTCTTGCTATTGCTTTATTTCATCTAATCTATAAACCACATAGTTATTTTATCCTGTAGCATATGTAGATAAGCTCTTGGTGGCACAATCCTGTCCCCAGCCATATAAGGCTGAGGCTAAGAGTTGAGCACTTCAAGCTAGATGCCATGCTGACCAGAGAGACCATACACCTCAAAATGAAAAATATGAGATAAAACGTTATGAATTTGTTGGACATATTTTAATTAATTTTCTTATGTCTCTCACAAAGTTTTTCGTATGTGTTTTCTCATCTGGAACTAATACTTGAGTGTCTCAGTCATCACATTACCTCAATTTTAATTGGAAAAAAAAGAGGATAATTTTTATTCTGATTGGACACTTGAGATTTCTCCTTTTGAGTTAGTATAGTGAGAGTGGGTCTAAAACCTTAAAACTTCATGGTTTTGTTGTGTCCACAGAAACTTCAAGGTGAATGCTTCACCACTAAGCCCAGTTTCTCTTGCTCATTTGTACACAGATTTTAGTCAGACCTCCTTGGGATTTATACATTGTGTTGTGAGTCATCTTTTCTCTCAATAATGATGTATACACAGGATCCAAAGCCGTGCTTGCGTTGTCATTTTAGCTAGGAATCTCATCATACTGTGTGGGGTAGTCATGAAAACCACCAGGAGACCTGGTCTTCTGTAATTCCCATAGCTACTCCGTGAGTTCTATCAGCTTTGTCAGCTTACATTCATTTGTCTTCATTTTAAGGAAGGAACTTTGCTGACTAATTGAGAATGTTGGTTGAAGGTGAGAAGATGTTGTCTCTAGGAATACTACCTAGAGCTTATCTCATGTAATTCAGCACACATGCAGGAGACAAGGAAATTGGGAAGACAAATAGGTTCATTAGGGCAGCCACTCCCTATCCCTATCTCACAACAGAGAGAACTTGAGAGGGGAGGAAAAGGAAGACCTCCTGTTCCCTGACAGAGGGATAGATCCTTGAGAGTAGATCCTTAAAGAGAAGTCTGAGACAAAGTGAAGTAATCTGGGCTAGGTTAGTATTTTGTATTTGTAGACCAGAAGGGCCCAAAGTTCTTCTGCCCCACCCCATATCTTCATTTTCTCTATTCCAAGTACCTTTTGTTACTGGTGTTCTTAGATACTTGTTTGTCTCCTGTGTACTCGTTATAGCTTTAAGTTTGATTTCTAGGAACAAATCACCAAAAAAAACCAGAAGTTTGAAAATAAATAAGAGACTGGTTTTATCACAGCTGCAGAAATATGGTCAATTGTATTTTCCCTGACAATTGCCCCTTTAATGATGGCGCATCTTGCCCAACCAAATGAACACTATGCTGCTGTGATTGTGGATGGTTATACATGAATTTACCAAAAGGAAAGGAAAAAGGCATACGTCAAGACACTAAGAAGATGTACTGGGCAAATTCTGCAAGATCCTACAACTCTATGAAAGGGGAAATCTTTATTTTTACTAAGTATTTTAGGTTATTACAAAATAGTATTTTCATATATGTCTACCATACTTTGTCCTTATACATCCCCCAACACCCACTGACTTTCCACATACACACAGAAGTAGTGCTCTGAACTAAGCAAAGCCTGCACCTCCTGAGACTAACAACATGACAGCATTAGTGCATCACCATCACCATCACCATCACCATCACTGTCATTAAGTACTTATTAACTTACAATCCCTTGGCACTACCCTCTATTCAAATAAAACAACTTGTGGGAAAATAGAAACTTACAATCTGATAGTGAAGGCATTCAAGGAAACTCATAATGACATTACTAGAGAGGTTGCTATTTATTTAGTTTAAATAATTTTAATTATTTACATTCCAGTAATTTCCCCCACTCCCTCTTTCCTCCTACACGTCCTCATTCCATTCCTCCTCCCTCATGCCTCTGAGAGGGTACTTTGCCCCTACCAGACCTCCCCTTTTCCTGGAGCCTCAAGTCCTTCAAGGGTTCAGCACATCCTTTCCCACTGAGGTTAGACCAGCTACATATGTGCCAAGGGTCTTGGACCACTTTTCTGTGCTCCTGGTTGGTGGCTCAGGCTCTGGTATCTTCTGGGGGTCTGGATTAGTTGAGAATGCTGATCTTCGTATGTGGCAGCTCTCCCTTCCAGCTTCTTCAATCCTTCCCTAATTAAAACTTAGGGATGCCCAACTTTAGTCCAGTTGTTGGGTATAAGTATCTGTTTCTGTGTCAGTCAGCTGCTAGTAGGGCCTCTCAGAAGACAGCCATGCCTGGCTCTTGTCTGTAAGCACATCATAGCATAGTAGTGTCAGGCCGTTATGGCCTCCCATTAGATGGATCCCGAGTTGAGTTTGTCATTTGATTGCCTTTCCTTCAGTCTTTTCTCCTTTTTTGTCCCTGAAGTTCTTTTAGACAGCAAAATTTCTGGGTCAGAAATTTGAATGTGTGTTAGTAACACTTTCCCTCTACTTGAGTCTCTAACTCCTAGAGGTAGCTCTTCAAGTTCTCTTTCCCCCAAAGCTAAGGTGACCCCCAATAAATCCTGAGAGTGTATAACCTCCCCGATCTCTGGAACTTTCTACAGGGTCCTCATATTTCCCATTCCCCAAGGCTGTTTGTTTCCATTCATTCCCTTGGACATCTGGGCTTCTCTCCTTTTCTTCCCCCATATCTGATCCTATTTATCCCCCACCTAGATCCCTCCTTCCCTCCCTCTGCATGCTGTGGTTATTTCCTTCCCTCTTCCAAGTGGGAATGAAGCCTCCTTATTTGGATATTTTTGCTTGTTACAACCTAAGATCTGTAGGTTGTATCCTAGGTCTTCTGTACTTTTGGCTAATATCCACTTCTCATTGAGTACATACCATACATGTCCTTTAGGGTCTGAGTTACCTCATCCAGGATGACATTTTCTAGTTACATCCATTTGCCTGCAAAATTCATGATGTCCTCATTGTTAATAACTGAATAGTATTCTAATGTGTAAATGAACCACATTTTCTGAATCCATTCTTTCGTTAAGGGACATTTGTGTTGTCTCCAGCCTCTGGCTGTTATAAATAAGGCTACTATGAACATGATAGAATATGTGTCCTTGTGGTATGTTGGGGAGTCCTTTGGGTATATGCCCAAGAGTGGTATAGCTGGGTCATCAGGTAGAACTATTTCCAATTTTCTGAGGAACAGCCAGATTGATTTCCAGAGTGGTTGTACCAGTTTGCCATCCCAGCAGCAATGGAGGAGTGCTCCTTTCTCCACATCCTTGCCCACAGTGCTGTCACTTGAGTTGTTGATCTTAGTCACTCTGATTGGAATGATGAAGAATCTCAGGGTCATTTTGATTTAAACTTTACTAAGTACAATAGTGATAGTAACTGCATGGTATTGGTATAGAAACAGACAAGTCAATCAATTGAATCAAATTGAAGACCCAGAAGTAAATCCATAGACTTATGATAATGAAACAAGAAAAATATACAGTGGAAAAAAGAAAGCATCTACAATAAATGGTGCTGGTCTTACTGGTAGTCTGTATGTAGGAGAACAAAAATAGATCTATATTTATTACCTTGCGCAAAGCTCAAGTACAAGTGGATTAAGTACCCCAACATAAGACCAGATACACTGAGTCTAATAGAAGAGATCGTGGGGAAGAGCCTGGAACTCATTGACACAGGGATAAATTTCCAAACAGAACACCAATGGCTCAGGATCTAAGATCAAAAATTGATAAATGGGACCTCATGAAACTGAAAAGCTTCTGTAAGGCAAAGACTGCCTCAGTATGACAAATTGGCTTCCTACAGACTGGGAAAAGTTCTTCACTAACTCTATATCCTACAGGAGGCTAATATTTATAATATGTAAAGAACTCAAAAAGTTATTTTTCAAAAACCCAAATAACCCAATTTTAAAAATGTGGTACAGTGCTAAACAGAGAATTTACAACAGAGGAATATTGAAAGGCAAAGCAGCACTTAAAAATATTCAAAATCCTTTGTCATCAGGTATTGTGATTTTGATGTTAAGTGAAACTTGAAGAATGATATTTCTTGAATCATTATAATGTGCTGTGGATACTTACCAGGGGAGATAAATTGATTAGACAGATTAAAGAAATCTAAAAGGATGCACAGCACTCTTACTGTTGCTTAATCTTACAATTTCCATAAACATGTGTGCATCAAATAAATCCTCACCATATTATAACCACTGGATTGTAAAGAGGACTTCAGGTTTTTTATGGTTCTATGTTATCTGAAAGAGGGGACAAAAAATAGTACACAAGTGATGTGTGCCCTAGTGATTTCTAGTTTGGGGACTTCCATAATGATTCCCATGACTTGCTCTCTGTTCAGAGACGCTACCCTGTCCTTTTTGCCATTATCTTAAGTTCACAATTAATGTTCATGTTCAAGACGGCCAAAGTTTTAAAACTCTCCTGCAAGTTAAGTGTCTAGACGTCTGTGCTCTTCCTCTCCTGTAATAAGCTTTCCTTCCCATGGCATATGTGAGATTAGGAAAATAATTATTTTTATTCTGTCATGTGTGTTGCAAAAATATCCACTCTTTCTCTACATCATGCTTCTCAAGAAAAATGTCTGAGGAGCACTTCTGTCAGAACTGTTGAAAACTTTTGTTAAAGAGTTGCCATTCTTCACAGGCAAATACAGACTGTGTGGCACACTCCTTAAATTTGAATAAAGTGTTAATTCACTATGCTTTTATAAAGGTTTAAAAATAACTCCTATTAGTTTTCCAAATAATTTTATGAGATAAATATATATTATTTGAGTCTAGTTACATAAAACTGCCCAGCCCCATTCATGCTCTTATTGAGAGGGTCAGATTATTCTTACATTTGACTTTCTTTATAATCCAGAATAAAGGACCCTATGTTGTATGGAACCATAACACCAGATTATTTGGTTTCTGGTTCATTTCTCAGATTTGTTCAAGGTTTCAAGGATGGCTAATTTATACTTGAAAACATCGCTGAGTTTATGACAGGCAGGGTAGATTGTTAACTTCCAATGATGAAGCAAAATATTTCAGTTATAAGAGGATAATTAAGATCAGCATCAAGGAAACAAAATATGAAATATCATTCTTACCAGTCCTTTATTCCATGTAAGCTATAACATAGAAAGTTCTTTGAGCAAACGAAAGCTCAATTCTCTTGGAAACATACTTTGAAAGTATGAAGATTTATGAACATCCGTTTTATGTTGGTTATTACTTTGCATTTATCTACAAACATCTTGATATGATTCCACTTTGTTATGTGTTAAAGGAAGGTATATCAATCATCAAAGATATGAAATATTTCCAAAGAAATATACAAAGTTAATACATGTAGTAGGCTTACAGTGTTTCCTGGAGATTGCAGTAGTTATGGCTAAAGGGAGGCCAGAAAGTTCATAGAAAAATTGTTTTCAATACTGATCAGCAACTGGCGATATTCAAAACCCCCAACTAGGAAGTGAATGTACACATCAACATTATCAGCCATATAGACAACTTCTTTGGAGTACATTGGTTTCTTATAGACAAATACAATACTCTTTAATGAAAGTTGGAATAGACTGTGTTCCTGCAGTATGAAAAGTAATCTCTTGAGACCATCCTTGCAAAAAACACACAAAAAGAAATACCACATATTCTGGTGACTCTGTGCTTCTGTGAAGACTCCCTATTTCTGTTCAAGTCACCACATTTCAAATAGCTCAGCAGTTTGAGAAGCATTTGATTTATGGCTCCAGTGTACTTGGTTTCAGCAATGAGAAAAAAGGCAAGGTTATGTGATGAAAGTGTTTGTTGTTCTGAAAACTGAAACCAGAGACGTCTAGTGTGGTTTATTCAAGTGGAATACTTAAGAACTAAGCTGTTTCCAGGAGTCCTTATTTAATAATTATCTGTATTCTGTGAGGCATTTTGTCACCTCCTTTTATGTCTGAAAGACTTGAAACTATGAAAATATAGGTAGAAGGCAATCAGGCAACACACAGCCGGCACACTTGTACATCCATATTATATACTGTACTAGTTGTTAGAGTTATGAATGAGGGCCAGCAGAGATGTCCTTCTACACATGGGAGAATGAAGAAAGTCTGATAAAATTTATGGCAGAAGTTTTTTCTAATTGTAAAAGAAAAAGAAATCATCACATCTGTAGGAAAATAGACAGAGCTGGATTCTTTTTTTCAATTTTTTTCTTTTTCTTTTTGGATATTTTATTTATGTACATTTCAAATGTTATCCCCTTTCCCGGTTTCCACTCTGGAAACCCCCTATCCCATCCCTCCCCCTGCTTTTATAAGGATGCTCACCCACCCTCCCACCCACTCCTGCTTCCCCACACTGACAATCTCCTACACGTGGGCATGGAGCCTTCCCAGGACCAAGGGCCTCTCCTCCCATTTATGCTCAACACTGATCCAAACCAGGGGGGTCCCAGACACAGAGACAGAACAGGGGTGGGAGGGGAGGACACATCCAATCTCTGCAGCTGAAATTACAGGGCCAGCTCATGGCTACTCTTTAATTCTGCACCATCTCTCCTGTCCCATCTATTGTTTTATTCATCTTATCTATTCTAACCTAAGATAAAATCTTAAATTAGGGGAGTTGCAGTTTGCACTTCCCTAATTGCTAAGGATTTTAAACACTCCTACTCCGTGACTGTCTACTCTATAGATTGTGTCCTTCCCTGTAAAACATGTTTTAGTTTCACAAGGTCTCACTTGTCAGTTGTTGGCCGTAATAACTGGGCAAGTAGAAACCCATTACAAAATCATCTCCATGAAGAGATGATTTATTTTAGCTTAGAGTTGTGTTGTAACTGATCACCAAGGGAAGTCAAGACAGGATCCCAAAGCAGGGAACAGGAGGCAGGAACTGAAGCAGAGGCTATGGAGGAATGCTGCTTACAGGCTTTCTGTCTCTGGCTTGCTCAACCTGGTATCATTATACCATCCAGGACCACCTGCCCAGGGGTGGCACCACTCAATAGTAGGCTGTGCCCACCCACATCAATAACCAATCAAGAAAACAAACACCCACACACACTTGCCCATGAACCCCAGTAGAAGCAATTCCTTGGTAGGAGCTCTCTCTAGAGGACCCTAGCCTGCTTCAAGATGATGAAAATACTAAGCAGAACACAGAGTCTCTTCCCATTGTTGTTATTCTGTGTAGAGTTTATTGTTAATAAAGTTGTTACAATGTATCTGCACAGATTCTTCTTATATTCTTAATATACAGGCTACTAGTTTTTATGTTTCAAACTCTCTATGTACATTTTAAACAATTGTAAAGATGCAGTCTTTTCTAGACATCTGAAATTCAACTTCTTTCCCATAGTGTTTATGTATAAAATAGTAACTCTATAAGGATTCACCTCCCATGTCTTTAGACTGTGGATAGCTCTTCTTCTTTAAGTAGACCTCAGCTATTGAGTCCCTGTTTCCTCTGTTATTGTGCTGAGGTTAGCAGTCTGAAAATATTAACAAAAAGGAATAGCAGGGATCTCAGCCAGTGTAACTCCACTGTAGTTCAGTCAAGGCAAAAGTGGCTGTGAGCCTAGGGATGCCCAGGAAATGAGAGCAGTGTCAAGATTTGGTAATTCTGCTAAAACCATACATATTTCTTTTGTGACAAACAGAGCCCAGGACAACGAAGTGCACAGACAGACACTGTTACTGCAAATTGAAGCCCAGAGTTACCATGACTCCCGAGAGCATGAAGTTGGCTGCCATGAACACCTGGAAGACTAGAGACATAAATATGTGATTAGAACATATCTACTTTAGCCAGGCCTCAAGAACATTGTCAGAGTGTTAGGGATGATCTGTGATGAAGGAAATATTTTACGGAACCCTTTCAATGTTGGCACCGCCCTTGCGCAGAGAGGAATTCTGGACCTTGTCAGAATACTGGCTGTGGGTCTACTGTGTAATCCTTGTATTCCCTTAGTCCTTCAGTCTTAGTTTTATAAAGTGAAAAACAAACCCACATATATCATGGAATACTTGTAAACATGAAAGTAAAAACTCAAATGACTTTGTAAAGCTTTTATGGATAGCCAGTGGTATTATATACTAATTAAAATTATTTTTACAGAATATGTTGACTGAATGCTTACTTCAGAAGGACTTCCTATGAAAGATGTATTCCTTTAGCACCTAGCAGGTTGATTTAATCAGTCTAGAACATAGTATTGATAGTGCTAGAATATTTCTATGCTACAGAACAAGAAACTGAGTTAATCAAAAATTTTACAAACATTTATGGATTCAAAATGTTTTTATAACTTAACACATTTAGATCTAACACATGAGTTTAAGGAAGAACTACAGGGATTTTCACAGTGGAAAGGGTTTGAATCATTTCACTAATTATAACACATGTGCTTTTCTTTGTGAAAATGACTGTTTCCTTCATATGTTAGATGTCAGCAGCAACTTATACATCCATTTAGTATATTCTGAGTATGTCTTTTATTTCATAGAGTGCATTATTGAAGAGAAAGGAGAACATTCTAGCTTTCTTTTGTTTTGGGGGCAGGGTGTCACTAGGTTGCTTTGCATGGCCTAGAACTTGCTGTGTAGATCAGAATGGCTTTGAATCCAGATGAATCTATCTGTCTGCTGCAAGAGTGATAAAATATACAGGACACACTAATAGGACTTGTCCCGAGCTACTGTCTCGCCAGCAAGAACACACTAGGACAACTGAACTCTTCTGCACTAAAGCTTTATTGCTTCATCAGGAGGAAGACCCCGAACCCCAGAAAATGGTGCTGCTTATATACACCTTAGCGTGGCATGTCAGCACCTGTTTTGTTACTCACCAATCGCCTCATTGCTACACCCCGGGATGGGCAGTGACTTGGCACGAATTCACTCTTGCACCTGCGCACATTACTTGTTTACCAGTTAGGCACAGTGGAAGCCGGCGCCATCTTGTAATGGCAATTGATCATGGCTCTCCACATCTCCCTCTTTTTGTTTTATTATAGCAAAAGTTGGTTTTACTAAAGCAAGGCTAGTCTAGGCCTGAGTTGTTGATCTGCATATTGGCTGTGTCTCCTTGTTTTAGGTCATTATTCTAATGCTATGGCCTTACCTGTCATAGGAAAACCTTATTGCCACCAGGCCCCATGTCTTAGGTTGGTCCACACACGAGGAAGTTTGCCCGTCTCTAGATACCACAGTACTTATGCTATGGTTAGAATTGGCCTAGGGCGAACTCTATATCAGAGGCTAGCTGAAGCAAAATGTGATGAGGAAGGAGGATCCAAAACCACCCTATCGCGTGCAATGAGGAGACCTCAGTGGTGTGCAAGGGCTGATCATGATATTCCTAAACTTATCACAACAATAATTATTTCAACATAGATAACCAGATTTCAGGGGAGGCCCCTTGTTCAATGGCTGCAAGTGCTTGAGCAATGACGACCTTGTCACGTTTTTGTTGGGCTGTGAGCTTGCAGACCAACCAGAGCATGAACACAAGCCCACAGCTGATGGCAGCACCAAATTAAACTATCCCCACCCATTCCTTAAAATAAGAAAATGCAGATGAAATCCAGGAAGAGAGGCCCTCTGTCAATGACAGGCCACTCGCGTCGAGTTGATCCTTAGAACTGCCGCCCTCAGGGCCTCAAGAGTCTCATAGAATCCTGCAGACCAATTCCCTGCAAGATACAAAGAAAGCTGTCTAGACAGATTAGCTGCAAGAGTAAAATTTTCATATTGAACACTGGTAATACACAGAGCGCCCAATTTTCTTTCACAACCCAACTGGGCCAACTGGTATAGGACACCTATCTGTTCCTCAACCAGATCAAGGCGCTGATTCAAAATCATCAGCCCTCCCTTCAACTGGGCACTAGCAGAAGTTTGGACATTGATGGCATCAGTCACTTCGACTGAAAGCTGATTTAATTTTGTGCCTGTTTGGCCAGTACCAGCCATAGCGAACCCTGCAGCTGTAGCAGCAACCGCTCTGGCTGAAATTGCTATGATCAGGGCAGCAGTAATGCCAAAATCTCTTTTTTGTCGAAACAGGGATAAGGTGGAGGGTGTTTCCACAGGAACAGGGATCCAACGTGGGATCCGGGCCACCATGGTGTGGGTGTCCTTTGTTGCATCCCAACATTGAGAAATCCAACAGGAATCATTTACACAGTTTTCAAATGAATCATTAGATAAAATAAACAAAAAGGAAGGATAGACACATACTGGAGTTGATATATAGCTGGTTTGATTAATCTGTGTCTTATTTAAACTAGAGATCTGAATTACATATCTCGTTGGTTGTCCATCTACCCCAATCCTGGTATAATTGGAGACACCAGTGTAAATGGCCTTTCCTATGGCACCTCCTTTTAAGAAAACAAGGGCATTAAGATCTGTACAGCTTCCATTAATCCTACAAAGTAGACCTTTGTGGTAAGGGCTCATTCTGCGGTTCTGCAAGAAGAGGCCCGTTCTCATTACAAACTCTTCTTCAGTCCCAAACAAAATATTGGGGGAGAAGGTAAAATATTTGTGCTCATCAATCCATCTGGCTACAGACGACTGGTAGTCTGACCATGCCGGCAACTCCCCTTCATCCTCTCCACCACAATGGGGAGCAATTCTGGGTTGACGAGGACGCTCCATCTCTTTACAATTGGGAGATGGGAATGTACTGTTTAGCCAGACTGTCGATTGCCACCAAAACCATATAACATGAATAATTATTATTATTCATAATGACTATTATTTCCTTTTTCTCGGGTGTGAGGAGCCGCCCTCACATTCGCCATTACAAGATGGCACTGACATCCATTGCTCGTAAGTGTTCGCAGACATCAGGGTATCTTTCCATTACCTGAGCCCTGCCTCTCTCATGGCTTTAACTGACTGATAGTGAGCAGCCAATCCGGGTGGTGCACGTCTCCAACCGTTTTTCACAGCCTATAAAAGGGAAGGGTTTTCTGCTCTCTGGGTCTCCTCTCCTGAAGCTGATCATCTATCTCTCGAGATGTATTAAAGCTTTACTGCAGAAGCATCCAAGTGGCCTACATGCATTTTCACTGATGAGATGGTAGCGTGGGTCATCTGGTGCCAGAAACCTTGGATTAACATCATAGGCATGCAGGGAAAGTATAAGTTCGGAGAGATATATCTGATTGTGAACCTCTTCCCTTTTGATTTTGGTCTTAATTTAGATGCACCCTAAGAAGGGGCAGTAGAAGCTCTAGTCTTGGTTGCTGTCCATCGAGGCTGGTTCTGAAATTTGATGTCCATCGAGGCTGGTGCTGAAATTTCATTTCTGTCCATCTAGGCTGGTGCTGCTGTCCATCGAAGCTGGTGCTGAAATTTTTATTCTGTCCATTGAGGCTGGTGCTGAAATTTGTATTCTGTCCATCGAGGCTGGTGTTGAAATTTGAGGTGTGGTCAGTCCGACATAGATAAGTGGCAGCACCGAGGGATCTTGTAAGCCTCCTGTAGATAAGGGAGTGGAGCACCGTGTTTACTTTCGGCTTTGCTTAAGGAGTACCATAAGTTGGGTGTAGATCAGCTGAAGGCACTCACTCTATCATGGGCTCTTCACAGTGATCACCACGTTACAGGCAGTGCTAAAGCAACGTGATTTCCTGGTCGCCTCCCGTAAGCTGCAGAATTTTGTTAAGGATGTGAATCGCGTTGCCCCCTGGTATGCCTGTTCAGGGTCTCAAACTGTATCCTCATGGAATAAGCTAGGAAGGGACCTTGACCATAAGCATGAAGAGGGAGACTTACGCCTGGGCACCAAGGCAATTTGGAAGCTGATAAAAAACTGTCTAGAGGATGAAACCTGCCGACGCGCCATTGTGGAGGGACAGGGAACACTAGAAGAGGTTCAGGACAGTATATCAGAAACTGAACAGAGCAAGAGAATAAGAGCTCGAAAAAAGAAAGACAAGTCTAAGAAAAAGGGACCTACCCGGGATTCAGAAGGAAGGGGAGAGAAATATACAAAGTTAATACATTTAGTAGGAATACAGTGTTTCCTGGAGATTGCAGTAGTTATGGCTAAAGGGAGGCCAGAAAGTTCATAGAAAATTTAAGTTTTCAATACCAATCAACAACTGGTGGTATTCAAAACTGCCAACTAGGAAATGAATATACACATCAACATTATCAGTCATATAGACAACTTCTTTGAAGTACATTGGTTTCTTATAGACAAATAGAGTACTCTTTAATGAAAGTTGGAGTAGACTGTTCCTGCAGTGTGAAAAGTAATCTCTTGAGACCATCCTTGCAAAAAACACACAAAAAGAAATACCACATATTCTGGTGACTCTGTGCTTCTGTGAAGACTCCCTATTTCTGTACAAGTCGCCACATTTCAAATAGCTCAACAGTTCGAGAAGCATTTGATTTATGGCTCCAGTTTACTTGGTTTCAGCAATGAGAAAGAAGGCAAGGTTCTGTGACGAAATTGTTTGTTGTTCTGAAAACTGAAACCAGAGACGTCTAGTGTGGTTTATTCAAGTGGAATACTTAAGAACTAAGCAGTTTCCAGGAGTCCTTATTTAATAATTATCTGTATTCTGTGAGGCATTTGTCACCTCTTTTTATGTCTGAAAGACTTGAAACTATGAAAATATAGGTAGAAGGCAATCAGGCAACACACAGCTGGCACACTTGTACATCCATATTATATCCTGTACTAGTTGTTAGAGTTATGAATGAGGGCCAGCAGAGATGTCCTTCTACACATGGGAGAATGAAGAAAGTCTGAAAAATTTATGGCAGAAGTTTTTTTTTTTAAATATTTTTTTATTACGTATTTTCTTCCATTACATTTCCAATGCTATCCCAAAAGTCCCCCATACCCTCCCCCTACTTCCCTACCCACCCATTCCCATTTTTCGGACCTGGCATTCCCCTGTACTGGGGCATATATAGTTTGCATGTCCAATGGGCCTCTCTTTCCAGTGGTGGCCAACTAGGCCATCCTTTGATACATATGCAGCTAGAGTCAAGAGCTCTGGGGTACTGGTTAGTTCATAATGTTGTGGCACCTACAGGGTTGCAGAACTCTTTAGCTCCTTGGATACTTTCTCTAGTTCCTCCATTGGGGGCCCTGTGATCCATCCAATATCTGACTGTGAGCATCCACTTATGTGTTTGCTAGGCCCCGGCCAAGTCTCACAAGAGACAGCTATATCAGGGTCCTTTCAGCAAAAGCTTGCTAGTGTATGCAATCTTGTTATCCTTTGGAGGCTAATTATGGGATGGATCCCTGGATATGGCAGTCTCTAGATGGTCCATCCTTTTG
Organism: Mus caroli; assembly: GCF_978045245.1. NCBI lineage: Eukaryota > Metazoa > Chordata > Mammalia > Rodentia > Muridae > Mus > Mus caroli. The sequence continues at coordinate 169,100,891 of NW_028227257.1, forward strand.
TCTCAGCTCCATGCTTTGTCTCTGTAACTCCTTCAATGGGTGATTGTTTCCAAATCTAAGAAGGGGCAAAGTATTCACACCTTGGTCTTCATTCTTCTTCACTCATGCGTTTTGCAAATTATATCTTTTATCTCAGTATACTAAGTTTCTGGGCTAAAACCTCTTATAGTTGAGTACATATCATTTGAGTTCTTTTGTGATTGTGTTACCTCACTCAGAATGATGCCATCCAGGTCCAACCATTTGCCTAGGAATTTCATAAATTCTTTCTTTTTAAGAGTTGAGTAGTACTCCATTGTGTATATTTACCACATTTTTTGTATCCATTCCTCTGTTGAGGGGCATCTGGGTTCTTTCCAGCTTCTGGCTATTATAAATAAGGCTGCTATGAACATAATGGAGCATGTGTCCTTCTTACCAGTTGGGACATCTTCTGGATATATGCCCAGGAGAGGTATTGTGGGATCCTCCGGTAGTACTATCTCCAATTTTCTGAGGAACCTCCAGACTGATTTCCAGAGTGGTTGTAGAAGCTTGCAATCCCACCAACAATGGAGGAGAGTTCCTCTTTCTCCACATCATTGCCAGCATCTGCTGTCACCTGAATTTTTGATCTTAACCTTTCTAACTGGTGTGAGATGGAATCTCAGGGTTGTTTTGATTTGCATTTCTCTGATGATTAAGGATGTTGAACATTTTTTCAGGTGCTTCTCAGGCATTCGGTATTTCTCAAGTGAGAATTCTTTGTTTAGCTCTGAGTCCCATTTTTTAATGGGGTTATTTGATTTTCTTCAGTCGACCCTCTTGAGTTCTTTAAATGTATTGGATATTAGTCCCCTATCTGATTTAAGATAGGTAAAGTTCCTTTCCCAATCTGTTGGTGGCCTTTTTGTCTTATTGCCAGTGTCTTTTGCCTTGCAGATACTTTGCAGTTTCATGACGTCCCATTTGTCAATCCTCGATCTTACAGCACAAGCCATTGTTGTTCTAATCAGGAATTTTTCCCCTGTGCCCATGTCTTTTAGGCTTTTCCCCACTTTCTCCTCTATAAATTTCAGTGTCTCTGGTTTTATGTGAAGTTCCTTTATTCACTTAGATTCGACCTTAGTACAAGGAGATAGGAATGGATCTATTCGCATTCTTCTACATGATAACAACCAGTTGTGCCAGCACCATTTGTTGAAAATGATGTCTTTCTTCACCTGGATGGTTTTAGCTCCCTTGTCTAAGATCAAGTGACCATAGGTGTGTGAGTTCATTTCTGGGTCTTCAATTGTATACCATTGGTCTACTTGTCTGTTACTATACCAGTACTGTCTTAGTCAGGGTTTCTATTCTTACACAAATATCATGACCAAGAAGCAAGATGTGGAGAAAAGGGTTTATTCAGCTTACACTTCCATACTGCTATTCATCACCAAAGGAAGTCAGGACTGGAACTCAAGCAGGTCAGAAAGCAGGAGCTGATGCAGAGACCATGGAGGGATGTTCTTTACTGGCTTGCCTCCCCAGGATTGCTCAGCCTGCTCTCATATAGAACCCAAGACTACCAGCCCAGAGATGGTCCCACCCACAAGGGGCCTTTCCCCCTTGATCACTAATTGAGAAAATGCCTTACAGTTGGATCTCATGGAGACATCTCCTCAACTGAAGCCCCTTTCTCTGTGATAACTCCAGCTGTGTCAAGTTGACACAAAACTAGCCAGTACAATTGACCCCTTGTCAACTTGATACACAAACACATCACTAGTAAGCCTCAACCCTTACATTCTTACTCATCCCCAAGATCTAAATAACTTTAAAAGTCCCACAGTCTTTACATATTCTTAAAATTTAATCTCTTTAAAATATCCATCTCTTTTAAAATTCAAAGTCTTTTTACAATTAAAAGTCTCTTAAATGTGGGCTCCACTAAAACAGTTTCTTCCTTCAAGAGGGAAAATATCAGGGCACAGTCACAATCAAAAGCAAAAATCAATCTCCAACCGTCCAATGTCTGGGATCCAACTCACGATCTTCTGGGCTCCTCCAAGGGCTTGGGTCACTTCTCGAGCCATGTCCTTTGTAGCACATGCACAGTCCTCTAGGCTCCAGATGCCTGTACTCCACTGCTGCTGCTGCTCTTGGTGGTGATCTCATGGTACTGGCATCTCCAAAACACTGTGTGACCCCTTCAGTCCTGGGCCTTCAATTGCAACTGAGGCTTCACCTTCACCAATGGCCTTCCATGGCCTCTCACAGTGCCGAGCCTCAGCTGCTCTGTTTGACCCCTTCATGCCTTCAAAACCAGTACCACCTGGGTGACCCTTACACATTACCAAGTCCCACTGCAGCAGGAGTACAACCTTGGCCATCTCTGGAACACAGCCTCTTTGTGCTTTCAGAAAACACTTCCCAGATGTCACCGCAAAGATGCTGGTCTCTTCTTAATCACTGCTAATTTCTTAGCTCCAGCTTACCAGCATCAATAGTCCCAGTAATGCAAAGTTTTTGCTTTAGTAGTTCTGGTATCTTGTTAATCACAGCTGATTCTTCAGCCCCAGCTAACCAGAACCACAGAATCTTCACAACCAATGTAACAAATGGCCCTGAAAAGAGTCTGTAATTTTCACTCTGAAATTTCACAAACCAGGCCTCCATCTTCTGCACTGTTCTCAACATTATCTTCCAAGCTCCTACACAACATCTGACATAGCTCTTAACAACAAATGGATCTTCAAGCCCAAGGTTCCAAAGTCCTTCCACAGTCCTCCCCAAAACGTGGTCAGGTTGTCACAGGAATACCCCACTATGCTGGTACCAATTTGTCTTAGTTAGTGTTTCTATTCTTACACAAATATCACGACCAAGAAGCAAGATGGGGAGAAAAGGGTTTATTCGGCTTACACTTCCATACTGCTATTCATCACCAAAGGAAGTCAGGACTGGAACTCAAGCAGGTCAGAAAGCAGGAGCTGATGAGAGGCCATGGAGGGATGTCCTTTACTGGGTTGCCTCCCCAGGCTTGCTCAGCCTGCTCTCTTATAGAACCCAAGACTACCAGCCTAGAAATGGTCCCACCCACAAGGGGCCTTTCCCCCTTGATCACTAATTGAGAAAATGCCTTACAGTTGGATCTCATGGAGACATCTCCCAACTGAAGCTCCTTTCTCTGTGAGAACTCCAGCTGTGTCAAGTTGACACAAAACTAGCCAGTACAAGTACCACACAGATTTTATCACAATTGCTCTGTAGTAAAGCTTTAGGTCAGGCATGGTGATTCCACCAGAGGTACTTTTATCCTTGAGAAGAGTTTTTGCTATCCTAGGTTTTTTTGTTATTCCAGATGAATTTGCAGTTTGCTCTTTCTAATTCATTGAAGAATTGAGTTGGAATTTTGATGGGGATTGCATTGAATCTGTAGATTGCTTTTGGCAAGATAGCCATTTTTACAATGTTGATCCTGCAAATCCATGAGCATGGGAGAGCTTTCCATCTTCTGAGATCCTCTTTAATTTCTTTCATCAGAGACTTGAAGTTTTTATCATACAGATCTTTCACTTCCTTAGTTAGAGTCATGCCATGATATTTTATATTATTTGTGACTATTGAGAAGGGTGTTGTTTCCCTAATTTCTTTCTCAGCCTGTTTATTCTTTGTGTAGAGAAAGTCCATTGACTTGTTTGAGTTAATTTTATATCCAGCTACTTCACCGAAGCTGTTTATCAGGTTTAGGAGTTCTCTGGTGGAAATTTTAGGATCACTTAAATATACTATCATATCATCTGCAAAAAGTGATATTTTGACTTCATCTTTTCCAATTTGTATCCCCTTGATCTCCTTTTGTTGTCAAATTTCTCTGGCTAGGACTTCAAGTACAATGTTGAATAGGTAGGGAGAAAGTAAGCAGCCTTGTCTAGTCCCTCATTTTAGTGGCATTGCTTCAAGCTTCTCAGCACTTACTTCGATGTTGGCTACTGGTTTGCTGTAGATTGCTTTTATCATGTTTAGGTATGGGCCTTGAATTCCTGATCTTTCCAAGACTTTTATCATGAATGGGTGTTGGATCTTGTCACATGCTTTTTCAGCATCTAACGAGAGGATCATGTGGTTTTTGTCTTTGAGTTTGTTTATATAATTGATTACGTTGATGGATTTTCGTATATTAAACCATCACTGCATCCCTGGAATAAAACCTACTTGGTCAGGATGGATGATTGCTTTATTGTGTTCTTGGATTCGGTTACAAGTATTTCATTGAGTATTTTTGCATCTATATTCATAAGGGAAATTGGTCTGAAGTTCTCTATCTGTGTTGGGTCTTTTGTGGTTTAGATATCAGAAAATTGTGGCTTTATAGAATGAGTTGGGTAGAGTTCCTTTTACTTATATTTTGTGGAATAGTTTGTGCAGAACTAGAATTAGATCTTTTTTGAAGTCTGGTAGAACTCTGCACTAAACCCATCTGGTCCTGGGCTTTTTTTTGGATGGGAGACTATTAATGACTGCTTCTATTTCTTTAGGGGATATGGGACTGTTTAGATCATTAACTTGATCCTGATTTAACTTTGGTACCTGGTATCTGTCTAGAAATTTGTCCATTTCGCCCAGGTTTTCCAGTTTTGTTGAGTATAGCCTTTTGTAGAAGGATCTGATGGTGTTTTGGATTTCTTCAGGATCTGTTGTTATGTCTCCCTTTTCATTTCTGATTTTGTTAATTAGGATGTTGTCCCTGTGCCCTCTAGTGAGTCTAGCTAAGAGTTTATCAATCTTGTTGATTTTCTCAAAGAAACAACTCCTCCTTTGGTTAATTCTTTGAATAGTTCTTCTTGTTTCCGCTTGGTTGAATTCCCCCCTGAGTTTGATTATTTCCTGCCGTCTACTCCTCTTGGGTGTATTTTCTTCCTTTTTTCCTAGAGCTTTTAGATGTGTTGTCAAACTGCTAGTGTGTGCTCTCTCCAGTTTCTTTTGGAGGCACTCAGAGCTATGAGTTTGCCTCTTAGAAATGCTTTCATTGTGTCCCATAGGTTTGGGTATATTATGGCTTCATTTTCATTAAACTCTAAAAAGTCTTTAATTTCTTTCTTTATTCCTTCCTTGACCAAGGTATCATTGAGAAGAGTGCTGTTCATTTTCCATATGAATGTTGGCTTTCCATTATTTATGTTGTTATTGAAGATCAGCCTTAGTCCATGGTGGTCTGATAGGATGCATGGGACAATTTCAATATTTTTTTATCTGTTGAGGCCTGTTTTGTGACCAATATATGGTCAATTTTGGAGAAGGTCCCATGAGGTACTGAGTAGAACATATAACCTTTTGTTTTAGGATAAAATGTTCTGTAGATATCTGTTAAGTCCATTTGTTTCATAACTTCTGTTAGTTTCACTGTGTCCCTGTTTAGTTTCTGTTTCCACGATCTGTCCATTGAAGAAATTGGTATGTTGAAGTCTCCCACTATTATTGTGTGAGGTGCAATGTGTGCTTTGAGCTTTACTAAAGTTCTTTAATGAATGTGGCTGCCCTTTCATTTGGAGTATAGATATTCAGAACTGAGAGTTCCTCTTGGAGGATTTTACCTTTGATGAGTATGAAGTGTCCCTGCTTGTCTTTTTTGATAACTTTGGGTTGAAAGTCAATTTTATTCGATATTAGAATGGCTACTCCAGCTTGTTTCTTCAGACCATTTGCTTGGAAAATTGTTTTCCAGCCTTTCACTCTGAGGTAGTGTCTGTCTTTTTCCCTGAGATGGGTTTCCTGTAAGCAGCAGGATGTTTGGTCCTGTTTGTGAATTCAGTATGTTAGTCTATGTCTTTTTATTGGGGAATTGAGTCTATTGATATTAAGAGATATTAAGGAAAAGTAATTGTTTCTTCATTTTATTTTTGGTGTTAGAGTTGGCATTCTGTTCTTGTGGCTGTCTTCTTTTTGGTTTGTTGAGGGATTACTTTCTTGCTGTTTCTAGGGCGTGATTTCCATCCTTCTATTGGTTTTTTTTTTCTGTTATTATTCTTTGAAGGGCTGGATTCATGGAAAGATAATGTGTGAATTTGTTTTTGTCATGGAATAATTTGGTTTCTCCATCTATGGTAATTGAGAGTTTGGCTGGGTAAAATAACCTGGGCTGGCATTTGTGTTCTCTTAGTGTCTGTATAACATCTGTCCAGGCTCTTCTGTCTTTCATAGTCTCTGGTGAAAAGTGTGGTGTAATTCTGATAGGCCTGCCTTTATATGTTACTTGACTCTTCTCCCTTACTGCTTTTAATATTCTATCTTTATTTAGTGCATTTGTTGTTCTTATTATTATGTGTCGGGAGGAATTTCTTTTCTGGTCCAGTCTATTTGGAGTTCTGTAGGCTTCTTGTATGATCATGGGCATGTGTTTCTTTAGGTTTGGGAAGTTTTCTTCTATAATTTTTTTGAAGATATTAGCTGGCCCTTTAAGTTGAAAATCTTCATTCTCATCAACTCCTATTATCCATAGGTTTGGTCTTCTCATTGTGTCCTGTATTTCCTGGATGTTTTGAGTTAGGATCCTTTTGCGTTTTCTATTTTCTTTGATTGTTGTGCTGAAGTTCTCTATGGAATCTTCTGCACCTGAGATTCTCTCTTCCATCTGTTGTATTCTGTTGCTGATGCTCACATCTATGGTTCCAAATTTCTTTCCTAGGGTTTCTATCTCCAGCGTTGCCTCACTTTGATTTTGTGTGTGTGTGTGTGTGTGTGTGTGTGTGTGTGTGTCTACTTCCCTTTTTAGGTCTAGTATGGTTTTGTTCATTTCCATCACCTGTTTGCATGTGTTTTCCTGTTTTTCTTTAAGGGCTTCTACCTGTTTGGTTGTGTTTTCCTGTTTTTCTTTAAGGACTTGTAACTCTTTAGCAGTGTTCTCCTGTATTTCTTTAAGTGAGTTATTAAATTCCTTCTTGATGTCCTCTACCATCATCATGAGATATGCTTTTAAATCTGGTTCTAGCTTTTCAGTTGTGTTGGGATGCCCAGGACTAGGTGGGGTGGGAGTGCTGCGTTCTGATGATGGTGAGTGGTCTTGATTTCTGTTAGTAGGATTCTTACATTTGCCTTTCGCCATCTGGAGTGATTGGATTAGAGCAGACACTGTGTTCCACTCACCAGAGGTCTTAGGATCCCATGGGGGATCCTGTGTGAGCCCTTGCTGGTGTCCAGAGACTCAGCAGGCAAGGAACCCCGGTGCTGCAGTGGACAGGAAGGGACTTGTGCCAGAAGTTTTTTTTTTAATTGTAAAAGGAAAATAAATCATCACATCTGTAGGAAAATAGGCAGAGCTGGATTCTTTTTTTCAATTTTTTTCATTTCCTTCTTGGATATTTTATTTATTTACTCTTCAAATGTTATCCCCTTTCCCAATTTCTACTCTGAAAACCCCCTATCCCATCCCTCCCACTGCTTTTATGAGGGTGCTCACCCACCCTCCCACCCACTCCTGCCTTCCCGCAGTGACATTCTCCTACACTTTGGCATGGAGCCTTCCCATGACCAAGGGCCTCTCCTACCATTTATGCTCAACACTGCTCGAGAACATGCTGAGATCTGGGTCACAGAGTGAGACCATTGCTCAGGTAACCAATCAGCATATATAGTGTAAACACGTACATTCATATGCATATTTACCCATCTATGTATATCTACAGTCCTCAGAAATAGCACAGTCATACATATTTCCTTAGCCTGAATATGCATCTGGGTTCGATTCACTTTGCAGTAAAGTAAATGTGTAAAATAAGAAAAGAAATGACCTAATAAAAGCACAAAGAAATATGTAAAACAAATAAATAAATGTGACTTTGAGTTACGTCAATAGCCTCTCCTGAACTATGGCCTCTAGGCTGATGTAGAAGATGAGGGCATCAACATAAAGAGTGAGGCAGTGGAAGAGACACTTACAGGTGTCTTATCATCTTACACAACAAGGATCCTGAAACGAACTCAGATTTTCAGCTCTCTCTCCCCCTGCCCCCATTTTACCACTGACATATGTCAGTCAATGATAGAACAGGTATTTATTAAGGACCCAGACCTGCAGTTGTGAGGAGTTTCTGCTCCATTTCAAAATCACAAGGTAAAGAGGTAGAGGGGGTACGTTGTAGGAGTTATGATCTGGCTTGGTGCCCATGGAGTGGCTCAGGGAAGGTGATACCAAGGAAGAGTGGGTAAACAATATCAGGCTGGAAACACCCCAATACATTTAGACACATTGTATACCACACTGCATCAGACATCCACACACTTAGAGGAAGAGAAACATATAAAAGTGCCTCTGGGTGAAAGTCTTGTTTGTTGTTGCTAAGTCATGTAGGAAGAGTTTCCAGGAGAGTGCTGGAACCCACCATCAAAGGCAGTAGACAGCAATTAACAAGACTGTATTCCATAACTCTTACTTTTGGGACAGAGGGAGCATTGCCTCCAGTGTGTGGGTAGGCATTGCTGGCCTTCTGGAATAGAGTGCCACACAAGAAGGCAGAGGGATGGCACCTACATGACTCTTAGGTAAGGTACTGCAGGACTGGACACATATTAGCACTGTTGTGTGACATAGACAGGTTGTTTCTATCTCTCTCTTCTATTCTGACAACATATTTGAGACTTGTTCTGAACCCACTAGGATTGGGTTTATGTGGTTTGGTTGGAGCAGTCTACACTAATTAAGTCCCATGTACCAACCTGTATGATGGAAGTTTACCAACAAAGTTTGGAACCCTGTTTTGGGGCAAGAGTAAAGGTTCCAGTCCCAGTTTGTGCTTTTTCACCCCCACAGACATTGAAACAATAGAGTATGGAACTCAATGGTATGGCATCAGATTGGTATAAGAGACCTGGAACCAGGAAAGATACCATGGAAGCTAGCTTGGGAGAGATGCTAGTTGTCCTTGCTTCAACTCCCTAGTTTTATATAAGTTATCCCACTGTTTCTACTAGGAGTCATTTTCAATATGCTTAGGACATTAAAGGTGTGGCTGTGGGAGTGACCTATACCTCGGGACCAAATCTAGTGGGTGGGAACCTATGTCCCTCTGTTTGTGTGGGGAAAGCTTCCAGGAGGAATAAGCAGCATGATTGGGTTTTTGAAGAACCTGTAAGATCTTGTTCAACAGCAAGTAGTTGGGTTCTACTTTACTTTCTGGGATCTCCTGATACCCCAGGCAATCCCATGGACTCTAACTCAGTGCTGAGAGAGGACCTTCAGCCCTCCATAAAATAGGAGCACACACAAAGCCAGACTTGAGTCTAGGCTAGAGGAACAGGTGGAGAAATCTGATAATCTAAAAGTATAAAGTCTTTAGAGGTAGAAAGGAGGTCAGCACTTGCTCTCTTATAATTGCCTCTGAGAGCGTTGGGGCATGCCCAACTGCTCCGACTTCTCTCCAATCTTTCATAATCTCTACATACCCATGCCATATCCTATATTTTATTATTATCATTATTATCATCATTATTAACAGATTTAAATTTTTGTTAGAGATAATGCTGGTTTAGTAAAGCTTTGGATGTAGGTTCTCCTGCAATAACTTGACTTGACTAGCACTGAGTAGTTAGCAAGGTTCCCAGTACTAGGGATGCTTTGTGTCCTGTTGAAAGGCCTTAAGTCCATTTAGAGTACTGCTGGTTACCACCAAGCTATGTGTGTCACTGTTGCACCTTTAGAGTCATTATGCCATGCCAGTAGTTAATGTGGTTCCTAGGATGGATAGCTGTGTAGGACAGCTGTTTCCTTCTTTTTTGAGTTTCCAACATGCCTTTGAGTGCCCAGAAAGCTAGTCCTCAGAGAGAAATCTTTTACTTTGGCTCCAGCTTGGGGGCCTGCTCCTAAAGTCCATATTGTCATTGTCAATGGGGATATACATTTCACGTCGCGAGGGCAGCCAAGGGTAATAATAATAGGCTGCATGTTTTGTGAGTCTCTTAGATATATCTGACCAGCACCTAAGGAGAGGGCTTGTCTTAGGTTGTACTGAGGTTTGTTTTAGGTGGTCTTTGGCTCCTGGAATGAGCAGTGATCTTTCTTTACTTGTTCTGCAGGTATTTGTTGAGTGCAAGCAAGTAGAGCTCTGACAAGTTGCAGAGACTATGGTGAGCAGCTTTGAAGCATGGGTAGCCTTCCATTTGTTCATCTCTAGACAGGTTCATGACAGCTTCACCCCATGGCTCTCTCACAGGGATTTTCTTCAAGGTTTTCAGGCTCTAATACAGGTGCTCAAACACAAACATGTGAATATGGGTTTGTGGCTTACTAGCCTTTCTTTTGGATTTGGTTTCTTGTGATGGAGGTCTCACTATGGATGAAATGAAACTTTCTCAGCTTCCACTGGGCTAGACACCTTACCAGCCATCTTGGTTCTAGCAGAGGACAATCGCATTTCTGCATTTTCATGCACACACTCAGTCTCACATCCTACCAACATCCGTGAAGACAGACCCTGGAAAGTTCCAGAATGATAGGGACTGGAAGCTCACCCTGTCTCTGTGCCTGCTATACCCAGCCCATGCCTACCCACAATTATCAGAAAACCACAATTATCAGAAAACTGCAATTTCATCTTTGTGAGTGGCCATGGCTTGCAGTAAGGCCCTTTTGGAGATTTGATACCTCATCACTACACAGCATTGACATGAGTTTGATTTTAATTGCGTTGACAACCTAATCATGACATAGGTTGTAGCACAATAAGCACTGAAACAGATCTGCAGAGAAGGCAAACAATTGCCTACCACATGGAGAACCTCGATGTGCTGTGAATGCCTGAGAGACTACAATGGTGAGGCACTACCAGATGGGAGTCCTGTTGGCTTGTGTTCTCCAGCTGTGGCTGTGGTGAGGTGTCATCTGTGTGTCAGTGCATACACTCAGGTATGTAAAATGTACAGAGGCACGTGTTTTGCAGTTCCTGGGAGCCTAAGACAAGACTATTCTCCTTCTAGGTCCCAAATAATTAACACAAAGACATATTAAGCTAATCACCAGCCTGCAAGCCTTCCTGTGCAGGTTCTAAGTGATTCTAACCCTTAAGGTTTCCTGTTTCTCAGCATGTGGCATTTTACCTTCAATCTTAGTCTTCCCTGACTTGCTATGATCGATGTGTTTCCTCACGAAAACTCACTTGTCACCCTGCTTATGCTGAATCCTCATGGTCTTTTCACCATGCCCTCTCTTCATGCTTCTCCCTCCAGTCTGTCTCTGTGTCTGGGTCTCCCTGATTTGGATCAGAAGTCCCAAGCATTTCTCTTCTTCCAGCTTACTTGGACTTCTGATCCAAATCAGAGGGTCCCAGACACAGAGACAGACCTGGGATGTGTGTGTATGTGTGTGTGTGTGTGTGTGTGTGTGTGTTTGTGTTTGTGTGTGTGTGTGTGTGAATATCCAATCTCTGCACCTGAAATTTCAGGGCCAGCTCTTGGTTGCTTTTGAATTATTCACCATCTCTCCTGCCCCATCTATTATTTTATTCATCTTAGCTATTCTGACTTAAGATAAAATCTTATATTAGGGGTTGCAGTTTGCACTCCCCTAATTGCTAAGGATTTTAAACACTCCTACTCCGTGAACTGTCTACTCTATAGATTGTGTCCTTCCCTGTAAAACACTTTTTACTTTCACAAGGTCTCACTTGTCAGTTGTTGGCCATAATACCTGGGCAAGTAGAAACATCTTCAGGGCATCATTTCCTATACCTGTATCCTCAATGTAGGGAACCACTGACATTTTTCCCCAAAGGTTACACACTGATGCTTTGATCCATATGGAGTTAGTTTTTGTGAGAGGGCATACATATAGCCCTTTCTACTACATGTGAACATCCAGTTTTCTCATCACCATTTTCCCCACGTGTACTTTGGCATTGTTGTGAAACTCTAGATATATTTAGTTTCAGATTCTTATGCCTGGGTTATTCATCTTGTTCCATTAGTCAGCATATCTGCTTTTGTGTCAGTAGCATGCTCTTTTAACTACTATAGCTCTGTAATATTCTGAAATCTGGGGTGGTAATTCCTCCAGCATTTTTCTTTTTGCTCATTACTGGTTTGATGATCTGCAGTCTTTCATGGATCCATATGTATTTTAGGATGTTTCAAAATATTTATTTTAATAATGTTGTGGGGCTTTTGATTTGGATTGCATCCAATCTGTAAATTGTTTTGTATATGGTCAGTTTTACAATATTTTTTCTAAACCATTAATTTGGGAAGTCTTTCCTTTTTCTAGTGTCTTCATCAAGCTCTTTCTTCAGAGAGATTTAGAGCTTTATCATAGTGTTCTTACCTCTTTGGTTAGGCTTGTTCATGGTGAAATATTTGGAATATTTTATGTATAATATCACATTATCTGCAAACAGATATATCATGACATTTTCTTTTCCTATTTGTATTTTCAAAATTTCTTCCTCTTTTACTGTCCTAGCTCGTGCTTCAAACTCTTCATTAGAAAGGGGTGGAGGTGGGGGTGGGGGTGGGCTAGAGAGATGGCTTCGTTGTTAAGAGCACTGATTGTTCTTCCAGAGGTCCTGAGTTCAACACTCAGCAACCACATTGTGGCTCACAACTGTAATGGAATCTGATACCCTCTTCTGGTGTGTCTGAAGACAGCAACAGTGTACTCATATGCAGAAAATAAATAAATCTTAAAAAAAAAAAGAAAAGAAGCACTGGCAAAAAGAGATAGCATTTAAAAAGAAAAAGAAAGAGAGAAAGAAATGAAAGAAAAGAAAGAAAAGGGTTGGGCATAGTGAACAGCCCTATATTATCCAGATTCAAAGGGATTGCTTTCATTTTTTTTTCTCCATCTCAAATGATGTTGGCTGTGGGTTTGTTAACTGCCTTTATTATGATGAGGCAAGTTCCCCCAGTCCTATTCTTCCTAGGGCTTTTATTGTGTAGGCATTAGATTTTGTCGTTTGGCTTCTGTATGTTGAACTAATTCTGAATCTCTGAGTTAATGAAACTTCATTTTGGTGAGTGATTTGTTTTTTTTAAAGACTGTCTTCAGTTTGCAAGTGTTTTATTGAGGATTTTTTTTTTTTTGTATATGCTTATAAGAGAAGTTGGCCTGTAATTTAACTTTATTTCCTTTCCTTTTTGTTTTTCTTTTTGTGTTGTTACTTGGTTGTATTTTTAAAGTAACACAGGCTCCATAGAAAGAGTTGGAAATGCTCATTTAGTTTTTTTTTTTAATTAATTTAGGAAATATCGCTTATAAACCTTTGAAGAGCCTGGTAGAATTCTGCTGAGAATACTGGGCTGTAAAATAAATTAATGAATTCCATTTTTCCTCTTGGACAACAATAATGACTCTGTGACTAATTATTTATTTTAAATGCCTAGGCCATATGCTTCACCTCATTGCCTAAGTAGCTCTTAATGTATTTAATTCATTTAAACAATTCTATGTCTTCTACATGCTTAGTTTACCTCTCCTCCAGTCCTGGCCACTTCTTCCTGAGCATGTAGTTTCTCAGAATCCAACTCAAATCTCTCCTTTATATCTCTCCCATTTCACAGATTCCTCTCTTTTCCTGTGAGTGTCTCCTTTCTATGTCCTGCCTCAGCTCACTGACCATTGTGTTTTTATTTACAGGAGCTGCTCATAAGAGACTCTGTCTACACTGGGGAAAACACATGAAGTTGGATTGTTGCACCCACATGTTTACTTTCCTTCTTATAATGTTTCAATTAATTTCCTTTCATTTTCTCAGGTAATCTATTTGTTTAAAATGATTGCATAGCTAGCTACTAGGTACAATTTGCTAAGCATAGTAATTAGTACTCATGAGGGAGGGCATGGTTTAGTAATAATGCTGTTATGGAGACAGATTTTTTTTTTTGTTCTGAGAAGTAACAAAGATAACTTCATAGGCAGGTATGTGGAAGAAGGTCTTAATCAGGCACCTCTTATAAGCCTGCTGGTAATGCAGGGGCCTAAGTAAGTGCAGCCTGATTTGAGCCTAATAGGTCCCAGCTGTGTGAAAGAGGAGCCTGTTCTGAAATGTAAGACTACTAGTAGGATGTGATACTAACATGAAACCTCACTCTGTGTAAAGGTGTTGGCATTTAATATATTTTAACTTTGGTTAAGCTAACTTACTTTGCCTTAAATTTGTCATCTGTGACGCCAAGACAACATTGGATTATTAAATGGAATAAGTTATGCAAATGTTTTACCTATGTATATAATATTAAAACACTTTATCATCCTACATTGTATCCAGGATTCTGCTATGCACTCTGTGTGACTATCCAAGCTATTTTACTCCAGGGTCTTCTAGATCAAACACTGGATAAATCTGAATTAGCATTTCATAACAGTTACATTTTAAGAACCATGGATGGTAACATGACAAACATTTCAAAACAAGACTGTGTACTTAAAGAACAATCAGCTATCTATTTCTGGTGTCCTAAGTGAGCAATCATTCAAAATGAAAATTAAACAGATTACAAACACTACTAGAGACATGACAAGGTTAAATGTTAAACACTGCAAATATTTTGCCATGAAGGTGGCATAGAATTTTTTTAAAAAGTATCACCATCTGTAATTTGGTTAATATGACCTTGGACAAAATGAGACAAATTTGACAGTATGCAATTTACCTTATTGAAAGCCATTTAATAAGTTGATTTTATCCTTTCAATTTTATGGCACTATGAAAAAATGCAAAAGGAGAGGTTGTGTTATATCATTTCTGAAAAATGTGGCTTAAGTCTCTCTTCTTGTGTCAAAACCCATTACAAATTCATCTCCATGAAGAGACAATTTATTTTAGCTTAGAGTTGTGTTGTAACTGATCACCAAGGGAAGTCAAGACAGGATCCCAAAGCAGGGACCAGGAGACAGGAACTGAAGCAGAGGCCATGGAGGAATGCTGCTTACAGGCTTTCTGTCCCTGGCTAGCTCAACCTCGTATCATTATACCGTCCAGGACCACCTGCTCAGGGGTGGCACCACTCAATAGTAGGCTGTGCCCACCCACATCAATCACCACTCAAGAAAACAAACACCCCCACACACTTGCCCATGAACCCCAGTAGAAGCAATTCCTTGGTAGGAGCTCTCTCTAGAGGACCCTAGCCTGCTTCAAGATGATGAAAATACTAAGCAGAACACAGAGTCTCTTCCCATTGTTGTTATTCTGTGTAGAGTTTATTGTTAGTAAAGTTGTTACAATGTATCTGCACAGAATCTTCTTATATTCTTAATATACAGGGTACTAGTTTTTATGTTTCAAACTCTCTATGTACATTTTAAACAATTGTAAAGATGCAGTCTTTTCTAGACATCTGAAATTCAACTTCTTTCCCATAGTGTTTATGTATAAAATAGTAACTCTATAAGGATTCCCCTCTCATGTCTTTAGACTGTGGATAGCTCTCTTCTTTAAGTAGACCTCAGCGATTGAGTCCCTGTGTTCGCTGTTATTGTCCTGATTTTAGCAGTCTGAAAATATTACCAAAAAGGAATAGCAGGGATCTCAGCCAGTGTAACTCCACTGCAGTTCAGTCAAGGCAGAAATGGCTGTGAGCCTAGGGAAGCCCAGGAAATGAGAGCAGTGTCAGGATTTGGTAATTCTGCTAAAACCATACATATTTCTTTTGTGACTAACAGAGCCCAGGGACAACGACGTGCACAGACAGACACTGTTACTGCAAATCGAAGCCCAGTGTTACCATGACTCCTGAGAACATGAAGTTGGCTACCATGAACACCTGGAAGACTAGAGACATAAATATGTGATTAGAACATATATACTTTGGCCAGGCCTCAAAGAACCAGGGTCTTAGTGACGATCTGTGATGAAAGAAATATTTTAAGGAACCCTTTCAACGTTGGCACCACCCCTGTGGCAGAGAGGAATTCTGGACCTGGTCAGAATACTGGCTGTGGGCCTACTGTGTAATCCTTGTACTCCCTTAGTCCTTCAGTCTTAGTTTTATAAAGTGAAAAACAAACCCACATATATCATGGAATACTTGTAAACATGAAAGTAAAAACTCAAATGACTTTGTAAAGCTTTTATGGATAGCCAGTGGTATTATGTACTAATTAAAATTATTTTTACACACTATGTTGACTAAATGCCTACTTCAGAAGGACTTCCTATGAAAGCACCTAGCAGGTTGATTTAATCAGTCTAGAACATTGTATTGATAGTTTCCTAGAATATTTCTATGCTACAGAACAAGAAACTAAGTTAATCAAAAATTTTACAAACATTTATGGACTCAAAATGTTTTTATAACTTAACACATTTAGATCTGACACATGAGTTTAAGTAAGACCTACAGGGATTTTCACAGTGGAAAGGGTTTGAATCATTTCACTAATCATAACACATGTGCTTTTCTTTGTGAAAATGACTGTTTCCTTCATATGTTAGATGTCAGCAGCAACTTATACATCCATTTAGTATATTCTGAGTATGTCTTTTATTTCATAGAGTGCATTATTGAAGAGAAAGGAGAACATTCTAGCTTTCATTTGTTTTGTTTTGGGGGCAGGGTGTCACTTGTTTGGTGTGCATGGCCTGGAAATTGATGTGTAGATCTGAATGGCTTTGAATCCAGATGTGTCTATCTGTCCACTGCCAGAGTGCTGAAATGTAAGGGACACATTAGTAGGACTGGACTAAGATCCCTAGCTTTTGTTTTAGAAAAAAATTGTAGTGCTGAGGATGCATGGCAATGTGGAACGTGGAGGTATAATCTGATATGTAGAAAATTTCTTGGCCAGTCTGAGGCAGTCTTGTACTTCCTTAGCAGGCACCAAGTTTCAGACTTTATGCCCCTCCTGACATATGCCTGGTGCTCCACACCCATAGTCCTAGCACTGTGTGCTAGATGCAGGAGAATCAAGTTGGAGGACAAGGAAAGGAAAGACCTGGTACAATAGAGAATGCAATTGAAAGAGCATCTGCCAGATTTTGAGGGTGCTGATGATGTTGAGAATCTGAGAAATCCTAAGCAAGTGTCATTCATTCCTGACATTGCCTAGAGATGAAATATGAAGCACCAGACCTGGAGCATCTCAGAGCTTCAGAGGGAAGAGGTCTTGAGGATCTCGACGAGGAAGGGGTGGGGGAGGAGGAGGAAGAGGAAAGTCAGACATCAGGCTGCAGGGAAATCCTGGATGAACAGGCACATTCAGTCATGACCCCATAAGTGTTTAGGGAGAAAACAGAGCTTCAGGGGTCTGTGAAGGGTAAAGGACAAAGCCTTAAGAAAATCCTGGGCTTTTGGAACCAATATCAATAGTCTTTGCCATTATTTTACAACCCAGGCTAGTCATTTCAGGGTCCTGGACATCTATGTGATAGTGTTGGTAGACACTTTCCTAGACACCTCAAAGCTTACAAGGTCTTCTGAAAGTGCCACAAGGCTTTAAGCTCGGGTGATGTTGCCACAGTGCAGCATAGACGTATCCTTAGCAGCAATGGAAGGAATGGCTGAGACAGGAAGAGCAAGTGACTGGAACTGGGAGGAAGTCAAGGGACAGCTGTACAAGTGAAGTGCTGTACAGGTGAAGTGCTGGATATCTGCACAAGGGACCAGGGAGAAGAGTGAGGCAGAGCTCTTAGGTGTCAGTGGCAATGGAATGACAGACCTTGGCATCTGCACCTGGAGTCCAGGTTGTTCGTTGTGTGCCCAGAAACACCTGGAATACACCATCTGACTCTAGTTCTAGGCTCCTGGTAGCTAGGATGCTCACCTGGATCTGTCCGAATAGCGTTTGGTGCATTCAAGCAGCTAGGCATTTTATCCACTAGATAGTATTTTGTCATCTTACTAAACCATATCCCTGTACTCACCCAACAGTCATGCCTTTGCTAACCCTTGGCGCAGGCCCAGTCAGCCTCCAGTTTACTGCAGTGTGTTGAAACCACCTCCTCCCCAGCCTCCCTTGGAGTCCCACAGAGCTCTGGTGTCTCCCTTCTCTTTGGACACTGTCCCACAACAGAGATGGCATCTCAGCAAAAGTCATCTATAGCCAGGAAGGACATCCTACCCTTAACCAGGGCCTGATGCAGGGGAAAGGAGGTAAAAAAAAAAGCCACCAATCCCTGAGATTCCCACAAAACTTCACCAGTCCATGAACAGGAATACCCACCAATCCTGAGCACTCCCCCTAGTCACAAGCTCAGGTCATGAAATCCAAACAATCTTCAGTCTGGAAATTTCTGCCCTGGGAAGCTCCACCCCTTCAGAAATTCTATATAAGACTTGCCCCTTTGTCCAGTTCTTGTAGTCCATCCCCAGAGCAGAGGTTAACCATTCCAAGATTCCTCCCTCCTCCTCCTCTTTGATTCTTCCCTTCAATAGATCTCATTTAAGAGATTTCTGCCTGGAGTGACTCTCTCATCACAGGAAACTGAGAAGAAAAGAAGCAAATAAGAGAGGAAGCAAAGAATAGCAAAGAAGGAGCTGGGCTGGGGCTCCTCACCTCAGCTGGAGATACCCTTCCCTGGGAACTAAAGTGCCTCTGCTGAGGAGGCTCCCTCTAAGAGCTGTGAGGTTCCTTAGATCCATGTCTCAGAACACCCTTCCCTTGGGACACTGTCCCACCTCAGAGCTATGTGCTTCCTGGGTGTCAGGGTCTCAGGATGCCCTTCCATTTCAGCAGAAACACAACACCAACTGTGACAGGCAAAACACTATCTTTGTAAACTTTGTGAACTTTGGAAAACCTCAAGGCAAGAAAGTGGCCAGACTCCAAGCCTAAGAGGTTCCAGAGGCCAGGCCCTGCCCCAACTCCCTAAAGGCCCTAACTGTTGGTTTTCTAATAGCTGTAAAGGTCATTCTTAGCTCCCAGGTGAGAGAGTGGCCAAGCCCAGCCCTATAAGAAAAAAAAAATGCCACCAATACCAACAGAAAACCTACCAATCCCTGAGCTTAAAGGCAGCAGAGTTGAAGGCTGGAGCCTTTAGCACATGGAGTCAATATTCTTATCACCACTCCTGTCTACTTAAAACTCACCTTTCCATCCTTAGTTTCATTCTCATGGTTTCTGGAATGTCAGGCATATTATACTTGCCTGGCTCAGTCTTCCCTTGCATTCCTGTGGTGTCAATTGCATTTAGTTCATGTTCATGATCATGTTCATGTTCGTGTTCGTGTTCATGTTCCTGTGCGTGTGCATGTGTGTGTGTCTGTCTGTCTATGTGTGTGTGTGTGTGTGTGTGTCCCTTATACACACAGGGGCAAAAGACAACTGTGGAAAGTACAATCAAAGACAAGAGCAGTGTTCTTTGGACATACAAATCTAGGTGTGGCTTTTCTTTCTTATGCCTGTATACATAGGTCCTGTTTTTGGATGAGTTTTATGAGTAGCAGTCCCATTCCCAGATGGCTGAAAAGACACATAGCCAAGAAACATCCACCAGCCTGCATCCCTGTGTTGTACTATCAAAATGTAAGCTGATGAATTTAGACATTGGGAGTGGTTTTCTGGCCTATATCTTCTGCTGAAGAAGACCATCAGCTTGTCTGCTCTTCTGGAGAACCCACAGTCTGAAGGTCTCCTAGGAGACCAGGCACATCCAATGAAACAGACCCCTCTGTCTGAAGGCCTACCAAGAGATTCGATACAGCCAGAGCCACAAGCCTACTAGGAGACCTGCATCAACCCAGGGACCGGTCAGGCAGGCTCCAGAGAAAGACACGGCAGTTAAACCCATAAATAACCAGATACTGAGAGGTAAGAGTAAGACCACAAGCAACAGAAGCCAATACTACATGATCATCTCATCAGATGCTGGAAAAGCCTTTGACAAAATACAACACCCCTTCATGTTAAAAGTATTGGAGATATCGGGAATTCAAGGCCCATACCTAAATATAATAAAAGAAATATACAGCAAACCAACAGACAATACAAAATTAAGTGGAGCGATGCTTGTGGCTACAAACCCACAGGAAGTTGCTCTGTGCCTGTGAGAAGGCTGTGTGTTACAACACACTTCAGTAAATCCTAGCACCCATCCCAAAGGGTCATCATGAGTGCTGAGTGGCCTAGTGTTTGTGTTTGGCACTAAATGCCCTATGCTTGATAAAACACTGTTGCATGTTTTATTTTGACAAGGTCTCTTGTAGCTAAGCCTGGCCTCACAATATAAAATGATTTTGAGATTCTGATCCTCTTATATCTACACAGACTACTGGGATTACAAATATGTGCATCTATTACTAGTTTTATGCAGTGGTGGGGATAATGCCAGATGGAAGTGGCACTTCCAGATGGGTAAGCACTTCCAACTGAGCTATATTACCTTGTCCACTACTGCTTTGTGACATCACACATGCAGCCTTCTCTCTAAGAGACCAGTTGCCCTGCCCTTGCAGTCCCATGACAAGATCTCTTGCACACTGCAGTGCCTCTCTTTCAGGCTCCTCAGGGAGACTGAAATTCCATCTGGATAGCTTGTCTCAGACTAGTAGGAGAACATTGTTTTGGGTTGCCTTAGTGCTGTTTGTATTTTGATGTTAATTCTGCTTCCTCAAGAGGGGCTGTCCCAGAAGAGGGGTAGATCATATACTTAGGTGATCTCACTGAAATTTCTCTTCACTCTGACAGGGCAAATAAGGGCTAGAACAGAAGATTAATCAGGGGAAGGAAAAGGAGGACAGGAGAACCAGTAGAGTTCCTCAGTGCTTTTTTATTGAATTAAACTATTAAACTTCTTTCGAGAGAGAGAGAAAGAGAGACAGAGAGAGAGAGACAGAGAGAGAGAGAGAGAGAGAGAGAGAGAGAGAGAGAGAGAGAGAGAGAGAGATGACAGGAGGTCTCAGAGAGATGGAGGAAGAGGAGGTGGAAGGAAGATGGTGCAGAACCACATGGCCTGAATAAGTTGCAAGTAGCAATGGGTCTTATAGTTGGGGAATAAAGTAGTAGAGTGATAGATCTGCCCAATCTAGGCATAGACCTTATATATACAATAACTGAGTTGTGTATGTTTATATGGGGTAAGAAATTACTGCAACAGAACACATAATATTCCACAGTCTA
This sequence comes from Mus caroli, assembly GCF_978045245.1. Classification (NCBI taxonomy): domain Eukaryota; kingdom Metazoa; phylum Chordata; class Mammalia; order Rodentia; family Muridae; genus Mus; species Mus caroli. The sequence continues at coordinate 169,121,895 of NW_028227257.1, forward strand.
GTCATTTCCATGCTGGTCTTGAGCAGGTCCCCCTCACCTCCCTGAGCTTCTGTTTCCTTAGGGCAAAGGAATTTCTGTTTTGTTGTGTTTTGTTTCATTTTTCTTGCAAAACTCTCTTCAAGGAAGACTAGGATACATAGAAGATCAGCATTGCTTTCTACAAGTGGGTGTGCCAGACTAGCTTGTCCTTCTGCCCTGGAAGCACATGAGTTTATCCCAGGCCTGTAGCTTTCTGGAGGGTTGGGGGATGTTAAGCAGACCACACTAGCCCAAATCCTAGTAGGGTCACCCTGCCTCTCCCCATAGGTCTTCAGGGAGGAGTAGTATGTGACTCCAAAAGGTGTTGAGATTTTCTCATGTCTCCTAAGTATAGAGGCTTCAGCATGTTCTAAGAGCTCTTTAGGTCTATCCTCTGGGTGATGCACAGAATTGAAGGAGGTAAGAAAGGGATAGAGTCCCTCACCTTGGGGCCCAGGGCCACCTTAGTGACCTGCTAATATCTCTCCTCATTGCCCTGGACTCAGTGTCTCTGGAACCCTTTGCACTGTAACTTTTGAGCTGGCCTCCAGGGCCTTAAACATCTTAAATAGCCTTCCTTACACATCCCACAGATTAACACATGCCAGGACATACATAAATACATGCTGGCAACATGCACAGAGTCCAGCTCCAGGGGTGAGAGCAGGGTTGCAGATTAGCCAAAAAACAAACATGGTTTTTCTTTTTTTTTTTTTTTTGTCACTGAACTGGGTAGGTTTTTGTTTATAGGTTTAGTTGTCTGAGCTGGGGCCAGCAGCTACAACCTGAGGAGCTGCAGTATTTCAGGCTTAGCCCTAAGGATCTTTGGTATCTCTACTCATAAATGGAATCAGCTTGGGTCAGGTTGGTCAAAATCTTCCCACAGGATTATGCCCACATGCCCCTCACCAAAGCTGGTATGAGCTTTGTCAGCAAAGGAATTGGCTCCAATTACACACCTGACTCTAGATTGCTTCCCTAGGACATGCTCCATTCCCCTGAGTCCCCTGTCTCATGTTAAGGAGTGGGGATAAGGGACACTGCCTTCTGGCCTCCACCCTCATCCTTCTTTGAGGAACATGGTCTTACAGGCCAATGTGTGTTCAGCGAATTAGATTCACATGGCATGGGGCACATTAAGGTGGCCCTAGAGGTGTGCATGTATTATGTGAATGTTAGTAGGTGTGTGCTTATATACATATTAACACACACACATTTGTGTATACAGATACATACATACATACATTCATTCATACATACATACATACATACATACATACATACATACATATATGTGGAGGCCAGAGGTCGATATCAGGTATGTTCCTCTTCATTCCTCTCTCTCTCTCTTTCTTTCTTTCTTTCTTTCTTTCTTTCTTTCTTTCTTTCTTTCTTTCTTTCTTTCTTTCTTTCTCTCTCTCTTTCTCTCTCTCTCTCTCTCTCCCTCCCTCTCCCTCCCTCCCTCCCTCCCTCCCTCCCTCCCTCTCCCTCTCTCTCTCTCTCCCTTCCTCCCTCCCTCCCTCCTTCCCTCTCTCTCTCTCCCTCCCTCCAACCCTCCCTCCCTCTCTCTCTCTCTCTCTCTCTTTCTTTCTTTCTTTCTTTCTTTCTTTCTTTCTTTCTTTCTTTCTTTCTCTCTCTGTCTCTCCCTTCCTCCCTCCCTCCCTCTCTCTCTCTCTCTCTCTCTCCCTTCCTCCCTCCCTCCCTCCCTCTCTTTCTTTCTTTCTTTCTTTCTTTCTTTCTTTCTTTCTTTCTTTCTTTCTTTCTTTCTCTCTCTCTCTTTCTTTCCTTATCTGTTTCTTTGTTCCTTTATCTCTCTCTCTCTCTCTCTCTCTCTCTCTCTCTCTCTCTCTCTCTCTTGAGATAGGGTCTCTCACTGATTCTAAAGCTCACCCATTCAGCTATTCTAGCTGACCTAAGAATTCCAGGGATTCTGTGGTCTTTACCTCCCGAGCACTGGAATTACAGGCTTACATCATTGCACCCAGGTTTTTACAAGCCTACTAGGGACATGAACTCATGTCATGATTGAGCAGCAAGCTTTGTAGCAATTGATCCATTTCCCATTAATCCAAGACTTGCATGAGAGTCAGAGGGTTCAGGGGCAAAGTTAGAAAGAGGAAACACCTCTGTGCTCTCTGGAACATTCAGATACAGAAATCAAAGTAAATCCAGTGAGAATCAAAGACTGGGACTGGTGAGAAAAACCACGAGAAAGAGCCAAAATCATGGAACAGAGAGAAAAGCAGTAATATTTTGAGGCACAGCTAGACAGATGCTGGTAATGGAAAAAGTCACATACTGTTACACACACACACACACCAGGCATGTGCTTACATAGCCAGCCTGAGACTTATTGGGAATAATTTCATTGTGTTTGTAAAACTGGGGCCTCAGCTGTGTATCAGTCAGTTCCAGATGTAGACGCTGTCCGAGGGGTATGTATGTGTGAGAGTGTGAGAAGAGGGGTTTGGGGGTGGTACTCCAGAAAATGAAAGGCCTCAGTAGTCAGAGGAAGATTTCAAGGTCTTAGGGGGGCTCTCCAGAAATCCATGCCCTAGGATGGGAGGATGCAGGCTGGATTCTCCCAGACAGCTCACCTATTCTAGTTAGGTCCCTGAAGGCCAGGTGACCTTGGGATGCCACCTGTTGTTCTCATTCAGTGTGTGTGTGTGTGTGTGTGTGTGTGTGTGTGTGTGTGTGTGTGTGTGTGTTTGTGTGTGTGTGTGTAGATTGACAGGTAGACTGTCAGGCTTGGCCTCCTAGCCTTCTTTTTGAACTTTTAATACTTTCTATAGTTGTGTGTGGTGTGTTGGGGTGGGATGTGTATCTGGGTGTCAGAGGACACTGGTTTGGAGTCAGATGTCTCTTTCCACCTTCAAGAGTTCTGAGGACAGATCTCTTGAGGTCACCACGTTTGCAGAGCCAATGCCTTTATCCCCTAGCCCACTTCCAGTTTGTCATTAGTCTGCTCCCAGGAGACCCTTTCTGTGTCCATCTCTGACTTGTGTGTTGTACTAGCTACCCCTGGGACACCAGAATACTGTCCTCAGTCTTCTTGGCTGGTTTTCTTGTGGGACCTAATGATGATCTTGGCCCTTGAGTGTGGATTGCCTGGAACTTGGGAACCTCGGTCTATCAGCCTCTAGATTTTAATGGCTGCTTTGATTTCTTTAGGAGTTATATGACTAGTTAGTTTCCCTGATCTTGATTTAACTTTGGTGAGTATCTTTCTAGAAAATCACCCATTTTCTTCAGATTTACCAGTTTTATTTGAGAAGATGCTTTTCAGCTAAGACCTAATGATTTTTAATTTTCTCAGGGTCTGTTCTTGTTTCCCTTTTGATTCTTGTTTTTGTTAATATGGATATTATCTCTCTGCCTCTTATTTAGTTTGGAAAGAGGTTTGTCTATCTTGTTGATTTTCTCAAAGAACCATCTCTTTACTTGGTTGACTCATTGTCCTGTTGTCTTTGTTTCTAATAGATTGATTTCCATCCTGAGTTTGATTATTTTTGGTGTCTACTCCTTTTCTTTTGTTTACTACTTTTTTTTTTCTAGAACTTTCAGCTATACACTTAGGCTGTTATTATGAATAATCTCCTTTTTTTTTTTAATGAAGGCACTTAGTGCTATGATCTTTCCTCTTAGCATTGATTTCGTTGTGTCCCAAAAATTTGGGTATGTTGTGCTTTCACTTGCATTTAATTCTAGAAAGTCTTTGATGTTTTTCTTTACATCTTTTTTGACCTGCTGGCCATAAAGTAGAGAGATAAACATACATTGCTCTTGTCAGTGCTTCTGGAGCCACCAAAGTCATCTTCCTTTCTGGTGACTACAGCTAAATTCCCTTATACCACAGTGGAGGCTCAGTGGCTTTTTTCCTTAGAAATGAAGGCAAAGAAAGGGCAGGGTGACTGAGATGTTTTAGGAAAGTGTCCTAGAAACTAAACCAGTGCAGAATTGAGGAGTCTCCAATAAAGTCCATGATAAGTTGAGCTAGCAATCCAATTTTCCAGATCAGGTCTTGCGCATGCACAGCAAGTATGCTGAGAACCTCTATCATAGTTGTTGGACCTCAGCTTTCCCATTGACCAATGGGACTGCGCATGCCTGTGTTTAGATGCGTTGCTTGGCAAAAGTGGGACAGCCTTCAGTTGACCTGAGAACCGGTGCTACCTGGACTATATCCTACTGACCTTCTTTGTGGGTGCTATGTCCTGGTTTTGCTGGCAGCATTGACAAGATTTACACTCCGATCTACATCATTGTGTTGATTCTGAGAGTGGCCAAGAGTAAAGAGGGAGGGGAAGTGTCGGGGTGAATCCGGGTGGGTGGATGGGGAGCTCCACCATGAGTTTCCTGTGCTGGAGAACCAAAGGCAATCCTCCACCAGCTAGAGGGAGTCCTTCCCAGACCCTGGGAGGATACAATGGAGTGCTACTAGCTTCCATTCCCTCAGACAGCCCAAAAGCTACAAAGCCTTCAGAAAGATCCACAAGGCTGCTAGCCTGGGTCATGTTGCCACGGTTCAGCGCAGACTCGAACTTGGGCAAAATGGCATCAATGACCGAGACAAGAAAAACAGGTGACTGGGGCTGGGAGTCAGGGGAAAGGGGCAGGCTGGGAGGTAGGTGGAGAAAGAAAGTGTCAGCTTCCCTAAGTAGCCCCAAGGACTAGGACTAGGAGGGATCTGCCAATGTTTTCAGTGCTGGTGACCTTTGTCACTAAGGTGTCCTGGTAATCTCAGTGTTTGGCAGTTCTTCTATAGCTCCATGAAGTCAGAGGAAGCAGGAACTGCTTTCCTAGAGCTGTTTACCACAGAACTCCCTTGGTTCTTGAATTTCTTAATGTTTTGATATCCAACCCTCCTCTTTTCCTGTTTCTCTCTGAGCACTATAGTAGGTTGACTTTACTTTCATGCACGTGTTAATAAATTTTATTCCTTCAATCCCCCAAAGTAACTTGCTTTAAGTAATAGGCACCCTTTCAATTTGGAGTCTGAGTACACCCATGGGAAGTATACAGAGAACCAATGTGAACTCCTGCAATGCTCTTTGGAGTCATTTTCAAAGGCTAGCTCTAGCAGAATTTCAGGCTTTGGAAACTATGGTCTCATTTGTAGCCCACGGCAGACATTCAGGACCACTTGATTTATCTTCTGGAAGGTTTAGCTTTCCTTAGCCTGTGGAGAGCCACACAGGCTGCATTTCCTTAACTCCTACCTGACCTTTATATTTCTTTGTGTTTTTCATCAACTGCAAACTATACTATTGCTTTGGTTTGTCTCAGCAATTTTGCATGGAGTGGTTTGTTTCCCATCATTTTATCAATCTGTACATCACAACAAATTCACATCTGATATGCCATCCTAGTAAGATGGCATCTTGGTTATTTTCCTTATCTGTGATTTCTGCCATGAACACATGAAGATTCTTGGAAAGAGCCAGATTATAAATATGGTACATGTAATAACTTTCACAACCTATTTGTTCTGTATATTGTTATACTCTCAAAACACCCAATCCCTTTAGATTTATAAAACAATTGTAAATGAAAAGCTGAAGGTTTGTTAATTAGTCAGTTTATTATATACACAAAAATAATTAGACATCATTATTTTAGTTGCAGTTTTCTGAATATAAGTTATAGAATATGTTTATCTCAAATGCAGGCCTGCTTTCTTTCTATTTATACAAATTTTTCAAGAGGTTTAATGGCTGCAGTCATAATAGTGAGCAAGAAAGTATAACTTTAAAAGTGAAAAGCTGTCCATTTAATTGGTTATTGGCTGTTGTTTTTCCGTATATTGCTTTTTTTTATATTTAGGAATGGATGTTGAGTTTCTGATCTCTCCAATATTTTAAACATGAAGGGATGTATTTTTTCAAATGCTTTTAAAGAACCTAATGAGATGACCATGTAATTTTTTTTGAGTTTGTTTATATACTGGATTAAATTAATGGATTTTTGTATATTGAACCAAACTTGCATCCCTGGCATGAAGTCTATTTGATCGTGGTGAATGATGTTTTTGATGTGTTATTAAATTTGGTTTGCAAGAATTTTACTGAGTATTTTGCATCTTTATCATAAGAGAAATTGGTCTGAATTTCTCTATTTTGCTTGGGTCCTTTTATGGTATAGATATCAGAGTAATTGTGGCTTCAAAGAAAGAATTGGGTAGTATTTCTTCTGTCTCTATTTTATGACATAGTTTGAGGAGTATTGGCATTACCTCTTCTTTGAAGGTCTGAAAGAATTCTCCACTGAAACTCTCTGGCCCTAGGATAATTTTGGTTGGGAAGGTTGTTGTTGCTGTTGTTGTTTTACATTTTTTAGATAACTTCCTCTATTTCCTTAGGGGATATGGTCCTGTTTAGATAGTTTACCTGCTCTTGATTTAACATTGGTATGTTGTGTCTGTTTAGAAAAATCATTCATATCACTTAGATTTTCCAGTTTTGTTGAGTTTTGGCTTTTGCAGTATGATCTGATGATTATTTGAATTTCCTCAGTTTCTGTTATGTCTCCATTTTCATTTCTGATTTTGATAATTTGGATACTGTCTCTGGGCCCTTTGGTTAGTTTGTCTACACATTTTTCTATCTTGTTGATTTTCTCAAAGAACCAGGTTTTGGTTTTGTTGATTATTTATATCATTTGGAGAAGGCCAATATTCAAAATATATAAAGACACTCAAGAAGATAACCACCAAAAACCAAACAACCTAATGAAAAATTGAGGTATCGATCTAAATAGAATTCACAACAGAGGACTCTCAAATGGTCAAGAAAGGCTCAAAGAAATGTTCAAAGTCCTTAGTGATCAGGATTTGAAATGCAAATCAAAACATCCCTGAAATTCCACATTACACCAATCAGAATGGCCAATGTCAAAACTCAGATGACAGCACATGTTAATGGAGATGTAGACAAAGAGAAACACTCCTCCATTGCTGGTAGGATTGCTAACCAGTACAACCGCTCTAGAAATTAATCTGGAATTTCTTCAGAAACCTGGAAGTAGATCTACCTGAAGACCCAGCTATACCACTCTTGGGCATATATCCAAAAGATGCCCTACCATGCCACAGGGGCAAATGTTCCACTATGTGCATAGAAGCCTTATTAGTGACAGCCTGAAGCTGAAAACAACCCAGATGTCCTACAGTAGAAGGATAGATACAGAAAATGTGGTTCATTTACACAATGGAGTATTACTCAACCATTAAGAGTGAGGACATCATGGGTTTGTAGGCACATGGATGGAACTAGAAAATATCATCTTGAGTGAGGTAACTCAGACCCCAAGGGCATGCATGGTATGAACTCACTATTAAGTGGATATTAACCAAAAAAGTACAGAATACCCAGTATACAGTCCTCAGAACTCAAGAAGTTAACCAGCTGAAGGGCCCAAATGAGGATGCCTCAATCCTACTTGGGAGGGAAAAGAAAGCAATCATGGGGGCAGAGGAAGGGACCCATCTGGGAGAGGGGATCCAGCCCATCTGTAGACAGTAAACCAGACACTATTGCTAATGCCAAGAAGCACTTGTTGACAGGAGCCTGATATGGCTGCCTCCTGAGAAGTTCTGCCAGAGCTTGACCAATACAGATAATGAAAGTTCCAGCCAACCATTTTTAAAACAAAATTGCTGAAGGGATTTGCAACCCCATAGAACTATCAACCAACCAGACTCCCCCCGTCCCCCAGCTCCCAGGAACTAAACTACCAACCCAAAAGCAACCGATTTGTTCTCTGTTGGGTATCATTACTCAGCCTATGGAACATTGGCACCCACAGTGTGTCTTTTCACAAAAATTAACAAAACAATACTCCATAGACACCCCACATCGCAAACCTAATGTGGAAAATCCCACAGTTAAGGCTCTGATTACAGGTGATTCTAAGTTGTGGCAAGTTGTCATTTAAACCAATTCAACATAGCTTCCTGAATATTGAAATACATATTTATTTCAATAAATGACAACATGAATAACCTATATTGCAACTACTTAATGAAAAACTTTTCTTAAATGTGTCTTGATGTGGAAATATTAAAACAGAAATTTAAAGATTTAATAACATAATTTATCCAGAATATACATAGGAACATATGCAAGCATACACACACACACACACACACACACACACACACACACACACACAAAACACATGCCTAAAATGCAAATAGGCACACACCACACACACACACACACACATGCACACACACATATAACCTTAATCTTACATGCACACACACTGATATACAGACACACTCACACACACACATGCCCACAATGCATAGAGGCACACACACTAATAAACACATGCACACAAGCACATATACCACCATGAACACCCACACACACATTAGCACCCATATGTACACACATGACATACATGCACACACACTCATGAACACACACATGCACACATCCAGCCACAAAGACACATACATTCATATACACTCACATGCACACAAGCATACACAAACAAACACTAACACATATAAGCACTTTCATATGCACTCAGAATCTCACAGACATACACACACACACACACACACAAACACACAACAATGAATGACTGTAGTCCAAAAAATTAACCTAGTGTAGCACTAAATGCTAATGTAAAGGTTTTGCAGTTAAAATATTCATTTGCAATTCATATATACTTTTCTCAATCTTATTTCCTCATTATGGGAAGAGAATGATCATAGAGAATATGTTAATTTATACTTCTTATGGCCTGATGATAAAACAACTGTTAGTTCAGTCTTACTCATTCCATGATTTATGGGTTGTGAGTGATAATTAATAGAATTGATAATTAAATTTATTAAAATGCCCCAAAATTTTCAATATAAATCATTGAATTCCTAATCTTTATCTATTATCTTTACTCAGTAGTTCACCAAATTCACTTGGATTTTCTGTTATGTAGCATACTTATTCTATGGCTTTTAAATGCCTTTCAGTTTTTTAAGGTAGTTCTTTTTTAAAGTAATTAATTAATTACACTCCAGATTTTATTCCCCCCTCCTGGAACACCCTTGGACTGTTCCACATCTCATACCCCCTTCCCAAACCCATGTCTCCATGAGAATGTCCCCACGCCTCCAACTCCACCCAACCAGACCTCTAAACTCCCTATGGCCTCCAGTCTCTTGAGGGTTAGTTAGGTGCATCATCCCTGACTGAACCCAGACCCGGCAGTCCTCTGCTGTATATGTGTCGGGGGCCTCATATCAGCTGGTGTATGCTGCCTGGTTGATGGTACAGTTTTTGAGAGATCTTGGGGGTCCAGGTTAATTGAGACTGCTGGTCCTCCTACAGGGTCACCCTCCTTTTCAGCTTCTTCCAGCCTTTCCCTAATTCAAGCACAGGTTCAACAGCTTCTGTGCAGATTTTCTTGAGCTGAGTAGAAAGTTTAGAGAAATGGGTCTAAAGTCAAATAGAAACTTTACCTCTTTCCTTTCAATTAGCAACATTTCTGAATTAAAAAATTGTAAAGTGTAGTTACTTGGAAAAATCATAACAGTATCTGAAACTACTATCCCATAATTGAAACTTCACATTTCTTCCTCTTCCCCTCCCCCTCCACCTCCCCCTCCTTCTCCTTCTTCTTCTTCTTTGTTTTTTGGAGACAGGGTTTCCCTGTATAGCCCTGGCTGTCCTAGAACTCACTTTGTACACCAGGCTGGCCTCCAAACTCAGAATTCCGTCTGCCTCTGCCTCCCGGGTGCTGGGATTAAAGGCGTGTACCACCATGCCCACCTGAAACTTCACATTTCTTAACACTGTATAAATCTAGATAATGTATACGAGAATTGCATGTATAGCACTGTGCCAGAAGAGGGTGGTGCCAGATCCCATTATAGATGGTTTTGAGCCACCATGTGGTTGCTGGGATTTGAACTCAGGACTTCTGGAAGAGCAGTCAGTGCTCTTAACCACTGAACCATCTCTAAAATTATCCATACTTTCTCAATTGAGTCCTGGTCTTTCTTTAGCGAAAGATTAAGAAATCAAAGAAATAGTTACATTCAGAAATCATTTGCTATTATCATATCCACTTCTCACATCTTGAATGTATTTAAATATTATGACTTGAACTCCCAGAGTTCTTTAGAATATATCACCTGTGATTCAAAGTAAGCACAGTTGGTTATGATTCCTACACACTTTATGAATTATGAAATCTAAAACCTGCTATCAGGTAAAGCTCAATACATCATGAGTTATAAGCTACATGCTAGTGTAACGTTGTCAGAGTGTCATGAGCCAGGCAGAGTGTGGTCACTTGTGATGCCAGGTACCAGTGGCCTACAGTGGGAAGGTTGCAAGTTTAAGACTCCTGAGATACATGGTGAATTCTAGACCAGCCTGAGCTCTGTTGCAAGACCACGTCATAAAGAGAAATATCCACACATCTAAATGCTGAGCAGTTTCATGGTAGAAACTGCTCTAAATCCTTTGCATGCATGTTTGTTCAATATCCCACTATGACCTGTGAGATGAGGTTACTCTGATTCCCTTTTTATGTATGAGGGGCTTAGGTATGGAGAGAATAAAAAAGTGGGTAGCAACAGAGTTTAAGTAGGATTAGAATCCAAATTGAGGTAAGTTCAATATGAGAAAGGTTACTTTAGCAAACTGTGCTGGATGGTTTTATGTCAACTTGATGCAAGCTAAAGTCATCTTAGAGGAGGGAACCTCAACTGAAACAATTTCTCCTTAAGATCTGGTTGTAGGCAATTCTGTAGGGAATTTCCTTAATTAGTGATTGATGGTGGACCATGCCCATTGTTGGTGGTGCCATCCCAGGCTGGTGGTTCTGGTTTCCGTGAGAAATCAATCTCAGGAAGAGATGGAGAGCAAGCTAGTAAGCAGCCCTCCTCTACAGCCTGCCATAATCAGCTCCTGCATACAGGAGTTCCTACCCTCACAGCTTTTAAAGGTGAACTGTTATCTAGAACTGTGTGTGTGAAATAAGCCCTTTCATCCCCAAGTAGTTTTGGTCATTGTGTTTCATCACACAGTGGAAACCCTAAATATGACAACTTGGTACTAGCTTAGAGGGGATTGCCATGACAGGGCTGACCATGTTTTTTTTGGGGGGTGGGGTGAAGTGGGTGTGGGTGTGGGTGTGGGGGGAGGATTGCAGAAGGACTTTTGAATATTGTGCAAGAGATTCCACTGAATTTTCAATACTTGGTGAGCTGCTCTGTAGGAGCTTGGTTGTTAAGAATTTTGAGGGTAATTCAGTGGATGGAGGCCTGGCTTGGGAAGCTTCTGAGGGCCATTAGAAGTCAGACTGTGAGGACCTTTTCTATCTTCCTCCCCATGTTCCTTTGGTTGTGTTATTTCATCGCAGAAATGGAAATGTAACTAACACATCAAGCATTCACCTCAGTGATGGTATCCTTTTGCCTCCGATATAGGAATGTATGTGCCATGTTTCCAACACTGGAAGCAAAAAAATTCTTTGACTTGGCTGCCCCAAGTTAATGAGAATTATTTGAATAATTGTGTGGTTTTGAACTATTTTTGCTAAAATTCTGAAAAATTCTTCATTTTCACAGAACTATGTTACACTTTGCTTGTGTGCATGGCCATCCGGACGTAGTTGCCCTTTTAATAGAGTGGAATTGTGACATTGATCTCCGTGACAGTGATAACAACACAGCACTAATTAAGGTAGACAGCACCCAGCAATTTCAGGGTGACACAGATTCAATATGGATTCTGGGGAAAAACATGATCTCAGCTAAATGTAAATAATTAGTGAAATCTATGGAATTTTTGTTTTTCTCTTGTTTCCCATCTAATTTTTTGTTTAATACTCACAGGCTTCACAGTATGAGCGTGAAGAATGTATTGCCATGTTATTAGAATACGGGGCTGATCCAAATGCTAAGGATATTAGTGGGAACACAGCACTGCACTATGCTGTTTGGCATAACAACATGTCAATGGCAGCCAAACTGCTGGCCCATCATGCTGACATCACTATAAGGAATGAGGTACAGAAGACACAGCTTTGATTTACAAATTATTTGCTACATACTTTAAAATATTTCATTGGGATCCTGATGAAGCTTTGACATAAGAATCTCTCAAATGCTGGATGTAATAAGTGAATTTCATAAATCTCACAAACTTAAGACTTGTCTAGATGAGTCAGATTTGATGGGAACTCCTTCCCAAGCTTTCCTTCTCTGAAGCACTTTCTCCTCCTTTACTCTCCTGATGAACATTCTAAAGAGAATTATTACCTCCATCTGTGGCAAGTCTGAAGGTCTTTACAATTTCCCTATGGGTACTCTCTTAACTGTAGCTTTTCAGGATTTCATGTTGTCGTATACCTCCAATGCATGAACAAACATCAATAAGGGTTTCTATATTACAAGTGCCTAAATTATGAATCTTCCTGTCAGTTTAATCCACATTGTACCCATCTCAGCATGTCAGTTCATTTCATAGAGTTCTGACAACACTGGACTTTCAGTTGGAATTAGGTAACTAGAGAGTTGGTTTGTCCCTTAGTTCATGAGACAGAATTTTACACAATCAAGGTCGGCCTGGAACTTGTTATGTAATGAGGATCACATTGAACTTGTATCTTCCTTCACCTCTGAAGTGATGGCTTTTGGACATTCTCACCCATGCCTGACTTATGAAAACTCACAGTTGACTTTGATATTCATTTCCAACTAAATACTTATTTCAGTGACAATGCAATATAAGTGAAGTAAAAACTATTGGAGAAGTTGTCCCGGGCACATTGTCAATTGACTGAATTTTATGCTGATTTTCATTACAGCTTTATTGTAAAGAACTAGACTAAAAAGTCTAATTCCCCAAATTTAAATCATAGTTGAAAAGTTTTCAATATTTTTCTTGAGAGATTACTTAACTGCATCTCTAGCACAGGGTTTAATCCTTCATATTTCAAAGAATATTATTTTCCAGAGTATGATGTCTAACATAAATGTCCTGTTCATTTGTTAGAGAAATAGTATTAATATGTGTACAATAGGTCCAGTGTGGAAGAAATACTGTGACATGTGTTATCCTCTCTGCGTGGTGCTTTTTTGGCAAACATTCTCTGCTTCAGTGACTTGGAGCTGACAGCATTTCAGAAGCATTTACATTCTCACCAGGCTATAGAAAGAACTGTTTAGACTCAGTATAAGGAACCCATGGCAGACATTTTGTTTCAAGTGGTTCACTAAGGCATAGGTTGTGAATTAACTGATACAGGTATCAAATGTACTCTGATGGCTTATGAAGAATGGATCTGTGTGAGAGCACTATGTTTGAGAAGGTCAAGTATGTGGCTCACAGACCCTCAGAGGATGTGAGCTCCAGTGTGTCTTCCACATGATTGTCCATTGAGAAATATCAAGTTCTGAGAGTTATAAATTATTATTTTTATAAGATAACTTCACACCACTTAAACTGGCTCAATTAAAAAACAATGACAACCTGTCAAAACTTTTAGAAAAGAAGGAAGAAAAGATAGAGGAAGTTGATGAATTAGACAGGTAAAGTTACTAATTCTTATATGTTTATATTTTTATGGAATTCTATAGTGTTCACAATCTCTGAATTGGATTGGAATGTTGAGGGGGGATTGCATTGAATCTGTAGATTGCTTTCAGCAAGATAGCCATTTTGACTATATTAATCCTGCCAATCCATCAGCATGGGTCATCTTTTCATTTTCTGAGGTCTTCTTCTATTTCCTTCTTCAGAGACTTGAAGTTCCTATCCTCCAGATCTTTCACTTCCTTAGTTAGAGTCAGACCAAGGTATTTTATATTATTTGTGACTATTGTGAAGGGTGTTGTTTCCCTAATTTCTTTCTCAGCTTGTTTATCCTTTATGTAGAAGAAGGCCACCGATTTGTTTGAGTTAATTTTATATGCAGCTACTGCACTGAAGCTGTTTATCAGGTTTAGGAGTTCTCTGGTGGAATTTTTAGGGTCACTTATATATATTGTCATATTATCTGCAAATAGTGATATTTTTACTTCTTCCTTTCCAATTTGTTTTCCTTTTATCTCCTTTTGTTGTCTAATTGCTCTGCTAGGACTTCAAGTTCAATATAGAATAGGTCAGGAGAGAGTGGGCAGACTTGTCTAGTCTCTGATTTGAGTGGGATTGCTTTCATTTTCTCAACATTTAGTTTGATGTTGGCTATTGGTTTGCTGTAGATTGCTTTTATCATGTTTAGGTATGGGCCTTGAATTTCTGATCTTTCCAAGACTTTTATCATGAAGGGGTGTTGGACTTTGTCCAATGCTTTCTCAGACTCTAATAAGATGATCATGTGGTTATTGTCTTTGAGTGTGTTTAGATAGTGGTTTACATTGATGGATTTTTGTTTATTGAACCATCTTTGCATTCCTGGGATGGAACCTACTTAATCATAATGGATGATCATTTTGATGTGTTCTTGCATTCGGTTTGTGAGAATTTTATTGAGGTTTTTTTGCATCTATATTCATAAGGAAAATCAGCCTGAAGTTCTCTTTCTTTGTTGGGTCTTTGTGTGGTTTAGGTATCAGAGTAATTGTGGCTTTATAGAATGAATTGGGTAGAGTACCTTCTGTTTCTATTTTGTGGAAGAGTTTGAGGAGTTTTGGAATTAAATCTTCTTTGATGGACTGATAGAACTCTGCAATAAACCCATCTGGTCCTGGGCGTTTTTTTGGCTGGGAAAGTATGAATGACTGTTGGTTTTAAGTTTTTCATTTTTGGGGGTTTTTCCCCCTTGGTTTTTGAGACAGGATTTCTCTGTTATAGCCTTTGCTGTCCTGGAACCCACTTTGTAGACCAAGCTGGAATATCCTTTTGTTTTTAGGATGAAATGTCCTATTGATATCTGTTAAATCCTTTTGTTTCATAACTTCTTTTAGTTTCATTGTGTATCTGTTTAGTTTCTGTTTCCAGAATCTGTTCATTAATGAGAGTGGGATGTTGAAGTCTCCCACTATTATTGTGTGAGGTGTAATGTGTGCTTTTGAATTTTAGCTAAGTTTCTTTATGAATGCGGATGCCTTTGCATTTGGAGCATAGATGTTCAGAATTGAGAGTTCATCATGAAAGATTTTTAACTTTGATGGGTAAGAAGTACCCCTCCTTTCCTTTTTTAGAACTTTAGGTTGAATGTCAATTTTATTCGATATTAGAATGGCTACTCCAGGTTGTTTCTTCAGATCATTTGCTTGGAAAATTGTTTTCCAGATTTTTACTCTAAGATAGTGTCTGTCTTTTTCCCTGTGGTGGGTTTCCTGTATGCAGCAAAAAGTTGGGTCCTGTTTGCATAACCAGTCTGTTAATCTATGTCTTTTTATTGGGGATTTGAGTCCATTGATATTAAGAGATATTAAGGAAAAGTTATTGTTGCGTCCTGTCATTTTTGTTGTGAGAGGTGGCTATCTTCTTTAGGTTTGTTGAAAGATAACTTTCTAGCTTTAGCTCGAGCTTAGTTTCCCTCATTGTGTTGAAGTTTTCCTTTTATCATCCTTTGAAGGGCTGGATTTATAGAAAGATATTGTGTAAATTTGGTTTTGTCATGGAATACCATATTTTCTCTGTTTATAGTAATTGAGATTTTTGCTGGGTATATTAGCCTGGGCTGGGATTTGTGTTCTCTTAGGGTCTGTAAGACATCTGCCTAGGATCTTCTGGCTTTCGTAGTGTCTGGGGAGAAGTCAGGTGTAATCCTGATAGGTCTACCTTCATATGTTACTTGACCTTTTCCCTTACTGTTTTTAATATTCTTTCTTTGTTTTGTGCAATTGATGTTTTGATTATTATGTGACAGGAGGAATTGCTTTCCTGTTCCAAACTATTTGGAGTTCTGTAGGCTTCTTGTATGTCCATGGGCATCAAGTTTTCTTCAATAATTTTGTTGAAGATATTTACTGGCCCTTTAAGTTGGAAATCCCCCTTCTCATCTATACCTATTATCCTTAGGTTTGGTCTTCTCTGTGTGAAGCCACCTATGCCATTACAAGGTGGTCCTGGCTACTGCTGGCCACCACCCATAAGTTTGGGTCAATAACCAATGTGCACATGTGCAATAGAGTTTTTTGCCAAGTCACTGCCTCGTCTGGGGTATGTAAATGAGGTACTGAGAGCATATCCAATTGGGTGTAGACATGTAAATGAGGTACTGAAATCATAACCAATCGGTTGTCGACAGGCCTCTCCTAGGCCTATATAAGCAGCACCAGTTCTAGGCTTGGGGTCTTTTTGCCTCTGCAGTCAAGATCTCCCAATAAACGTGTGCAGAAGGATCGTGTTGTGTAGTCTTTCATGCTGTCGAGCTGGACGCTCACAAGTGGTCCTGAAACCCAGGAAAAGAAACATCTTCAGGCATGAGTGAAGACCCTCTGCTACAGGGAGGATTCAGAACTGCATCACAGGGGAGGAGTAACTATTAGAAGCAGCCACTGTGCAGAATTCCCAGAAGCAGGAGAAAAAAATGAAAATAAGCTATTTCAGAGCTCTCCTGGGGACAGAAGGAAAACGGGAGACATCCTGCTTCCTCTCTGGCTCCTATGGAGATATTCTTAGTTCTGGTTAGGATATCTGTGTCCCTTTGAGATACCAAGTTCTATTCCCTGTCTGCCTATCATCTGTTTTTGGTGCACCAAATTGTCCATATGTCTGACAATTCATGTTTGTTTTTGTTTAGGTTTTTTGAATGATTGTTGTTCTGTGTTTCACGTTGAAAAATATTTCAACGTTAAAAACTTTATCTGCTGGCTGTCCGTCCTTTAACTTGTTTAAGAAGCAGTCTCAATATGCACAGCAGAAACTGATAAGTAAGCTGCACTGTGGCTGGGAGTCAAGTACAGCTGAAACAGCCCGGCTGCAGGCCGATTGCAAATGGAGCTCTTAAAGGGGGCAGGCAGCCTTTTGCTTGTAAGAGAAAGTTAGCTTAAAATTGGAAAATCAAGGTTGGAGTCATTCTAAACAACATGAATGAACCCAAGAAAACAGGTCATAGGCAAAATCAGTATACAAAGGGTAAATAGAGTAGGTTTGAAAAGAAAGTACCAGGTATTTGCTCAAAATGTGGGAAAGGAAGACATTGGGCAAATGAATGTAGATCAGTCGGAGATATAAAAGGAAGGCCAGTACCTCAGTTTAAAGTGCAACAGCCAAAAAATGGAGTGAGGGGCCCCCGTCCCCAGGGCCCCCAAATGTATGGGGCACTCCAGACCACAGTGTCTATGAGGCCACCCAAAGACCGAGGAGAGCCACTCCGGGTTCAGCAGGATTGGACATCTGTGCCACCTCCAGAGTAATTCTTACACCTCAAATGGGGTGCCAACCTATTTCCTCAGATTTTAGAGGTCCCTTACCAAAGGATACAGTGGGCCTACTGTTGGGTAGGTCCTCTTCTGCTTTGAAAGGATTGGTGATACATCCTGGAGTTATAGACTCAGATTATGAGGGACAAGTTAAGATTATGTGTTCTGCACCCCGAGGTATCGTGGCCATTTCTCCTGGAGATTGCATTGCTCAATTGCTGATTCTTCCTAGTTTGCATAACATGTTCTCTAGTGGCCAGAAACCCCAAGCGGATAAGGGATTTGGTTCTACAAGAACTAGTGTGGCCTACATATCTTTAGATTTGGATAATAGTCCCACTTTAGAATTAAAAATAGGAGGAAAACCTTTCAAGGTATAATGGATACAGGAGCGGAGCGGATAAAAGCATTGTATCCAGTAACTGGTGGCCTGCTTCTTGGCCTGTTAATCAATCATCACATAGTTTACAAGGTTTAGGATATGAGGCTACCCCAACTATAAGTGCAAAATTCTTACAATGGAAGGATAAAGAAGGAAGGACAGGGTTTTTTTAACCTTATGTGCTCCCTTTACCTGTAAATCTATGGGGAAGAGATGTATCGTCAGCCATGAATTTTAGATTGACTAATGATTATTCTCAGAAAAAGAAGGAAATTATGAAAGGAACGGGATATATACCTGGACTAGGTCTTGGAAAACTTTACAAGATTGAATTTCGCCAGTTAAAGCCACAGAAAAAGCAGATAAGAAAGGGCTGGGTTTTTTCTAGGGGCCGCTGAGGAGCCTTTGCACATTCCATGGCGTATGGAGGACGTGGTGTGGGTGCCTCAGTGGCCTTTACCCTCTGAGAAGTTAAAAGCAGGTAAAGAATTAGTACAAGAACAATTAGACCTGGGGCATGTGGAACCCACACAATCACCCTGGAATGCCCCTATTTTTGTTGTAAAGAGGAAATCGGGTAAATGGAGATTGTTACATGACCTACGAGCCATTAATGCACAAATGCAAGTTATGGGTCCTGTACAAAGAGGATTCCCCCTACTCTCAGCTCTACCTAAGGATTGGAGAATTATAGTAGTAGATATTAAAGATTGTTTCTTTTCCATTCCATTAAATAAGATAAACCTAGATTTGCATTTACCCTGCCTTCTATTAATCATATGGAGCCTGATAAAAGGTATCAATGGCAGGTATTATCTCAAGGAATGGCAAATAGCCCTACCATATGTCAGTTATATGTAGGAAAAGCTTTGCAATAAGTTAGGGAAGGTTTCCCCTCCTTAAAAATTTGTCATTATATGGATGATATTGTGATTTGTGGACCTGAAGAAGAAAGTAAACAGCAAGCTTATGGCTTGCTTAATGAAACTTTAAAAAATAATGGCTTGATTTTTGCACCAGAAAAGTACAGCAGTCTAATGTTAGTCATTTATTGGGAGCCACTATTACTTTATGGTGTGTTACTCCACAAAAGATTAGTATAAGAAAAGATCATTTAAAGACACTAAATGATTTTCAAAAATTTTTAGTAGACATAAATTGGATTAGACCTTATTTAAGGATCCCTACTTCGGAATTAAAACCTTTATTTCAAAATTTAGAAGTAGAATCACATATTACCTCATTGAGACAATTAACACCTGAGGCTTCTGATATTCTTAGGAAGGTAGAAAGAGCTATCCAAAAAGCACAGTTAAATCATATAAATGAGCAAGAACCTTTGTGCTTATGCATATTACAAACCATATATTTGCCAACTGCTGTGTTATGGCAAGATGGTCCTTTAGTATGGATACATCCACATATATCCCCTAATAAGACTATAGAGCATTATCCCACCATGGTGGCAAATATGGCCCATAAAGGTATAAAAAGTTCAATTACTCACTTTGGAAAAATGCCTGATAGCATAATTATTCCATATACTGTCGCACAAATGCAAATATTGTGTGCTGCCATAAATGAATGGGCCATTCTTAGATGCAGTTATTCTGGTTTAATTGATAATCATTAACCTAAACATCCTTTATTACATTTTATGTTATTGCATCCAGTGATATTTCCAAAGGTAACGGCTAATACCCCTATAAAAGGAGCCATTGATATTTATACAGACGGATCCAAAACAGGAATTGGAAGTTATGTGATAAATGAAAAGGCTGTAAGGTTGCAATTTACACCAGGAGCCCCTTAATTGGTAGAATGTTTGGTGGTTTTAGAAGTTTTTAAAAGATTCCTTATGCCCATAAATATTATCTCTGATTCTGTTTATGTGGTTAATGCTGTATTAGAATTAGAAACTGCTGGAAATTTTAAACGGTCTAGTCCAGTATCTGAAATTTTGATGAAAATACAAGATTGTACTTTGGTGCGTGAGCACCCCTTTTTTTATTCAACATATTAGAGCACATACATCATTACCTGGATCTATGGTTAAGGGAAATGCAATTGCTGATTCAGCCACCAGAGATATGGTTTTCCTACCACAAAGTTCTATAGAAAGTGCTAAGAATTTTCATCAACTTTATCATGTCCCTGCTTCTACATTGTGACAAAAGTTTAAGCTCACATGAACAGAAGCCCGAGATATTGTCCTACAGTGTGGTAAATGTGTATAATTTATTAATGCACCTTCCGTGGGCATTAGTCCTCCCGGATTGTGACCCCTAGATGTTTGGCAGAAGGATGTCATGAATATCCCAGCTTTTGGTAAATTACAATATATACATGTGTCCATCGATACCAGTTCCGATGTCCTACATGCCTCTCCATTGACAGGGGAAAAGGCAGTCCATGTCATATCCCACTGCTTAGAAGCTTGGGCTGCATGGGGCAAGCCCCTGTTGCTAAAGACAGATAATGGTCCTGCATATACCTCTTCTAAATTTAGTCAATTTTTCAAACAAATGCAAGTGAAACATATTACTGGGTTGCCCTATAATCCACAGGGCCAAGGCATCATTGAAAGAGCCCATTGTACTTTGAAACAATATTTGCAAAAACAAAAAGGGGGAATAGAGGCTATGACACCAAAGATGGCTCTATCCCTTACAATATTTACTCTTAATTTCTTAAAATTGGATGATGCTGGAAGATAACTAGCCGAAAGGCACAGGCAATGGCCTCAGCCGCTCAATGAAATGGTCAAGTGGAAAAATGTCCTTGATAATAAATGGTACGGCCTGGATCCTATATTAATCAGATCCCAGGGAGCTATTTATGTTTTTCCACAGGGTGAAGATAATCCACTTTGGGTTCCGAAGGAACTGACAAGGACTGTGAAAGATCGAGATGAATTCCAAGATGATCCTGTTATTCTTACTCCTGATGATTGAGACAGGGATAAGCATACCTTTGTGGGCCATAGTAAGATCATGGCCAGTACCCTTACTGGTACATACCAATTCTTCTACCTTGCCTTTGTTTTATGCAACTACCTTGCCTTTGTTTTTTGCAACTGAATGTTTTTTGGATGTGCCTTGTGCAGGACAAATGCCCCAAGAGCCACGGGTGTATAATAGTACGAGTTTTCATTTAAGTTATACACTATGCTTTGTGCATAATGTGGATAAACCTTTTACACCCTGTATGTTTTTAAAGAAAAAGATTATTTCTAATTGGGCAGATCCTATTAGCCAAAATAAAGTGAGCTCTGGAGTGTTATTTAATACTTTAATGCAAATTGCTCAAGGAGCACATCAGGCTCAAGTGACTTTAGAAATAATGTAACTTCACCTATGAACATCACCACTATTACAATAAAGGGAAATGTGACTATTCCCAAAAGATCACGATGGCCTGTTGGCAATGCTATATGCAGCATGCCTTGGTGTCATCCAGACCTCTCATTTCCTATAGTTTTTTCACCTTGTCAATCAAAATTTTTTCCTCAGAAAGAAATAGCAAAGGGTTTTGTTTTGTCACCTCCATTATATTTTGCTGTAATGAATGATAAAGGAGATGCTACAGGAAAAGAAAATATTTGGCCATATTACCAATGGATTTTAAGTATGAGGCAGGTGCTAGTACCAGTTTGTCAGCCTTTGCATTGCTGACTGGAAACTTTCATGAGATATTGAATGTTTCTGCCACACTTTTCAATACCTCTGCTCATTTAGATAATGTGACATCTAATAGAGTTATCAGAAATATGACTACTTCTCCATTAGAAGTTTGTGTTAATCCTCCATTTTTCTTTATATTGGCTGAATTTCAAAATATTACAGAATGGTTAGATTGTATAAATGTCACTTGTTTTTTGATGCAATGCTGGAATGGAACCAAATTCTTAGCCTTAGTGATACATCTACCAACTTTTGTCCCTGTGCCTGTTGAGGCAGATCCAGAGAAGTTTCCAATAATGAGTCTTGTTCGGCAAAAGAGAGATTTTGAATCACAGCTGCCATTGTTACTGCCATTGTTGTGTCCATGGCATCAGTGGTTACTGCAGGAATTGCTATGGCAAATCAAGTTAATACTGCTGACACCATAAGTCAGATAGCAGAAAAAAACGTCTGAGGCATTGCTTACCCTGCAAAGGGCAGATTCTCATATCATCTCAAGGTTAATGTTAGTGAATCAAAGAGTGGATATTTTACAACATAACATGGAGCAGATGACGGATGTCATACAAATGAGTTGTGTGGCATCAACTCCGCATGTATGCATTACATACATACATACATACATACATACATACATACAAGAGGCCAGCTAGAAGCAGTTAGTCTGTTCAAGACTGCATAGCTATTTAATGGGAAAAGGCTGATTATGATGAGGGAGTTTTATTCCAGAAATATTTCCCATCTTGTCACCCAAGATGTGACTATTGGTACTTGGCCTAAGTTCTGAGATATATGACTCTTTCAGAAGAGGGGCCTAGCATTTATTCAATATGACATCTTTATTTGCAGAGGAAATCTATTTCACCTAGTAAAGAGCCATGGATGGGTGGAAGAAGATGCCCACACCCAGGATACACTCACCTCTGACCTGCTGACCTGAGACAAAATGTTACTTGTATAGAAAATCCCACCACAGAATCAGTTCCAGGATAATGGTGAGTGTTTCAACCTGATGGTGGGCAGAACAGTCACTGTGTCTGCCCCTGTGGGTTCTTGGTAGTGGGAGACACAGGCAAAAGCATTTTCATTCTCAGCCCTCTTATGACTTGTCTTCAGGGGAGAAGGGCTGACATCTTCTCTCTGAGCCAGCAAGGCATCCTAGCAATGAGACGTGCATAGACTCTGGAGATTAGAAAGTATCCTTTCATTGAGAAGCAACCCAGAACATGTAACCTATATTGTCTCTAGCTACATCTAGATGGCTTCTTGTGAAATAGCACCTTCAGAGGCTTAACCACCACCCATTTTCGCCAGTATCAGCAAAACCCATAAACATGTGATGCTAACAAGCTTGTAATTTAGGAAATTCACTATGTCTTGGAACTCAGCAACTACACAGGAACCCCTATGAACCTCCCAGGTGATTCAGATTGACACCAGGTGCCACCTAGGTCTCCATCAAAGCCTCAAACCAAATCCAAGGCCCTGGCATGAAAGGAGAAGGAGAAGGAAAAGGGAAGTTTATCAACACTGACTAAGCAATCATTTTAAGACAACTGATACTTTAACTAGAAGTATTACCAGCTGCTATGTTCTTTTTTCTCCTCTGCCCCAAGAATTCTGGTTGATATTCCATCTACCCTTAAGTTTGTGCCCTAGCTTCTAGGACTTCCTTCATGCCTTCATTTGTCTCCTGATGGGGCTAGGAACAGAAGATGTGGGAAGATCCTGACCTGACCCTGGCCTTTCCCCCCTTCTTCTTTGCTATTTCCCATCTCCTGTTTTGTCTATGGGAATAAACCATGGTCTCCGAATCTGGGGGCCTCCTTTTGAGAGGACTTAGCGAACACAGAAAGCTGAAGTATAATGGAGCAACATGACCACTTGTATTTAAACAAACTGACAGTGGTGGTACAAACCACTGTTTCAATAAGGAACTTACACACTTAAGACATTTTCTGAGAGCTAGTATGACTGTTACACTCCTAGCACAGGATCTGAGAGCCAGGATGACTTCTTCCAAGGAGCCCAGACCTGAAGTCAGACAGCCTAGGAATTTCAGTATCATCACTTTCTCTGGCAGTGAGATTTGGGCAAGTTACCTGATGCCTAAGCCCCTTTTCCCGTACCCATACAACAAAAGCAACATCCATCCACCAGACCTGTAGAATGTTCCAAACCTCTCAAGAACAGTGCAGAATAGCCAAGGCATACAGCTCAGTTTAACAGTTTTTTCTAATTTCTAACTGGCTTTTGATTTCACTCCTTACTGCACTTTAATAAAGCCACCTTTTTAAAAAAATAAAACATAATCCACCCTGACTACTATTCAACTCTCTCTATTCACCTCGGTTCTGTTGGAAGTGGAACATTGCCTCAGCCCCCTTTCCGTTGCCATGACAGAATACCTCAGATGGCTACATTAAGATATGAATAGAGGTTTGTTCAGCCCATACTTAGTTCCAAAGGCTTGGAAGTCCAAGATTAAAGTAGGTACACTCAGAGAGGGCTTGTGCTACTTCCACTCCTGGGAAAACAGAAGGGGAAGCTGGAACTGAAGACAAATTATAAGGGACAGCTTCACTGGGTATCTTCCCACTCCCACAATATTGAGGCCAGTTCTGGTTTCTAGAGCTCAGCCTAAGCTGTGGGTTGCAACCTCACCGAGGGTTGCAAACTGAAAGGGGGGGTGGGTGGGGACGTCACAGTCAACTTGGTAGAAACAGGAAGTTTCTTAATATGCGATGGCTAAAAGTTAATTCAGAATCAAACACATAATGATCCAAGGTGCTCTGGCAGAGTTGATCCATACCAAGTCATATAACTTTACCATGGATTCGGTGTGAACATACTACAGATACACTTAGTACTGGCAATCTATCACACAAGGACCAGCCCTTGACATACCTTGGCTTGGATTAGAGGCTACTATAAGCAATTGACTGCTGTGTTTTTGTTGTACCTACAGAATTTTCCATCCTTAGGGAGCCATATGGCTTAGTTACAGAAAACAAAGCCTTAAATGTAAAGCTTCCTGTGTTTCGATATATGAACATACCTGTGACACCAATACATTTCCATTACACCTCAAATTGTAATCCTCCCCTCTCTCTAGGCAACCACTGTGCTGTTCTTGCCACTGATGGGACGTGGCATTTTCTAGAGCTTTATATCTTTATATGAAATTATGTATTGTATACTTCTTTTGGGAAGGTCTGCACTGCCACACTCAGCATTTTGATCCTGGGATCACCCCACAAACCAGACAGACAGACAGCAACTCACACACACAAATACATAATCACACAAACACTAAACACACAGAGGTAAAAACACACTACATACATAGACACAAACACACATAAATATATAAACACACAAACATTATACATACAGACACAGACACACTGCATACATACACGTGTACACAAACACTATATACACAGATATAAACACACACACACATACAAAAGTATAGTGATTGTATTTGTCACAGAGCATTCTCTTCATCATTCATGAGCGTCCTGGCTGTCTTCAGGTTCTAAGTGACTTTCTAGTTCCTGTAAGACCCTGTGTGAACACAGACTTTCATTTCTTCTGAGTTCATAGCAAAGAGCCAAGTCTTAGGGCTTTCTGGGAATTTTGCAAAGCCCAGTGAAGGGCATGGCTTTTGTCCATCGGTAGAGAGAACTGGTGTCAGTACTGCCTGGACTCCATTCCCACCTTACCGCTTCCCCCCAGACACCACTGTCACCCTATCTGCTTGACCTCAGCACCCACATTCAACTTCTTCTTCCTGCAACAGACACCTCTAATCCTTTTCCTTTGACTCCTACTGACCTTTCCATACCCTGGCCATGGTCTTAGCCTCTCTCTGAGACAGGATAAAATCAGTCATTTCCTGTGTAGACAAATTAAAGACATTGTTTCAATAGTCACGTGATACAAGCTTCCCAGCCTTTCTTCCCTCCTATGACTGTTTGGATAACCATCAAGATATGGTGGTAAGAAAAACAATGTAACTTCGATTAAAACACCAGAGGTGATTGTTTTCATCAATGTCTACTTTGATACTGAAGCTAGTATCGTCTTTTAAATGTCCAAAGTACAAGCAAAATATTATGACTCTCATCTCAGTTATGCATGCTATAAGACAATATTTTTGTGTATTATCAACACTCAAACATCCACGTGTTCAAATTAATCACAGCTAACTTTTATTTTGACTGTGACTGCAAACTAAAATTTTTCTGAATTCATTTATTTTAAAATTACTACCCCAGAGCAGGACCTGTTAGTATAAGCCAACTACTCCAGAGACTGGAGCAGCAAGATAGCAGCCTGAGCAAGGAAGTGAAAACCTGTCTCAAAATAAAAGTAAAGAAATAGATGAGAGTGTAATTCAGTGGTAGATGGTTTGCCTAGTAGGTGCAAGGTCCTAGGTTCAAGCCTCAAAACAGCAAAAACAAGATCTATAAAGAGATTTTAAAAAATCTAGCCATTATCTGTTCATTAGATTATATCAAAAAGATTTAATATGATTCAGGTGTGGGGGTGCATGTCTTTAATCTCAGCACTTGGATCTCTGTGAGTTCGAGGCCAGCTTGACCTACACAGAGTTCTAGGCCAGCCTGAGCTACATGGGTAGACCATGTTTTGGCAAGAAAGAAAGAAAGAAAGAAAGAAAGAAAGAAAGAAAGAAAGAAAGAAAGAAAGAAAGAAAGAAAGAAAGAAAGAAAGAAAGAAAGAAAGAAGAGAGAAAGAAGAGAGAAAGGGAGGAGGGGGAGGGAGAGTGAGGAAGTGAAGGAGGGAGAGAGGAAGGGAGAGAAAGAATATCTCTCAAAGCTGGGCAGTGGTGGCACACACCATTAACTCCAGCACAGGCAGAGGAAGGCCAATCTCTGAGTTCAAGATTAGGCTAGTCTACCGAGCTAGTTCCAGAACATCCAGGGATACACAAAGAAATCCTGTCTCAAGAAAAGAGAACAAAACAAAACAAAACATCTGTTATTTCAGAAGTATATAAAATAGAAGTGCTGCCCTTTTAGATATGCATAGAACATTGGTTTTAGCCATAACAGCTTCATGCAGGACTCAAATATGTCCTACATAAACATACAGCACATGAGGCTTGGTGTCATGTAGAAATTCTGTGGAGGGGTTATTTAGTAGAAAAAAGCACATGGAACCATTCAAGAACTCATGTATAGCATCTTCTACAGGCAAAAACCCAAGTGAAGATTGACAGTGCCAAGGAGGTTAGAGGGGTGTCCTCAAGTTCTTGGGAGGCCACAGTGGGTACTGACAGATCTGAGGTCCTACTTTTGGAACCATCTCAGTTACTGAGTCAGGTTCAGCCACCTGATAACCACAAGTGCAATTACCTAATCTCATTTAAGTCCATCATTCATTTATTGCTGAGCACATCCTCCAGGGCACCAAGAGTCAGCCACCCACCAACACAACAAAGACAATGAGTAGGTGGCCACCGGGAACTAACTTTTCAGGCCGTCAGGTGATGGAGGGTTAGTTCTAGAAGTTTACTTAAGCAGAAAATATCCAGAAAAAATACATTTGGATAATTTAAGAGCAGAACTCTTCACAGATTTTATTCATGTGAAGGATTTCTGTGTAGGATGCTGTTCTCTTGGGTCACTAATATCTGACAAGGATAAAGCACAGTGGATACTTGCCTTACAACAGAACCTATCTTGACTTACCCATAAATTGGTAGACAGGGTCACAACCTTGATCAGTCTCAGGCAGGTAATATACCCAGGGCTTCTTAACATAACACACACGAAGCACCAGCATTGAGAGCCAGTGTGCTCCCTGCTTGTGGGACACCTGTGATTCCCTGTGAGTTACCAACCATCCCCACAACGGCACCTGGGCAAGCCTTGAGACTCTAACCAGCCATTTTATTCCCAAGTAAAAACACCAGAGCGCACTCTTCATATACAAAGGGCATGCATACCATAACTGCTATGTCTACCCCTGTATGACTCAAGAAATAATTCTTATCCAAGAAGCATCTTATAGACACGCAGATGAACTGTTACCAACTTATCATAATGGTTCTTTTTAGAATGGAATAGGACTAGGAATTGTGGACTCAACATTTTCTAATTTTTATGCCCGTCTGAGTTGATGGAAATCTTTATTCTAAGTAGTCCCCATACTTCAAGTTCGTGAGATCATTCAGTATTGAATGGCTGTCTTGTTAAGAAGTTCTAAAACAGGTGGAGGCCTCCCCTGTCCATTGATAAGCGCAAGGACTCACTTTCACCAGCTCTCTAGCCACAGATGGATGCCTGACCTCATCTCACCCATCAGATATTCCGGTCTGAGGCTGCTACTCTCCAGAGGTAATGCCAAGTCACAGGGTTAATAAGAGCTGAAACACAAGAAGGGCCATGGAGCTGTAGCTAATGCCCAGCAGCTGCAGTGCCAGGGCAGTGGTGTCTGATAGCAAAGCCAGGGTGGTGCCCTTGCCAGGGTATCCCTGTGATGTAACCACTTTTGTGGTTTCTCCTGCCTGATGTCGACCCTTCATGGCTTGGCCAGACTGGCTTTGCACACGTCATGGTGACTCTGTGAACTACCATAGGATTCTTCTAAATGATTCTCTTTTCTACCTTTGTTGGTTAGTGTTGGTTTTTGGAGCTAAAGAATTTTTATGTACAATTTGTTCATTCACTCATTCATTCATTCATTCATTCACTCACTGGGCAACTGGCAAAATAAGACTCAGAAGGCTGACAAAATCTTATTAAGCCTCCATGGCTTGTTCTCTGAAGGAGAGAGCTATGCTAGACCAAAAGTGGAGAGGGCAGCAGAAGGGCACATCACCAGATCTATTACCAGATCTGCAGCAATGACGGTCATGCCTAGAGCTGGCTGCCTTAGACCTGGGGAAGACAAGGGTGTAAATGTGGAGACTGATTAGGAACTTGCCCAAAAAGTCGAGATAAGAAATACAGTGTTGGGAGCTGGAGAGAGGGATCCGGGGATAAGAGTGTTGACTGCTCTTCCAGGAGACCAGGGTTCAATTTCTAGCACCCGCGTGGCAGTTTACAACTGTGTGTAACTCTAGTTCCAGGGGACCTAACACCTTTGCATAGACATACATGCAGATAAAACACTAATGTACAAAAAACAAAAAATTAAACTAAATTAAAAAAAGAAGAAACACAGTGTGGGATTAGAGTGAAGTAAGAGAACTTTCCCAGTCTTTTCTTCTGCACCATAGCAGAGGCCACAACAGAACATAAGAGAGAGGCAGCTTGGGGCCTCAGAACAAAGGTTCTTGGCTATCGTCAATTCAGAAAGCACAGGCCCCAGAGCCGCAACTAGAAGATCCTTGTGCTAGCCACTGAGCTTCAGGGTTCATTTATTTCTGCTGCACAGTTGAGTCTATATGAGGATGAGAGAGAGAAATATCCATGTGACAGGACCCTGGGGAAGTAGCACAGGTGACCCCTCTTATCCTGAACTCCTCCCCACAGAAACTGCAAGTTACCCTGGGTCAGACTGCCCTCTGCTCACCAGGTTCTGTCCTACAGATAGGAAACCCATCTTCCGCGCCCTCATCTCCCTTTTCTTGATACGGACTTCTTGACCAGTTAGCAGGCAAAGAAAACATTCCTCTTCCACCATCCCACTCTGCCCCTGTCCTGCTGTGGCCTTTGGCTTTCTCTCTCTCTCTAGTTTCCAGTCTGGTTCTTGGACACAGTTCTGGCTAGCCTTGTTCTCAGTCCTGACCTTATCCCTGTGATGGGCATCTTGGACTTCATTTGCCCTGGCCTAGCCTCTGAGCATCCTACACCAGTGCCGTCCAAACCCATTCTGATTCATCCTGTGCGTCTGACCATGCTCCTGGACAGACAGCTGCCTAGCCAGCTGACATTTCTAGATTCCCGCAATCTGGATTCTCATCTAACCACAGGCCAGACCTGCAGCCCCAGTACACAGAACCACAACGCATGGTGTACCCACAGCTGACATTGCTTGTGCAGTGGTTCTACCCATTGGATCCAGAGGGCCACCACTGATCAAAATCAGCTGGCATACTGAGTGTCTTCATTTACACAGGACACATGCAGTACAGGGGGCCTTGCTAGCTTTCAATATGCTCTGTGTGCCCCACTTGCCAGGCTTCTGAGACATTTTTGGCCCTGCGTCAAAGATCAGGACTGGTCATGTGTGCTCTGTTGAAACATAGTTTTTCAAGACTAATAAGCCTATGCAGAAACTCAAGTCAAATAATAAATTGTTTTTAAAGAGCCGGAGAGATGGCTCAACAGTTAAGAGTACATACTCTTCCTCCAGTGGTCAAGCGTTCAGTACCAAGTACCCATGTTAGGTTGGGTGATTCACAACTGCCAGTAACTCTAGCTGGGCAGGGTGGGGTAGGGTAGAGATCTGAAGCCCTTTTCTGGCCTCTGAAAGTACACACATACATAAATAAATAATAAATAACTGTAACAGGTTAAAAAAAAAACCCTCAAAAGACTATGACTTGTCTCTTGGCTTAGACCCAGTTCTCAGAGCCCTGGCAGAACTCACAGGCAAGCCTTCACAGTGAAGCATGGTAAGGCAGCCTCCCATGCTGGTGTAATCTACACAGATGCCAAGATGATGCCAATCTTGTCTTCAGAGTGCTCACCATTCACCATGCTGGGCATGGTCACAGCTTGCTGGATATAGGGCAGATGCCAAATACTCAGCACAGATCTTCTCTTTTGTCCTCATACTCTATCTAATGGAAGCCGTGGTGCCCTCAGTTTACTGATGGTTAAACTTATATTTTAAATGTCTTTCTAGCTGCCAAGGAAGACAGCCACAGCAAGACAGATCTCTGTTTTTTTGGGCATCGTGGCAAGGCCTGGAATCCCAGAAGGTAGGAGCGGGAACAGGAAGATAAGGAGTTCAAGGTTACCCTTATTATACAACAAGGTCAAGGATAGCCAGAGCTACAAGAGTCCTTGTCTTACATAAACACAACACACACACACACACATACACCACACACACAAACACATACCACACACATACACACACACTCCACATACACACAAGCACACACAAACACACACACATATACCACACATACAAACACACACCACACACACCCACACTCCACATACACATGCACACACAAACACAAACATACACATATACCGCACACACAAATACATGCCACCCCCCCCACAACATACCTACACACTCCACACATACACACAAATACACACACACACACACAAACACACACACACCACATACACACATAACCCCCCCACATTCCATACACACACAAACACACACACATACATCACTCCCCCACACACAAATACACCTCCCCCACAACCCACACACACAAACACCCCACACACACACCACACACACAACCCCCCCCACAAACAAACACACACACATACTCCACACAAACACATACACACACATACTTTACACATACAAACACACACACACACTCCACACACACATCCCCATACACATACCACACACAGAAACACACACCACACATATCCCCACACACAGTTCACACACACATACACACACACACACACACACACACACATCTAGGGCTGGGGGAGATGGCTTGGCATCTATAGACTCTTGTCCCCAAGCCTGAGAACCTAAGCTTGACCCCAGGCCCACATTGTAGAAAAAGAGAACAGACTCAGGTGAAGCTGTCCTCTGACCTCCACACTTACTATGGCTTGTGAGATCCCCCCAACACAAACAAATAAATAAAAAAATCTAGGCTTGTCCAGCTCCAGAGCCTACACACACACACACACACACACACACACACATTTCACCATTTTGCTCTTTATGTATGTACTTAACTATGTATGTATGTATATAAGAATGTAAAGATATATATGCATGTGCAGACATATGCACATGTATAGAAAGTTATATATGTTTATATAGGAAAACATGTACACAAATATCTGTATATATGAATATGAAGATTGTATATATCAATGTATATAAGTATATTTAAATGTGTGTGTTTGTAAATATATGTATTGTGTGTGTGTGTATATATAAGCACAATATGTGTATATTTGTGTGTAATGAAAGAAATGAGTGGGGTTTTTTTTTGTTTTTGGGGGGTGTTATTTTGTTTGTTTGTTTTTGGTTTTGGTCTTAGGTTAGAAGTCAGGTGCCATACCCCACTTTAAGCATATTGTATCACATCTAAGATAATATGATACTCTAAAAATGTCTAGAATGATTTTAAAACTACATTGTATGTGAAAACCATTTACATGGAATTGATGCACTCAGGGTGATATGGTGGTAGACTGGAAGCCATTTAAAATTGTTTTGGGGCCTGCAGAGATGCCAAATGGTTAAAGGCACCTGTTGCTCTTACAGCAGACCTGAGTTAGACTCCCAGCACTTCCACGGTAGCCCTCTTCTGGTCACAGATGGCTCAGCACACGTGCAGTACAGTGACAAACATGTGGGAAAAACATAGGTATATGTAAAATAAAAAAATAAATTAAAACAATAAAGAAGAACCGCTCTGTGAAAGCCATATATGGTGGCACATACCTTTAACTATAGCTTTAATCATAGCCTTGGGAGGCAGATGGATCTCTGTAAGTTTGAGGCCAGACTGGGCTACCTAATAAGTTCCAGGCTACATAGACCCCCAAAGAGAAGGAGGAGGAGGAGGAGGAGGAGGAGGAGGAGGAGGAGGACTACAATGACGACGACGACAACGACGACGACAAGATGACGACGACAACAACAACAATGACAAGGACAGAGGAGGATGAAGACAATGACAATGACCATGACCATGAAGATGGGGGAAGGGAAGAAGAGGGCACCAGAAAGAAACTGAGCTTTTCAGAGAATCAGATCCTGGAGTGTAGCTCCAGTTTTGCAATTCCCAGCACCTCACATTTCTGAGAGGAAGACTTTATTTGGGGGGTGGGGGTGGGGTGAGACAGGGTTTCTCTGTAGCCCTGGCTGTCCTGGAACTCACTCTGTAGACCAGGCTGGCCTCGTACTCAGAAATCTGCCTGCCTCGGCCTCCTAAGTGCTGGGATTAAAGGTGTGCGCCACCACGCCCAAGAGGAAGATTTTAACATGTAAAATGAAGAATCTTGACTTGAGGTCTTCTCAGGGTCGTTCTTACTCCCAAATTATGCAACCCAAGAAAATTAAATGTCACACTGAATTCCCTCTTGCAATAATATCTAGATTACTAAAGTGGAGTAATACTGGGTTCTAAGTGGCAATGAATTTATACTTTTCAATTTAAATGGCTTTTCTACCTGAAATCTTTATAATATCCTATGTTTCCCCAAGAATTAAGAGAAAGAAAGAAAAAGTCTAATTCATAATGAACTCCCGACTGGCATATATATTAAAAGCAAAAATCATTCGACTTTGTTGGTGGTGATTCCTAATTTCCTGCAAGAATTAGAAGTAAATGAAGTTGTAGCTTTTGTTGGAGTTTAGTGGGGTACAGCGCGCACCAGGAAAGCCATGAGTGACGGAGAACAGAGGCTATTTCTCTAAAGGGCAACCCTGAAGGGGCTCGCTGAGGAGCCATCCTTCAGCAGTGCCTCGGAGTTGGATTTCAGAGACTCCCCTAAGGACTTGGGTTGTTTACTCTGGCTGCTGCTTACACATGCGATCTTAGGGGGGAAAAAGTGATGGAGGAGACAGAGATTTTCCCAGATGATTCCGGTTCCACCAACCAAAATTCGCGGGAGAAGAAAAATACAGCAGAGACTCCAAATAGAAGGCTTTAAATCCAACTCATCATCTGGGACTTTCTTCCTCAGTCCTGCTTGGTTAGCATCACAAGGCAGAGTCATAATCGGAAGAATAAGAGTTAAAGGCTCCTTCGCTTCATAAAAGGATAGGTTTGTAAAAACGGACGGAATGAAGGGGTGAAAAGATCAGGGGATTACATGCTTGGCGTTTTTCGTAGTTAGGGATTAAAGGGAGCTGGAAATAAAACACACTAGAAACTACCCGGTGAATGACATAAATTGGACAAAAAAATTAATGACAAGCAATGCTTTTAAACTTTTCTTCCAGCATTGATAATGTACCGGTGGACCCTATGTCTATTAGACAAGCACTCTGCCACTGAGCAATGGCCCCAGCCCTGTTCTTACTTTTTACTCTAAACAAGAATCTCACCCAGTTATCCTGGCTGCCTTTGAACTCACTCTGTAGCCTAGGCTTGCCCTGAACTCTTCCTTCCTCCCTCCTCAGCACCCCGTAGATAGGGATGCAGGCCTGCATCACCAGGCTCAGTGGCATCTTTATTTGTATATAAACATAACCTTGAAAAAATCTCAGTCTGTGTAGTGTGTAGTGTAGGTCTGACAAGTTCAAGGCTCTAAGTTAGATTTCTAGCACAGCCCTGAATGTGTGTCACACACACACACACACACACACACACACACACCCACCCCAATGATTATGATGACAAAAGAGTACCTTTTAAGTTTAAGGGAATGCAGATGTAACTGAGTCCCAATCGTATATATATGTATTTTTTTCAGTTCTTACCTAATCTGTCAAAGTACATGGCATTTAGTATTTCACTTTATTTCAAGTTAGATATAAGTCTAATCAATGTTTTTATTAAGATTTCCTGAGTGGCAGAACTAAGGACCTAGAACCAACACACAAGGCAACTAACTGAATGTGCTGAGCTTGTGAACAGGTACTCTGTTAGGACAGACACAGAGGTTCCTCCTCTTACAATGGGGTCATAACCCTATAAACCCATCATAAATCCAAAACCTGGGAAGCACATATGTAGAAATAGTTAGTGGATACCACCCTACGCAGCCTCATGATCCTGCAGCTAACTGAGCTGTGGCTGGGAGCCAGTAGTCTATCTCATCGTCAGCACAAAGCAAGGAGCAAACTTAGAATAACAGCCCAGACTTTGAAACCTCTATGACATTTCCAGTGGCATGCCCTCTTCAACAAGACCACACCCCCGAGCCTCTCCAAACAGTGCCACCAAATGGAGACAAAATACTCAAAGGATGGAGGCTGAGGGACTAGTCACCACACCACTTCCTTTCCTGGAAGAGAAGTAACTTTCTAAATAACACATGAGTTTACCCTCTGCTCACCCTGGGCTCTAGATGGGTGGAGCTGTACGGCATGTATGCAGATACACAGAGCTGTGCAGTGTGTGTGCAGATGCGTGGAGCTGTACAGCATGTATGCAGCTGTGTGGAGCTGTGTGGCTTGTGTGCAGATGCACAGAGCTGTGCAGTGTGTGTGCAGATGCGTGGAGCTGTGCAGCATGTATGTAGATACATAGAGCTGTGCAGCGTGTACTTCCCACTTGCATTCATTTGCCTTGTATTGTTTTAAGTTTACCCAAGTTGCTGCAGAATCGTAGTTTATTCACTGTAGTTGGTATTTTATATTCCCTCTAGTTCACAAGTAATCCACTCTACTGCTGATGGTCATATATATTGCTCACAGCCTTTTGCTATTGTAAAACATGCTTTTACAGATTTTACATTCATGTCTGCTGACATTAATGGGCATGATACAGCCTTAGGAATGGAAATTCTGGCTCACAGGGTGTATCAGCCAGTGCTCTGTTACTTTCATAAGATACCTGAGACAAGCTTCTTTATATAGAGAAAGGTTTATTTAGCTCAGGGTTTCGAAAGTTCAAGGGAATGGCAGCTGTGTCCACTCAGTTCTGGGAGCCACCCCCACCCTTACCCCCAGCTAAAGACCTATCATAAAGGTGTGTGTGAGTGTGTGTGTGTGTGTGTGTGTGTGTGTAAGACTAAAAGAACTCTGGGTTGGATCCCCAGTATCACAAAACCAAAACCTTCACAAAGTCTAAAGAGACACAAGACTGAGTGTGGTTTTCCATTGAGCCTACTTTCGTGACTTTTTGTGCACCAATCAAAAGGAATTGTGATAGGAACAGGGTGTTTCTGAAGCCACAGTTCTGAAGCCTTTCAGATAGGACCAAACCACTTCAAAGAATTCTGCCTGTGCTTTGTAGGAGCCTAGATTTCAAAAAGTTTCCTGGGGGGTTGGAGGGATGGTTCAGTGATTAAGAACTTTTGCTTCTCTGGCTTAGGATCCATATTCAGTTCCCAGCACCCTTTACAACCATCAGTGACTCCAATTCCAGAGATCACAATGCCCTCTTCGGGCTTCTGTGGGTACTGCAAGCATGTAAATTAAATTTAAAAAAATATATAGTTTTTTAAAGGATGAAAAAAAATTGTCCGTCTACAATAATGATAACAGGGTAGGATGTGAAGGCAGTGACCACAGGCCCCAACCACTGAAGTCAAACAGCATCTGTTTCTACAACAGAAAACACTGGAGTCCCTCAGAGTTGGATTTCTTGCACTTTAGTGACATTTTGGCTTCTGATTAAGAAGCACATCGTATTCCCGACTAGAGCAGCCAGGTGTCAGCTCCTGTCTCAGAAAGAGCCCTGAATAAAACTGGCACAGGGTGGCTGTTTATTGTGTGCAGACAAGCTACAGATTCATGATCCACAGTTTCAGAGTATATGTACTTTAAGGGCTGGCAGTCTCACAGCAGTGAGCAAGACAGAGTGAGAGCCAGGCAGGCTGCATAAGATGCAAAACAGAGCCAGGGCCTTGCCACAGGACCCTACAGAAGCAGACCCAGCAATCACTCAGGAAAGGAAAACAGCCCGTTGTGCTCACTGCATGGACTTTGACTCTGATATCAACCTCGCCAGGTCAAGAGGCAAAACAAAGCCAAAAGTTTACAAAGCAAAAATGCTACAGTCTGCTTGACTCTCTGCGGGTGTCATCACAATTGCCTTGCTGGAAACATTTTTAAAAAGCAATACTAAGAGTTAAGCATGGCTCCTCGTGGTGGCGGCACACACCTTTAATCCCAGCAATTGGGAGACAGAGGCAGGTGGCTCCAGGAGTTCGAGGCCAGCCTGGTCCACAGAGTGAGTTTAAGACAGCCTGGTCTACATAGAGAAACCTGTCTCAAGAAAAAAAAATAAAAAGCAAGCAAAAAAACAAAAAGTTGGCATGGTGGTACACACTATTACCCTACCTCTAAGCTGGCTGAGGCAGGTGATTGCAGCTTGCAGGCCATTTTGAAACACAAAGTGAAACATGGCGACTTGTGGAGGTGGAATAGTGGTAAGAACACTTACTCTTCAAGCATGTATGAGGGGCTGAGGTTGAGGCTGAATCTCCAGGACCCACACAAAAAAGGTGACATAGCTGCAGATGTTTGTACTAAACCCCAGAACTGGAGAGCAGAGACAGGGGATCCCAAGAGCTCCTGGTGAAAGACTCCAAGACTCCCAAAGGGAGGCACTTACTCAAGCCTCGGGACAGCCGCGCACCCAAGAAGACACTGAGACCGAACTTAAGATGTATAGAGAGTAAGATTTAATACAGCAACGACAAGAAAGCATACAAAAAGCACATATACCAGATATCTGGGGTCGAAACTCATGCAGCCAGCAAGGTGCAGAGGAGATTCGGCAATTGGCCCAAACTTTTCACAGGCTTTTATAGGAAATAGCCAGGGGAAAAGTACAAGTTTTACGTCACCAAGGTGTTCTGCCAAGGGGCTTTACATAACCAAGGGGTCGTGTCCTATATTTTGGCAATGTACTCGATCTATTGGAACATTCTGGGGTAGTACCAGGAGGCCCCTATCTCAAAAATGTTCTTGGCATAGTCTTCAGTTAGGAGGGGTAGGACTAGGTTTTTTCCAGGAGACCCCTTATCTAAAAAATGTTCCTGGAGCAGTTTGCAATTGGGAGGGGGTACCTTGGGGTAAAAAGTTCAGGAGTGCTCCGGGAACAGTCTCTGGATGGGAGGGGTAAGAGAGTTCAGGAAAAGTTCAGGTGTCCAGTAATTTTCCTCTTTCACTGGTACAGTAAGAGACTGTGTCTTAAGGAGACACAAGTACAGAATGATAAAGAAAGATGACTGTTATCTTGCTCTGACCTCTGAATGCATGTGCACAGGCACACACACCTACAAAGTCACAAGCATGCACCTTCCTTGCTCCACGGGTGCGAATACACACCACACACACACACACACACAGTACACGAATACACAAAACAAAACAAACATGATAAAAACGTGTATACCAATTCTACTGGGCTTTCAGAGATAATTATATTAATTTTAAGGTTTTACTAACTCAAGCCAATTTAACCACTGTATACATACTAACTCATTTAGTCTTTTTTTTTTTTTTTTTTTTTTTTTTTTTTTTTTTTTTTTTTTTGGTAATTGAAGATACTAGAACTGGCTTTATTTCCATTGTACAACTGGGGAAAAAATTGAGTCATAGAGCAGCTAGGACCTTCTCCCGGGTTCGTAAACTAGTTTGTGGCTGCATGCATGTTGAGGACAGCCACAGGAAGAGGAAATACTGACCTGGATTTTGATCTAACGATATTGTAAAAGTTCATCTGCCGGATGAAAGCATAAAGGTTTGTATTTAAGCAGTTCGGCTTCCTCCACACCACGCACTTCCACAAAATTATATTTCATTTGCATAATGGCATAATGATTTGTTTCTAACATGAAAAACTTATTCACTGTGTCTGAAACAAAAGAATGGGCTACTTTTGCTCTCACAAAAATATCATCCAGTTAAGCAAATGTCTGTGGTGCCTTCCCAGGGAATGGTGGAATTGGGCTCCCAAGAAAGCAGGGTTGAGGAGCAGTAAAGAAGGCAGGCCTGCAGAGAGCCTGAATAAACCGGAACTGGTGGTAGATATTTATAACCCCAGCCCTCAGGAGGTGGAGGCAAGCAAATCAGAAGTTCAAGGTCACCGTGACTGCATATCAAATTTAGTGCCAAAATAGAGAGCCTTTACCTTAAAATATAAAAGCAGTAGATAGAAAAGACTGCTTAAAAACAGCTTAAAGGAGGCTGGGCAGTGGTGGCACATGCCTTTAATCCCAGCACCTGGGAGGCAGAGGCAGGCAGATTTCTGAGTTCGAGGACAGCCTGGTCTACAGAGAGGGTTCTAAGACAGCCAGGGCTACACAGAGAAACCCTGTCACAAAAAAAAAACAAAAAAAACAAAAAAAACAAAACAAAACAAAACAAAAAAAAACAAAAACCAAACAAACAAAAAAATACCCCCCAAAAAAGCCCTTACCTTAAAGAGGAGGCAAATAAGTCCTCATAGGTTAAAGAACAAAGGCTATGAAATAGATATCTAGGTAGATAGATAAAAGATAGATATGCAGACAGACAAGACAATAGATTTATGTTATTGGTAAAAAAGAAAGCTTCACTTTCAAATGAAAAAATAAAATAAAATCAATTCCCAAGAGACCTTTAAATGGGGTTCCAGACTTGAAAGAACTAGCTTAGCTATTTTTTTCTTGCCCTATTAACCCATACATTAATTTAAATAGCAGGTAATAATATTATTAAATATATCAAGCAGTTATATGTAGAAAGCTCCTTGCAATAGCTATGTGTGAGGATTAGAGGACTGTCTAAGGGTCTCATTTCTCTAACAGAGTTGGTGCTGACAGTGCTGAGGGTCTTCAGGTGCAGGTAGTTTTCCATGGGGCTTGGCTTGGATGAGAAGAACAGATCTGAATTACCCTAAAGGCCATGTTACGAAGACTCACTTACAAGTAGGGATATATCACTTTATATCTAGAATATCTATAACACCTCCATCCCCAGAGGACAGCAAGCCTCAGAAAGAGAGTACCGTGTGTTGTTCAGTGAACTAGGGGGACTAACTAAAGAAGCAAATGACAAATGAGCACACTGTGACTCTATCTGCCAAGTTCCACCTAGAAGAAAGTGCCTGGCTCATTTGCAAGAGGTTCCAAACTCTCTTTGGGAACAATGCTAATACATCAAGGAAGAGCACAAGAAAGCAGAGGACCTATAGAGGTAGAGGTCTGATGGGACTCTTCTCCTGCTGCTTACCCAGTGTCATGTGAGTCACCTTTGTCTCTGCCATAGCTGTGAAATGTACACAGCTGGCCCTCCTCAGGGAGGTCTTCCTGGATGCCTCATCACGGGTACCTTCCTTCCAAAGCACACACATGAGTTACATAGTTACATGTTACTCTACACAGTTACAGCCACGCAGACAGATTATGGAGCATCTTCTCCTAGTGATGATGAGTAATGAACAGCACCATCCCTGGGTACCATCTGGCTCCTTCTCCAGCATGAACGCCCTCCAGGCAGAAGGATATAAACCAACGCAACTGAACTGAATCACAGAAACACATCAGAGGCAGGTGGGGCACTTTTAGAGTCTATGTCTGTCTTTTGTTTAACAGATGACATTCATCCCAAACTACTTAGATACTTTCTAATAAGGTGGTTATATCACCTTATTAGAAACCCTGCAGCTGAAATGAAGGCAAAAATGAAGCCAGGCATGGTGGTACACGCCTTTAATCCCAGTGTTCAAGAGGCAGAGGCAAGTAGATCTCTGTGTGTTCAGGGCCACCCAAGGCTCATAGGGAGGTTGTCTTTAAAAAAACTAAATATGGAAATAATGAAAGGATTGTCTTACTTTTCTATCACTGTGAAGAGGCACCGTGATCCAGACAATTTATAGA
Source organism: Mus caroli (assembly GCF_978045245.1). Lineage (NCBI taxonomy): Eukaryota > Metazoa > Chordata > Mammalia > Rodentia > Muridae > Mus > Mus caroli. The sequence goes on from NW_028227257.1 coordinate 169,161,951, forward strand.
AGGAAGCATTTTACTGGGTGCTTGCTTCCAGCTTCAGACAGTGAGCATACATGGCCACATGGTGAGGCATGACAGCAGACAGGCAGGCAGGCAGGCATGGCCCTGGAGTTGTAGCTGGGAACTTTCTCCAAGTTGGAGGCAGAGTGGAAGACTAGAACAGCCTGAACTTTTGAAACCTCAAAGCCCACCCACAGTAACAAACCAATTCTGACAAGCAGTAGAGAAACTAAGTAGAAACACTGTGCTTGTGGTAAAAACAAAACAATCAAACAAAAACCAAACCAAAACAAAATTTGTGTCTTAATGTACTGTCAACTCAAGGGATGATATTTGCAACTGAATGTCCATAATGAAATCAATGTAGATTTTCTCACTTGTTAAAGGCTTATTCCCCTCTCTAGGAAAACTTTTTAAACCAACCAACCAAACAAACAAACAAAAAACCAACAACAACAAAATCAAACCCCCTTGTGTCTGCGTCTGCACTTACATAGTCACTTAGCACTGACAGAAGAGCAGAGCGGATGCTTGTGTTGTTAAACTACCTAAGCTGTTTATCTAAACATATATTTACACAAATGAGCCCGAGGATTCTACACTTACATTAGGTCTTCTGAGAAGCTGCCACTGAGGAATCGAAATTCAAGTAACTGTTCCGTCCCCAGTAACAATCACATGGAAATGCCTTACTGGATTAAAAAGTTAACTTTAAAAGTTCTTTGGGCTTTTCTTTTTTCCCCTTTCAGCCTTTTGACCTCTCCTGTTTCTAGTTTTAAAAGGCCCTTTAAAAATATTAAGTATGTGATCATAGAAAGCCACAAGGAAAATATTATCTAACAATTCAGGGTTTCTCCCTGTAGCCCTGGCTGTCCTGGAACTCACTCTGTATACCAGGCTGGCCTCAAACTCAGAAATTCACCTGCCTATGCCTCCCAAGTAGAAGGCATGCACTCCTGTAAGGCCCTAGAAGCCGGGCCTCCGCTCAAGTCCCAGGATGAGCTGGCCAGCACCCCAGTGTCCCGAAAGAAAACCACACCTGATGCAAACTGCAAGAGGTTTTATTATCAGCTAGCTGAGGATGAAGTCCCTCCACCATGCGGGTCAGGGGAGTTCGACCTCGAGTGGTGACAGTAGGGGGTTTTTAACAGCTAGCTGAGGAATTGGGAGGAGTTGGGAGGAGATGGGAGGAGCTGGGAGGAGAGTTGGGAGGAGTTGGGAGGAGAGTTGGCTACAGCTCCTTTCTGGTGAGGGGGGGAGTGAGCTTCAGCCTCCTCTCCAGCGTCTATCTCCATGTCCTTGGCACAGGAAGGCAGGCATCTCTGGTTGTTCAGTATAGAAACAAAAAGATCTTTTGCTGGCTATAGAGAACATAGAGCTTCTTTCTAGCTGTATTTTTAAAGATCAGTGAAAACAAGCTTGGGGAAATGTTTTAGGGGCTTTACTTTCCAGGGAGAAATGCTTTAAGCCAGGGTCTCACACTCCCACTGCCTGGCATATGCTAGCATTTTATAAAATGTTTTATATGCCAGAAATGTTATATCAATTTTAAAAAGGGTATGCTGCCTATAGCAAGAACCTGAATCATGGATAATAGATAGATGAAGTGTCTGTTTATAGACTGACAAATAGTTTAGAGACTGACAAAGGCACTTAGGTGAGCTTTGAGAAGAAAAAGCCAGAAACCCACCAGGATGATACTGATTTTGTTAGTAGGTACAACATAAAAACTAAGGAAAAATCTGAAATTTTATTTGGTCTAATTTTATCTTCTTTGTAAAGCACAAGTGCTGGCTGCTGCTTTGTGACATAAAACAATGCTTTTCCCCCCCCTTTTCTCATTCCTCACTGTCATAGACAGGCCTGAGGCAATCCACAACTTGGAGGAAGGAGAGAGGCAAGAACAGATTTTAGAAATCCAACTAGTATATAAAGATGATCACAGAATGGAAGTCGTTTGGGTATGACATTTATTCTCTTGCATGTACAATTGGTCTTCAGTTGTTTCTTTTTAAGCTTTGAACCCCATTAAGGCATGCCATCTTAATTAAACTGTAATCTCTGGTTTGAAAGTTAACATCAGAGAAGCAGCACAGAGCAGCAACAGGCTCTGAGCCATGCCTGCTGTTAAGGGCATTATCTTCTCCTGCCTTGCTGCCAACGGAGAGGAATATGTGTCTATGTATCTATATTAGTTGATACATCTGCTTGGAGATAGCTGTAACGCCGATGCAAAAGAAACAATCACAAAAAGAGGGAAATAGGGAAACATCAATGACCAGTTATAGGAGTGGGGAAATTATTGTAAAATCCAGATTGCAGCAGAATACATAAAATTATTTCTTATAGAAAGATCTGATTTTATAAATAAGAGTATACACCTATGATGATTTACACCGAGGTTTTAATGTTGGTTTCTCTAGGCGATGCAAGTAAAGGGAAGCTTTTTTATTTGTTTTATCCCTGGCTGGCCTAGAACACACTGTGTAGACCAGACCATAGTGACCTCAAATTGCCTCTCCAGTACAGGGATGGTAGGCTGTGTGCCACCATGTCTGGCTTACAGAGAAACTTTTACTTCTAACTTTTTTTAAAAAATAATTAAATTGTGGAGCCTCTCAGGAGACAGCTGACAGGCTTCTGTCAAAGAAGCTCAGGCAGGGTGGTCAGAAAAGGAGTCATCTCAGAACACAATTCTGATGTCAGAACAATCTGTGTAATGATATAGGCAGAGAACACCTGCAGCTGCTCTGGGGTTGGGGCAGGGGCGTAACAGCTCATGTCCTGTGTAAGCTCAGATTGGATGATCCACTTGATGCCCAGCAATCAGTTAAACATTGATTCTGGGTGTGTCTGAAACAGTAACATTTGAATAGATGGACTGACTACAACACACACACGCACACGCACACGCACACGCACACGCACACACACACACACACCAGTGCTGAGGAATCTATCAAAATCTTGAGAGTCTGAGAAGGCAAAGGCAGCCCAAATTGAATGCCCTCTGCCTGTCTGTGTTGAGTTAGAAACATTGATTCTCCTTCTTCCATACTCAGTTCATCCACAGATTCCCTCCTTTGCTGGGTACCAAGTTCTAGTGGTGATAAAAACAATTAAGGGCCTTCTTCCCTTGGAGCTTAGGCAGGTGAGTGGATGGATGGATAAGCAAGAATAAAGTGACATGATGCCCCGTAATAGGAATTACCTGGGATGTATTACTAATGATTCCAGGTAATGATTATCCTAAAATAACAGTCCAACACTCTGCCAACACTCCAACACTCCAACAGTCCAACACTCTGCTAGACTCAAGAACAGGCCACAGCTTTATAGAGGTCACTGAATACCCTATCATCAACAAATAAAAGCATCAAAGAAGGGGAACTCGTGGCCTCCCTGTGATGAATAAGGAGGTTGTTTCCAGAAATACTGGTCAGGTCACCTGATATAGTCTAGTTCTATACTAACCCATGAAAACAGAATGTAAGCTATATTCGAATTTTTAAATTATCTGGTAAACATATCTGAAAATGATAAAATGAATGAAGGGAACTTAATTTTGGTCCATGTAACTTAGCCCTGAATATACAAAACCTATTTTCAAGACATAACCATCACAGAATCTTATTGAGACATCATGCATTCTGTTTTCTGTTTGTCAAACTGTGCCTCAGTATGCAAATGGTGCTTCCACTGATGGGCATCTTCTTCCAGAACAGCCACATGTCACTGTCTCAGTAGCCATGTGGCCACTCTATGAGAAAGGAAAGGTCTAAACTATAAATACGTCCTTTTACAATACGAGTTAACTTTAGGTTCAACAACCTTGTAAAATCTATTCTTAGGAAAAGCATTTGCCTAAAACTGCAAGCACTTAGCTCATGTTGAAAAAGGAAAATCAAAACAAAACAAAACAAAACAAAACAAAACAAAACAAATCCGACTTAAAAAGAATTAAAGACTAAGTGCGTCTCCTGAAGCCCATGCCTCTAAAGCCCTCAGACTCATTTTTCAATGTCAAAAATAAATTATGTAATCAATCCAGTGTCGTGAACAGAAGCCTTCCAATAAATACTTCAGAGTTCACCAAGTCCTGGACATTCTATTTACAGGTGAGAAGAATCCTTGCCAACCCTGGCACCCAGCAGCTGACTTCTGTCTGGCCGGACAGTCAGTCAACTAGTTTTTAGCTGGCATGGATACTACACTGTCCCCTGCAACTGCACAGTAAGTCCTAGATGACAAGTCACTCCAAAGGAGACTTCAGAGAATGAGTCGGTATTGGATAGTGAAGAGTTCAGAACAGGACTAAGAAACCTTCTGAGAACCCTTTCCTCAACAGTGAAAAAGGAGACAAACAGCTGAACTCCTGGCACAGGTAAAGTCACTGTAGCAGGGAGAATGGCTAAGAGTATCTGAAAATGTATATACTGTGTTCTCCAGGGTCATTGGACTTGGGGACACAAGGCTCAGTGTGGCCTTTGCCCATCTTAGGCAAGGAGAGGGCTAAGCTGGCAAACAGATCAGCCATGCAAGGGGCCCTCGGGTAGCCAGACTCTATTTAAGAGTCCGGAAAACTGTAGTGTGGATAACAAATTGATAGCTTAACATTCCAAACAGATGGTAAATTTGATTGTTTTGAAACATGGTTTCACTGTGTAGGTCTGACTGACCTAGAACTTGCTCTATAGACCAGGCTGACATCATACTTACAAAGATCAGAAAAAAGTCTACACCACCACACCTGGCCCAGATGCTGAAGTTTTAGCACAAGTTGCCCTTGGGTAAAATGTAAACAAAGCTAACACCAGAAGGAAACAACCTTAACTGTTTTAAATTAAGTAACAGAGTAGCCAAAGCCACCCTGGCTTTGATGTAAGTGAGTTGGTGTTAGGGTTCATTGTTCCCTTATTATTTACAATCAATAAAGAAACTCATCTCAGCAGATGTCCCTGAAGATATCTATGACATTTCCGAGGTTAACTGAGGAAGGAAGACCCTCCCTGAATGTGGGCAGTATGTTCATAGGGTTAATGGGTAGGATCCTGGACAGAGTATAAAGGAGGAGGCAGGAAGAAACGCTATCATCCCTCTCTCTCTCTGACTGTGGACCCAATGAGACCAGTTCCACACACTCCTGACCCCACACTGTCACTGTCACAATAGACTCTATCCCTGCTTAAACTGTGGACTGAAGTAAATCTTCCACTCTTGAAGTCCTTTATCTCAACAATGAGAAAAGTAGTAACCCAGGAAGACTAAAGTATCAGTCGACCTAGTTGCCAAAATCAATTTCATACCACCCTCCTATTTAATGCAAGGTAACTCAGAGCAGGGGTGGGGGTGGCAGTGTTCTTAGTCCCCATGGGGCTCCTGAGAAAGATGCTGGACTTACAGAGTCTCAAGCAAAGATGCACTGTCCTTTGGTTTTGTTTGTACCAGAAATGTCAAAAGGTAACATCATGTATTACTTTTTAAGTCTATGAATGATTACAGAGCCTTAAAATTACTGTAAGGGTGCCTACACAGTCACTTCTGAGCAGTGTAGTTTATGGGTCAGCAAGATGTCTCAGTGGGTAACGATGCTTGCAGCACAAGCCTGGAAACTTGAGTTTAATCCCTCCAACCCACATAAAGCTGGAGAGGACTAACCATAAGGTTATTCTACCCAATCTGGTACACACTGTTTCATGTACACAGAAAGTAACAAATAAGAAATTATAAAAGGACCTCTAGTTTAGTTGCCATAGAAAAGAAAATCCTTTTCTCTCATAGGCTGTAAGAAGTGTACAAATACATCTTCCCCAGCACCATCTATCTTCTCCAAACAGACTTCTAGACATGCATCTCCTACAAGGTACCCAGCTTCACTCCACTGACCCTCTCCATACCCCAGTTCTTACACCTTGTGTCCCCCACATCGGCTACTCAAACTTAGCATCTCTTTTAGTAACAGAAAAGGAAGACTTCCCCTTCAAGAGACAGAGGTGAGAGGCTGCAATAACAAACATCTCCTAGCAAGAATGGAAAGGGGGAGCTTAGGGACATCGCCCACCCCAGTGACACCTGTCCTATCACAGTTATCAAACACCACGCTGTGCCCAGACTGGACAACAACTCCAGAAAACCAGAAGCAGAGCCACAAATGGTATTTGAAGACTGTGTTCCAATTTGATGAGGAACAATTAAAAGCACTTGACACCACTAAGGTGCTGGAAAGGCCACTCAGTGGTTAAGAGAACTTCCTGAGGATCTGAGTTCAGTTCCCGGTACCCTGTGTGAGGGGCAGCTCACAACCACCTGTAGGTCCAGCTCTGAGGGATCTGAAGCCCCCTTCTGGCTTCTGAGGATATCCACACACATATGGCATTCATCCATTCACACAGGCACACAAATACATATGAATAAAAACGACAAAAATACGTCAAGAGGCTGGAAAGATGCTCAGAGGTGACGAGCGCCCACTGATCTTCAGTCACCCAAGTCTGGTGGCTCATTCCTGTCTGTAACTCCACTCTAGGAGACCAGATGTCCTCTTCTGACCTCTGTGGATGCTTGCACACATGTGCACATACTTTAGGTCGCACAACAGGTTACTTAAAGAGACAATAGTTTCTAAGGAATCAGTGCACAATGGTGCACAATCATGGATGCATAAAACGTCATTAAACCACAGGATAAACCAATGGGTTTTAATATGAAGCATATGTAGAGAGCCTAAAATGGACTCAGATTTTACACTGCAGCCAAGCTTTAAGAAAGTATCACCTGCTGAGCTGTAGTAGGATTAAGGAAAAGTCACCGCAGCTTTTCAGTTTGTTCACTACCTATCTTCCTGAAGCCACTTTTTCTTCAGATGCTAGATGGAAATGATGTACTACAAAAGAACGGATGGAGAGCAGCTAAGATGGCAAGCTAAGCTACCATCTTCTCCTAAATAGATATTACAGAGATCGGAAACAATAAAATCCGGCCACTGGTTTTTTGTTTTTTTTTTTTTTTTTGTTTGTTTTGTTTTGTTTTTTGTTTTGTTTTGTTTTTTCGAGACAGGGTTTCTCTGTGTAGCCCTGGCTGTCCTGGCACTCACTTTGTAGGCCAGGCTGGCCTCGAACTCAGAAATCCGCCTGCCTCTGCCTCCCGAGTGCTGGGATTAAAGGCGTCCGCCACCACGCCCGGCTCAGCCACTGTTAACTGCTAAACGCTTTTTGGAAAATATCATTACAATCCCTAAAATGTTGTTTATAATAACAGATAAGGAGCTCTTTGCTTTTCCGTTTAAATAAATTTAAAGTCAGTATCTCAGTTTCAATTTCTAACAGAGCAAGTATTAATAGCAATGAGCCACAACAACTAATACTCGTTAGGCTACTTGATAACTTTGACTTTGTTTTGTTGAGATAGGATCTCTCAGCTGGGCAGTGGTGGCGCATGCCTCTAATCCTAGAACCTGAGAAGCAGAGACATACAGATCTATGAGTTCGAGGCCAGTCTGGTCTACAAAGTGAGTTTCAGTACAACAGGAGCTATGCAGAGAAACCCTTTCTCAAAAAACCAGAGGGACTGGGGGAGTTTCTACCTATGTAGGCTAAGTGGCCTCAAACTCAAAGAGATCCACTTGGGATCTGCCTCATAGTTGCTGGATTAAAGAAACAAGCCACCACACCTGACTGATGACTATTTCAAAGGGAACATTGGCCCTCAGGCAAAAACGTTTCAGGTGCTACTTGGTCATAGATTCTTTGCTCTGTGAAGCCATTCCAGAACATCCTATGGAACACACAAGGAAAAGGCCCTATCACAGTCTACCTGTAAAATAATCCTCTGCCCATTCTCCTTAGATGTTCTTCAGTAAGTTAACTCAATGCTGATCAAAGGATTTCCTCTCAAGCAGGAGTTCTATGTCTATGCCCATGGCAGCGAAGGTACATTTGCTTTGGCAAGCATGATCAAGGCTGACCTCATCCACTTAGAAGACTCCTTAATCTGGGGAATTCTTGCACTGAGAAAATATTACAGAACAGTCAAGAGAAATGCCAGTGCGGGTTATCATGCTCCTACCACAGATAATCCTATTAGGAGACATGTCTCCAGGTGTCTTGTGAACATAGTAGATATGTCAGTTAGAATCAGGGCCACTGTCATTTACTGTTCTATTTCTGACAAGAACAAAATGCCTGACTTAAGTAGCTATGCTGTGAACAACTCTCTCAAATAAAATGAGTGGGATAGCAACAATTTAAGTAGCTCTGCTGTGAACTTAAGTAGCTATGCTGTGAACAACTCTCTCAAATAAAATGAGTGGGATAGCAACAATTTATCATCTAATGACAACTCACGTTGGTAAAAACTGTACACAAGACAAAAAGAGCTTAAGAATTAATTTATACTACCAAGATGGCTTTTTAGAACATTTAGAATATAGAGAAAGACTAGTTCTCTACTTGGAGCAAGGCTGAAAGCCTCTGTTACAGAATTTTGTTATAAATATCTCTCTTCTATTCTCTTCTCTTCTCTCTCTCTCCTTGTCCTTTTCCTTGTGCTTCTCCTCCTCCTCCTCCTCCTCCTCCTCCTTCTCCTCCTCCTCCTTCTCCTCCTCCTCCTTCTCCTCCTTCTCCTTCTCCTTCTTCATTTCTTCTCTCCTCCTCCTCCTTGTCCTCCTCCTCCTCCTCCTCCTTCTCCACCTCCTCCTCCTCCTTCTCCTCCTCCTCTTCCTTCTTCTTCTTCTTCTTCTTCTTCTTCTTCTTCTTCTTCTTCTTCTTCTTCTTCTTCTTCTTCTTCTTCTTCTTCTTCTTCTTTCTCCTCTCTCTCTCTCTCTCTCTCTCTCTCCTCTCTCTCTCTCTCCTCTCTCTCTCTCTCCTCTCTCTCTCTCTCCTCTCTCTCTCTCTCCTCTCTCTCTCTCTCCTCTCTCTCTCTCTCCTCTCTCTCTCTCTCTCCTCTCTCTCTCTCTCTCTCTCTCTCTCTCTCTCTCTCTCTCTCTCTCTCTCTCTCTCTCTCGGCGTGTCCAAGTGACTGGCCAGCGTTTTTCACAAATGTCTGGGAAGTTTTGTGGAAGTTGAGCTTAAAAAATATTGGTCAAGTCTGGCAAACATATCACCAGAGAGCTGAAGACAGAAGACTCACATTTCCATGCACAATACTCACTTTTCTCCAAACACTTGGAGATTGCTACTTAATCTGCCTCTATAAAACTTTCCTGAGTACAGAGGCCTGGGACATGGCTCAGTGGGCAAAAGAGCTTGCTGCCAAACCTGATGATCTGAATTCGATCCCTGCGACCCAAGGGTAGAAGGAGAGGCCACAACTCAAAGTTTTCCTCTGGTCTCTACCCATACTCCATGGCATATACCCCCTCCCCCATCAAGTGCACACAAAATAAAGAGATAGAATATAATTTTAAAGCCCTCTCGAGTAAGTGCTTTTCATGGCCATAAATGCTTATTACTATGGTCAATTTCTTTCTTTTCTTGGCAGTGCTTGAGACAAAAGCCAGGGATTGCTGTCTGCTAGGCAATGGCTCATAACCTCCAGGCAGCACACTGAGTCTCGGATCCCATTCTACCTCACTTACGCCTCCCAGCAACTGCATGAGAAAATTACTATAATCATTCCATTTTACAGATGAGCAAACACACTCAGGTGCCCGAGGTCACTAGTTTATAGGTAACAGACAGGATTGGGATCCAGAAGGTACTCTCTCTGAACTTTCAAGGGTGGATCTCCGGGGTGGATCTGAGATGAGGCACGTCAACATTACCTGATTCATACATAGTCCTAGGGTATTGGGTAGGAAGGTGGCTTTTAGCACCACCTCAACTTGGCTTCAAAAACAAAAGAAGAAAGAAAGAAAAAAAGAATCCTCTTCGCTCCTCTCAGGGTGTGTGTTAGACCTCATCCTGCCTGTCTGCCATGCTCTTCACATGCACCACTGACCTGGATCCCTCCTGGAATGTCTGCTTTCCTCCTTGCTTCCGCTAATGGCCTCTGAGACACTAGCTCTGAGAGCAGCAGCCACAGAGTCAATGAGTAAAAGTAGCAAACAAAAGTGAAACTCCACAAATCCCCTGCTGTCCCTCAACATCCTCAGGGGACTTGTTCCAGGATCCCCACAGACTCCAGAACCTGCAGATGCTCTAGTCTCTCAAATATCAGAGTTTGCAAACAGCCTCCATATCAACTCCTATATCCTTCAAATAACCTCTTGATTGCCTACATACAATGCCTGGTGTGGTGCCGGTGCTCTGTGAATTGCTATACAGAGCATTAAGGGCAAGAGAAAGAGTGTACATGTTCAGCATGGTTGCAGCTTTTTGGCAAATATTTTTCTCTCTGCTATTAGCTGAACCCCCTGACAGGGAACCTGAGGCCATGGAGGGTCAAGGTCGACTTGGCATCAAGAACATTCATTTCCAAAGGATATTCTTATAGCCTGGAGAGTATGCAAAAGAACCTGGTAGGAAGCAATAGAAAATGTTGGCATTTCTATTCACATTCTAAACTTGAAATTAGGAAGACTTAGCTGGTCATAGTGGGGCACTCATGTAACCCCAGCATGTTGGAGGTGGAAGCAGGAAGATTAGCAGTTCAAGACCAACCTCTGTGACTGAAAGAAAAAGAAAGGACAGAAAGGAAAGCCTGAGAATCACAGACTGTACTGTCATTTCCTTAGCATCCTCGCTTGGTACAAGTGACCTATACAGTTCCATTCACACCAGGATGCTTATGCCTAGCTCCTGAGTCAGCAAACATATTCTTCAAGCCACTCATGAAGTTAGCTGTAGGACCCATGACTGTCTCTTGTGTACTGTACTAAAGTATATTTTCCTCCACTGGTCCAGCTGAGAAACTACTTACATAGATCCTATTTTCATTTTTACATACACTGATATTTATGAAATGGATGAGGGACTTGAAGTGAGCCCTGCAAAGAACTGCAAAAAATTCTGGTCACCATGCAAGCAGAAAGTAGACAGGAAATAGCAGTGTTGACCTCACCTCATACATTCCTCTCAGACACATCATAATACCTGGTTGATTGGATCTGACCAGAAGTTGGTGACAGGAAAAAGGCACAAAGGAGCCCTGATTGTATCAAAGCTTAGACTCATAGCTCCTGTTCTCATCAACGACCTTTGTCTGAGTAAATGCTCTCTGTGCCTTTGGGAAAGTAGCTAAAAGTATATTTCTATGGTTTTAAATAACTATTTGTCTTAGTGGTTTATTAATAACTTAATTTTTTCACCAATCTAGAACTTTGCTACTCAAAACACAGTTTGCAATAGAATAGCCTGGCCTTCACCTAGTCGCTTATGAGAAACTCAGTCTTGGGCAACATCAAGCACTGGGCCATGATATATTTTTTTTCTTTTTTCTTTTTACTTTAACCCCCATCACCCATGGCTCACATGCCTCGAGAGACACTGAAGTTTCTAAACAAAAGCCACGAGGAACAAGAGTCCTGACAATTCAGTTCTCATCTATAAATGTAATCAGGGTTTTTTTTTTCTGTTGAATTCTTGAACCCCAAAGCTTATCATTTTAAATATACATTATAAACATCCTTCGACAAACACTATAAACTGTCCCTTAAGTCCCAAATTCTGTTAAGCAACCTCTGTATAATGGCAGCGTTTCCTCATTACTCCCAGTGTACTTGAAACCAGCATCCCGACCGTGGCACCGCACAAACTCTGGCCGCTTCATCTTTTGATCCCCATCTCAACTTTTGTTTGATCGTCCGCTTTAAACACAGCAGAGGCTCTGCTGGTGTGCAGCATCCTCCTTAATGAGGCAAGCAAAGTAGCTCGGGTTGTGACTGTTGTGAATCAGTTTGTGCACACGCTGAGGCTTGCACTCAAAGATGCTGGAACAGATGAGTGGGTCCCATGGTTGACTTTACTCCAGGTCAGGCTCCCACTGCAGTCCGGAGGGCGAACCCCAAAGGCGGACTTGCTTCGTCACAGGCTCCTTTTTAGAGCACTGGCCACTGAGTCTTCGTACCTCGGCTACCACCCACGGTAGCATGGGCATAGTGGTGAGAGAATGCACGGGTAAGGAGCCCACCAGCTGCAAGCCAAAGTCCACGGAGACTTCTTTAGGGAACAGATGCTTCCTCACTGTGAATGTGATTGCCTCCATCCTGGGAGAGGTCTGGAGAGCCAGGAAAACATGCTACTATTTTCCTACTTCAAACGAAGTAATCTATTTAACATGCTTCTGAGGGCAGAATCCTGGGAGAGAAGAAAACAGGGCATTAGAATTTAATGAAGCCACAGTGATAGCTGATTGCAGCGTTGTTATTCCAGAATTTAACAGTCTGAAACCGAACTGTAAGAAGAAATGGATACTCGTTCAACTAAACCCTGCCTAGAATGAGATTTCCTGAAATTGTATTACACCTAAAATTAACCAGTTACACCGAAAAAGGGTGTAACTGTCACATTCACTCACTGTGGGGCACAAAGACCCTCCTGGGGATCTGTTGGAGAATATGAGCCTTCTGTTGTCAGGGTGCAGGAAAAGCATGGTGCAGGGGATGGGGCTAGAGAGATGGCTCTGAGTTAGGACCACATGTTGCTCTAATGAAGGACCTCAGCTTAGCTCCCAGCTCCCACATGTTGGTTCACAGCCATCTGTAACTCCAGTTCCAAGGGATCTGCTTCCTCCTTCTCACCTTTGCAGGCACTAAGCACACACATGATACACAGATACACATGCAAGCAAAACACTCACACATAAAATGAGTAAATCACATACACACACACACCACATATATTGAGAGCACAGGAGAAAATGAGATGGCTCTGACAGTTACAGTCTGGTGGATTACTTTAAAATTATGCCATGGGATTTTACAAAGACAATACAATTTGCCACCCCTAAAAGGAATCCTATAAGGGGAAAAAGTATCAGCCACCCCTCTTTATAGTTTTCTGAAGTAGACCCATTTAACAGTTGACCTAATCACCTACAATAATTTCAAATTGACTTTTTGAACAAAAACCTAGGACCTCTTTCATTCTTAGGCTACTACTGAGCTATAGCCCCAGGACATACCCATCTTATTTAACTTTACTTGATTTATGAAGCAAAGTTCGAGGGGTTTTCTTTTGTTTATGTTTTAATGTATATGAGTGTTTTGCCTGAATATATGTATGCGTATAACATTTAATGTCTGGTACCCATGAAGGCCAGAAAAGGACATAGAGTTATAACTAGAATTATAGATGGCTATATGTCTCCATGTGAGTGCTTAGAACCAAACTGGGTCCTCTGTAAGAGCAGTCACTGTTCTTCACTACTGAGCCATCTCTCCAGCACCAAGACGTGCCATTTATTAAGATATTTTAATATAAATTTCAAGCACTAGCATCAGGAGAAAGAAAGGAGATGGAAAGAAACTGAGATATACCTGAACACGTGGGTATGGGCTCGGCAAAGCAGAGTCTCCCATACTCAACATGCAAGGGGCTCTTCTGGAGTCTGTCTAGATCAGTGGTTCTTAACCTTCCTGATGCTGTGACCCTTTAATACAGTTCCTCATGTCATGATGACCCCAACTATAAAATTATTTTGTTGCTACTTCATAACTGTAATTTTACTACTGTTATGAATCATAATGTAAATGTCTGATATGGAGAATGTCTGACATGTGACCACCGCAAACGGGGTGTGATCCACAGGTGTAGGGGGGTTGGTTCTGACGCTTTGATCAAGAATCTATGTTTTCTGATGCTGAAGGTCCTTGCCCCCAATTGGTTTTTGATCTATCAGTAAAGATGCCAGTGGCTAATGGTTGGGCAGAAAGAAAGAGGTAGGACTTCCAGGTTCAGGCAGGCTAGGAAAGAGGAAGAGAAACTTGGGGGAGATAGACACTTGGGGGAGAGCGACAGGACAGACTTGGAGATACAGGGGAGATCTTCCAAAATCTAGGGAGAAAGGGAAAACGGCCCAAAAGTTGTCTTGGGCAGCAAGACCAATGGGATTCGGAGAAGGTAACTGAGCAACTAAGCTGAGGGCAGATGTAGAGGTGTTGAGCTAGGAGTGAAGGTAAGGGCTAGCTACAGAAGGCTTAGCCACAGAACCAATAAGCCAGTTTAAAATGAGCTAAAGTGTGTATGTGCCTTTTATCCATGGATCCAAGATAGCTCTGGGCAGGTGTAAGGGTGTGTGTGTCTGTGTGTGTGTTTGTGTGTGTGTGTGCAACCAGCCAGGAACACAAAGCAATGCACACAAAACTACAGGCTACACAGGAGAGGATCAAGCTCACAAGTTCATACTCTATTAAGATATCCTTGTACTTTTCACATTCTAAACACTAAGCTAAAGATTAGTTTGCTTGGCTCACTGGAAGCCCACACTTTAACCGTTGTCACTTTACCAACAGATGTCAATAGTATCTTTTCCAAACCCAAACTCTCTTGATTAACTTCCTTTCTGTATCATCAGCATCTACCCTTGATGCATCTTACAGCTCATCCCAGGGGATGGCAAAGGCCTTTTGTGCTAAACTCAACTGCCAATAGCATCTAACCTCTATTCACCTTTACCCTGACCCAGCCTTGAGTCCGTGCCTTCCTGTAGAGTATTGACCAACACAGAAGAATCTCCAGGAAGGGACTGGTCCTGTCCTCTTCACTCTGACTCCCCACCACCTGATACAAGTAGGGCCTCCTCAAGGATGTTTTAAACTACCTGACACTGAGTCTGGCACAGAGTGGAGCCTCATGGTTATCTTAAAGTAAGAGAGACTTATTCCCCTGTCCTCACAGGCTGATGACAACAAAAGATGAGAAGAACGGGCATTTTGTCTTTGACATCAACCTACCCTCTGCCTCAAGCCTTCCATTTCATTTTCTCACACAAATCTCTCCCAGATAGTTTTCTCTTGCTGCCTTCTCTCTCTGTTGCCCATCCATTTCTGCTTGCATCCTCCCCTACACTGGAATGACACTGAGAAATCTATGTGTTAAAGCCACTCAGGTATTCCAGGTTGTGAAATCCAGAAACAGCAAAGTGGTCCTTCCACTGTCTTGCTCCCTCCGATGGATTTTCCAGGCAGACCACACCTCCCTTTTTCTTTTTTATTTCTTCCTCATTTTCATACGTCTTGTGTACATGTGTTTGCATGTGTGTCAGTGGACGTAGGTGGGTGGGAGTATACATGGAGGACAGATGGTGATGGTGACAGTCATCCTCCACTTCTGCTCCAGCTTATAAATTTAGGTAAAGTCTCTCAATCAAGCCCAGAGCTTCCCAATATAGTTTCCATAACCAGTTTGCTCTGAGGATCCCCTGTCTCTGCCTTCCCAGGCTGTGATTACAGGTAATTACATGTCCAGCCAGCATGTATGAGGGTTCTGGTGATCATAAATTTGGTCCTCACATTTGCATGGCGAGAGCTTACTTGACCCCAGCCTTTGTACACTCCCCTTCTTGAGACTCTTCTGGCTCCTGCCTTAACTGCCTGGTGCTTCTTTTCGGGTTATTTGAAGGCCCCCGACCTCTGACCCTACTCTTTCCCCTTATTACACCTACTTTTTCTTTAGACAACATTATCTTTTGGTGCCAACAAACACATCCAAATAACATTACTGGCAATTTTACGCACGCTATGTGTTGTCTTAAGGTGACTCTTATGAACCAGGAGATCAAAGTTCTTGAAGAGCTTGTCACAAAGTGACATGGAAGAATTTTTATCAGGTCCCAGAGGCTACTCTCTTGACTACTAACCCCATACACAAAATGAGCTGACCATAGACACTCTAATAATTTCCAGATATTTTTTCCTCCCAGACACTTTTCTGAGTTCAAGATCAGCCATTCTTACTTCTATTTCACCTTCTTTGTTGATAAGCACCTCAGCCTGACTGTTGCTGTTTTATAACTCAGTCTTATCCCCCCTTCCCAGAACTTCTCCCCCTGCATCTCAGTAAAGAGCATCACTGTCCAGTCACACAGTTCACTGCTTTCCACTCCTAGGGCAAACGCCTGACACAACCAACTTAGAATGAGAAAAGCTTTGCCTTAGCTTAAGACTGCAGACCTTCAGACTGTGACAGGTTGGCTATGTTGTTACTCTTAAGAGACGACATTCTAGCAGGAAGGTGTGGCAGCTACATCACTTAACTCACACAAACAAATGAGAGGACAAGGAAGGGCCTGGGGTCCCACCATCTCCTTCAAGGGCACATCTTAAGTATCTTAGAGATACCTCCCCACCCCCAGAAGGCTCACCTTTAACAGTCCCATCATCTCCTAGAAGTGGCTTCTCAAAGACCAAGCTTTTACCACTTGGACTTTCTGGCAGCGTTAGGGATGGATATGACAGGACTGACCACAGGCTCTGAGATTCCTCCCCGATCCCATCAGTCCTGACTCTATCATATAAATATATCTGACCTTTCCCTCCCCTAGGGAATGCTTCGGCTATTCTACCAGTCCTCACGGGCCATGAGCTCCACATATGCACATTCTCTTGGACTCCCCCACCTTATATTCCCTCTAATGTCCTCTTCCACACACTTTTTGGCTCTTAAGATAGAGAGCCAGTCACAGTCACCATCTAAGATGTGGTTTCTCATGGCCTGGTGCCACAGTACACGCTGTTCCATTACCCTCTTTGGAACATCAGGCTTATCATTGACTGTAAGGGGCCACACACATACACTTATGCATATGTGTGTGGGTATGTGCACATGAATACGCTTGTAGCTGATAAGCAAGCCTTCACAGTTAAACTGCTGAGGGAAGAAATAAGTTTCCTGCGTGGAAGGTAAAGGACCAACAGCAATGACCAGAGTCAGCATTGATGCTAATTTCCCAACTTCCATGGTCCAGATGACACCTGTCACAGTAAAAGAAGCTGGGCTTAGAGAACTGCATTATGGGGAGAGGTACATCCACCTTGCACCAGAGGAAGTCACTGTTTCTATCAACCATAGATGTTTACGGCAGAAACATGATGAGAAATGTAGTTCAGAACAAAGGCACTCGGTATCCCTGCTCGGGAGATGTGTACAAACATGAGAGGCCCACAGAGAAGAATCATCTCTCAACCAGCCCCACTCTCATCTTTTGATTCCAACCTAAATATTTGCATCACTGCTGAAGCAACCACAGCCTCTTTCTTCCCAGTAGCTCAGAGCCACCAGCAGCATGTCCTTTCCGTTACTGAACTCTGAGGCCTGTCATTGTCTTTATTTTAAGAGTCTGAATAGGCATCCTTTAACAGGATTGCAAGTTTTATAAACTGTTAAAATTTGGGGTTAGAAAAAAAATCAATATTCAAATTCTAAACCTTTTCTAAGATCAAAATGAATTCTGTTCTTTACTCTGTTTTCCCATATTTCATATATATGAACATCCATATATATGTATGTATTCTAAAAGTAACACTTTGTATTTTGAACATAGCTTAGAACTAATTTTTAAGATGTATTTTTGTTATTTCTAAGTATGTGTGTGTATGTGGGTATGAGCCTATGAATGCAGGGGCCCTTGGAGGTCAAAAGTATCAGGTCTTCCTGGAGCTGGAGCTACAGGCAGTTGTCAGGCAACCAAAGTGGGTGTTGGAAATCAAGCTCTAGTCTTCTTAAAGAGTGGTATGAACTCTTAACTGAGGACCTTCTCAAGCCCCAGTGCTATAGGTTAGCTTTTCAATTTATCTTAAATATTCAAACCTCCAACAAGAAAGCAATATTATTTAATTTAAATATTGCTATCTTTAAAAAATAAAGATAGTCATGTAACAATAAAGCAATAAATGCCTGAAAACATTTCATGAAAATGGGAGTCTCTCCCTCTCATCCTCTACTCTAGCATACAGCCTTTCATGTAACAGATAGCCTTAAAAGTTCATATAATCCAGGAAGTGATGTTCTCTCCCCCTTTTCAGGTAAAAGCCTGGCTTGACGTCCAGCCCTGTAACTGAATCTGCCCTAAGTTATAACTGTGGACAGCTGTTAATCTCAAGACGTGTTTAAAGAAACTCTAGAATTAGTACAAAGGGCAGACCTGAGGTCTATCAATTATTTTAGGTAATGCACTTATAAATCAGGTGGCAGCAAGCATGACAGAATCCGTCTCTGCCTTCTTGTCATTTCAGTCCCCCAGTAAACAATCACTCGTCTAATTAGTTCTGCCATTTTATTGGCAAAAGCATTTGAATGCTTTGGATGCTTCCCTTTCCAGCCACCTGCGTGGGATTCTGGTGAAAGCAGTTAGACCTTAATACTGCTCAGAAAAAAAGAATCAAGCTAAAGATCGATATCACACATAATTATTTCTGAGTAATTCAGATTCTCCTAACGTAAGTGTTACAGTTTGGATATCAACTGAAGCACACAGGCTCCTGTTCTGAGCAGTGGGTGCTGTGGTTTGGGGAAATTGTATGACCTTTGGGATGTGTGGCCCAGCCACTGGAAGAGCTGGCTCTGGAATGGGACACTAAGGCTATATCCACCTCTGGTTTCAGCCCATGCTCTTTTCCCATTCTGTCAAGATGTAAAGAGCCCCGCCATGCTTCCCGCAGCACAGGCTGGCCCCTTTCCTCCTGTCAGTCACAGCAACACAGGTTGGCCAACTCTGGCCACCATGATAAACTGGTATTTCTTGAGCTTGGGATCCAAAATGGAGTCTTCCCCCCTCAGTTGCTTCTGCTTGATATTTTGTCAGAGCAACAAGAAAAGTAACTAACACAATGGGATTCAGAATAACTTCGGCTAGGTAAATGATCATATTATCGTTCAATCAAAAGTGTCATGAAATAAATGAAATATCCCATAATATTAGCAAATCACCGCATTGTTTTCAGAACTATCCCAAGTTACCTAACTTTCAGGAATTAACCCTTGCATTTCAAACTCCCAAGTGAACTACCTATTGTGAGGTCCCTTCTGTCTTGTACCCATAGCAGTAAACATCTCCACCTGTTCCTAGGATCTTGTTAGTAAAGTCATGTGTGTGCAAGCCTGAGCCTCCCAGATAATCTTTAAACATAGCCACCCAAACACAAGAGCATGCTTTTCCAGGAACCCTTTCAACACTCTTGTTAAGGA
Source organism: Mus caroli (assembly GCF_978045245.1). NCBI lineage: Eukaryota > Metazoa > Chordata > Mammalia > Rodentia > Muridae > Mus > Mus caroli. The sequence continues at coordinate 169,181,009 of NW_028227257.1, forward strand.
GATCTGCTACCCCTGAAAGGATGCACTTAGGATCATTAAACTTTAAAGAGAGCCAGGTCCTTTTAAGCCATTTAGGAATTTACCTCATATATGAAACAAAGTGACTAGGTTCTAGAGCAGTGGCTTGTCTAAATTAAGTGACAGATTTGGGACAGTCCAAGCCCCTGACTCCTATCCACAGGCTGTAAAGAACCTCAACTTCCCCCATGAGAACACTTTCAAGAGTGAAGTTTAAAAAGCAAGTCTCTTAACTTCTCCAAATCTGAAGTTTATTCTTATAGGAGAATAAAATGAGATCATATTCCAAGTTTCTTCTGTTTCTAAAAATCTGGTGACTGTAATTTTCATAATGCAGGATACCAAATGTCCTCCACATTGTGTGAGGATATAAAGCTGTTTCCATCTTAGGTTGAAGAACAAAAATGTGGGGGAAGTACAGGAATGCTAAGAACAAGAGAAGCCTGTGCACTTCTCTTGTGCCATGCTGCACAGTGGGAGCCCTCTTTCTTCCTGGCTCCACAGCACCCCATCCTAGCAAACCACAGAGGGTAGGATAGAATTTTTCAATAGCCAGCCTGGGCAGTTTCAGCTGTCATCTGCCCAAATCCTGGCAGAAGGCTACCAGGGCTCAATGTGGTTTGAGTGGATGCCCTAGGGTCATGTTCAAGAAGACTGGCATTCAAAGTGGTGGTGTTAAAAAGGTTTGGAACCTTTAAGAGGCAAAGCCTAGTGTCGGGTGGTTGGATTGAGTGCTCCCTCGTGAAGTGATAAATACTCCTCTCATGGTGAATTACTTCTGCAAGAATAACAAAAGGGGTCTCACAAAATGGGTCCAGTCTATCCCATCCCCTCTTTGCTACTTCCCCTTGTCACTCAAGATCTCTACTCCTCACACATCCTCAGCCTTGTGATGATACTCACCGGGTTATGTTGCAGTCAGGGTGCCCCTTACAACAAACATGTCTGTTCCTTGATGTCCTAGTTTGGTTCCTGTTGCTGTGGTAAGACACTGACCAAAAGTGATTTTGAGGGGTACAGAGTTTATTTGGTTTACACTTCAACACCACAGTCCACTAACGAGGGAAGGCAGGGAAAGAGCTTAAGATGATGGAAACCTGGAGGCAGGCATTGAAGCCACAGCCATGGAGGAATATGGCTTATTGGCTAGCTCTCCATGGCCTGCTCAGCTTGGTTTAGTATATAACCTACAACCACCGGAGTAGGGGCAGCCCCACCACAGTGGGCTGTGCCCACCCATAGCAATCAGCAAATAAGAAAATGTCCCACATGCCCACAAGCCAATCTGATGAAGAAAGTTCGTGAATCAAGAGTCGCTCTTCTCAGATGATTCTTAGTTTGTGTCAAGTTGATAAAAAGGAACCAACACCTTTTCCTGTCTGACCAGCACCGGGGTGGCTGGGGCTCGGGGTCGTCTGACACCTGCCAGCTACCCACGACACCCGCCACAGGATCTTGAGAGTTCTGACGAGTGGAACACAGCTTCTGCTCCAGTCCAATCGCGCGGGACCTGAGACTGCTTTGGTTGGGGAGGCAGAAAACCGGCCTGAGTAGGGCCACAAGCCTCTTCCGGTCAGACCAGCAACAGGGTAGCTAGGGCGCAGGGTCAGCTGACACCCGCCAGCTACCCATGACACCCGCCACAGGATCTTAAGACTTCTGGTGAGTAGAACACAGCTTCTGCTCCAATCCAATTGCGTGCGGGACCTGAGACTGCATTAGTTAGGGAAGCAGAAAACCGGCCTGAGTAGGGCCAAAAGCCTCTTCCTGTCTGACCAGCACCGGGATAGCTAGGGCGCAGGGTCAGCTGACACCCGCCAGCTACCCATGACACCTGCCACAGGATCTTAAGACTTCTGGTGAGTGGAACACAGAGTCTGCTCCAATCCTTAAACAGTGACAACGATAACAACTAACCCCAGAGATTACCAGATGGCGAAAGGTAAACGTAATAATCTTACTAACAGAAACCAAGACCACTCACCATCATCAGAACCCAGCACTCCCACTTCGCCCAGTCCAGGGCACCCCAACACACCAGAGAAGCTAGACCCGGATCTAAAAGCATATCTCATGATGATGGTAGAGGACATCAAGAAGGACTTTAATAACACACTTAAAGAAATACAGGAGGACACTGCTAAACAGATAGAAGACATTAAAGAGGAAGCACAAAAATCCCTTAAAGAATTGCAGGAGAACACTGCTAAACAGGTAGAAGACATTAAAAAGGAAGCACAAAAATCCCTTAAAGAATTGCAGGAGAACATTGCTAAACAGGTAGAAGACATTAAAGAGGAAGCATAAAAATCCCTTAAAGAATTGCAGGAAAACCAGACCAAACAGGTGATGGAATTGAATAAAACCATCCAAGACCTAAAAAGGGAAGTAGAGACAATGAAGAAAACCCAAATTGAGGCACGCTGGAGATAGAAACCCTACGAAAGAAATCTGGAACCATAGATGCGAGCATCAGCAACAGAATACAAGAGATGGAAGAGAGAATCTCAGGTGCAGAAGACTCCATAGAGAACATCGGCACGACAATCAAAGAAAATACAAAATCCAAAAAGATCCTAACTCAAAACATCCAGGAAATACAGGACACAATGAGAAGACCAAACCTACGGATAATAGGAGTAGATGAGAATGAAGATTTTCAACTCAAAGGACCAGCAAATATCTTCAACAAAATTATAGAAGAAAACTTCCCAAACCTAAAGAAAGAGATGCCCATGAACATACAAGAAGCTTACAGAACTCCAAATAGAGTGGACCAGAAAAGAAATTCCTTCCGACACATAATAATCAGAACAACAAATGCACTAAATAAAGATAGAATTCTACAAGCCTCTTCCGGTCAGAAAAGCACCTGGGAAGCTAGGGCACAGGGTCGGCAGACACTCTCCAGCTACCCACAACACCCGCCACAGGATCTTAAGACTTCTGGTGAGTGGAACACAGCTTCTGCTCCAATCCAATTGCGCGCGGGACCTGAGACTGCATTAGTTAGGGAAGCAGAAACCGGCGTGAGTAGGGCCACAGGCCTCATCCGGCCGGATCAGCACCAGGGGAGCTAGAGCGCAGGGTCGGCTGACACCTGCCAGCTACCCACGACCCCCGCCACAGGATTTTGAGACTGCTGGTGAGTGGAACACAGCTTCTGCTCCAGTCCAATCACGCGGGACCCGAGACTGCTCTGGTTGGGGAGGCAGAAATCCGGCCTACATAGGGCCACAAGCCTCTTCCGGTCAGAAAAGCACCTGGGAAGCTAGGGCGCAGGGTCGGCAGACACTCGCCAGCTACCCACATCACCCGCCACAGGATCTTAAGACTTCTGGTGAGTGGAACACAGCTTCTGCTCCAATCCAATTGCGCGCGGGACCTGAGACTGCATTAGTTAGGGAAGCAGAAAACCGGCCTGAGTAGGACCACAGGCCTCTTCCGGCTGGACCAGCACCGGGGTACGGCCAGCTACCCACGACCCCAGCCACAGGATTTTGAGACAGCTGGTGAGTGGAACACAGCTTCTGCTCTAATCTTTAAACAGTGACAACGACAACAACTAACCCCAGAGATTACCAGATGGCGAAAGGTAAACGTAATAATCTTACTAACAGAAACCAAGACCACTCACCATCATCAGAACCCAGCACTCCCACTTCGCCCAGTCCAGGGCACCCCAACACACCGGAAAAGCTAGACACGGATCTAAAAGCATATCTCCTGATGATGATAGAGGACTTCAAGAAGGACTTTAATAACACACTTAAAGAAATAAAAAGGAACGCTGGTAAACAGGTAGAAGACAATAAAGAGGAAGCACAAAAATCCCTTAAAGAATTGCAGGAGAACACTGCTAAAGAGTTACAAATCCTTAAAGAAAAACAGGATAACCTAATCAAACAGGTAGAAGTCCTTAATGAAAAACAGGAAAACACATCCAAACAGATGATGGAAATGAACAAAACCATACTAGACCTAAAAAGGGAAGTAGACACAATAAAGAAAACCCAAAATGAGGCAAAGCTGGAAATAGAAACCCTAGGAAAGAAATCTGGAACCATAGATACCAGCATCAGCAACAGAATACAAGAGATGGAAGAGAGAATCTCAGGTGCAGAAGATTCCATAGAGAACATCGGCACAAAAATCAAGGAAAATGTAAAATGCAAAAAGATCCTAACTCAAAACATCCAAGAAATACAGGACACAATGAGAAGACCAAACCTACGGATAATAGGAGTGGATGAGAATGAAGATTTTCAACTCAAAGGACCAGCAAACATCTTCAACAAAATTATAGAAGAAAACTTCCCAAATCTAAAGAAAGAGAAGCCCATGAACATACAAGAAGCCTACAGAACTCCAAATAGACTGGACCAGAAAAGAAATACCTCCCGACACATAATAATCAGAACAACAAATGCTCTAAATAAAGATAGAATACTAAAAGCAGTAAGAGAAAAAGGCCAAGTAACATATAAAGGCAAGCCTATCAGAATTACACCAGATTTTTCACCAGAGACTATGAAAGCCAGAAGATCCTGGACGGATGTTATACAGACACTAAAAGAACACAAATTCCAGCCCAGGCTACTATAGCCAGCCAAACTCTCAATTAACATAGATGGAGAAACCATAGTATTCCACGACAAAACCAAATTCACGAATTATCTCTCCACGAATCCAGCCCTTCAAAGGATAATAACAGAAAAAAACCAATACAAGGACAGGAACCACACCCTAGAAACAACAAGAAGGTAATCCCTCAACAAACCTAAAAGAAGACAGCCACAAGAACAGAATGCCAACTTTAACAACAAAAATAACAGGAAACAACAATTACTTTTCCTTAATATCTCTTAATATCAATGGACTCAACTCCCCGATAAAAAGACATAGACTAACAAACTGGCTACACAAACAAGACCCAACATTTTGCTGCTTACAGGAAACTCATCTCAGAGAAAAAGATAGACACTACCTCAGAATGAAAGGCTGGAAAACAATTTTCCAAGCAAATGGTATGAAGAAACAAGCTGGAGTAGCCATTCTAATATCTGATAAGATTGACTTCCAACCCAAAGTCATCAAAAAAGACAGGGAGGGACACTTCATACTCATCAAAGGTAAAATCCTCCAAGAGGAACTATCAATCCTGAATATCTATGCTCCAAATACAAAGGCAGCCACATTCATTAAAGAAACTTTAGTAAATCTCAAAGCACACATTGCACCTCATACAATAATAGTGGGAGACTTCAACACACCACTTTCACCAATGGACAGATCATGGAAACAGAAACTAAACAGGGACACAGAGAAACTAAGAGAAATTATGAATCAAATGGATCTGGCAGATATCTACAGAACATTCTATCCTAAAACAAAAGGATATACCTTCTTCTCAGCACCTCATGGTACCTTCTCCAAAATTGACCACATAATTGGTCACAAAGCAGGCCTCAACAGATACAAAAATATTGAAATTGTCCCATGCATCCTATCAGATCACCATGGACTAAGGCTGATCTTCAATAACAAAATAAATAATAGAAAGCCAACCTTCACATGGAAACTGAACAACACTCTTCTCAATGATACCTTGGTCAAGGAAGGAATAAAGAAAGAAATTAAGGACTTTTTAGAGTTCAATGAAAATGAAGCCACAACATACCCAAACTTATGGGACGCAATGAAAGCATTTCTAAGAGGAAAACTCATAGCTCTGAGTGCCTCCAAAAGGAAACTAGAGAGAGCACACATTAGCAGCTTGACAACATACCTAAAAGCACTAGAACAAAAGGAAACAAATTCGCCCGAGAGGAGTAGACGGCAGGAAATAATCAAACTCAGGGGAGAAATCAACCAAGTGGAAACAAGAAAAACTATTCAAAGAATCAACCAATCAAGGAGCTGGTTCTTTGAGAAAATCAACAAGATAGATAAACCCTTAGCCAGACTCACTAGAGGGCACAGGGAAAGCATCCTAATTAACAAAATCAGAAATGAAAAAGGAGACATAACAACAGATCCTGAAGACATCCAAAACACCATCAGATCCTTCTACAAAAGGCTATACTCAACAAAACTGGAGAACCTGGATGAAATGGACAAGTTCCTAGACAGATACCAGGTACCAAAGTTGAATCAAGATCAGGTTAATGATCTAAACAGCCCTATATCCCCCAAAGAAATAGAAGCAGTCATTAATAGTCTCCCAACTAAAAAAAGCCCAGGACCAGATGGGTTTAGTGCAGAGTTCTATCAGACCTTCAAAGAAGATCTAATCCCAGTTCTTCACAAACTATTCCACAAAATAGAAACAGAAGGTACTTTACCCAACTCATTCTATGAAGCCACAATTACTCTGATACCTAAACCACAAAAAGACCCAACAAAGATAGAAAACTTCAGACCAATATCCCTTATGAATATTGATGCAAAAATCCTCAATAAAGTTCTTGCTAACCGAATCCAAGAACACATCAAAACAATCATCCATCCTGACCAAGTAGGTTTCATCCCAGGGATGCAGGGATGGTTCAATATACGGAAATCCATCAACGTAATCCACTATATAAACAAACTCAAAGACAAAAACCACATGGTCATCTCGTTAGATGCGGAAAAAGCATTTGACAAGATCCAACACCCATTCATGATAAAAGTCTTGGAAAGATCAGGAATTCAAGGCCCATACCTAAACATGATAAAAGCAATCTACAGCAAACCAGTAGCCAACATCAAAGTAAATGGTGAGAAGCTTGAAGCAATCCCTCTAAAATCAGGGACTAGACAAGGCTGTCCACTTTCTCCATACCTATTCAACATTGTACTTGAAGTCCTAGCCGGAGCAATTCGACAACAAAAGGAGATCAAAGGGATACAAATTGGAAAAGATGAAGTCAAAATATCACTCTTTGCAGATGATATGATAGTATATATAAGTGACCCTAAAAATTCCACCAGAGAACTCCTAAGCCTGATAAACAGCTTCGGTGAAGTAGCTGGATATAAAATTAACTGAAACAAATCAATAGCCTTTCTCTACACAAAGAATAAACAGGCTGAGAAAGAAATTAGGGAAACAACACCCTTCTCAATAGTCACAAATAATATAAAATATCTTGGCGTGACTCTAACTAAGGAAGTGAAAGATCTGTATAATAAAAACTTCAAGTCTCTGAAGAAAGAAATTATAGAAGATCTCAGAAGATGGAAAGATCTCCCATGCTCATGGATTGGCAGGATCAACATTGTAAAAATGGCTATCTTGCCAAAAGCAATCTACAGATTCAATGCAATCCCCATCAAAATTCCAAATCAATTCTTCAACGAATTAGAAAGTGCAATCTGCAAATTCATCTGGAATAACAAAAAACCTAGGATAGCAAAAACTCTTCTCAAGGATAAAAGAACCTCTGGTGGAATCACCATGCCGGACCTAAAGCTCTACTACAGAGCAATTGTGATAAAAACTGCATGGTACTGGTATAGTGACAGACAAATAGACCAATGGAATAGAATTGAAGACCCAGAAATGAACCCACACACCTACGGTCACTTGATCTTCGACAAGGGAGCTAAAAATATACAGTGGAAGAAAGACAGCATTTTCAACAAATGGTGCTGGCACAACTGGTTGTTAACATGTAGAAGAATGCGAATCGATCCATTCCTATCTCCTTGTACTAAGGTCAAGTCTAAGTGGATCAAGGAACTTCACATAAAACCAGAGACACTGAAACTTATAGAGGAGAAAGTGGGGAAAAGCCTTGAAGATATGGGCACAGGGGAAAAATTCCTGAATAGAACAGTAATGGCTTGTGCTGTAAGATCAAGAATTGACAAGTGGGACCTCATGAAACTACAAAGCTTCTGCAAGGCTAAAGACACCATCAATAAGACAAAAAAACCACCAACAGATTGGGAAAGGATCTTCACCTATCCTAAATCAGACAAGGGACTAATATCCAATATATATAAAGAACTCAAGAAGGTGGACTCCAGAAAGTCAAATAACCCCATTAAAAAATGGGGCTCAGAACTGAACAAAGAATTCTCACCTGAGGAATACCGAATGGCAGAGAAGCACCTGAAAAAATGTTCAACATCCTTAATCATCAGGGAAATGCAAATCAAAACAACCCTGAGATTCCACCTCACACCAGTCAGAATGGCTAAGATCAAAAGTTCAGGTGACAGCAGATGCTGGCGAGGATGTGGAGAAAGAGGAACGCTCCTCCATTGTTGGTGGGATTGCAAGCTTGTACAACCACTCTGGAAATCAGTCTGGCGGTTCCTCAGAAAATTGGACATAGTACTACCGGAGGATCCAGCAATACCTCTCCTGGGCATATATCCAGAAGATGTCCCAACCGGTAAAAAGGACACATGCTCCACTATGTTCATAGCAGCCCTATTTATAATAGCCAGAAGCTGGAAAGAACCCAGATGTCCCTCAACAGAGGAATGGATACAGAAATTATGGTACATTTACATAATGGAGTACTACTCAGCTATTAAAAAGAATGAATTTATGAAATTCCTAGCCAAATGGATGGACCTGGAGGGCATCATCTTGAGTGAAGTAACACAATCACAAAAGAACTCATACAATATGTATTCACTGATAAGTGGATATTAGCCCAAAACTTAGGATACCCAAGATATAAGATACAATTTGCTAAACGCATGAAACTCAAGAAGAATGAAGACCAAAGTGTGGACACTGTGCACCTTCTTAGAATTGGGAACAAAACACCCAGGGAAGGAGTTACAGAGACAAAGTTCGTAGCTGTGATGAAAGGATGGACCATTTAGAGACTGCTGTATCCAGGGATCCATCCCATAATCAGCTTCTAAACGCTGACACCATTGCATACACTAGCAAGATTTTGCTGAAAGGACCCAAATATAGCTGTCTCTTGTGAGATGATGCCGGGGCCTAGCAAACACAGGAGGGGATGTTCACAGTCAGCTATTGGATGTATCACAGGGCTCCCAATGGAGAAGCTAGAGAAAGTAACCAAGGAGCTAAAGGGATCTGCAACCCTATTGTTGGAACAACATGATGTACTAACCAGAACCCCGGAGCTCTTGTCTCTAGCTGCATATGTATCTAAAGATGGCCTAGTCGGCCATCAATGGAAAGAGAGGCTCATTGGACTTGCAAACTCTATATGCCCCAATATAGGGGAATGCCAGGGCCAAAAGAATGGGAATGGGTGGGTAGGGAAGTGGGTGGCGCTATGGGGGACTTTTGGGATAGCATTGGAAATGTAATTGAGGAAAATATGTAATAAAAATATCAAAAATTAAAAAAAAAAGATAGAATACTAAAAGCAGTAAGGGAAAAAGGTCAAGTAACAAATAAAGGCAAGCCTATCAGAATTACACCGGATTTTTCACCAGAGACTATGAAAGCCAGAAGATCCTGGACGGATGTTATACAGACACTAAAAGAACACAAATTCCAGCCCAGGCTACTATACCCAGCCAAACTCTCAATTAACATAGATGGAGAAACCAAAGTATTCCACGACAAAACCAAATTCACACATTATCTCTCCACAAATCCAGCCCTTCAAAGGATAATAACAGAAAAAAACCAATACAAGGACAGGAACCACGCCCTAGAAACAACAAGTAGGTAATCCCTCAACAAACCTAAAAGAAGACAGCCACAAGAACAGAATGCCAACTTTAACAACAAAAATAACATGAAACAACAATTACTTTTCCTTAATATCTCTTAATATCAATGGACTCAACTCCCTGATAAAAAGACATAGACTAACAAACTGGCTACACAAACAAGACCCAACATTTTGCTGCTTACAGGAAACTCATCTCAGAGAAAAAGATAGACACTACCTCAGAATGAAAGGCTGGAAAACAATTTTCCAAGCAAATGGTATGAAGAAACAAGCTGGAGTAGCCATTCTAATATCTGATAAGATTGACTTCCAACCCAAAGTCATTAAAAACGACAGGGAGGGACACTTCATACTCATCAAAGGTAAAATCCTCCAAGAGGAACTATCAATCCTGAATATCTATGCTCCAAATACAAAGGCAGCCACATTCATTAAAGAAACTTTAGTAAATCTCAAAGCACACATTGCACCTCATACAATAATAGTGGGAGACTTCAACACACCACTTTCACCAATGGACAGATCATGGAAACAGAAACTAAACAGGGACACAGAGAAACTAAGAGAAATTATGAATCAAATGGATCTGGCAGATATCTACAGAACATTCTATCCTAAAACAAAAGGATATACCTTCTTCTCAGCACCTCATGGCACCTTCTCCAAAATTGACCACATAATTGGTCACAAAACAGGCCTCAACAGATACAAAAATATTGAAATTGTCCCATGCATCCTATCAGATCACCATGGACTAAAGCTGATCTTCAATAACAAAATAAATAATAGAAAGCCAACCTTCACGTGGAAACTGAACAATACTCTTCTAAATGATACCTTGGTCAAGGAAGGAATAAAGAAAGAAATTAAGGACTTTTTAGAGTTCAATGAAAATGAAGCCACAACATACCCAAACTTATGGGACGCAATGAAAGCATTTCTAAGAGGAAAACTCATAGCTCTGAGTGCCTCCAAAAGGAAACTAGAGAGAGCACACATTAGCAGCTTGACAACATACCTAAAAGCACTAGAACAAAAGGAAGCAAATTCGCCCAAGAGGAGTAGACAGCAGGAAATAATCAAACTCAGGGGCGAAATCAACCAAGTGGAAACAAGAAAAACTATTCAAAGAATCAACCAATCAAGGAGCTGGTTCTTTGAGAAAATCAACAAGATAGATAAACCCTTAGCCAGACTCACTAGAGGGCACAGGGAAAGCATCCTAATTAACAAAATCAGAAATGAAAAAGGAGACATAACAACAGATCCTGAAGACATCCAAAACACCATCAGATCCTTCTACCAAAGGCTATACTCAACAAAACTGGAGAACCTGGATGAAATGGAGAAGTTCCTAGACAGATACCAGGTACCAAATTTGAATCAAGATCAGGTTAATGATCTAAACAGCCCTATATCCCCCAAAGAAATAGAAGCAGTCATTAATAGTCTCCCAACTAAAAAAAGCCCAGGACCAGATGGGTTTAGTGCAGAGTTCTATCAGACCTTCAAAGAAGATCTAATCCCAGTTCTTCACAAACTATTCCACAAAATAGAAACAGAAGGTACTTTACCCAACTCATTCTATGAAGCCACAATTACTCTGATACCTAAACCACAAAAAGACCCAACAAAGATAGAAAACTTCAGACCAATATCCCTTATGAATATTGATGCAAAAATCCTCAATAAAGTTCTTGCTAACCGAATCCAAGAACACATCAAAACAATCATCCATCCTGACCAAGTAGGTTTCATCCCAGGGATGCAGGGATGGTTCAATATACGGAAATCCATCAACGTAATCCACTATATAAACAAACTCAAAGACAAAAACCACATGGTCATCTCGTTAGATGCGGAAAAAGCATTTGACAAGATCCAACACCCATTCATGATAAAAGTCTTGGAAAGATCAGGAATTCAAGGCCCATACCTAAACATGATGAAAGCAATCTACAGCAAACCAGTAGCCAACATCAAAGTAAATGGTGAGAAGCTTGAAGCAATCCCTCTAAAATCAGGGACTAGACAAGGCTGTCCACTTTCTCCATACCTATTCAACATTGTACTTGAAGTCCTAGCCGGAGCAATTCGACAACAAAAGGAGATCAAAGGGATACAAATTGGAAAAGATGAAGTCAAAATATCACTCTTTGCAGATGATATGATAGTATATATAAGTGACCCTAAAAATTCCACCAGAGAACTCCTAAGCCTGATAAACAGCTTCGGTGAAGTAGCTGGATATAAAATTAACTGAAACAAATCAATAGCCTTTCTCTACACAAAGAATAAACAGGCTGAGAAAGAAATTAGGGAAACAACACCCTTCTCAATAGTCACAAATAATATAAAATATCTTGGCGTGACTCTAACTAAGGAAGTGAAAGATCTGTATAATAAAAACTTCAAGTCTCTGAAGAAAGAAATTATAGAAGATCTCAGAAGATGGAAAGATCTCCCATGCTCATGGATTGGCAGGATCAACATTGTAAAAATGGCTATCTTGCCAAAAGCAATCTACAGATTCAATGCAATCCCCATCAAAATTCCAAATCAATTCTTCAACGAATTAGAAAGTGCAATCTGCAAATTCATCTGGAATAACAAAAAACCTAGGATAGCAAAAACTCTTCTCAAAGATAAAAGAACCTCTGGTGGAATCACCATGCCGGACCTAAAGCTCTACTACAGAGCAATTGTGATAAAAACTGCATGGTACTGGTATAGTGACAGACAAATAGACCAATGGAATAGAATTGAAGACCCAGAAATGAACCCACACACCTACAGTCACTTGATCTTCGACAAGGGAGCTAAAAACATCCAGTGGAAGAAAGACAGCATTTTCAACAAATGGTGCTGGCACAACTGGTTGTTAACATGTAGAAGAATGCAAATCGATCCATTCCTATCTCCTTGTACTAAGGTCAAGTCTAAGTGGATCAAGGAACTTCACATAAAACCAGAGACACTGAAACTTATAGAGGAGAAAGTGGGGAAAAGCCTTGAAGATATGGGCACAGGGGAAAAATTCCTAAATAGAACAGTAATGGCTTGTGCTGTAAAATCGAGAATTGACAAGTGGGACCTCCTGAAACTACAAAGCTTCTGCAAGGCTAAAGACACCATCAATAAGACAAAAAAACCACCAACAGATTGGGAAAGGATCTTCACCTATCCTAAATCAGACAAGGGACTAATATCCAATATATATAAAGAACTCAAGAAGGTGGACTCCAGAAAGTCAAATAACCCCATTAAAAAATGGGGCTCAGAACTGAACAAAGAATTCTCACCTGAGGAATACCGAATGGCAGAGAAGCACCTGAAAAAATGTTCAACATCCTTAATCATCAGGGAAATGCAAATCAAAACAACCCTGAGATTCCACCTCACACCAGTCAGAATGGCTAAGATCAAAAGTTCAGGTGACAGCAGATGCTGGCGAGGATGTGGAGAAAGAGGAACACTTCTCCATTGTTGGTGGGATTGCAAGCTTGTACAACCACTCTGGAAATCAGTCTGGCGGTTCCTCAGAAAATTGGACATAGTACTACCAGAGGATCCAGCAATACCTCTCCTGGGCATATATCCAGAAGATATCCCAACCGGTAAAAAGGACACATGCTCCACTATGTTCATAGCAGCCCTATTTATAATAGCCAGAAGCTGGAAAGAACCCAGATGTCCCTCAACAGAGGAAAGGATACAGAAATTATGGTACATTTACACAATGGAGTACTACTCAGCTATTAAAAAGAATAAATTTATGAAATTCCTAGCCAAATGCATGGACCTGGAGGGCATCATCTTGGGTGAGGTAACACAATCACAAAGGAACTCACACAGTATGTATTCACTGATAAGTGGATATTGGCCCAAAACTTAGGATACTCAAGATATAAGATACAATTTGCTAAACGCATGAAACTCAAGAAGAATGAAGACCAAAATGTGGACACTGTGCCCCTTCATAGAATTGGGAACAAAACACCCATGGAAGGAGTTACAGAGACAAAGTTTGGAGCTGTGATGAAAGGATGGACCATCTAGAGACTGCCGTATCTAGGGATCCATCCCTTAATCAGCTTCTAAACGCTGACACCATTGCATACACTAGCAAGATTTTGCTGAAAGGACCCAAATATAGCTGTCTCTTGTGAGACTATGCAGGGGCCTAGCAAACACAGAGTGGATGCTCACAGTCAGCTATTGGATGTATCATAGGGTTCCCAATGGAGAAGCTAGAGAAAGTACCCAAGGAGCTAAAGGGATCTGCAACCCTATAGTTGGAAAAACATGATGAAGTAACCAGTACCCCGGAGCTCTTGTCTCTAGCTGCATATGTATAGAAAGATTGCCTAGTTGGCCATCAATGTAAAGAGAGGCCCATTGGACTTGCAAACTTTATATGCCCCAATATAGGGGAATGCCAGGGCCAAAAGAATGGGAATGGGTGGGTAGGGAAGTGAGGGGCGCTATGGGGGACTTTTGGGATAGCATTGGAAACGTAATTGAGGAAAATATGTAATAAAAAATATTAAAAATTAAAAAAAATAAAAATAACTTGTTGAGTTCTTTACATATTTTATATATTAGCCTCCTATAGGATATAGAGTTAGTGAAGATCTTTTCCCAGTCTGAAGGAAGCCAATTTGTCCTACTGATGCAGTCTTTGCCTTACAGAAGCTTTTCAGTTTCATGAGGTCCCATTTATCAATTGTTGATCTTAGATCCTGAGCCATTGTTGTTCTGTTTGGAAATTTATCCCTGTGTCAATGAGTTTCAGGCTCTTCCCTATGTTCTCTTCTATTAGACTCAGTGTATCTGGTCTTATGTTGGGGTACTTAATCCACTTGTACTTGAGCTTTGTGCAAGGTAATAAATGTAGATCTATTTTTGTTCTCCTACATACAGACTACCAGTTAGACCAGCACCATTTATTGTAGATGCTTCCTTTTTTCCACTGTATATTTTTCTTGTTTCATTATCATAAGTCTATGGATTTACTTCTGGGTCTTCAATTTGATTCAACTGATTGAATTGTCTGTTTCTATACCAATACCATGCAGTTACTATCACTATTGTACTTAGTAAAGTTTAAATCAAAATGACCCTGAGATTCTTCATCATTCCAATCAGAGTGGCTAAGATCAACAACTCAAGTGACTGTACTGTGGGCAAGGATGTGGAGAAAGAGGAGCACTCCTCCATTGCTGCTGGGATGGCAAACTGGTACAACCACTCTGGAAATCAATCTGGCTGTTCCTCAGAAAATTGGAAATAGTTCTACCTGATGACCCAGCTATACCACTCTTGGGCATATACCCAAAGGACTCCCCAACATACCACAAGGACACATATTCTATCATGTTCATAGTAGCCTTATTTATAACAGCCAGAGGCTGGAGACAACACAAATGTCCCTCAACCTAAGAATGGATTCAGAAAATGTGGTTCATTTACACATTGGAATATTATTCAGTTATTAACAATGAGGACATCATGAATTTTGCAGGCAAATGGATGTAACTAGAAAATGTCATCCTGGATGAGGTAACTCAGACCCTAAAGGACATGTATGGTATGTACTCAATGAGAAGTGGATATTAGCCAAAAAGTACAGAAGACCTAGGATACAACCTACAGACCTTAGGTTGTAACAAGCAAAAATGCCCAAATAAGGAGGCTTCAATCCCACTTGGAAGAGGGAAGGAAATAACCACAGCATGCAGAGGGGGGGAAGGAGGGATCTAGGTGGGGGATAAATAGGATCAGATATGGGGGAAGAAAAGGAGAGAAGCCCAGATGTCCAAGGGAATGAATGGAAACAAACAGCCTTGGGGAATGGGAAATATGAGGACCCTGTGGAAAGTTCAAGAGATCGGGGAGGTTATACACTCTCAGGATTTATTGGGGGTCACCTTAGCTTTGGGGGAAAGAGAAATTGAAGAGCTATCTCTAGGAGTTAGAGACTCAAGTAGAGGGAAAGTGTTACTAACACACATTCAAATTTCTGACCCAGAAATTTTGCTGTCTAAAAGAACTTCAGGGACAAAAAAGGAGAAAAGACTGAAGGAAAGGCAATCGAATGACAAACTCAACTTGGGATCCATCTAATGGGAGGCCAGAACGGCCTGACACTACTATGCTATGATGTGCTTACAGACAAGAGCCAGGCATGGCTGTCTTCTGAGAGGCCCTACTAGCAGCTGACTGACACAGAAACAGATACTTATACCCAACAACTGGACTAATGTTGGGCATCCCTAAGTTTTAATTAGGGAAGGATTGAAGAAGCTGGAAGGGAGAGCTGCCACATATGAAGATCAGCATTCTCAACTATTCCAGACCCCCAGAAGATACCAGAGCCTGAGCCACCAACCAGGAGCACAGAAATGTGGTCCAAGGCCCTTGGCACATATGTAGCTGGTCTAACCTCAGTGGGAAAGGATGTGCTGAACCCTTGAAGGATTTGAGGCTCCAGGAAAAGGGGAGGTCTGGTAGGGGCAAAGTACCCTCTCAGAGGCATGAGGGAGGAAGAATAGAATGAGGATGTGTAGGAGAAGAGAGTGAGTGGGGGCAATTACTGGAATGTAAATAATTAAAATTATTTAAACTAAATAAATAGCAACCTCTCTAGTAATGTCATTATGAGTTTCCTTGAATGCCTTCACTTTCAGATTGTAAGTTTCAATTTTCCCACAAGTTGTTTTATTTGAATAGAGGGTAGTGCCAAGGGATTGTAAGTTAATAAGTACTTAGTGACAGTGATGGTGATGGTGATGGTGATGCACTAATGCTGTCATGTTGTTAGTCTCAGTAGGAGCAGGCTTTGCTTAGTTCAGAGCTCTACTCTGTGTATGGGGAAAGTCAGTGTGTGTTGGGGGATGTATAAGAACAAAGTATGGTAGACACATATGAAAATACTATTTTGTACTAACCTAAAATACTTAGTAAAAGTAAAGATTTCCCCTTTCATAGAGTTGTATGATCTTGCAGAATTTGCCCAGTACATCTTCTTAGTGTCTTGACGTATGCCTTTTTCCTTTCTTTTTGGTAAATTCATATATAACCATCCACAATCACAGCAGCATAGTGTTCATTTGGTTGGGCAAGATGCACCATCATAAAAGGGGCAATTGTCAGGGAAAATACAATTAACCATATTTCTGCATCTGAGATAAACCCAGCCTCTTATTTATTTTAAAACTTCTGTTTTTTTGGTGATTTGTTCCTAGAAATCAAACTTAAAGCTATAACAGAGTACACAGGAGACAAACAAGTGTCTAACAACACCAGTAACAAAAGGTACCTGTGATAGAGCAAATGAAGATATGGGGTGGGGCAGAAGAACTTTGGGCCCTTCTGGTCTACAAATATAAAATACTAACCTAGCCCAGATTACTTCACTTTGTCTCAGACTTCTCTTTAAGGATCCACTCTCAAGGATCTATCCCTCTGCCAGGGAACAGGAGGTCTTCCTTTTCCTCCCCTCTCAAGTTCTCTCTGTTGTGAGATAGGGATGGGGAGTGGCTGCCCTAATGAACCCATTTGTCTTCCCAATTTCCTTGTCTCCTGCATGTGTGCTGAATTGCATGAGGTAAGCTGTAGGTAGTATTCCTAGAGACAACATCTTCTCACCTTCAACCAACATTCTCAATTAGTCAGCAAAGTTCCTTGCTTAAAATGAAGACAAATGAATGTAAGCTGACAAAGCTGATAGAACTCACGGAGTAGCAATGGGAATTACAGAAGACCAGGTCTCCTGGTGGTTTTCATGACTACCCCACATAGTATGTCGAGATCCCTATATAAAATGACAACGCAAGCATGGCTTTGGATCATGTGTATACATCATTATTGAGAGAAAAGATGACTCACAACACAATGTATAAATCCCAAGGAGGTCTGCCTAAAATCTGTGTACAAATGAGCAAGAGAAACTGGGCTTAGTGGTGAAGCATTCACTTTGAAGTTTCTGTGGACACAACAAAACCATGAAGTTTTAAGGTTTTAGACCCACTCTCACTATACTAACTCAAAAAGAGAAATCCCAAGTGTCCAATCAGAATAAAAATTATCCTCTTTTTTTTCCAATTAAAATTGAGGTAATGTGATGACTGAGACACTCAAGTATTAGTTCCAGATGAGAAAACACATACGAAAAACTTTGTGAGAGACATAAGAAAATTAATTAAAATATGTCCAACAAATTCATAACGTTTTATCTCATATTTTTCATTTTGAGGTGTATGGTCTCCCTGGTCAGCATGGCATCTAGCTTGAAGTGCTCAACTCTTAGCCTCAGCCTTGGATGGCTGGGGACAGGATTGTGCCACCAAGAGCTTATCTACATATGCTACAGGATAAAATAACTATGTGGTTTATAGATTAGATGAAATAAAGCAATAGCAAGAGAGTATGAAACATTGAACTAAGGTAAGAGTCAGTCCCATGCAAATGTGTCCTTAGGGCCAAGAACTAGAATAGTAATTAGACTGAAAATTCAGAATTGACAGGTGCTCCATTGACAATGCACCCGGCCAGCTGTTAGTTCATAAGGAGTTTAAATCAATATTTTGTTCAAAGACAATATTCCCTTATGAAACAATTTATAATTTTGTGGATATTGGGGTCTTGGCAGTTTTGAATGAAATATTTAGAATAATAGTTGAGAAACTGAATGGACATTTAAAAAGCACAGAATTAAATAAATTATTTTCATTTAAAAATTATTTGTTGTGTAACAACATCCCGAATCCCAAAGCACGATTAGGAGGCTGAAACTGAAAGACAGTGAGTGGGTTTGCGAATACACTGAACAAGGTCCTTGGTCAAAAGCAAACAAAAGTATCAATGTATACATGAATGTTTTGCAAGGATGTGAATCACTGCAGTTGTGGGGGACCCATGAGACCCTGAGTCTGGTTATACCATCAAGCACAAAATGGGACTTATTGATTGTCATGACAATTTAAGATATACCAGTTTGAAGTACTATTTAATCAAAATATGAAATGAGCTAATTTTACCTTAGATGAAGCTGTAGAACATTATTAAGCCTTGATATCAGAGAAGGAAGAGTAACTCAGCAGAGAAGCTTGGATATATTTTGTAGGAATCCACATATTCCAGAACCAAAGGAAAAAATAACTCCAGTTATTAAAAACAACTCTACATGATAAATATAAATATAACTCACAATATTAGCTATAAAATTCACAAATATGCTAAGGAGAATTTTATTATGGATCTTAAAACTTAAAAAATAACAACTAAGGAATTAGCTTAGCTACATAGAAATGTGAAAAGCAAAATTTGACATTTGCAAGTGAATTTGAGTGTCATAGCCAATGATCACAGCACAGAAATTAAGAGTCAAAGATCAAACATCTATGATACTAACAGAAGCAGTGAGGCTTGATGAAGGTGAAGAGAATATCACGAGGCAGAGCTGTAAACTTTTATAATAATTTCTCTTTAGATTTAGACAAAATCCAATAGGAGAGAACTTAACAATGAAGAGATTCAAAGAGGCACACTAAGGGCCCTAGCAAGCCCAGGTTCCTGGTATATCATGTCTACTCTGAACGTCACATCATTTACTATCAACTTAGACAGCTAGCTGCTGCACATTACTATAAGATTTTGATGAAATACAGCACAGTATCTTATGCAGGGCATGCAGCAGAGATTGCATTATGGAGCTGTGCCTTACACATGGACAGAAGGACATGTTCAACCTTCCTTATGACGTCCAGCATAGTATAACTAATCCAATAAAACTGCAAGTGCCACAGATCTCTTTCCTTGAAAATATTAAGAGAAATATTCCTTCAAAATATTTTGGATCCAATCTTTGTTTATACCAGAATTCATCATGCCCCTGTAAAGTGATACATTACCTGAATTATGCAGTAATGACTGATGAGAATTGCCTATATTACAACATTTAACAATTGCATGTTCATTCAAGGTCTGTTTGAAGTGGAGCAGTGTTATGCCATTGGAAAGCTTAGACCATTACCCTGCCTTCAAAAAAAAATGAAAAAGTTACAATGAAAACTCCGTTAGCTCACTTTTTTAAAGTATACAACAATGTAATTAAAACCTTTAAAGATGTCATTTCAGTGCAATGCTGTCCTAGACACCTTTAGATTTTCCACTGTGTGGTTTACATTTTATACATAAAGCCAAGAAAAAAATATGAAGCAAAGGGCCTCTCTACAAAAATATGACCTGCTGTTGTGTGTATAAGGAATCCGTGAAAGGACTCTATGGCAAGAGCACTGGTTGAAGTGAACCAGTGCTTTTAGTAGTAGAGCCACACAATAAAAATAAAACTTCAACAGATTTACAATCCATGTAATTGCACTTTTTTCTTTGCCTAATTGTACCATCTCAGCAATTATATTATCAGCATGAATAGAATCCCCATTTACTGTGCCTTTGCAATAAAACTGTGGCAGAGCATACTTACTGTGTGCTGCTAAATGCAGTGATGTCTTAGGCAAATTCTAGACTAAGAAATTTTTCAAACAAAATGGGATGGAGAGAAATTAACATTATTAGTGGATAATATCAAAAGTTTCTTCTGCTGTCCAGGAGGACATCTCCACTTGAAATATTGTCTGGGTTACACTTTAGAATCCCGAACTGAGAGATAATTGCATGAGGTGAACGCTTTGCTTTGTAACATCTACAGTTATGTAAACCGTTAACAACATTAATGAGTTTTGTGTGCTTTTGGATACATGCACGAATGCAGATGTGTGCATGGGTGTCTGTGTTTCTAGTAATTTTTTTCATGGATGTTAGGGTCCTGGGGCGATGTATTTTTACTTTATCAGTTTGCTTTCTTTAATCTTGGTATGTTTGTTTCTTTGGTGGACCATTTGTTTTCTAAAGAGAGAAAATGAGGATTTGCCTAGGTTAGAGGAGAGTAGGATTGGGAAGGAGATAGGGAAGAGAAAACCATGATAAAAATATACTGCATGAACAATTTATTTTTCAAATAAAACAAGAATAAATGTACTTTTTTACTTTTAAAGTGTCTCTAAAATACTCGGCTATTCTTTCAAACATACATAGCTCAGAATTATCCTTGGTTCCATAGACTGTAAAATCAGCAAAATGCAATAAAGTGGCATAAGAAAAATGAAATTTTAAGGCTTACATTTATATAAGAATATATCAAATTGGTTCTTTAAACACATATTTATATTTTTAAATTTTTATAATTCATGTGTTCATACAAATCTTAAATTCAACTATGTACATGTGGTTAAGAGTTTAATTTTCAATAATTAACTGAAAATGACAAACATTAAAACAAGAGATTGTTTATAAAACCACTAGAACCTCAGACAAAATAGTGTCACCTAAAGCTAAAAATGAATATGATTAAAATATACTTTGATTTATCTAAAGGTGCATGTCACACCTCCCCTGTTGTATAAAGAGGGCAACACTGAAGAGATTCACTCCTCACATGACATGGGGTCCATGAAGCAATCATTGTTGTTAGATGGTACCAAGATGCTCTCCCCACTGTGTCTTCTCAACAAACTCTAAAAATCTAATTCAGATGCCAGTTGTAAAAAAATGTAAAATATTTCAATTTTGTTCTATTTAGTGACACAGGTTAAGAAAGGAGCATGTATGCAAAATGAGAATTTTTGAGTCACCTATCCAATTCAGTGGTTCATCAAACTTAAAATAGAATGCTATCAGAAACCTGAAACACTGTAGAGAGGCAAAACCAGAACTAACCTTGTTAAGCTATCCCACCAAGCTTTCCTCCTCGAAAATGGACTTAAATTGTCATCCTCAACATGAGTTCCTAATCTGTCGAATCCAAGATCACTTTGAAGACTCCTCTCACAAGTTCTCACTGAGGCAGATGTGTGGTCAGTGTGGATGTCTGAAGGTCTGGTCATCCTTTTCTCAGTAACAGACCAGGAGTTGGTGGGCTGTGTCTTCACATGAGTGCTGGAAACACTGCAGAGGAAAATATGTCATATCACAATGTTTCCTAAATGGCTCCCAAAATTATATTTTAACAATTGCTTTCAGAAGTGGGATTTCCCAATAAACAATCTTTCACCAGTAAAAACATTTCAGAGAATATCCACCATAACAATTTCTTTTTTTTATTAGGTATTTTCCTCATTTACATTTGCAATGCTATCCCCAAAATCCCCTATACCCTACCCCCTAACCCCCTACCCCCACACTCCCACTTTTTGGCACTGGCATTCCACTGTACTGGGGTATATAAAGTTTGCAAGTCCATGTGACTCTCTTTCCACTGATGGCCAACTAGGCCATCTTTTGATATATATGCAGCTAGAGTCAAGAGCTCCGGGTACTGGTTACTTCATACTGTTGTTCCACCTATAGGGTTGCAGATCCCTTTAGCTCCTTGGGTATTTTCTCTAGCCCCTCTATTGGGGGCCCAGTGATCCATCCAATAGCTGACTGTGAGCATCCACTTCTGTGTTTGCTAGGCCCTGGCATAGTCTCACTAGAGACAGCTATATCAGGGTCCTATCAGCACAATCTTGCTAGTGTATGCAATGGTGTCAGGGTTTGGAGGCTGCTTATGGGATGGATCCCTGGATATGGCAGTCTCTAGATGGTCCATCCTTTTGTCTCAGCTCCAAACTTTGTCTCTGTAACTCCTTCCATGGGTGTTTTGTTCCCAATTCTATGAAGGGGCAAAGTGTCCACACACTTTGGTCTTCGTTCTTCTTGAGTTTCATGTGTTTTGCAAATTGTAACTTATATGTCTTCTCAACAAACTCTAAAAATCTAATTCAGATGCCAGTTGTAAAGAAATGTAAAATATTCCAATTTTGTTCTATTTAATGACACAGGTTAAGAAAGGAGCATGTATGCAAAATGAGAATTTTTGAGTCACCTATCCAATTCAGTGGTTCATCAAACTTAAAATAGAATGCTATCAAAAACCTGAAACACTGTAGAGAGGCAAAACCAGAACTAACCTTGTTAAGCTATCCCACCAAGCTTTCCTCCTCGAAAATGGACTTAAATTGTCATCCTCAACATGTGTTCCTAATCTGTCGAATCCAAGATCACTTTGAAGACTCCTGTCACAAGTTCTCACCGAGGCAGATGTGTGGTCAGTGTGGATGTGTGAAGGTCTGGTCATCCTTTTCTCAGTGACAGACCAGGACTTGGTGGCTTGTGTATTCAGATGAGTGCGGGAAACACTGCAGAGGAAAATATACCATGTCTCATATGTTTCCTAAATGGTTCCCAAAATTATATTTTAACAATTGCTTTAAGAAGAAGTAGGATTTCCCTATAAACAATCTTACTAGTAAAAATATTTCAGAGAATACCCACCATAACAATTTCTTTTTTTATTAGGTATTTTCCTCATTTACATTTGAAATGCTATCCCCAAAGTCCCCTATACCCTCCCCCCTACCCCTCTACCAACACACTCCCACTTTTTGGCACTGGCATTCCACTGTACTGGGGTATATAAAGTTTGCAATTCCAATGTGCCTCTCTTTCCACTCACTGATGGCCAAGTAGGCCATCTTTTGATATATATGCAGCTAGAGTCAAGAGCTCCGGGGTACTGGTTACTTCATACTGTTGTTCCACCTATAGGGTTGCAGATCCCTTTAGCTCCTTGGGTATTTTCTCTAGCCCCTCTATTGGGGGCCCAGTGATCCATCCAATAGCTGACTGTGAGCATCCACTTCTGTGTTTTCTAGGCCCTTGTGTAGTCTCACTAGAGACAGCTATATCAGGGTCCTATCAGCACAATCTTGCTAGTGTATGCAATGGTGTCAGGGTTTGGAGGCTGCTTATGGGATGGATCCCTGGATATGGCAGTCTCTAGATGGTCCATCCTTTTGTCTCAGCTCCAAACTTTGTCTCTGTAACTCCTTCCATGGGTGTTTTGTTCCCAATTCTATGAAGGGGCAAAGTGTCCACACACTTTGGTCTTCGTTCCTCTTGAGTTTCATGTGTTTTGCAAATTGTAACTTATATGTCTTCTCAACAAACTCTAAAAATCTAATTCAGATGCCAGTTGTAAAAAAATGTAAAATATTCCAATTTTGTTCTATTTAATGACACAGGTTAAGAAAGGAGCATGTATACAAAATGAGAATTTTTGAGTCACCTATCCAATTCAGTGGTTCATCAAACTTAAAATAGAATGCTATCAGAAACCTGAAACACTGTAGAGAGGCAAAACCAGAACTAACCTTGTTAAGCTATCCCACCAAGCTTTCCTCCTCGAAAATGGACTTAAATTGTCATCCTCAACATGAGTTCCTAATCTGTCGAATCCAAGATCACTTTGAAGACTCCTCTCACAAGTTCTCACTGAGGCAGATGTGTGGTCAGTGTGGATGTCTGAAGGTCTGGTCATCCTTTTCTCAGTAACAGACCAGGAGTTGGTGGGCTGTGTCTTCACATGAGTGCTGGAAACACTGCAGAGGAAAATATGTCATATCACAATGTTTCCTAAATGGCTCCCAAAATTATATTTTAACAATTGCTTTCAGAAGTGGGATTTCCCAATAAACA
The DNA here is from genome assembly GCF_978045245.1 of Mus caroli. Lineage (NCBI taxonomy): Eukaryota > Metazoa > Chordata > Mammalia > Rodentia > Muridae > Mus > Mus caroli. Next base: position 169,205,275 of record NW_028227257.1, read on the forward strand.
ATCTTTCACCAGTAAAAACATTTCAGAGAATATCCACCATAACAATTTCTTTTTTTTATTAGGTATTTTCCTCATTTACATTTGCAATGCTATCCCCAAAATCCCCTATACCCTACCCCCTAACCCCCTACCCCCACACTCCCACTTTTTGGCACTGGCATTCCACTGTACTGGGGTATATAAAGTTTGCAAGTCCATGTGACTCTCTTTCCACTGATGGCCAACTAGGCCATCTTTTGATATATATGCAGCTAGAGTCAAGAGCTCCGGGTACTGGTTACTTCATACTGTTGTTCCACCTATAGGGTTGCAGATCCCTTTAGCTCCTTGGGTATTTTCTCTAGCCCCTCTATTGGGGGCCCAGTGATCCATCCAATAGCTGACTGTGAGCATCCACTTCTGTGTTTGCTAGGCCCCGGCATAGTCTCACTAGAGACAGCTATATCAGGGTCCTATCAGCACAATCTTGCTAGTGTATGCAATGGTGTCAGGGTTTGGAGGCTGCTTATGGGATGGATCCCTGGATATGGCAGTCTCTAGATGGTCCATCCTTTTGTCTCAGCTCCAAACTTTGTCTCTGTAACTCCTTCCATGGGTGTTTTGTTCCCAATTCTATGAAGGGGCAAAGTGTCCACACACTTTGGTCTTCGTTCTTCTTGAGTTTCATGTGTTTTGCAAATTGTAACTTATATGTCTTCTCAACAAACTCTAAAAATCTAATTCAGATGCCAGTTGTAAAGAAATGTAAAATATTCCAATTTTGTTCTATTTAATGACACAGGTTAAGAAAGGAGCATGTATGCAAAATGAGAATTTTTGAGTCACCTATCCAATTCAGTGGTTCATCAAACTTAAAATAGAATGCTATCAAAAACCTGAAACACTGTAGAGAGGCAAAACCAGAACTAACCTTGTTAAGCTATCCCACCAAGCTTTCCTCCTCGAAAATGGACTTAAATTGTCATCCTCAACATGTGTTCCTAATCTGTCGAATCCAAGATCACTTTGAAGACTCCTGTCACAAGTTCTCACCGAGGCAGATGTGTGGTCAGTGTGGATGTGTGAAGGTCTGGTCATCCTTTTCTCAGTGACAGACCAGGACTTGGTGGCTTGTGTATTCAGATGAGTGCGGGAAACACTGCAGAGGAAAATATACCATGTCTCATATGTTTCCTAAATGGTTCCCAAAATTATATTTTAACAATTGCTTTAAGAAGAAGTAGGATTTCCCTATAAACAATCTTACTAGTAAAAATATTTCAGAGAATACCCACCATAACAATTTCTTTTTTTATTAGGTATTTTCCTCATTTACATTTGAAATGCTATCCCCAAAGTCCCCTATACCCTCCCCCCTACCCCTCTACCAACACACTCCCACTTTTTGGCACTGGCATTCCACTGTACTGGGGTATATAAAGTTTGCAATTCCAATGTGCCTCTCTTTCCACTCACTGATGGCCAAGTAGGCCATCTTTTGATATATATGCAGCTAGAGTCAAGAGCTCCGGGGTACTGGTTACTTCATACTGTTGTTCCACCTATAGGGTTGCAGATCCCTTTAGCTCCTTGGGTATTTTCTCTAGCCCCTCTATTGGGGGCCCAGTGATCCATCCAATAGCTGACTGTGAGCATCCACTTCTGTGTTTTCTAGGCCCTTGCGTAGTCTCACTAGAGACAGCTATATCAGGGTCCTATCAGCACAATCTTGCTAGTGTATGCAATGGTGTCAGGGTTTGGAGGCTGCTTATGGGATGGATCCCTGGATATGGCAGTCTCTAGATGGTCCATCCTTTTGTCTCAGCTCCAAACATTGTCTCTGTAACTTCTTCCATGGGTGTTTTGTTCCCAATTCTAAGAAGGGGCAAAGTATCCACACACTTTGGTCTTCGTTCCTCTTGAGTTTCATGTATTTGCAAATTGTAACTTATATCTTGGGTATTTTTGATTTCTGAGCTAATATCCATTTATCATTGAGTACATATCATTTGAGATCTTTTGTGATTGAGTTACCTCACTCAGTATGATGCCCTCCAGGTCCAATCATTTACCTAGGAATTTTATAAATTCATTCCTTTTAATAGCTGAGTAGTACACCATTGTGTAAATGTACCCCATTTTTTTTTATCCATTCCTCTCTTGTGGGGCAACTGGATCCTTTCCAGCTTCTGGCTATTATAATTAAGGCTGCTGTGAACATAGTGGAGCATGTTTCTTTCTTACTAGTTGGAACATCTTCTGGATATATGTCCAGGAGAGGGTCTTCCAGTAATACCATGACCAATTTTCTGAGAAACCGCCAGAATGATTTCCAGAGTGTTTGTACAAGCTTGCAATCCCACCAAGAATGGAGGAGTGTTCCTCTTTCTCCACATCCTCGCCAGGATCTGGTGTCATCTGAACTTTTGATCTTAGCCATTCTGACTGGTGTGAGATGGAATCTCAGGGTTGTTTTGATTTGCATTTCTCTGATGATTAAGGATGCTGAACATTTTTTCAGGTGTTTCTCAACCATTTGGTATCTCTCAGTTGACAATTCTTTGTTCAGCTCTGAGCCCCATTTTTATTGGGGTTATTTGATTTTCTGGAGTCCACCTTCTTGAGTTCTTTATATATATTGGATATTAGTCCTCTATCTGATTTAGGATAAGAAAAGATCCTTTCCCAATCTGTTGGTGGCCTTTTTGTCTTATTGATGTTGTATTTTGCCTTACGGAAGTTTTGCAGTTTCATGAGGTCCCATTTTTTGATTCTAGATCTTACAGCACAAGGCATTGCTGTACTATTCAGGAATTTTTCCCATGTGCCAATATCTTCGAGGTTTTTCCCCACTACCTCCTCTATAAGTTTCAGTGTCTTTGGTTTTATGTGGTGTTCCTTTATCCACTTAGATTTGACCTTAATACAAGGAGATAGGAATGGATCAATTCGAATTCTTCTACATGATAACCACCAGTTGTGCACAGCAACTTTTGTTGAAAAAGCTGTCTTTTATCCACTGGATGGTTTTAGCTCCCTTGTGGAAGAATAAGTGACCATAGGTGTGTGGGTTCCTTTCTGGGACTTCAATTCTATTCCATTGGTCTATTTTTCAGTCGTTATACCAGTACCATGCAGTTTTTATCACAATTGCTCTGTAGTAAAGCTTTAGTTCAGGCATGGTGATTCCACCAGAGGTACTTTTATCCTTGAGAAGAGTTTTTGCTATCCTAGGTTTTTTGTTATTCCAGATGAATATGGAGATTGCTCTTTCTAATTCCTTGAAGAATTGAGTTGGAATTTTGATGGGGATTGCATTGAATCTGTAGATTGCTTTTGGCAAGATAGCCATTTTTACAATGTTGATCCTGCCAATCCATGAGCATGGGAGATCTTTCCATCTTCTGAGATCTTCTTAATTTCTGTCTTCAGAGACTTGAAGTTCTTATCATACAGATCTTTCGCTTCCTAGTTAGAGTCTCGTCAAGGTATTTTATAATATTTGTGACTATTGAGAAGGGTTTTGTTTCCCTAATTTCTTTCTCAGCCTGATTATTTTTTGTGTAGAGAAAGGCCATTGACTTGTTTGAGTTACTTTTATATCCAGCTCCTTCCCCAAAGCTGTTTATCAGGTTTAGGTGTTCTCTGGTGGAATTTTTAGGGTCTCTTATATATACTATCATATCATCTGCAAAAAGTGATATTTTGACTTCTTCTTTTCCTATTTTATCTCTTTGATCTCCTTTTGTTGTCCAATTGCTCTGGCTAGGAGAGACCATCCAGAGACAGCCCAACTTTGGAATCCACCCCATAAAAAACCACGAAACCCTGTCACTAGGCAGATGCCAATTCGATCCTACTGACAGGAGCCTGATATACCTGTCTTCTGTGAGACTCTGCCAGTGCTTGGCAAATACAGAAGTGAATGTTCACAGTCATCCATTGGATGGAGCACAAGGTCTCCAATGAAGGACCCAGAGAAATACACAGGGAGCTGAAGGGGACTGAAGCCCCATAGGAGGAAATTCAATATGAACTAACCAGTACCACCAGACCTCCTTGCAACTATACCATCAGTCAAAGAAAACACATGGTGGAACTTGTGGCTCTAGCTATATATGTAGCAGAGGATAGCCTAGTCGGTCATCAATGGGAGGAGTGGCCCTTGGTCCTATGAAGGCTCTAGGCCCCAGAATAGAGGAATGCCAGGGCCAGTAATAGGAGTTGGTGGGCTGGGAAGGAGGGTGAGGGGGGAAGGGATAGGGGATTTTCAGAGGGGAAATTAGGAAAGTGGATAACATTTGAAATGTAAATAAAGAAAATATATAATAAAGAAAGAAAAGAAAAAATATATATACTGCATGATAAATTTATTTTTCAATTAAAAAGAAGAAGAAATGTACAATTTTTCATATAAAGTGTCTCTAGAAATTACTCAGCTATTCTTCCAGTTACATACATAGATCAGAATTTTCCTTGGTTCCATAAACAGTAAAATCAACAAAATGAATTAAAGTGGTATAAGGAAAGTGAAATTCAAGGGATTCCTTTCATTTAAGAATATGTCAATGTAATAAAAAATAAATAAATAAATAAATAAATAAATAAATAAATAAAAAGAATTAAAAAAAAAAGAATATGTCAAATTTGTTCTTTAAACACAGTTTTATATTTTTAAATTATTCTAATTCATGTGTTCATACAAATCTTAAATTCAACTATGCACATGTGGTTACCAGTTTAACTTTCATCTATAGGATGGAATACAGAACCCCCAATGGAGGAGCAAGAGGAAGCACCCAAGGAGCTAAAGGGGTCTACAATCCTATAGGTGGAACAATGATATGGTCTAATCAGGACCCCCAGAGCTCATATCTCTAGCTGCATATGTAGCAGAAGATGGTCTATTCAGCCATCATTAGGAAGATAGTCCCCATTCTCTAGCAAACTTTATAAACCCCAGTAGAAAGGAATGCCACAGCCAAGAAGTGGGAGTGAGTGGGTTGGGGAGCAGGACAGGGCGAGTGTATAGGGAAGTTTTGGGATAGCATTTGAAATGTAAATGAAGAAAATAGCTAATAAAAAATAAGAACCCACTCTATAATAAAAAAAAGAAAGTTTAATTTTAATAATTAACTGAAAATGATAGATATTAACCCAAGAAATTGTTCATAAAACCACTAAAACCTTAGGGTCTAGACAAAATAGTGTCACCTCAAGCTAAAACTGCATGTGATTAAAATATACTTTGATTTATCTAAAGGTGCATGTCACACCTCCCCTGTCATATCCAGAGGACAACACTGAAGAGATTCACTCCTCACATGACACGGGGACCATGGAGCTACAATTATTGTTAAATGCTGGCAAGAACCTCTCCCCACTCTGTCTTCTCAACAAACTCTAAAATCTAATTCCGATGCCACTTGGAAAGAAATGTAATATATACTAATTTTGTTCTATTTACTGACTCAGGTTAACAAAGGGGCATGTCTACAAAATGAGAATTTTTGAGTCACCTATCCAATTCAGTTGTTCATCAAAATTAAAATAGAATACTATCAAAAACCTGAAACACTGTAGAGAGGCAAAACCAGAACTAACCTTGTTAAGATATCCCACCAAGCTTTCCTCCTCGAAAATGGACTTAAATTGTTGTCCTCAACATGTGTTCCTACTCTGTTGAATCCAAGATCACTTTGAAGACTCCTGTCACAAGTTCTCACTGAGGCAAATGTGTTGTCAGTGTGGACTTGTGAAGGTCTGGTCGTCCTTTTCTCAGTGACAGCCCAGGACTTGGTGGGCTGTGTCTTCAGCTGAATGCTGGAAACACTGCAGAGGAAAATATGCCATGTCTCATACGTTTCCTAAATGGCTCCCAAAATTATATTTTAACAATTGCTTTAAGAAGAAGAGGAATTTCCCGTTAAACAATCTTTTATCAGTAAAAATATTTCAGAGAATACCCACCATAATTAATTCAAGTTTAAATTTGTGTAATTAGTTCAAACAATTCAAAGGTGATTTGTTTTTCCCATCAGTCATATACTTTTTTATTATATTGGTATCATATTGAATAAACCATTTTAGTTATCACAGATATACAGAAAGTTTTAGAAAACTTAACATGTTTATACTATTTATAATTTCAGTGTCTAACAATGATATATGATACACATTTTTATTTTTAATAAAAAGCACTGAAAACTGGTCCTAATTTTAACCACCCTCAAATTTTCCAAGGTCTTATCCCCTCCCTACAGACCCAACTCCATGCCTTTTCCTTCTATTTCTTTGTGAAAGGTAAGCAACAAAGCAGACCAAAAAGTATACACACACACATTCACAAAGTCAGAAACCACACATACAAGCAAAAATCAATAGGACAAAGAGTATGTCTAAACTGCCTGAGCAGACTCATATCCCAGCTGGACCTCCATTCTCCTGCCACCTGTCTGCCCACCTCCTTTGTATCTGCTGAGCCTCAAGCATACAGGTAAGATTCCTTTCTCCCATTCATCTCCCCTGCTTTTTGAATCTGCTGGAGCAAGCTCAGCTGCTTTGAGCAGCCTGTTATCCCAGTGGAACATCATTACTCCCCCATTCTCTCTGTACACCTTCAATAGATCTGCAGCTACTTAACCACACAGACCTGCAGATCTGGAACCATACAATCCAAGAATATCAATCAGAGGCCTACCATACCAGTACTACTGAGTTTAAGCCCCCCAATACCTACTATAAAAGATACATCAAGGGAACAAAGTCATACTAATGGATAGCAGCCATCAAAAGAACATAATTAACAAAAGCCAGGCTAACTTGACACCTTGAGAGCACAAATACCCTTCTACAGCAAGTCCTGGATAGCTTACCACTTCTGAAAGACAAGAAAATTACCTTTGATTCAATCTTATAGAAATGGTAGAGGCCTTTATATAAGAAATGAATAAATACCATAAAGAAATATATGAAAATCTAACGCAACAGGTGGAGGTCTTTAAAGACGGAACAACAACAACAAAATCCTCTAAAAACATACAGGGAAATACTACTAGACAAGTGAAAGAAATAAATAAAACTCTACAAGATGTGAAAGTGGAGATATAAGGAAAACACAAACTGTTGGAATCCTGGAGGTAGAAAACCAAGGAAGAGAAGAGGAACAACAGATTAAAAACAGAACCAACAGAATACAGGTAATGGAAGAAAAAATCTCAGACATAGAAAATATAATAGAAGAAATAAATCCCATCCCATATTCACACCTCTGACCCCTAAAGGTCTCTGTCTGAAAGAGTAGCAGGGATGGAAATGGAGAGGAGCCTGAGCAAAAGAAGTTCCAGCAACAGGCCCAAAGTGTGATTCAGCTCAAACAGCGGTCCCAAGGCCTGACCCTTTTACTGAGGCTATAGAATACTCATAAAAAGGGATCTATCATGACTGCCCTGTGAAAGACCCAGCAAGCAGCTGAAAGAGTCTGATGCAGATATTTGCAGTCAACCATTGGACATAAGCAGCTGGCCCCTGTTGTTGAATTAGGGAAGGCTAAAAGAAGCTGAGGAGAAGGGCAATTCTGTAGGAGGACCAGCAGTCTTAATTAATCTGGACCCATGAGATCTTTCAAACACTGGACCACCAATCAGACAGCATACACCAACTGATATGAGGCCCTCAACACACATATACTAGAGGACTTTTGGGTCTTTGTTCATTCACATATGATGCATCGAACCCTCAAGAGACTGGATGCCCCCAAGAGTATAGAGGTCAGATGAGCTGGGGAATGGGGTTATTCACGTGGAGATGGGGTGGGGTGGGGAAGAGGTGTGTGATGAGGAGCAGTCAGAGGGTGGATGGGGAGGGGCAGAGAATGGAATATGGAGTGTAAAAATATGAATTGCAAGTAAAATTAAATCTAACAAAAAGGAAGAAAAAAATCAGTCAAAGAAAATGTTAAATCAAAAAATTTCCTGACACAAATTATCCTGGAAATCTGGGATACCATTAAAAGACCTAACCTAAGAAAAGGAGCAATAGAATAAGAGGAAGGTTCTCACGTGCAAGACCCAGACCTATCAGATTCACACTAAAACTTCTCAAGAGACACTCTAAAATCTGTACAAGGGCATGGTCAGGTACCTTACAATGTCTCAAAAAAGCCTACCTAGACTATTCTCCCCAGCAAAACTCTCAATCACCATAGACAGAGGAAACAAGATATTTGAAGACAAATTCAAATCCAAACAATAGTTATCCAGAAATCCAGTCCTATAAAAAATACAAGAAGAAAATCTCTAAAGCAAGGAGGATAAATACATTCAAGTACACACAGAAAATAAATAATTACATGCCAGAAAAAACAAGGGAAGCCCATACAACTACACAAACACTACCAGCACCATCATCAGTATAACAGGAAATAATAACTGGTTATTAATATGTCTCAACATCAATGGACTTATTTCCTCAATAAGAAAACAGAGGCTAAAAGAAGTGATTCAAAAAGAGATCCATCATTCTGCTGCATACAAGAAACAAATCTCAGTAATAAAGGCAGCTATTACCTCAGAGGAAAGGGCTGGAACAAAGCTTTGCATACAAACATACATAAAAAGAGAGCTGGAGTTTCCAATATAGTATATAATAAAATAGACTTTCAACCAAAACTAATCAGAGTGTCAGAGAAAGGCACTTCACACTAATGAATGGGGAAAAAATCTACCAAGTAGATATCTCAATTCTGAACAGATATGCCCCAAACACATGAGTACCCACATGTGAAAAACAAACACCGCTAAAGTTTAAATCCCACATCAAACCCCACAAATCAATAGTGGGAGACTTCAACACCCCAATCTCATGAATGGAAAAGTCATCAAGACTGAAATTAAACACGGAAATCATGAAATTAACAGATGATAGGAATCAAATGGATCTAACAGGCATCTACAGAAACTTTCACCAAAATCACACAAGAATATTTTTAATCCCAGCACTTTGTGGAACCTTCTCCAAAATTGGTGTTATAATCAGGCAGAAAGCAAACCTCAACAGATCCAAGAAGAATGAACTAAACACTTGAAACATATTAGATCCCCATGGATTAAGGCTAGACTCTAACAACAGAAAGATGAGAAATCCCAAATATTCATTGAAAGTGAAGAACTCTCTACTCAATGATCACTTGGTCAAGGAAGAAATAAAAAAGGAAATTAAAGACTTGTCTTCTTTTTCTTTTCATTTTTGTCCCTCTCCTCTTTCTCTTTGTTCCTCTTCTCTGCCCTTCTACCCGCTTTGTCGCCCCTCTACTTCTGCACAATAAACCACTCTCACATGGGGAAAAATAAAAGACTCGCCCAAATTCAGTGAAAATGAAGACACAACATATCCAAACATATGGGACACAATGAAAGGAGTGCTAAGAGGAAAGCTCATAACACTAAATGCCTACATTTAAACAAAGAGAAAAGAAAAAGAAAGAAAAGAAAAACCTGGAAATATCATGTTCTAATAATATCTTAAGTACATACCTGATGATGGAGAAGAAAAAGAAGCAGAAACTTCCAGTTAGCACCAGCTCTGGGACATGTTGGGCATGAACTCATCAGACAGTCCCACATTCCCCAGAGGACTCCCAACACCACAGGCACCCTAGTATGGCCAGGATCTTAGGATCACTGGTGAGTGGAACACAACATCTGTTCCAAACCAAACCTGAAGGGTCTGTGACAGCAGGAGCAAGGACACAGGACCACTCCCTGACCAGCAGCTCTGGTTCCTTCTGATCAGTGCTGGTATACCTTGGTTTTGAACACACCAGAGAGCCCCACAGTCCCAAGAGGAGACACCACTTACAGGCACTGTAACATGCCCAGGATCTTAGGATTCCAGGATCCCAGGATACCAGAAGCTTGGTCACACCAGGATCTCGGGATCTCAGAGGAAGCTTGATTGCCAAAAACTCTGACACACCCAGAATCTCAGGTTCACAGGATCCCGAAATCACAGGATCACAGAGTAAGCTAGACTCTGAGGAATCCTGAATCAACTGGGATTGCAAGAAAGACAGGCTCCAATCAGATATATTGAGGGCAGCAAGCACTTGAAATAATCAGATGGCAGGGGGCAAGCATAAGAAACCAAGATTACTTGGCATCATCAGAACCAAACTCTCCCACCATAGCAATACCATCACACCAGAAAAACAAGATATGGATCTAAACTCACTTCTCATGATGATGGTAGAGGGCTTTAAGAAGGAAATAAATAACTCCCTTAAATCAATCAGGAGAACACATCCAATCAGGTGAAAGAATTGAACAAAACCATCCAGGATCTAAAAATGGAAGTAGAAACAATAAAGAAATCGCAAAAGGAGACCACTCTGAAAATAGAAAACTTAGAAAAGAAGTCAGGAGCCAATGATGCAAGCATAGCCAACAGAATGCAAGGGATAGAAAAGAGAATCTCAGGTGTAGAAAATACCATAGAAAACATGGACACAAGAATTAAAGGAAATGGGAAATGCAAAAATATCCTAATACAAAATGTCCATGAAATGCAGAACACAATGAGAAGACCAAACCTAAGGATAATAGGTACAGACAAGAAGGGGGATTTCCGACTTAAAGCTCCAGTAAATATCTTCAACAAAATTATTAAAGAAAACTTCCCTAACCTAAAAAAAGAGATACCCATGGAAATACAAGAAGCCTTACAGAACTCCAAATAGTTTGGAACAGGAAAGCAATCCCTCCTGTAACATAATAATCAAAACATCAATTGCACAAAACAAAGTAAGAATATTAAAAACAGTAAGGGAAAAGGTCAAGTAACATATGATGGTAGACCTATCAGAATTACACCTGACTTCTCCCCAGACACTACGAAAGCCAGATGATCCTAGGCAGATTTCCTACAGACCCTAAGAGAACACAAATCCCAGCCAAGGTTAATATACCCAACAAAACTCTCAATTACTATAGACAGAGAAAATAAGGTATTCCATGACAAAACCAAATTTACACAATATCTTTCCATAAATCCAGCCCTTCAAAGGATAATTAAAGGAAAACTTCAACACAATGAGGGAAACTAAGCTCAAGATAAAGCAAGAAAGTTATCTTTCAACAAACCTAAAGAAGATAGCCACATAAACAGAATCCCAACTCTAACAACAAAAATGACAGGAAGCAACAATAACTTTTCCTTAATATCTCTTAATATCAATGGACTCAAATCCCCAATAAAAAGACATAGATTAACAGACTGGTTATGTAAACAGGACCCAACTTTTTGCTGCATACAGGAAACCCACCTCAGGGACAAAGACAGACACTATCTTAAAGTAAAAGGCTGGAAAACAATTTTCCAAGCAAATGATCTAAAGAAACAAGCTGGAGTAGCCATTCTAATATCGAATAAAATCGACTTTAAACCTAAAATTCTCAAAAAAGATAAGGAGGGGCACTTGTTACCCATCAAAGTTAAAAATCTTCCATGATGAACTCTCAATTCTGAACATCTATGCTCCAAATGCAAGAGCATCCACATTCATTAAAGAAACTTAGCGAAAACTCCAGATTTCCTCCATGTAACACACAAATTGCCTATTACAGAGAGATAACATCCCAAGAGCCAGAAAAATAGACTTTGTGGTGTGTGCTACATCCTTTGTGTTTCTATGATAACCTTCCTTTAAACACTTCTACTTTAGTAAACATTGATGAAAAGAATCCCAAAATTACAGCTGTATGAATTAGGAACTGGAAATTAGCAATGTGCATATGTACTTAGTTGAATGTCCACACCTCTAATTAGCTTATACTATTAATTTTTTATTGGGTATTTATTTCATTTAAATTTCCAATGCTATCCCAAGCTTATACTATTATTAAAGAGAAAGAGAGTTTCATTGAACTTAGCCCAGCAGTTGGGGAATGCTGCCTGTCCTACACAAGTGTTTTAATGGGAAGTACATTAAGGATATTATTTCTGGAAGGTAATATTCTTCCAGATCCTAATAAGCATGTGAGTCATTTCACTACAGAATACAGTTTAATTTCAATCCACTGGCTTTCTAGGCTTCTAGACTTACTGCTCTGACTTACTTTTCAAGTTCATATTTTAACAATTCTTCATTTTTCAGTTCAGCTGTACAGAGTTTTTTCTGTACTTTCAGTTCTTTTTTCAAAGAAATTGTATTAGATTGTATGTCCACCATCTCAGCTTTAATATCAGTATTTCTGCGCTCCATTGACATGATATACTCCTGTCTTTCATTCTCTTTCTGTTGGTCATAGTCAGCCTCTTTCTAAAGAACATTATAAAGACACATTTTAAAATAGGACATCCAAGGAGAGTTCAAAGGGTTTAGGAAGAGTGGTTGGTTTGATCTAAATACCCAGTATGCATATTTGAAATTACCAAGATCAAACCAAATGACTTCAAATAAAAGAAAATTCTGTTTAAATTACAAATATCACTGTATTTATTCTAAATAAAGGAAACACTTATTTGAAACATAACTATCCAACAAATTATTGTGTAATTTTCTTTACATTTCAATCTACAAGGCAAAGAATATTTTAAATGAAAGAGAAAGGGGTAGGAGTTCAAATACTATTCAACAACATCAAGTGCATTTAAGCAGAATTTTTTAAAGAATTCTTCCTGTGGTGCTGTAGACTGAACCCAGGGACTTGTGGATGACAGAGAGCTATCCAACCATAGCACTACATCCTCATCCCTGAAGTATCCATATAATAATTCCAAAATTAATAATATAGTACAATTTTATAGTAAAGCATGGAACATATAAACAACTGAAGTTCATTATCATATCCACATCACAATTATTTTCTTTCTCACAAATTTTCAAGTAATCTCAAAGATCACATGATTCCCTATTGAAAACAGGAATTCTGAAAGATGAATTCTTTTTGCACTAATAGACAAATCTAAGATGATTATCAATAAAAGTGGATCGTTTCTTTTTCCAAAAATCTACAACAGAAGTTCCCATGAAACACAGAAGAAACACATACAATCATAAACACAATACATTGAAAATGAAATTTGAGGTGGAGTTAATTACAGCACATGACAGATGACTGTATTCACCTGTAATAATTGATTCACTGCGTTTATTTCTTCCATTACTTGACACCTGTGTTGCCTTTCAATGGCTTTTCTGTGCTTTTCTACCTCGCTGCACTCTATCATGTTCTGGTCCATATGGGTTTTTAGGCTGAGTATTTTCTCTTCATGCTGTTGTACTTTGTGCTCTAGTATCTCACACTTCTCCTGGGCTGCTGCCATCTCTGCTGACTTCTGCTGCAGGGCATTATTTTCATCATTCAGGCATTTCCAGTGGGATTGTGCTTGTTGTAGTTTTGATTTGATACTTTCAAGCTGAGTGAAAACAATTAATATTGTCTAGTCATGCAGCAGGCAGAAAAAAATAGCACACCACCAATAGGAATTTCAGCATGAACTCAGTTGAATTCATCATGAATTTCATCAATTTCAGCATGAACCCAGACTTTACACATGGTTGGCAAATTCACACCTTCATTCATTACATTAATGAATTATTGATAACATTAAATCTAAAAAAATCTAACCAAATCAAACAAACAACAGAGAGAGAGAGGCAGAGAGAGAGAGAGAGACAGAGACAGACAGAGAAAGAGAGAGAGAAAGAGAGAGAGAAAACCTATAAACTGTTTTCCCAATCAGATCAGGAAAACTCCCTAAGCATTAATTATCAGGTACGTAAGTGAGGTTCTTATCTGTCTTTTAGCTAATTTAATATTGGTATGACTGTCAAATCATTGTGTTTCTTAGAACAGGCATTTCTTTAGTTTTTTTTTTTTTTATAATCGGTTTATTCTGGTTTATGCATGAAAAACCCTACCAAATGAAGGTACATAAAACAACATGAAGTAATATAGACCTTTTTGTTAAATTATATAACAACATTCTGTTTCATAAGATAGTGGAAGGTACTGTCAGGTGACATGTGGATTAGAAAAAGGCAGCAAGCATATAGAAGTGAAACTAAGGCTGGGTGGTGGATGAGTAAAGTTTAAAGTATATTTTCCTATACATGAACTTAAAAGTTGAATAAATCAATTTACTAATTACTAGTACTATTAAATTAATAAATTAAATAAAAACAATTAATTACTAAAATTAATTAATTTTAATTAATTGAAAATTAATTTTGACAACATAAAATATACATTCAATTTTAAGAACAAGCATTTATTTCTTCCTCACAGATAATAAAAGGCAATTTAACTGGAAAACTCATTTGAAATGGAAAAAAAGTAGTTAAATAAGAAAAATAAAGCTAGAGTATATATCCCTTCCAAGAAATGAAGAAAATACAAGCTTATATTTAATTTGAGAAAATTGGATTTATTTTCTCTTTTCCAAGATTCCTAATGTTTACTTCTCCTTGCTTCTGTGGAAAAGTCCATCTCATCTCCTTCTAGACTGAAATTTATTTCCATGTCATAAAAACTACTTTTGAAACTTATTGATTCCAACTATATTTGAAAAATTATTTATCTTTGATGAATCAAATCTCTGAAATTTAGAGGTATACACAATGATGTCTTCATATGAGTTTAAAAATTATTTCATGAGTCATGATCAATAAAATCCAGACTGAACCATATTTTTTCAATAGAAGGAGGAATATGCACAAAAATTGTTGTTTCTGGACTTATAGAGTCTGGAACTTGGTTCCTGTGACTCAAGTTTGGCCAGGAGCATGCATACCAAATGGGTTTAGAACAGCATAGAAATTTTAAGACACAAATAGGACACATTTTCAATCTAAAGGGACAGTTGTTTTTTTTTAATATGACCTCATGTTTTCAAAAATTTCCAAACTCTTTATATTTACATTGTACTAAATTAGATGATTTTTTTATCCCAAATTAATTAAATGTACCTCCTCTCTTAGTTTAAACACCATATTTTCACAGAGAGTTGTACTTGAAGCTCTGGAATCTGAAAACTCTCCATTTTTATGTGCATCTGAGTCTTCCTCCATCATTGGGCACAGATTATTAAAGCTAGAAAATACGTAAAACAAGTAAGGTATTATTATTATTGTATGTGTCTGTGTTCATGTGTATTTGTATTGTTTTTTGAGGCAATCTGTTTTTGAACACTTGATCTTCCAGACTACTTCACAAGTGTTTGGATTATAGATATGAGAATATGCCTGGCTAATAACTGGAATTTTTAAATTATAAACATTTACTATATTTTATGTAGGTAATATGTTTTATCATATGAAAGAAAAATTTATGTTTATGAACCATTCTCATAAATATGATTCTGTGACTACTTTAAAATATTATGAGATTGAAACCTGAATTTTAAAATAAAAATGTAGAAATATAAAGGGTAAATAAAGTATTAATATAGGAATCATAAGTAGAATTGTAATAAATATCATGTATTATATTTTCATATATCAAATTAATCATTTACTTATTATTTTCTTTTTGATTTGACTGTGTATGTGTGCGTCTGTGTGTAAATATGTTCGCGGGAATGCAAGTGGCCTCATTGGTCAGGAATACTGAAATTTCAGAAGCTGAGTTATAGGCAGTTAGATGCTACTTGAAGGTGAATGCTAGGAACTGAAATTAGATACCAATATTCTGTTGGTTAATTTTGTTGTTGTCTTGTTTTGTTTTTGTTGGTGCTGTTCACTTTTATCAAGTTGACAGAAGCAAGTTTCATTTGACAAGAGCGAAACTTTACTGAGAAAATGTATCTATCATACCTTTATGTAGACATGACTGCAGGAACATTTTCTTGTCTAATGCTGGATGGGAGGAGGCTCAGATCACACATACACACAAATGAATACATACATCCAAGATACACAAACACATATAAATAAAAACAATGCATTCCACATAGTGGAACCAAGTATGTAAGCACCTTGGTTAAGTTCCAATAAACAAATTAAAATTTAGAATGATGACAAAAAAATGTCTTTTAGGGATAACTGGGGAAAGAAGAGAGTCCAGGCAGTGCTTTAAGATATAGGTGGTCAAATCTAGAAATACAGGAAAGACTTGAAAATATCTATGGTAGTTTGAAAAAGTGTTTGAACACTTGGGCTCCAGTTACTGGTGCTGCTTGGTCAGGTTGCAGAAACTTCAGGAGGCAGAGGCTTTTTGAAGGAAGTAGACCATCGAGGAGGGCATGGTTTATACACTTACCCCACATCCTAGTCCCTTTCTCTGTCTACCTGCTATGAATGTATGGAACTGTGGTCAGCCAGCCTCCTCTTTCTGAAGTCATGCTCTGCTTTCCTAGCTATTGTGGACTCTGTCCCTCTGGAAATATACTCCGTTTATTCCTGAAGTTGTCTTTGGTCATTGTATTTTATCTTAGCACCAGGTGAGTAACTAATACAAGTTTTTAAGAAGAAATCTAGAGACCAGATAGTGGAGTTTTCTTAGTGCATTTTTCACAAAATGCAGAGTACGCAATATTGTATGCATAATGTTAAATCACAGGAAATTATTAGTTATACTTCAGAGAAATCAAAATTAAAATAAAAACAAAAGCAGCCTGCTATTTAGGAGACTCAAAAGTTATGAGAAATTTTGTATTTTTTTTCAGGTAATAGAAATACAAGTCCAAAGTTTTTCATGTTATTTATCATTCTGTATATTCATTCATAGACAGGGAGGGAGGGAGGGAGGGAGCAAGAGAGGAAGAGGGAGAGAAAGGGGCAAGGAGGAAGGGAGAGAGAGAGAGAGAGTGTGAGGGAGAGAGAGAGGGCTTGAAGGAGGGAGAGAGAGAGGGATTGAGGGAGGGAGAGAGAGAGAGAGAGAGAGATCTGTTCTATGTCTGTGGATTCTATATTCAGGACCTCTAAAAGATGTAAACTAAGACTTCTCCTGTGCTAAGAATGCACAGGCATTTGACAATGTTCCGAAAATAACAGAGCATAATAGTCATTGAGCGATATATTAGTTATCCAGTTAGGGCTCTTATTGCTGTGATGAAACACCAGAACTGAAACATCTTGGAAGGAAAGGGTTAATCTACTTCATACTTCCAAATCACTGTTCATCATTGAGGGAAGTCAGGACAGAAACTCAAGCTGAGCAGGAACCTGGGGGTAGGGACTTGTGCAGAGGCCATGGAAGGGTGCTGCATACTGGCTTGTTCAGCCTGCATTCTAATAGAACCCAGGACCACTGACCCAGATGTAGCCCTACCCACAAGGAGATAGGCCTTCCCACTTCCATCACTAACTATAAAATTGTCCTACAAGCTTATCTACAACTAGATCTTCTGGAGTCATTCTCAGTTGAATCTCCCTACTCTTAGATGACTATAACTTGTGTCAAGTAAACATAAGACTAGGCAGCACAGAGGCCAGAAAGGAAAGCTGCTTATGGGATTGCTGCTCATATTTTGTGTGACCTGATTTCTCTTATACCCCAGGATCACCTGCCAGTGGTGGAACCTATCTGCAATGATCTGATTACCCCACACTCAACAGTAATGAAGAAAATATCTGCACAAGCTTCTCTATAGGCAAATCTTCATAGAGGCATTTTCTCAATTGTGATTCTGCTTTCTCAGATATGTCTGGTTTATGTCAAATTTACAAAACCAACCAGGACAATTAGTGATCACATATAATTTATAGATATCTTAAATAAAAAAAGATACAGGTTAGTTGTTTTACATGAAAATTTAATACTTGTGGATTTTGAGCTCTGTTGGATACCATGGAACATTTCCTATATAGAAGATAAGTCACATGTATGTTACTTAGTTTATATAAACCTAAATGTATATTTCTTAAAGTTTTTACCTTAGCTTCATCAGGTTGAACCATGTTTATATTTCATGCATATTTGGATTATGAACATGGAAAATTAGTATATTTTTCATGAGTCTATCTGAATAAAATATCATGATAACTATTTAAATGTGAAAGAAAACCCAATTTTACCCATGTAAATTTTGATCTTTTATAATAAGCACACAAACAAGATATAGGTATTAATGTGCTGAAATATAGAATGAAAGAACAAAGACATATTTCAAAATACAAATCCAAAATACATTAGGGAGATTACAGTTGACATTAGAGAGCACTTTCACTGTCACTTATTGTGGTCAAAATCATCACAGATATGAGTAAATAATATTGGCCTTCCAAAATTTGAATTAATGTTATCAGTTTCTTATATGAATTTTAAAATAGATCTGCTTGTTTTATTATAATCATGCAGATATGATAGAAATTTATATTTAGGTTTTGGTAAAATCACTCTTTAATCATGGGTGAGTGCTTTGGCAAATGAATGTCTTACCTGGCTATTTCTTTGTCTAGTTCAATAGTTTTCCTTTTCATTTCATCCAAAATCTGTGTCAATGAATGGTACAACTCTTCAGACTTGGAAAATATATATGAATAAAAATTTAAATGTAGAGATCCACTTTTCTTTCTTAGAAATATTACTTACCATGCATAATATGCTTAGACAATTTTAGAAAATATTTTATGAAATTGATACCTATGAATAGAGATTTCAAAATAATTGTTTTTACAACTGTCTTATGTGTATGGGTGTTTTGCAAGATGTAGTTCTGTAGGCTCAGGTCTAGCTAATGCCAGACCTGAGGAGAAGAGGTTACCAGATCCCAAAAGAGCTGGAGTTCCAAAAAACTGGGCGGTGCTGTGTGGATGCTGGTACCTGAACCCAGGTTTTGTGTAAGAGCAGCAAGTGCTCTTACACACTGAGTCATCTCTTTGGCCCCCAGTAATAACCTTTTACAGAAGAGCTCAGATATATGAGATTTTCATTATGACATCTTCTGAAATATAAATTTACAATTTTTGTTTGTTAAACACAGCAAGTTTTTTTCCTAGCTCACTAATGTAGCCCTCTTTCTGGGACTCTTCCTCTGGCTCTTCCTCAGTAAAGGGCACCTTGTTTCTCTATTCTCTACTATACACCTTTATTCTAGGATTCTGACAGCACCTCCCAGGTTGAAGTCCCCCTCTCTTCACACTCTAACCCTCTCTCCCTCAAGACTCACCAGGGTTCTGCTATTAGAAGTGTCCATCTTCCTTGCTTGCCACAGTAACATTCCATCCTATTACCATATTCCAGTTGCACAAACAGAGTCCACACACCCACTTTGAACTCTAACCTGTGGTTCCAGGACTCCATAGTTCTTCCCAGGCATAAACTCCACTCCCCACTCTAACCTGTGAGTGTCATTCCCTGGAAAGAGCTTGTGAGTCACTGGCAGAGTTATTCCATGACCAGTAGGAGCCTGAATTCTATCTTCCTTTGGGTACACTAACCCTCCTACTTCCTTTGGGTACACTAACCCTCCTATTTCTTCAGGACCACCTTTACCCTTGTTGCTATTATAATTAATGGTCCTAATTATTGCTCCTTCCTTGGCTATCCCAACCCTACTAAGTCTCCAAGACCATTACCCTCAATACTGAAGGACTCAATGCCTCTAACCATCCTAAGCAGAGATCTCACATGTTGTACCCTCAACCTCCCAGGACTTATGGCACTCACTTGGCAGAACTCATCTCCTTGTTTTGCTGTGTTCTGACCTTTCCCATCATCTGTAGACACACATGGATAGTTGCTCTTCCTCAGCAGAAAGAATATTCATACTCCCATGCCTATGCTACTTGGAGATAAAGACCCTATGACCCTCTTGGAGTGCCAACTGGTTCTGCTGGTCTGGTCAAGCCCTCGTTTCTCATCACAAAAGCACCCTAGCCCTGACATTGCCAGGAACTTTGGGGAGGATCTTCTTTACTCACAGTGTAGGGGTTGGGAGATGCTTGTTTCTTGGGGAGAGGCACTCTTAAGAGGCAAGGCCTATTGGGAGTAGATTGGCCTTGTTGGAGGAAGTGCCTCACTGTGGCAGTGGGCTTTGAAGCTTCACCCATTTCTGAAAATAGCTTTCTCCTAGCTCCCTGATGATGCCAGTCTTCTGACAGATTTTGGATCAAGATGGAGAACTCTCAGCTCCTTCTTTAGCACTATGCCTGCCTAAACACTACCATGCTTCATGCCTTGGTATTGGACTGAACCTCTGAACCTGTAAGATAGTCCCAAAGAACTTTTGTCCTTTATAAGTGTTGCCATGGTCATAGTGTCTGTTCCCGCAATAGAAACCTTAAGACACGCAAAAAGTGGTTTTGCCTACTCTCTTCTTGGGACCTTATCCAATTCAACAAGACATGTTCTAATCTAACTCACCCCTAATAGCACCTGCTGGTGAGCTCAGAAGCCATCCCTTTCTCTGGCAGACTAAGCATCACTTGGGTATCCTGTTCACAATTGGCACTGAGTGACTGCAAATGTGAGCTTCAAGTCAATCCACACTACTAGCCTTGACTTCTTATCTCAAGTCTCTCTATGCTTGTCTCCTTTCTCTTTCATTTCTCATAGAAAATCAGAGGCACCAGGGAAGTGAGAGGGTCCCAGGACACGATGGGGATGTCTTTAGTTAAAATGACCATCAGTGGGGAAATGGAACCTGAATAGACCACATCAAGTAGATAGATATGTTCCTGAGCTGAGGGACTTGGCAATCCACACATCTCAAAAATTTTGTCCCAGAATTGTTCCTGTCTAAAGAAAATGCAGAGACAAAACTGGAGCAGAGACTGAAGGAAAGGCCATCCAGAGTTAGTCCCAACTTTGCATCCATCTCATACACAGACACCAAACCCTAACAGTATTGATAATGACAAGATGTGCATGCAGTGTGGCATAGGTGTACTCTGAGATGCTCTACCAGCATCTGACTGAGACAGATGCATATATTTACACCCATTGCCCTGAGCCTGGGGTCCCCTATGGGAAGAATTAGGGGAAGGACTGAAGAAGCTGAAGGGGATTGCAACCCATTAGGATGTACATCACTATCAACTAATTGCACACCTCAGAGCTCCCAAGAACTAAGCCACCAACCAAAGAGCATACAAGGGCTAGTCCATGGCCCCTGTTACAGAATTGCCTTGTCTGGCCTCATAGTGAGGGTATGGGCTTGTTCATGTGGATGCTTGATGCCCTAGAGAAGTGGGATGCAAGAAGGGTGAAGTAGGAATGAGTGAGTGGGTGGGGGAGCACACTTTTAGAGGCACAGGGGAGGATACAGAGGTGGGGTGCTCATGGAGGGGGTCCCAAGAAGGGGGATAACATTTGAAATGTGAATAAATAAACTAATTACTAAAAAAGAGAGGGAGAACAAATACTAAAAACCTTCCAAAAATGTCATATGGTAGCATGATACTATAGAAGCTTCCTAAGGTATACACATAGACCCGTGTATAAAAAGAATGAAAAAAAAAGTTACCCTATATGTTGAAATATAACATGTTGAAATCAATAATATAACCTGGAAACCTTGTTCCCACTAGCTATCTAGCCTTCATAGTGCTAGGAGCTGCAATGCAGACTGCTAGAGGAGAAAAGAAATCAGCAATCTAACACAGATATGAACCCTGCTGCTTACAACTGACTAGCATTGCAGAACATAACTGGTGGTAAATAAGACTCTTGAATATCCTGAAAATAATTGACCATTTTCTAATTGGATGTAAGGCCCATTCTATATGTCACACCCAAACCTGGAACCTTTTCTGAGCCCAGAACCTGTGACTAAATGGATGATATCCTTAGTGGAGAGCCTACTACTAATGCACAGCTACATGGACAGAGAATGTAACTGACACTTAAGGACTCCGAACAAATAGTAACAATATGAGCACATCAAATGTTTGAGCAGGGAGAATATTTGTATCTCCTAAAGTGTGGTTATATGGCACTGCTGGACACAGGAAAATTTTTTTTGAGTCTCACAGAATTAATACAAAATGGACTTCACAAGTGTGCACTTACCGGGGTTCTTGGAAGCTGTTCATTCTCCTTTGCTTGGCGTTGTTTTGCAGCTTCTAGGTCTGAATTTTCAGCTGTGAGCCTAAAAAATGTTTTAGAATGATTGTGCATAACTGGCTACATTAGAAATACCAAATGAGTTTCTGAAAAAACATGTGAATGATTACACAAATTCTGAAATGTTGAAAGATAGTGATTTGGAAACTGTATCACTTTTTGTGTGCCCCTTTATCTGTATAAACTTTAGCAATAATTTGAAGAAATGCTCAGTTTTTGTTTTTGTCTTAGTGGGTATTAAACTTTCATGCATACAAAGCATACACACATTGAGTGAGAACCATCCACCAATTTAAACTTTGAACTCTAAGTAACTAAGACCAGAATTTTTTTCCTGATTTCCAAAGTGCGTAATTATATGAATGAAGCAACTTCTCTTTCTTCATTACTTTCTTATAAACAATAGAGCTATTCAGCACAGTGCTTTCATTATAGACCTCTGTGAGTGACTCTCATATCCCAAGCTCTTGATGCAAAGTCTGTGTGTTCATAAAATACCTCACGCAATATAGTCAGTGGTGCCCAGTGGTTCTGCTGCCAAAGACAGAAGGCTGCCATCTGATCTTTCCTGATAGATAGACCAGAGGTTCTCTGACATGCTGAGCCAGTATCGTTTATTCTATCACGCTGACTTCTGAGCCATTACCTCAGTAGTGCGGAAAGTGATTAAAAAGGAAGTTGGTGCCACATCATCACTTCTGTGATGAAACTGCCCATGTGCTTCTCTTAGACTTGGAGACTTGATTTGTGAGCATTTGGAAAACCTGGGAGCTGTGGTTTACAGTTGGCTCAAAATAAGGCTGGACTAATGAACCACTCTTGCATGAGTTCATAAGACAAGAACTCATTTACAACAGTGCAGATCATGAGCCTTCAGGTAGAATAAAGTACTCTTCTATAGCGTGGTCCTGAGGCCATACACATTAGATTTTGTCCTGGAGTTTAAAAGTAGTCAATAAGTTTATTTAGTAGAGGAAATATTCCAAAAATCATTAGAGTTCAGGCTATCACATTGTTAGTACTCATGGTTTTAGCTTTGCTTACAGTGATATTCGAAAGTAAAAAGGGAGAACAAGTGGGTCAAAAGTGTGCAGTTTAGTAAAAAATGGCGTGTCATCCTGGTGTTTATACAAGATGGTGAACCAGGTAAAAGGCCCAGCCACACTGAGAACAGGTTAGAACAGTTTGCATTAAGACTGCTGCCTTTGAGACAAGGCCAACCTTCAAAAGTCCAAGCCTAAAAGTAAGACAAAGTGCCAATGCATTCTTTAGGATAGCAGTGACTCTCAAGGGCACCATGAAGACATCCTCTGTGACACTTTGCTACAAAAAGCCAGATAGGGAAGTGAGTCTGGAGGTATGGCTTCCCTGTAACCACAGGCCTGGGCAGTACTTGAGCTGCAAAAATCACTTCGTAGTAACCATTCTGGTGATGGTCTTGCAGTGTATGTCAAAATACAAGCATAACATGGCAGTGGTGGGATAAAGTCATATTGCAGAGAAAAGCCAGTAAGGCAAGGCCATGTGTAGCTAGCTGTTAGAGTTCAGATAGAGGACATCTGAGTGGTTTGTGTGTTAAGCAGTGTAGGTGAATCCTAAGTTGTCAGACACTAAGAAGTGATAGGATGATGCAGGTGTCAGGAATAGGAGATTTTAAGTGAGAGAAATATCAGCAAATAAGTGGAACTGTCCCAAGAGTCAGACCACATGTGCTACAAGGCACTGCAGAGGCAGGCCTGCCCAGTCCTGGTGGAGTGTAGTTGGTACCCTAGACTGTGTATATGGAGCATGTGTTTCTTACGTTTGTCCTGCTGGGTTTCAATCTGCACTTGGTATAACATTCATTAATATTTCTCTATTATTATCTTTTGGTATATGTTAGGTAATAGACATGAAAACCTATGTAATTTTCAAATTTTTTGAAGTTTTATAAACTAGGAATTGGTCTTGAGGTTCAAGGGTAAACTATGGATGAAATATGAATAATATGGAAACTACTAATATTATCTGGCTTTGAACTTAGACTAAGTAAATTATACATTCTGAGATGGCCGCTGGCCTGTGGGGGTCAGAAGCAGAGGGTTACAGTTTGAATCTCAAATAGGCACCATGTTTTAATGTTTTGCAGTTTTACCCCTAGACCTATTCCATTGACTTGTCCAACATGATAGGTAGAATGTCTCACACCCTATGAACCCCAATGAACCTTTGTAAAGAACCAGGAAAATTAACTTTTTTTACATTCTGGATCAAGATGTCGTCCCCACACATTGTGCTGATGTTAAATTAGAACACAGCCAGGAATTTTTTTTTTTTTGCATGTTGCTGTGGCTATGTAAATTATAGTACACCTATAATATCATTCAGCAACTGTAGTAGGAATGTCCACAATGCCTAATGTCACATTATCTGTGTAATTTCAGTGATATTTAAGGACCCATAGTCAAGGACTACTGCACAGTCCTTGGATAAATTTGCAAAGTTTTAAGCAGGAAAATCCCCTATAATGACTTTTGTTTATATATATCCACCTCACTATGATTTAAACATACATTATGTACTGTGGCTCAGACAAGGTAATATTTGTGGTGTTGACTGTTTTGTCTGAGCAATGGACATGAAGTTTCTAACTCAAATTAGCAACTTCAAATGGAAATCCTTTGAAGACTACCCATCACTGTGTGAGCTACATACAATAACTGTTGTGTCCATTAATATGATTGCAACTGATCATCTTTTAGGTAGTGTGACAGTGAGTTTACATACATTGCACTGAGTCATTTATTATATGACTTGAAAGTGAGTCATGACAGCATATGAGAAGCATGAAGCCCTGAACACACCACACTACATCATGAATGTTCACAGATTCCATTGAGCAAGCCATTTTGTACATTTGTAAAAACGTATGGGTTATGGTCTTTACTGCTTTGCTGGAATGATCATGTAACACAGTACATTCAGGATCTCTCAGCTTAAGCAGGAGGTAATGGATAAGACCATGGGAAGTATCACAAGCACTGATGTGAAAATAGGATACTGTGGAATCAATATTCCTTAGTCAATTAAAGTCAGTTCTCATGCAGTATTATTTTAACATCCATGGTGGGAAATACTTATAACTGCAGTACCTCAAAGTGTAAGGCAGTTTAGTTCAGTTCCTTCACCTATTTGATTGTGTTTTTCTGTATTTGTTTAAGGGATTAATGTGTTTCCTCTTTAAGGGCTTCTACTTGTTTACCTGTGTTCTCTTATATTCTTTTAAGGGAGTAATTTATGGACTTAAAGTTCACTATCATCTACATGAGATGAGAATTTACATCTGAATATTGATTATCAGGTGTGTTGGGGGTATCCATGGCTTGCTGTGGTGGGAGGACTGAGTTCTGATTTTGCCAAGTAGTATTGATTTCTGTTGCATATGTTCTTCTGCTTGCCTCTGACCATATGGTTATCTTTGGTGTTAACTGGCCTCACTGTCTCTGACTGGAACCTGTCCCTCCTGGAAGCCTGTGATCCTGTGATTCAATGATACTGGATGTGTCAGAACTCCTGGGGGTTAAGCTGCATCTGGGTGGGGCTGACTGGGTGGAGATCCAGTGTACAGGTTCTGCTCAGAGAACAGGTGCAAACTGGAAGGAGCATGGATCTCTGACTAGGGCAGGTCCTAAATTGTAAACTTCCTAATCTTGTGACCCTTTAATATAGTTCCTCATATGGTGGGGACCCCAGGCTATAAAATTACATTTATTTCTACTTCATGATTGTAATTTTACTATTTTGTGTATTGTAATGTATGTATTTTTATGTATTGTGTGTTTAGTTATGTAATATTTTCTAATGGTCTTAGATGACCCATCTAAAAGGGTCATTTAACCCCTAAAGGGGTCACATCCCACAGGTTGAGAAGTACCAGTGGTGTAGAGAATGAATAATTAAAATACGTTATCTAAAAATGACAAGGAATTAATAAAAATATTAGTTTTAAAGTTATTCTGTTCACACAAGTTTATACATTTTATAAAAGTAGACTTTAAACTTCATATAATTATCCACCAAAATGATTCACAAAGTAATAAAGCATATTCAAGTATTTTTCAAGCATTGTGCACATTAGAAACCAAAATCATATAGCCCATTTCCAATGCATTCTCACAATTTTTTTTATTTCTATTTTATTTTTTTCAGAATTACTCTGTCAATTATCATATAATTTTACATAGCCTTAAAATTCATTGATAAATCCAGTAATTAATTACAAAGTATCAAATGTGTCTCAAATTTAAATTTTCCTATGACTTAATGTTGAATAATCTATTTAGAAAATCATGTTTTACTTTGCTCATGTCAGTATGAAATAATATCTAAGCTTATCTCTGTGAAAGAGGGATACCTTACTATTTTATTTAAAATTCTAGGTTCAATACAAAGCAGAATAATACTAAATGAATTTTTCTGGATTAAGAAAACTATCATTTCATATTCTATCAGTGGAATTTTAAACTAATATAAATTTTGTTTGGAGCAATTATATCAGTCAAGTCCTTTAATATGATTTATATCCTTTAGCTAAATGAATCAATTTTAAAGAACTTATTCAAATGTGTATTCAATAATTCAATATTTATTGAAGCTTTTAAGAAAGTGTATTCTTTGCAGCATAATTGTAAAATACATTTTAATACTTTAATTATTCTCTCATAAAAATGAAATTCCTCTGTAGATATCAAAAGTATGATTTCAAAGGATATATACATATATAATTATGGAAAATAGTCATAATTATGATATTTGTTAATTACATTATTTTCACATTCCACAAGGCTAACAATTATCTCATTTATCCACAGAGGCATCCAGACAGTCACCCCAAAAATCAACCAACTGAGTCCAGAAGATCACAAATTCATGGCTTCCTACATTATATAAGGATATCTATCAAAAGTAATATAATAAAACCCAAATCTGAAAAGTTTTTTCCTCTACAGAGCATTTAAAAAGTTAGTGACAAACTACAAATGTTCTATTTATCCTCTAATGTAAACAGTTAAAATATTTCTCAAAAATTGGAGCATCATACCTCATATTGCGTATATCTGATCCCAACATAATCTTTTGAAACTCAATTTGAGTACTTTCTTTTTGTACTGCAATAATAGAATTTTGTAAACTTTCATTTTCTTCTGTGATTTGTTCACAATTATGTTTTTTAATTTCCATTGATCTTTTATATGAACAAACTGTAAACCAGACTTGCACTAGGCTGCCAGAATCTGTATTGGATAAAAAGCACAATTTAAGTACTGCAGCACTTTTCATAAATAAAACAGAATAGAGTTTCACATAAACTTATGGTGCAATGCAGAAAGGTATACTGAGGACACAGTGGAATACATGGTACAATCTACAAATAAAAAGAGAAGACAGTTAAAGTATTTTGCCTAAAACCAAATAGAGAAGAGAAGAAAGACATAAACACAAACATTACAGACTCTGATGATACTGAAATCAAACACAGTTTTAATGTCAAATAGGCATGCAGGAATATGTCCTAATGGAAGAGAGGAATAGGCATGAAGTGAGAACAAGAAATAGCTGGTCAGAGTGTGAGGAGGCACATAGCCAGTGGTCTACAGCAAGTGCCTAGATGCAACTGCCCTCCAATTCCACCCAAGGTCAAGTAAAAGGTGCTGATTTTGATTCCTACCTCAAACAACACAAATCAGGAAAATAAATGTGTTTTAAAAACTGAAGATTACATACTTCAGACATGTCAGAAATTGTTAGCTAATAAACACTAAAATAGTTAGATGATATTACTCCAATTCTCTATCTCTATGCTATGAGATAGTTCAGACTAGGTTAGAACAGAATGAGGACAAAGCTGTTCTGACTCCGCCAGACTTCTGGAGCTGAGCTGGTGAATGAGGCAGCCAAAAATCACAGGTCAGAAGTCTGGAAAAAAGACACAAAGAAGAGACGATGCTCTGGGCATCTGACTAGGCCATTGTGAACATACTACAGAGCACACAACAACATGAGTACTCCAGGAAATATTCTGGGGATTAGACACTCAGTGTCTCACACAATTAAAGGAGACCATCGGGTGTCCCCACAGTGCCAGGAAGAGGGCATGTCTTCCCATATGCCAAACTGAACCAGGAATAATTCACAGAACCATAGTTAGCAAAAAGCAATGTCATGCTTTAGTAATGGAGAATAGGCAATACACTGGGCACATCCAAGGTATAGAAAGGATAACATTTGTTGTGGCTTACCTAATGAATATACAAACAACAAAGGGAGGATCAAGCTGTCTATAAGCAATATAAAATGCATATATAGAATTCAGAAGAAATGGATAGAATGTAATGGAGAAAGAAGAAAGACATAAAACAAATATTACACACTCAAATGATAACCAAGGATAGCAAAAACTCTTCTCAAGGATAATAGAACCTCTAGTGGAATTACCATACCTGACCTAAACCTTTACTACAGAACAATTGTGATAAAAACAGCATGGTACTGGTATGTAGACAAATGGAATATAATTGAATACCCAGAAATAAACCCACACACTTATGGTCACTTGATGTTCATTAAGGGAGATAAAACCATCCAGTGAAAAAAAAGACAGCATTTTCAACAAATGGTGCTGGCACAACTGGTGGTTATCATGTAGAAGAATGTAAATTGATCCATTCCTATCTCCTTGTAATAAGGTCAAAACTAAGTGGATCAAGGAGCTCCACATAAAACTAGAGACACTGAAACTTATAGAGGAGAAAGTGGGGAAAAGCCTTGAAGATGTTGTCACAGGGGAAAATATTCCTGAATAGAACAGCAATGGCTTGTGCTGTAAGATCGAGAATTGACAAATGGGACCTCATGAAACTGCAAAGCTTCTGTAAGGCAAAAGACACCGTCAATAAGTAAAAAGGGCACCAACGGATTCGGAAAGGATCTTTTCCTATCCTAAATCAGATAGAGGAATAATATCCAAAATATATAAAGAACTCAAGAAGGTGGACTCCATAAAATCAAATAACCCCATTAAAAAATGGGGCTCAGAGCTAAACAAAGAATTCTCACCTGAGGAATACCGAATGGCTGAGAAACACCTGAAAAATGTTCATCATCCTTAATCATCAGGGAAATGCAAATCAAAACAACCCTGAGTTTCCACCTCACACCAGTCAGAATGGCTAAGATCAAAAATTCAGGTGACAGCAGATGCTGGCGAGTATGTGGAGAAAGAGGAACACTCCTCCATTGTTGGTGGGATTGCAAGCTTGTACAACCACTCTGGAAATCAGTCTGGATGTTTCTCAGAAATTTGGACATGGTACTACGAGAGGATCCAGCAATACCTCTCCTGGGCATATATCCAGAAGATGTCCCAACCCGTAAGAAGGACACATGCTCCACTATGTTCATAGCAGCCTTATTTATAATAGCCAGAAGCTGGAAAGAACCCAGATGTCCCTCAACAGAGGAATGGATACAGAAAATGTGGTACATTGACACAATGGAGTACTACTCAGCTATTAAAAAGAATGAATTTAGGAAATTCCTAGGCAAATGGTTGGACCTGGAGAGCATTATCCTGACTGAGGTAACCCAATCACAAAAGAACTCAAATGATATGTACTCACTGATAAGTGGATATTAGCCCAGAAACGTACAATACCCATGATATAAGTTACAATTTGCAAAACACATGAAACTCAAGAAGAACAAAGACCAAAGAGTGGACACTTTGCCCCTTCTTAGAATTGGGAACAAAACACCCATGGAAGGAGTTACAGAGACAACGTTTGGATCTGAGACAAAAGGATGGACCATCTAGAGACTGCCATATCTGGGGATCCATCCCATAATCAGCCTCCAAACGCTGACACCATTGCATACATTTGCAAGATTTTGCTGAAAGGACCCTGATATAGCTGTCTCTTGTGAGACTATGCCAGGGCCTAGCAAACACAGAAGTGGATGCTCACAGTCAGCTATTGGATGGATCACAGGGCCCCCAATGGAGGAGCTAGAGAAAGTACCCAAGGAGCTAAAGAGATCTGCAACTCTATAGGTGAAACAACATTATGAACTAACAAGTACCCCAGAGCTCTTGACTCTAGCTGAATATGTATCAAAAGATGGCCTACTCAGCCATCACTGGAAAAAGAGGCCCATTGGACTTGCAACCTTTATATACCCCAGTAAAGGGGAAAGCCAGGGCCAAAAAGTTCGAGGGGGGGCGTAGGGGAGTGGGGGGTATGGGAGACCTTTGGGATAGCATTGTAAATGTAAATGAGGAAAATACCTAATATAAAAAAGGGAAAAAAAAGTCCTTGAACCTTCAAATCACCCAGAGGGGCACAGGACAGTGCCCCTCAGTGCCTTACATAGAAGAGACTGTGCTGCCTGCTTGAGAATGTGTTGCACTCAGTACTAAGTGGCATGCCTTCATCAGACCCTCCCCACAGGTCTGGGACACAGAGGAAGAGGAGGTGGAAAAAGAGTAAACCAGAGGGAACTCCAAGGAAACATTGTCTCCCAAACACAGCAGGACTGTCACACGTGTGAACTCACAGAGACGGTGGCAGTACACACAGGGCTTTCATGAATTCAAGTCCCAGTGCTAAGAGAGGAAAGTGGGCAAAGGCTCCTCCTGTCAAGAAGCTATCTGCATCTGATGCTTGCAAAGGAAAAATCAACTTTCTCCAATACTCTCATGGGATATATTCACCACACTAGAAGGACGATCTCATGCCAATAGTAGCTGGCCAACACAAAGCAAACTCAATTTTTTTTTTTTTTTTTGTAAAATGGTTTCTTCTTGCTGGGCTTGGTGGCGCACGCCTTTAATCCCAGCACTCGGGAGGCAGAGGCAGGCGGATTTCTGAGTTCGAGGCCAGCCTGGTCTACAAAGTGAGTTCCAGGACAGCCAGGGCTACACAGGGAAACCCTGTCTCGAAAAACCAAAAAGAAAAAAAAAAAAAAAGGTTTCTTCTTATTTTTGTGTTTTTATAGGTTTTATATTTGTGTATTCTGTGTTTCTTTCTTGAGTTGGCTGTTTTTTTTTAAAGAAAGAGACAAAATATTTCGAGTTGGTTGAGTAGGAGGGTGGGCGGGGTTGGGTGAGTAGGAGGGTGGGTGGGGTTGGGTGAGTAGGAGGGTGGGCGGGGTTGGGTGAGTAGGAGGTGGGCGGGGTTGGTTGAGTAGGAGAGAGGGCAGGGTTGGGTGAGTAGGAGGGTGGGCGGGGTTGGGTGAGTAGGAGGGTGTGCAGGGTTGGGTGAGTAGGAGGGTGGGCAGGGTTGGGTGAGTAGGAGAGAGGGCAGGGTTGGGTGAGTAGGAGGGTGGGCAGGGTTGTGTGAGTAGGAGGGTGGGCAGGGTTGGGTGAGTAGGAGGGTGGGCAGGGTTGGGTGAGTAGGAGGGTGGGCAGGGTTGGGTGAGTAGGAGGGTGGGCAGGGTTGAGAGAGTAGGAGGGTGGGCAGGGTTGGGTGAGTAGGAGGGTGGGCAGGGTTGGGTGAGTAGGAGGGTGGGCAGGGTTGGGTGAGTAGGAGGGTGGGAAGGGTTGGGTGAGTAGGAGGGTGGGCAGGGTTGGGTGAGTAGGAGGGTGGGCAGGGCATAGGAGGAGTTGGAGAGGGGAAGCCTGATCAGAATATAGTGTATGAAAAATATTTTTCGATAAAAAAGAAAAATGTTTTTTAAAAATAAAGAAATGAGATTGAGAGCACTTGAGGAAGATGCATTACAGGAACACATACAGATATGCAGCATACGCACATGCATGTGCACTCAAACACACACATATACAAATACATTGACACCCTCATCCCACAATATTGTAAATCATTGGAGCAGATAAAAATTAGATACATCAACCTTAAGGAAGCTAGCTCAGTGTATTCTGGTGTTTGCTGTGCAAGCATGAGAACTTGATTTCAAATCTCCATACAAAAATACATATGACTCACATGTGCCTGTAAGCCCAGACTTTGAGAGCAGCAAACAAGATTATTAGTGCTGGTGTGCCAACCTACCTTCAACCTCAATGAGATACCATCTCAAAGGAATAAACAGGGTAATGATAGAGCAGGACACCTGAACTACTCCTCTAGTCTGTGCATGCAAACAGATGCTCACACCGAGGTATACACAAACACACATATATGCACACACACACTTAATAAAAAATCAAATATTTTTTAAAGATTATAGAAGACAACGTTAACATAAGCCAAGTATAAGAGAGGAGCCAATAAAGCAACAGCTGTAGTCTTAGAGTGTCTCCTCAAACTATCATATGGCAGAGCCATCATGGAGGGATTCAGCATCCTTTACCAAAGTGACTCCAGAGAGCTGCTTCAATCCTCCAGCCACATGAAGAAATAACGAAAAGGCACAGCCCACCAGCTTACTGTATTGGCTAGCTGGCCTGTTCCATTTTTTGTAACACATGAATCTAATGTAACAACCCCAAGGTCAGAGTGTCATGCTTGCTTACTGAAGCTCAGAAGGCTTGGTGGCAGTGCATGTGGTGACTAGTTTCCTGTTCTTTGATATCAAGCATGCCTGTGTCATGAGCAATACTCTAATTCTCACTCATCAATACCACACACAGAGGCTGCATGCAAAACCCCTACCTTTGCTCTGCCTCCTGAGCTGTTCAATAAGTTGCAGAATAGTGTCGAAACTGATCATCTCACAGTCTTCTAAGTTTCCCTCACATGGTGATATTAGTTTGTTAAGGTCAACTATAAGATTTCCTTGTTCTTTGTCACACATAAGATCTCCTTGTTCTTTGTCAAACACAAGATTTCCTTGTTCATTGACCTACAAATTGAAAAATAGCAATTTCAGATTCTTCATGTTGTGTACCGCATATACTAAATATAAAGAAGAGACAAATACTCATGTTTTACATAAGTAACAAGCAAGATGCTTCTGAAAGACCTAATTTTGACAGGAAAGACACCTTTACTATTGGTGACTTTACAAATGTTTTGGGAAGAAATATTTGAATATAACAAAAGAATCTTAATTTTTATTTTATTTTTCCTATTTTTTTTTTTATTTTTTTATTACATATTTTCCTAAATTACATTTCAAATGTTATCCCCTTTCCTAGTTTCACCTCTGAAAAATCCCAGATCCCCTCCCATCTCCCCTTCTCCCCAACCCACCAACAACCATTCCTGGTTCTGGCATTCCCCAATTCTGGGGCCTAGTGCCTTCCCAGACCAAGGGCCTCTCCTCCCATTGATTACCAACTAGGCCATACTCTGCTACAAGTTCCACCATGGGTTTTCTTTGATTGGTGGTATAGTTCCAAGGAGTTCTGGGGGTACTGTTAGTTCATATTGATGTTCCTCCTATGGGGCTTCAGTCCTCATCAGCTCCCTGGCTATTTCTCTGGCTCCTTCACTGGGGACCTTGTGCTCTGTCTAATGGATGACTGTGAGCATTCATTTCTGTATTTGCCAGGCACTCGCAAAGCCTCACAGGAAACAGCTGTATCAGGCTCCTGTCAGCAGACTCCTGTTGGCATCTGCCTAGTGACTGGGTTTGGTGGCTGTTTATGGGGTGGATCCCATATTTCTAACTCACTTTATAATGTATTAGTTTGACTTTTATGTTGTATCTTAATAAATATGATTTTAAATTAATTTCCCATACCTCTTCCTTTACATCGGAAGTTTTCTTTGAAGACCTACAAAAAAATGATATCCTTTCAGATGAATATTAAATTTGTAAAATAAAACACACAAAAAGTTTATTTCCCCTATCCATAAAACTTACCAGGTATTACAAATAAAGTTATATATTTCCTACAAAGGAAACAAGCTTTGGAAAAAAAGAGGAACATTGATATACAATTTATACCACTACTATAATCATAAAAAGATGGAAATTACAATTGGAGACACAGCTCCAGTTAACAGCAGGTACAGCTTCTGCACAGGAGGAGTTGAGTGCAGTAGCCAGGACTCTGTGTGGCTGTTTGCATCACAACCAACTCTAACTCCAGCTCCAGAGACATCTAATACCTGTGCCTTCTTCAGCCACCTGCACACATCTGCAC